>NC_057863.1:145408917-146019542 GCF_019393635.1 Dromiciops gliroides
TTGAATATTTGGAAAGCAGAGGAAAATGACAAATGTTGTAGGGGATATGGAGAAAATGAGACACTAATGCGCTCTCAGGGGAGTTGTAAACTTATTCAAACATTTTGTAGAGCAATTTGGAACTATGACCAAAGGACTAAAATCCATGCGTGCTCTTTGACCTATTAATACCACTACTAGGTTGCTATCCAGAAAAAAGATAAAAAACCAAAACCATTAAAGGACCTATATGTACAAAAATATTTTTGATAGCCCTTTTGTTGTGCAAAGAATTTGAAATTGAGGAGATGCCCATCAATTGGAGAATGGCTAAACAAATTTTGGGATGAAATTATATTGTAAAATTATTGTGCTATAAATAATGATCAGGATACTCTCAGAAAAACCTCAAAAGATTTACATGAGTTGATAAAAATTGAAACGTACCATATACAAAGTAACAGCAATATTGTACGATGATCACCTGTGAGTGACAGCTAGTCTCAGAAACATAATGATCCATGACATCTCTGAAATACTTATGAAAAATGCATTTCACTTCCAGAGAATGAAGTGATGGTATCTAAATGGAAATTGAAGAATAATTCTTTTTAATTTCTTTTTCTTAATTGTTTTGTCTCTTTTCCTTCATAACCTAACATATATGGAACTGTTTTGCATGATTACACATGTATAACATATATTGAATTGCTTGATTACTTAAAGGAGGACAGGAGGGAGGAAGGGAGTTTGGAACACTAAATTTTAAAAATGGATAGTAAAAATTTTTCTTACATATAATTGGGAAAAACTTCTAAATAAAGGGGGAAATAGACATGAAATGTTCATAACAAAAATAAAAACTGGACACATGGGTAAAACTTTAAACATATTTCATTGTAATTTCAGAGATTGGAACACATTTTCACAGTAATCTATTTATTTGCAACGCTCAATACTCATGAGAGAAAGTAGTGATTTTATTTTATTTTCTAACTTTTAATTTTTAAATTTTATTTAATTTTAACATCCTTTTAAATATTTAAATATTTTTACAGTTCTGAATTCTCTCTCTTCCTTAAAACCCTTACCTATGCAATGTGAAAGCAAACCATTGGAGATGTGTATATATATATATATATATATATATATATATATATATATATATATATATATATATATAAAAACATGTAAAGTCATCTTAAATTTATTTTCATATTAGACATGTTGCCACAAAAAGTGAGGAAAATGAAGAAAGTGAAAAAATGCTTCTAACAGAATTCAAATTCTATCAATTTTCTCTCTAGAGTTGGATAATATTTTTCACCATAAATCCTCTGAAATTATACTGAATCTTTGTATTGCCCAGAATAAATGAATCATTCACAGTTGATCATTGTACAATATTGTTGTGTTACTGTGTACAATGTTCTCTTGGTTCTGCTCACTTCACTTTGTATCAGTTCAGAGTCATATAAATATTACAACACTTTTTATCATTTTTGATAGCTCAATACTCTTCCATCACAATGATTTTCTATAACTTGTTCACCTATTTCCCAATTGATGTGCATCCCCTCGATTTCCAATTCTTTGCCACCACAAAAAAAGAGATGCTATAAATATTTTTATAGGTTCCTTTTCTTTTATCTTTTTGTGATACAGACCTCAAAATGGTATTACTGGTTCAAAGTGTATGAATTTGTATAGCTCTTTGGACATAGTTCTAAAATGCCATCCAGAATGGTTGGATCAGTTCACAGCTCCACCAACTTTGCACATGTCCTGATTTTTCCAAATCTCCTACAGCATTTGTCATTTCCCTTTTCTGTCATATAAGGCAGTCTGGTAGGTGTGAGGTGGTACCTCAGAATTGTTTTAATTTGCATTTCTCTAACAAATAGTAATTTGGAACATTTTTTCATGACTTTAGATTGCACTGAATTCTTTGTCTGAAAACTGCCTGTTCATATCCTTTGACTATTTATTAATTAGGGAATGACTTTTAATCTTATACATTATACTCCATTCTCTATAAACTTGAGAAAAAAGGCCTTTTTCAGAGAAACTTGGTATAAAAATGGTGTTGTTTTTCCCCCCAATTATTTGTTTTCCTTCTAACCTTGGCTGAACTGAGTTTCTGCAAAAACTTTTAATTAAATATAATTAAAATTATCAATTTTATATCCCCAAATATTTTCTCTCTTGTTTCTTAATAAATTGTTTGTTCATCCATAGATACAACAGGTAAAATTTTTCATGCTTGACTAATTTGCTTATGATGTCACCTTTTATGTGTAAATCATTTACTCTTTTTGACTTTATGGTTTGAGAGGTTGGTCTATACCTAGTTTCTTCAAGATTGCTTTCTTCTCTTCCCAGAATATTTTTTTTCTCAAATTGTGAATCAATGTCTCAAGAACTTGGATGTTTGGGATTAAATGATATTACTATGGTCATTTCTTTTTGTGTATTTTGTACCTGATCTATTCCACTGATTCACCTTTTTTTTTCTCTTAGCCTGAAGCAGACTATTTGTTTGATGATTGCATTGTCATATGTTTTGAGAACTGATACTGCTAGGCCAACTTTGCTTACTAAAAAAAATTCCCTTGATATTCTTGACCTTGTGTTCTTAGAGAGGGATTTTATTATTTTTTGGTAGCACTATAAAATATTTTGGTAGTTTAATTGGTATGACACTGAGAATTGTAATTTTTATTATATTGTTTGTCCTAACATAAACAATTACTTTTTCTTCATTTTTTTTTATGATTTGCTTTTATTTGTGTGAGTGTTTTGTAATTGAGTCCATAAAGTTCCTGAATTTGACTTAGCAGGTAGACTCTCACGTATTTTGCATTGCTTGCAGTAATTTTAAATGGAACTTCTCTTTCTATCTTTTCTTGACTGACTTGGTAGGTAACATATAGAAATGCTGATAATTTAAGAGGTTTTATTTTATATCATGCAACTTTATAAAAATTGTTAATTATTTCAATTAGTTTTTTGTTTGATTCTCTAGGATTCACAAAAAATGACATAATATCATCTCAAAAGATTGGTTTTGGTTTATAGTAGTAATTTGAATTCCTCCTTACCAATTTTTATCCCTTCAATTGTTTTTTTTTTCTTCTGTTATTACTATAATCTACCATTTCTGGTATAATATAGTGGGTATCTTTGCATCACCCCTGATCTTATTGGAAATGCTTCTAGCTTATCCTCTTTACATAAAATGCTTCCTGATGGTTTTATATATATACTACTTATCACTTAAAAAATCCTTTATTTATTTCTATGCTTTCTAGTGTTTTAATAGGAACAAATATTGTATTTGCTGAAAGCTTTTTCTGCATCTATTGGGATAATCATGATTTTTGTTTTGTTTTGTTATTGACATGGTCTATCATTTTTATAATTTTCCTAATATTGCAGTAGCCCTACAAAATTGGTATAAATCCCACCTGGTTATAATGTGTGACTTTTGTGATATATTGCTTTAATCTCCTCACTAGCATTTAATCAAAATTTTTGCATTAATATTCCTTAGGGAAAATGGACTATTGTTCTCCTTCCCTCCCTTCTTCACCCCTCCCTAAATTAAGTATTAATACTAAGTTTGTGTCACAAAAAGAATTTGGTAAAACTCCTTTATTTATTTTTCCAAATAGTTTATAAAGGTTTGGGGTTATTTATTCTTTAAATGTTCTGTAGAATTCATTTGTGAATCCACTTGGTTCTGGGGATTCTTTTTTCTTGGGGAGACCATTTATGGCTTATTGAATTTCCTTTTCTTAGATATGGTTATTAAGTATTTTATTTCCTCTCTTGTTAACCTGGGTAATTTATGGTTTTGTAAATAGCCATTCATTTCATTAGATTATCAGATTTATTTGCATTTAATTTTATGTCCACTAGTAGTGAATTAACCTTTTTTTATTTTTTATATTGGTAACATGGTTTTATTCTTTTTTAAAAAATAAAATTAACTAATGATTTATGCATTTTATTATTTTTTCATAAGATCAGCTCTTGGTTTCATTAATTAGTTCAATAGTTTTTCTACTTTTAGCAATATTAATCACTTTAATTTTCAGGATTAGCAGCTTGTTGTTTAATTGGGGATTTTTATTTTAATCTTTTAAAAAAACTTTTAGATTTCATGCCCACTTCATTTATCTGCTTTTCCTCTATTTTATTGATGTAAGCTTTTAGAGACATATTTTTTTCTTTAAGTACTGCATTGGCTGCATCCTGTAAATTTTGGTATGTCTTCTCTTTAATGAAAGTATTTATTGTTTCTATGATTTGTTCTTTGACCCCATCATTCTTTAGGATTAAATTATTTAGTTTCCAATTAATTTTTAATCTATGCTTCTAAGGCCATTTATTGAATGTAAATTTTCTTGCATTATAGTATGAAAAGGATGCATTTATTATTTGTTTGGATTTTTTTTACATTCCTCTGTTAGATATTTTATGTCCTCATGCATGGTTAATTTTGGGGATGTCATATACAGCTGATAAAAATATGTACTCCTTTCTATTTTCATTCAGTTTTGAGCAGAGATTTATCGTATCTATTTTTAAAAAATAATTCTATTTGTCTCTTTAACTTCCTTATTGTTTATTTTTGATTAAATTTATCTAGTTTTGAGAGGGAAAATGTGAGTTCTACCAATATACTTTTACTATGTATTTCCTTCTGTAACTCATTTAAATTTTCCATTAAGAATTTGGATGTTATGTCACGTGGTACATGTATGTACCATTATATATGGTACCCTTTATCAAATTGCATTGTTCCTTTGTATCTATTAGGTTTACTTTTGCTTTCACTTTTTCTGAGATCATAATTGTTTAACCAGGCCTTTTTTTTTTTTAATCTCAGCTGAAGCACAATAGATTCTCCTTCAGCCCCTTATTTCTACCCGTTGAGAGTCTCAAATTTTCAAGTGTGTTTCTTGTGAACAATATTTTTGGATTCTGATTTTTAATCCATGCCGGTATTCACGTCTGGATTATGGGTGGGTTCTTCTCACTCATATTCAAAATTGTAATTACTAAATGTATTTTTCTCCATTCTCATTCTCTCTCTCTCTCTCTCTCTCTCTCTCTCTCTCTCTCTCTCTCCCCAAACTTACTCAAAATTTTATTTTGCTTTTGACCAATGCCTCCCCTAACCCACCTTTCCTTTTATCAGCCCTTACATTTCCCTCATCCCCTTCGCCTTCTAATTCACTATTGGGTAAGATAGATTTATATACCAAACTGAGTATGCATGTCATTTGCTCTTTGAGACAATTCTGATGAGTAAGATTCAAGAGTTACGCATTGCCACCTCATTTTCCCCTCCAGTGTAAAAGCTCTTCTTTGCATACTTTTTCTGCTCCCTTTACCTTCCCTTAGTTCATCCTTCTTTCTCACTCTTGCTTTATATCCTCTCATAATAGTCAATCCACACCTGTGCCCTCGGTCTATTTATACTCTTTCATATTATTGTAATAATAATAAAGATTTTCGTAGTTACAAGTATCAACTCTGGTCTTTTTTTATCAGAAATGCAAGAATGTCCTTTATTTAATTAAACATTATTTTTTTCACCTGAAGAATTATATACAGTTTTTGTGGGCAATTGATTCTTGGTCTTAATCCTTACTCTTTTGCCTTTTAGAATATCATATTAGAAGCCCTACACACCTTAAAAGCTGGTAAATCTTGTGTGACCTCCACTGTGGCTTCACAATAACTGAACTGTTTTTATGGTTGCTTTAATATTTTCTCTTTTACCTGGAATCTCTGGAATTCTATTGCCAAAAATAATCTAGCTAACTAGTGGCAGAGCTATTATTTTAAAATGCTATCATATGGAAGGAGAATTTGACTTGTTCTAGTTGTCCACAGAAGTCAGAACAGTCTAATGAGCAAGAAGGAGGATTCTGTCTTAATGAAATGAAAAATATCCTTTAAAATAGAGGTAACTAAAAGTGGAATGAAGATCCCTGGGAAGCAAAAAGTTTCCTCTCAGAAGTATTAAAGCAGAATTTTCACTGGTAAGTTCATGTATTCAAGTATCCATCAAAGTTTTCATTTTGGGATCTCTTTCAGCAGATGAGCAGTTAATTCTATCAATTTTTATCTTATACTCTGGTTCCAGGATATCAGGACATTTTCCTTGGTGATTTCTTGAGATATCATATCTGACGTTCAGCTAGTTGGCACAGGGGATAGAGCACCAGTCCTGGAGTCAGAGGGACCTGATTTCAAGTCTGGCCTCAGACACTTGACACTTACTAGCTGTGTGACCCTGGATAGGTCACTTAACTCCAATTGCCTTACCAAAAAAAAATAACCCTATTATAGATGATCATATTCTCTGTTCATCACTATAACCCCTAATTCCCTACCATTTATTACAAAGTCAATCATATTGATGATGCCATTAAGAAGGGGTGGGTCTGTGTAGTGTATGGACATGAATTTCCCAAAAAGAATTATGGCAATGCCACAATTTGTAATAATAAAACAAAAGAAAATTAAAAGAAAAAGAAATATGATATCTGGATTGTTTTTTGAATAATGACTTTTAGGTAGTCTAATAATTCATAAATTATTCTTGCTGGGTCTATTTTCCTGGTCATTTGTTTTTTCAATGAGATATTTCAGATTTTTTCTGCATTTTTTTCTTTGAAATAGCACTTTATTTCTGAGCAATGAGCAATATTTAAAATTCATTTCTTCTTAGGTTTATTGAGGTGTATTAAATTTAAAGAAGATAATATCTCCATCTTCAACTATGTAATTTCTACCTTGTTTTCTGTATTTCCCAGCAGCCTTGACAGCATTTTCTGAACCTTCCTCTTTAAAATCTTCATATTTCGTTACTTCAGCCACAATGAATCCCTTTTCAAAATCGGTGTGAATCTTTCCTGCAGCCTGAGGAGCCTTCGTCACTTTCCTGATAGTCCATGCACGTACTTCATCTGGGCCTGCAGTAAGAAACATATTCTAGTTGGAGCACTGTATAGCCAGCCTTTATGATCTTTGGCAAAGCACTTTATGTCATGTTCTCTTTCAGATACTTCTGTTTCTCTTCAGCACTCATTTCTTGCAACTTGAGTTCCAAGGCCCCACTAAAGGGAATGACCAAGTTATCTGGGTCATGCTTGTCCACCCACGCTTTAATTTTTATCAACCATTTGTTTTTCTTTCTAATGTAGTCCTTTTCTGAAAGGTTAACCAAGTAGATCATTGGTTTTGAAGTCAGGAACAAGTGTTTATTCAACACTTCAATCTCTTCATCATTCCAATATCATGATAGAAGCGTACAAGTTTCTTTTCATCTATAACCCAAGTTTTTATTTTGCACATTATGTCATATTCAGGTTTTAATTTCTTGTCTCCTCCTCTCACAGCCACCTTTTCTAGTTTATCTATTATGGGCATAATAATTTCTTCATCTTTAAGTCGAAGCTCTTCATGTATTATTTCTATGTCCGAACAGGAGCTACACTTCCTTCGATGTGAGTAATATCATCATTTTCAAATGATCACATTAGATGAAAGCTTCCATCACAGGTACTTATATGAGACAAAAAGGCATTTCCTAGTCCCTGTCCAGCATGAACTCCTTTCACAAGGCCAGCAATATCAACTACATTAAAAAAGGCTGTAATTTTGAGTGGAGGTTTGTGCTATTGGCACAAAAAATCAAATCTATCTTCTGGTATAGGTACTCGACTCTCATTAGGATCAATAGTGCAGAATGGAAAGTTTTCAGCTGCTGCCTGGCTCTTTCTTAGGAAATTGAAGAATTTAGATTTCCTGACATTTGGTAATCCAACAATACCAATTTTCAATGAGGTCCCAAATCTTCCAATGATTGGATGTGGTTTAATTCCATCACCTCCCTTTTTGGGGGGCATCTTGTTGAGGGGGTGACTATGACACAGAGTTCCCAGTGTAGGGAAATGGAGGCTGATGGTAGCAGGAGGCAGGGAGAGAGCTTCTTCTGCATTTTTTATCTTTCTATTGAGTGTGTCTTATTATTTCTTGATGTCCCATGGAGTGATTACCTTCCATTTGCCCAATTCTAATTTTTAAGGAATTATTTTTTTAGTGAGATTTTTTACCTTTTTTTTGCCATTTATCCATTTCAGCTTTTTAATGACTTTTCAGTGGATTTTGTGCCTCTTTTGCCATTTGGTTAATTTTGTTTTTTATGTAGTTTTTTTTTTTTAATAAGTGATTTTTTCTGTACTTTATTCACCAAGTGATTGAATCTCTTTTTTAACTTGCTATTTTATTCAGTATATTTTGAGCTTCCTTTTCCAAGCAGTTGATTCTTTTTTCATGATTTTCCTACATCACTCTCATTTCTCTTCCCAATTTTTCTGTTATTTCTCTTACTTGATTTTTAAAATCCCTTTTGAACTTGATGTTCAATTTGTATTTTTTCTTGAGGCTTTGTATGTAGTAGTTTTGACTTTTCTGTCTTCTTCTGAGGTTGCCTTTTGATCTTCCCTGTCACCATAGTCAATTTCTATAGTCAGGATCTTTTTCCCCACTACTGTTTGCTTATTTTTCTTGACTTTTATTTCTAAGCTAAAGAGGAGTGCTTCTTCCATGGTGGGGGCTACACTGTTCCAAGCTTCATTTTTTATTTCTTTGGAGTTTTTTTGTTTGTTTGTGCAGCTGTTTTCAGACATAATTCTGGAGACCTATAAGTTTTAAGGTTTGTAATTTTTTTTATTGTGGTATGATCTAGCAACAGAGTCCTGCCCCTGGTTCCAGCAAAAGGATCCCTATAGTCTACTTCTGACCAATCTGTCTGTAGGCTAAGAGGTTTGGAAACCACCAATGCTGCCACTGATTTGGTTGCTCCAAGGCCTACTGCTGATTTGCTTGAGTTTGACAAATGTTGGAGTATACTGCACTCTTATTCTGTTGCAACATATATTTCTCGCTGATATTTAAGTTGTTTTAAGCTGGAAAATAATTTCAACCTGTCCTTTTGTTGGTTCTATAGCTCTAGAATTTAGTTATTTAAAGATTTTTATGGAGGGATTTTGGGGGGAGTGGAGATTTCAGCATTTCCTCCATCATCTTGGTTCTACTCCTCCCCTTGAATCTCTTTTCGTAATTTTCTTGGATCTCCCCCATTTCTTTTCCAAATTTTTGTACTTTTCTCTTATTTTCCATTTTTAAAATTCATCTGTAATTCTTATTGTGCTTGTATCCAATTCACATCATATTTTATTGGGTTTTTTTGAATTTTTTTGAGGCTTTGTTTGTACTTGTTTTAATATCATTGTCTTCTTCTGAGTTTGTATCTTGATCTTCCTTTCATCATACTACTTTTTATAGCAAATTTCTTTTATTTTGGTTTGTTTATTTTTTCAGCTTATTTCTTGACTTTTAACTTTATGTTAAATTTGGTTTCTACTCCTAGGGTTGAGGGTCATGTCACAAGGTTCAGATTTTTCTTGCTGCTGTTTGCTGAGAAAATTCTGGGTGTTTGTAAGTTTTCAATGCTTCCAATGTGGCATGATCCAAAGAGAGGTATAGTCACTGCTCTCCAGATCTTGCTTCCCTGCAGCCCCATGTACTAGTGGTCCCTTCTACCTTGGAATTGAGACCAGTGATCCTGCTCTGTTGTGAGCTACCATAAGCACTCTTCTATATACTGGAACTGTGACTGAGGCCCCTGGTCACCTGAGGTGACATGTGATATTGTTCCTTTTGACTCTGGAACTTTGACTTGGGCCCCTGTTCCCCTGTAGTCCTGAGTATAAGAACTCCTTTCTACCTTGGAACTGAACCAGGAGTCCTACTCCCTTTCTAGTGACAATAAACATTCTTCTTCACACTGAAACTGTGACCAGAGACCCTGCTACACTGTAGCCACAATGGCTAGTGTTCCTCTTCACCTTGGAACTGTGGCCTGGGACAATGCATAGGCAATTTCAACAGTATACTGAACCCAGTGCCTAAAAAGTGTCCCCTGTTATTTCTTTCTGATTATGTTTATGACTCCCTTACTATTTGTTAGCTGATAGCTTCCAAAGCTGCTACTGTCAGTATTGTAGTTGCCTTCAAAGCCTTCTGCTGGTGTTTCATAGTATGTGCTATTCTCTTGGCCAACCACCACCCCAGCATTCTACTCTTCATCTTGTACATTATCTTGAAATGGAAAAAATGCTTCACCCAGACTTTTTGTTGTCTCTGCCACTCCAGGATTTGATTTGAAGTTTTATTTTAAAGTTTTTTGGAGAGGGATATTTAGAGAATTCAGCTGACTTAATGCCTATACTCTGCTACCTTTATTTTCTCCACACTCCTACTTTTCATTTCTTTACCTCTATTCCTAATTTAAAAGATAGATGAAAATCTGTATTGTGTATTTGACTTTGAAATTTGATACTTAAAAATCTTACTAGGAAACCAGAAGCTAAATTCTAAAAGGTGAATATATCATTCCTGATGGTAAATTGTAGCATAATTTTGACTCTTGAGAAAGCCCATAGTGATAGAAACTTAGAGAAATTGCTGGGAGCCAGTAGCTGAAGTTAATAAGTATTCTGTATCTTAGGTGATGTATTCAAGTTATTTTTTTTTTGTTTCTATTGGACATACACATTGGAAAATGATGTTTTACCCTTTCCTAAAAGCTGAACTTGTGATATATTTGCATTGTCCTAAGTTTGTGGTGGTATGATTAAATTGAAACTCAGTTTTGTTACTCATATCACATGGAGGATATCTCACTATCTTGGTTATTTCCTGCTATTTATCCTGACAAGGTATAATACACACATACAGGCATATGTGTATACTTATATAAAACATATATAGAAGTGTGCTACATTTATCACTTATATATGTTGTGATGAAATGAGATTTAGTAGATACTCAAAGACCCACCTGGAGATTAATCTAGACTGATTGAATCAAGTGAGAGTGATTGACTACTGATTAAGCCTACTTCAAGTTAACTGGATTGTAATCACAACTTGAGAACACCTTCAGAACCAATGGATTTGGATGATGCCAACCAATCAGCTTGAAGCAGTGTGTAAGGACCGCCTCTGTTCCAGACCTATAAGAAGCTTCCACAATCAGTTTGCTGGAGGGTGTTCCTGATTAAAGCAGGATTGTGGAGGAGGACTTCAGGAAGAACCCAACCAGGCTGGAACTCTAGGCTAAACTGGAGCTGAAGCTTCTGATTTAAGGCGACCACAATTTAGATTTTAAACATCACAATGTTAAGGGGAAAAGTATATATATATATATATATATATATATGTGTGTGTGTGTGTGTGTGTGTGTGTGTGTGTATTGCATGAGGACATTTTTATATCATGTAAGGATATATTATTCTATCAGCACAATGTTATATATTAAAGCTAAAGATAACAATTTTTGACAAAAATTTAATCAACTTTTAAATATGCCTAAAATGGCTTTAATAAAGGATCAGCAATTGCCATCTTCTGTTGCATTTGACGTTTACAACTCATTTTTTTATAAACTAATTTAATCTTATTTTAAAATTCAAACAATCATTTGATGTTTAGACATTTAATAAAACATAAATATTCTGAGGATACTTCAAATCATTATCAAATTATCATCAGCTTATAAAAATATTTTGAATAGACTTAAAATTATATAAAGCTAATCATCAATGGCCTAAGTATCAAATCTGAATTCTGTGAATTCCTTAATATTAGGGGATGAGTAATGTGGAAATATTTAATGATAACAAAGAAATATGGAAGCAAGAGAGTTTTGAATAAGGCCAATGAATAAGAACACCTAATAAGTCAACACATTTTGGATCTCTGTACCTTGGTTTTTATATTAGAGTTTGGATCATTAGAATTAAAGTCATGAGTTTAATTCATTTCCAAGGTTTAGGATTGATTGTTAAGGAACATTTCAGATCTCATGACATGAGTCAATGCAAACATTCTAGTTAACTGATTTACTTTGACTAGCAAATGTAAAATTGTGTCCTTTAAAATATATGCTTATATGTAGCTCATGAGGCCCATCTTTTTGACTCTCAAGTGAAAGGGTTTTGAATAAATCTTATAGCTTATGGATTCATTGAAGTTTGGGGGTATGGAAGATACATAGATATATAAATATCACTATAATAAAAGTGTCATTTTAAGCAAATTAACCTTACAGAACTATGCAAAATTAATTTATACTGGGCAAGAACCTGGTGGCATTCAGAAAAATTAGGAATTTCTTACAGTAATACAGGTGTTAGACATCTATGCTGTAATGGTATCAGTGAGAATAAAAAGGAAGGAAAGGAAAATTGTGAAAGACATAAGTCTACTCCTTCCACTCCTCTGAAGTAACATTATCCTTTTCTAAAATAATCTCAAACCAGTAGAGGATATTATTTCATTTCCTTAATGCTTCTGTTAAATTGGTCTATTTTCCTAATTGTCCTGTTTATATTTCAGCTGCAAGGGTGGAATTGGGGTGAAGGTTGAGAGATAGATTCAATTATTTCTCAAGGTCAGTTTAAAATAGAAGAAGAGGCTGAATCCAAATATTCTGGTTCCACAGTTTTAGTACTCAAAGATAATGCTTCTTTTTCATTTTACTTTAGAAAGCTTCCCAGAGCTCTTAGCTGTTTTTGAATTAACGACCAACTTGTTTGTTTGTTTTTTTCATTCAGATATTTCAAAGTCCCAGATCATTTAACCTAGCATCTTATGTTCTGTCATTTGGTGAGGAAAGAAGGCTAGAGAGGTAGTAGGGGTATGAGATATATAATTTACAGTTATATTTCTTTCTTAGAAACACATTTAGATTTTGACTCTTCTTCAAGTGCTTCTGGAACCTTCCTGGAGCGAATATTCTTTAGATATCACTAGAAGGGAATAAAGGGTTGAATCTAACAAGAAAACTTAATAGGAATACATGTCAAATCCTAAACATTTTTAAAATAAGCTATACAAGAATAGAATGAGGAGAAGCTTGCCTTAGAAACGGTTTATTTAGGATAATGTTTTTCCCTTCATAGGGGTTTTGGTTGGCAGCAAACTCAATATGAATCCACAATATAATGTAGCCATTAATAAGCTGAAGCCATTTTAGGTTCCAGGAATTATAATAACACACTTTATGGTTTGTTCTAAACAACAAGATTTGAGGTGGATCCTACAGGTATTATTATTACTATTTTACAGATAAGATAATTGAGGCTTTAGGAACTTGTGTGACCTTCCCATGATTGTCCGGCTAGTGAGTTATGGAGGTAAAATTCAAAACAAAGGAACTAATGACTAGAAGTTTAGCAATCTTTTACTCTCGAAGGGAAACCTAGTGATCAAAATCAACATAATTTATTAGAAAGAGAATTAGATATATATAGTTAGGAAATCTGAGATCAAGTCCAAAGTATATTATAATATGTATTTAACTTCTCTAAGACTCATTTTTATCATCCCTTGGGGGCCAGCAAACACAAGTTCCTCAAGGACTTTGTTTAATAAATAATATTAAATTACGTCATTTGTATTGTTTCCACATCTCAGAAAGTAATGGGAATATCTAAATTAAATATCTTAAATAAACTGTTATATAGATTTTAAAACCAATAGAAAAATAAATTTAAAACCACCTAGAATAAGTAAACATATTTTACTGGAAAATAAAAATATAAAGCAATTAAAATATATTTAGCATCCATTTTTATTTTTAATAATATTTTAAATTTCAAAATTGCATGCAAAGACTATTTTTAACATTCATTTTAGGCTCGTCTTTTGTGTCAAAATCCCTGGTACTGATTTTATTCAGGAATATTCTGTGTCAAAGGATAAGAGAAGTTTATATCCTAGATTATCAAGGATGTGTCCATTGTCCTTTCTATAAAAGAAAAGGAAATAAGTCATCTTGTGACAGTCATTAAAGGGTCTCTCTATTACTCTTTGGCAGCAATATTCTTGCCAGAGTCTTCCTTAATAGGCTGATTCTTCACCTAAAAGATGTTCATCTATTTGAGATAAAATGTGGCTTCAGAAAGAGCCAAGGAACAGTTGATATGGTGTGTGCTTACTGACAACTTCAGGAGAAATGCTAGGAGTTGATGAGAGATCTGTAAACAATGTTCATCAATCTGATCAAATCATTTGATATTGTCAATAATGAGGACTTGTGGAAGATCATGGCAAATTTTTGTTGCCCAGATAACTTCCTCAGCATATCATGGAGGGAGAATTGGTAGGCAACTTTTTGTTCAAAGATGAGTTTGCATTTAATATACCTTCTGAAGCTGAGATGCAACAAAATGTGTAATGATTCTCTGCCACTTGTGATAATTTTAGCCTAAAAATTTAGACTAAGAAAACAGAGATTCTGTTGAGGTGGAACCAGGATGGAAGAGAAAAGGCAGCTACTGACCTGAGCTCATCCCCAATCCCTCTGAAAACTTTTAGATAATTACATAAAGCAATTCCTAGAGTGGTAGAACCCACAAAAGGACAGGATGAAATAATTGTGTTCAGCCAAAGACAACTTAAAAGGTGAGCAGGAAAAATCTATCACACTTGGCTGAGAGTGGAGCAGCATCCAGCACAGACCAGGAACCAGAAAACCAGAAGCAGCCCTTAGAAACCACTGAATCAGAATCTGCAGCAGCTGCTTCTTGGACCTCTCAGCCCACAGATGATAAGCAGGTTCAACAACTGATAAGAAAAAAAATAAGATTACAGGAGTCTCCTTGCTGGCACTGGGGGCAAGACTCTGTCACTTTGCCCATACTCAGCTCCAGGTTGCAGTCCTCTGTGGCAGTCCCAGGGCAAGTAAGAGTGCTAGTACACTAGAGTTGGTATACATAGTTGAGCATGGACCTTCATCCCAGGTCCAGGGGAAAAAAGAGTGCTTGTGATTGCTCACAGATGAGAACACAAGCCATGTTAATAAACACACCTCTCCTTAGATCTTAATACCTTGGAGGAACTGAAAATTTAGAGGTCCCTAGAAGTATCTCTGAAAACAGCTGAACAAATCCCTAAACCTTTGGACAATGCATGCTGCACACTTCAAGCAGAAGCCCACTTTAACAAAGAGTTAAAAGTCAAGAAATAGATTGGAAAAATGAGCAAACAACAGGAAATAAATGAAGACCATAGAAAATTACTATGGTGACAAGGAGGATCAAAACACACACTAGGAAGAAGTCGAAGTTCTTACATCTAAAGCTTCTAAGAAAAAGTATGAATTGGTCTCTGGTCATGGAAGAATTCTAAAAGGATTTTGAAAGTCAAGTAGAGAGGTAAAAGAAAAATTGGGAAGAGAAATGAGAGTGATACAAGAAAATAATGTAAAAGGGGCCAACAGCCCGGTAAAGGAGACACACACAAAAATACTGAAGAAAATAGCACCTTAAACACACACACACACACAATAGGTCAATGGTTAAAAACCGGTATAAAAAGGTAATTGTAATGATTGGAATGATGACACCTACTGGAGACTTACTATAGGAAAGCTCCACCATGAGGAGAATGCCTCAGAGGGCAAGGCCATGTGGCTTTTCCTTGGCATCAGGAAGTAATGTTTGTACATGGGTACTGTCCACCAAGGCTATCAGCCAATCAACTTGAGGAGCCTCCCATTTTCTGGGAGGGGACAGGAAGGAGGAAGGAGGAAGGAGGCCTGGTGCAGAGAGCTCTCTCTCTTTGGTTCCTGATTTGATGATGGTAGTGATGGCAGAGGACTTCACAGGAAATTTGAGGAAAGATAGGAATGCCAGACTGCTGGAATTCTGTTCTCAATCTTTCTCTTTCTATCTTTCAATAAACCTTTAAAAACCTAAACTCATTTCATCAGTGATTTTAGTCAATTTCCCCCAAAACTGGGGGAACAGATTAGAACCTACATTTAGAATCTTAAATTGCACATAATGAAGAGTAGAATGTCTTTAAAAGCAGAATTAAGCAAATAAAAAAGAGGCACAAAAATTTACTGAAGGAAAACAAAAAACAAAAACTACCTTAATAAGTAGAATTGGATAGATGGAAAAGGAGGTACAAAAGCTCACTAAAGGGGCAGCTAGGTTGCGCAGTGGATAGAGCACCATCCCTGGACTCAGGAGTACCTGAGTTCAAATCCGGCCTCAGACCCTTGACACTTACTAGCTGTGTGACCCTGGGCAAGTTACTTAACCCCAATTGCCTCACCAAAAAAAAAAAAAAAAAAAAGAGCTCACAAAAAAATAATTCCTTAAAAATTAGAATTGAACAAATGGAAGCTAATGACTTCATGAGAAATCAAGGAAAAATAAAACATAATGAAAAGAATAAAAAAAAAAGAATACAATGTGGTGAAATATCTCACTGGAAAAACAACTGACCTGAACAATAGATCAAAGAAAGTCAATTTACAAATTATTGGACTACCTGAAAGTCAGGATAAAAATAAGAGCCTAGACATCATATTTCAACAAATTATCATGTAAAACTACAACTATATTCTAGAATCAGATAGCAAAATAGGAATCAAAAGAATCCACTTATCACCTCCTTGAAAGAGATCCCCAAATGAAAACTCCCAGGATTATTACAGCTAAATTCCAAAGCTCTTAGATCAAAAGGAAAACATTACTAGCAGCTATAAGGAAAAGATTCAAATGCCATGGAGCCAGAGTCATAATAACACAAGGTGAAGCAGCTTCTACATTAAAGGATAACAGGGTTTGGAATCTGATATTCCACAGAGCAAAAGAGCTAGGATTATAGCCAAGAATCACCTACCCAGCAAAACTGTGTATAATCCTCTGGAGGTGGGGATTGGGGATGATAGTCAATGAAATAGAATGATTTCAAACATTCTTGATGAAAAGGCAATAGTTGAATAGAAAATTTGCCTTTCAAATGCATGACTCAAGAGAAGCATAAAAAGGTAAACAGGAAAGGGGAAACAAAAGGGATGTAATAAGATTAAATAATTTACCTTCCTACATGGGAAGACAATATTTGTAACATAAAAACTTTGTCATTATTAGGGCAGTTACAAGGAATATAAGAGTGTGTATGTTTGAACTGAATATGAAGGGATAATATCTAAAAAAGTAAAATTAAGGGATAATAACAAGGAATGCACTGGGATAAAGTGAAAGGGAAAGGTACAATCAGACAAGTTATCTCACATAAGAGAGGCAAGAAAATAAAACTTTTAGAGCATAGGGAAACTTAGGGAAGGTGGGTAGGAGTGAGAGAACCCTACTCATCATAATTGACTCAAAGAGGAAATAACATACAGACTCAATCAAGTATAGAAATCTATCTTATCATACAGGAAATTAGGTGGACAAAGGGATAAGAGAAGGTGGAATGTAGAAAGAAGGGCAGATTGGGAAAGGAGGTAGTCAGAAGCAAAACACTTTTCTAGAGGGACAGGGTGAAAAGAGATAGAGGACAGAATAAACAGGGGGATAGGATGGACAGAAATACAGAAATGGTAACTTTGGAAAAAAAAGGAATAAGTTTCTTTGATAAAGGACACATTTCTCAAATACATGGAGAAATGCACCAAACTTATAAAGATGAGTCATTTCCCAACTGATAAATGATCATATGAATATTTTTTCAGATGAAATAATCAAAGCTATCTATACCTTTGTGGGAAAAAAATATGTTCTAAATCACTTTCGATTGGAGAAATGCAAATTAAAACAATTCTGAAGTACTACCTCATACCTATTAGATTGGCTAATAGAACAGAAAGGGAAATTGGCAAGTATTGGAAGGTTTTGGAAAAAAATGAGTCACTAATGTACTGTTAGTGGAGTTGTGAACTGATTTGATCACTTTGTGGAGCAATTTGGAACTATGTACAAAGTGTTGTAAACCATACATATCCTTTGACCTAGGAATACCATTAACAGATCTGTATCCATAAAGAGATAAAAGACAAAAAAGGAAAAGGATCTATATGTACAAAAATATTTACAGCATCTCTTTTTGGGTGGCAAATTCAATGGATAGAAATTCAATGGATGCTAATCCATTGAGCAATGGCAGAAAAATTGTGCTAAGTGATTGTGATGGAACACTATATTTCTATAAGAAATGATGAGCAGGATGCTCTCAGAAAAACCTGTGATAAGTTACATGAACTGGGGCAAGGTGAAATGTAATGTGTACAAAGCAACAGCAATATTGTAAGATGATCAGCTCTGAGTGACTTAGCTATTCCCAACAATATAATGATAAAAGACAGCTTTAGAGGAATTATGGTGAAAAATGCTATCCATCCCCAGAGAATGAACTGTTTGTGTTTGAATACACATTGAAGATTATTTTTTACTTTATTTTTCTTGATTTTCTAACCTATGTTTTCTTTTATAGCATGCCTAATATGGAAGTAAGTTTTGCATTCCTACTTAAGTATAACTTATATAGAAATGATGAATTTCTCAATGAGGGACATGAGGGAAAGGGAGGGAGAGAATTAGCAACTCAAAATTTTAAAAACAAATATTCACATTTATTTTGCATGTAATTGGGGAAAATAAAATATGAAATAAAGAGAAAAAGTTATTTTAAAAAAGAGGTTCTCCAACAGTCAGTTTTATACCATCCATACATGGAACCATTGGTTACAGCAAATGGAGAGATTTTGATTGTTGTGGATAAGTTCAATTATCTTCACAGTATACTTTCCAGGGATGTACACATAGATGACAAGATTGATACACACATTGCCAGAGCTAGTTCAGTATTTGGGATGCTTCAGAGGAAAGTGTGGGGGATAAATTGTATAAGGCTGCCTACCAAACAAACTGAAGGTCTACAGTCATTGTGCGGACTTCATTTTCATATGCCTGTGAGACTTGGAGAGTTTATTAATGCCATGCCAGAAAATATAGCCATTTCAGTGAACTGTCTTCAGAAGATTCTGAAGAAAAACTGGCAAGATAAGGTCTTAGACACTGAAACCCTATCTTGAGCTGTTACTCAACATTCAAACTCTACCACAGAGGGATCAACCTAAATGAACTGCCCACATTGTTCAAATGTCAAATACACATTTACTTAAAAGACTATTTTATGGAAAACACTTACAACGAAAGCACTTGCATGAAGGTCAGAAGATACAATAAAGTGACACTCAAAAGGTCTTTATGAAAAACATTGTTATTGATTGTGAGATGTGGGAGATACTGGCACAGCATAGCATGCCTGCATCAGATAATATATTGCATTCTATGAGCAAAGCAGAATTGCATTAAGTCTAACAAAAAGAGAGATGTGCATATGTAGATGTAGAGATATCTGTACTCCAAATGTTCATGTGAACTATTTGTGCCCAACCTCTGGTAGGGTCTTCTGAGCTTGCATTCGTCTGTTTAATCATAGTTGGATATGTGGGCAGCTATGTGGTGCAGTTGATAAAGCACCAGCCCTGGATTCAGGAGGACCTGAGTTCAAATCTGGCCTCAGACACTTGACACTTACTAGCTTTGTAACCCTGGGCAAGTCACTTAACCATCACTGACCCTCAAAAAAAAAGAAATGACAAGAAATCATAGTTGGACACACTGTACATTTACTGAAGCATAGTAATGTCATTTTAGTCCTCTTTGAATATGAAGAATAACCACCCAACCAACGTGTTATCATTATAGACTTCAAAGAATGTTTCTACCCTCTCCCACTAGGTTTTTGTCTGAAAAGTAGGGTATAAAGGTCAATATCTTGATAAACTTCAAACTAGGCAAGAGTAGGAGGGCTTGGCTTTTAACACTAAACTTGAAGTTGAGACAAGAGTTTGAATCTAAGCTTAGTCACTTTCTACTTTTGTGACCTTTCACTTAATATCTTTATGCAAGAATTAAAAGACTTAGCTTCTTAAGTCCCTTTACTCTCTACAGCAATGATGTCACCATCCCTGGTGATAGCTCTCTACAGGATCTAACTGGAACTGTCAGATCCTGAAAATTTTAATGACTTTAGAAGTACCTGTTTGCCTACCTTAAATTATAATACAATTGTCATAAAATAATAATTTAAAACTATGTAGCTAATGTATGATTAATACTAAATAATATATAACTATTATTGTTGAATTCTTCAGTAAAATAGACCTTAACTTGATGTAGCCAATGTTGTTTGTAAAAACTTTTGGGAAGACATGGCAATTTTTTTTTCTTCTTTTTCAATCATATTCAACACTTCATGATTTCATTTAGGGTTTTCTAGAAAAGATATTAGAGTGGCGTTACTCCCTTCTCCATCTCATTTTATGGATCAGGAAACTGAGGAAAACAGGCTTAAATAATTTGCCCAGCATCACATAGGTAATAAATGTTTGAGACCAAGTTTGAATGCAGGAAGATGTGTTTTTCTAACTCTAGGTCTGGCACTCTGTACACTGTGCCATCTAGCTGCCCCCAAAACCTTACATTTCCATATTTTAAATTTTAACTAGGTAAAGTACTGTGTTTCCCCTTTTGTTCTTTGTATCTTTGGCTTAATTTTTTAATCATACATTAGATACTCCAATTATACTTACAGGAAAGAACATTACATCCTTTTAGGTCATTTCTCCCTAATTTCAAGAATTAAATATGTGAGTCCTTGAGATTCTTTGTCCTGCTTTTTTATATTTTTACCTACCAAAGAGAAGAAATTTCTTTTGAATTCTCAAGAATCACTTCACCAGGGGGCAGCTAGGTGGTGCAGTGGATAAAGCACCAGCTCTGGAATCAGGAGGACCTGAGTTCAAATACGGCTTCAGATACTTGACACTTACTAGTTGTGTGACCCTGGGCCAATCACTTAACCCCTATTGCCCGTCATCCCCCCAAAAAAGAATTATTTTACAACTTCTAGGTTGTTTATTAGTAAATATCCTCCCTAGGAATAAGATCACTGAGTCCAATTTCCTCCTTTTGAAGAAGTAATTAAGTTGTGACCGGAAGAGGCAACATGTTCAAGGTGATGCATCATTTGGGGCAGATTTGAAGCTATGCTCTCTGACTCCAAATTCAGTGTTTTGTTCTTTGCATTTTATTTCTTTTTCCTTATGTCTTTGTTCCTTTCAATATTTATTCCAATGTTATATAATGTAGTAAATGTAGAACATAAGATCTAGAGCCAGTAGTATATAGTTATGCACAGTTCTTTATCATTCATTATATCCGTTTAAAATTTTTATTGGCTTGCCAACCACTGATAAGGATACATCATGCTCTACAAATTATATTCTTAGAGAGCTATATGTAGGCAATGATAGATGTATGGAACTGAAGCTAGGTTTTTCTAAATCCAAAGTTGGATTTTCATCTGCTCCATAGGTATTCTTAGATAAGGTAGACTTATTCTGCTGAGTTAATAATCTCCTTTTATTGGAGAGATCTGGGAAGAGTATCACCAGGACAATAGATTAATATACCTTCTTAGACTCCTGAAAGATAAAAAAAAGACTATTACACAGTACCTTTAGATATTTAATACTCTATCTCCTCCCATAAGGAAAAGACCTGCTGACTTAAGAATTAAATTGTCAAGAAAGAATATCTACCTGTATGAATGATACATATACATATACATATACATGTATATAGACATACACACACATATACACACACACATATATATATTATATATATATATATATACATATATATATATATATATATATATATATAATCTCCATTAATCAATATTTGTTGAACTAATTTGAAAGAGACCAGGAATTTTGAAAATAAAGTTGAAATGGTCTTCAAGACTCTTATTATTAATTTAATGAGATCAGAAAATCAAATCAAAATAAAACATTTTTTTAAAATTTAAGATGGCATATGATAAAGTAACAATGGAATGGCATTGACATCCTGACTATATTTAGTTGCACAATCTTTCTTTACTAGTATCTGCTTTATTTCTAAAGATACATTAAGGTAAATAAAAATTAAATATTATCAGAAGAGATGAAAAATTGAAAGAGTAATCACTAAACTGATAGCCTATAAATCATAGAAATTAAATAGTTGCTTATATTTTTATTTTATTCATTTTTGCTCCCCCTTTTTATTCCTTTTGTTGTATTTTACTGGTCCTATGTGGTATCCCTTAGAAATTCCTTAGTCGATAAAAACATTGTCTTCAGTAAATGTGTTAAACAATTCCCAATGAACAATTAATTGAACAGACAAGATAATCTGACAGAATTTTCCATCTCTCAGTTAATTTGGTTCTCTCATGTAAAACACCATCTAAAGCATTCTATGTGTCAATATAATGTCCAGAATGTGGTGGTTATGGGCACACATAAAATGCTACAAAGTGATTAAAGTTTAGGCTATTAATCTCTTTCTTCTTCCCAGTAGCTTTTAGCTTTGAGTAAAATTTAACTGGTTAAGTAAGGGTATATTTATCTTCCCTCTTGGAATACACCTGGAAGAGTCAAATATATATATATATTCTTAGGTCATCTAGACTAGGCCCTCACACCATGTAACCTATGTTCTGAATGGATCTATTTTTAATGGTGGAAGGTATGTTGAAAAGATTATTGAAGTATTATCACAATCTCTGTTGGTTTCCCTTTCTGTTTCTGATGAAAACATAATGATCTGGAGGTTTTCTGAAGTTTTTCGAAAGTTCAGATAAGTGAATAAAGTTCAAGTTTGGTAACCCACCATGGAAAACATATCGATCTGTTTTTAATTATCTGTCACTAAACAGGCTTCTGCGAATAAATGTCAAATGATTGTTTCCACAACACATAACTGTGAAGGCATGTGTCCTACTAAACTGGAATACCTCACCCCTGGAGTGTCTCCAGTATAGCATGTCCAGTATAGCTTGTGTCTTCTCTAGGTGAGTCTAGTCATGTTTGCCCTCATATTAGTCCTACAAAATCCTTGTAGTGATCAAACAGCTACTAGTTGTACACAATATCTAACTGTACAAATACAAAATTACTAGTATTCTCTCTGACAATGCAATTGTTTATATTTTGCCTTTAATTCTTTGATCATGTTCTTTTCACTCCTGCTCTAATAGAAGGTAATATCTTTAAGAGCAGGGATTGCTTTGTATTTTATTTTATTTTATGTTATGTAATTTATTTTATTTTATATTTTAGTTTAGTTTAGCTTGGCTTAGTTTAGTATCCCCAATACCTGGTACAGTGCCTGATAAAACATAGTGACTAATAATTATTTGTTAAATTGAATTTATTTTGTCAGGAACCTAAGGGTTACAACTATGGAGCACCCCTAACAATCTGCTATGATGAAGTTATTCAATGACATTATTAAAAGCTTAGTCTTCAACTATTTGTCTTAGGCTAATTTCTCCATTAATGAGGTGAACCAATCACACAAATCTGCCATGCAAGTCCCCTTTTGGCTGTTATTAATATCAATTTAATTATCAGCAAAACAACTTAGGGAACATCATCTCTTAATAAGTAAATATTGGGGCAGCTAGGTGGCACAGTGGAAGGAGCATTGGCCCTGGAGTCAGGAGGACCTGAGTTCAAATCCGGCCTCAGACACTTAACACTTACTAGCTGTGTGAATCTGGGCAAGTCACTTAACCCCAATTGCCTCACCAAAAAAAAAAAAGTTAATATTGATTGGTGATTTGTAAATCTTTTTTGTATACTATCACAAAAAGAATCCAACTAACTTTTCTCTTTGTGTATGTGTATATGTGTGTGTTTGAGAGAAAGTGAGAGACAGCGAGAGAGAGAATGAGACAGTGAGAGTGAGAGACAGAGAGAAAGACACAGAGAGAGAGACAGAGAAAGAGAGAGAATGAGAGAGAGAGAGAGAAATATTTAGCATTTTGAGGAAGCCTCTGTACCACTTATCAGAATATTTTGTTAATGCAAAAAACGGATTACAAAGGTAACCTAATAAAGCAAAATGTAATCCATAGACAGGAAGACTTCAGTCATGTGTGATCTACCAATGGATTTGGTAACTATAGCAATGACATAGTGAAGAGTATGAATAGTATTTTGAAATGTCTGCAACCTATAATTTGATTTCTATTGGTGATAAAGCCATCGGTACTACAATTCTACTGCAGAAAGCTGCCTACATTCTTTATTGAATAAGAATCTAAATTTTAATAAAAAGGTTGTTTAAAAGAAAGATGCACTTTTTTTCCCTTTAAGTCCATCTACCTCCTGAAATCTACCCAGCAGTTATCACAGAGTTTGACAAAGAGTAGGCACTTAACAAATGCTTATTAATTGATCAGTTCTTTATTTGCAAGAGTAAACTCTCTGACTTCTGCTGGTGTTATAAATAGTGATTTTTAGGATGCATGAAAATGACCAAGTAGGGACCTTGTTTAATATGGAACCTATGTTACAAACCTTTGACATACATGATCCTCAAAGAAAGCATTCAAATAAGGTGGCTAGCCATAGTGCCTATCTGTAAGAATAGAAACATCATGTCAATTAGTGTGTGTACCGTTGGAGTGGGGGAGTATAGAGGGTCTTACCAATCAGCAATGGTCCTCTATGCCAAAAACAAACAAAAAAGGGGGAAAAGATAAAGCCCAGGAGACACAACAAAGCTAGAAATCATTTTAAAAAATGTTTCTCTGTTATCCTCAGTCTTTAAAAATATATTTTATTAGTATCTTTTGTTTTTATATATCTTACATTTCCTCCTATAGTTCTCTACCCCACACATAGCCCTTAAATCAAATAATGTTTAAAACGCTGGGGAGTGGCAGCTAGTTGGCACAGTGGATAGAGCACAAGCCCTGGAGTCAGGAGGACTTGAATTCAAATTTGGCCTCAGACACTTGACACTTACTAGCTGTGTGACCCTGGGCAAGTCACAACCCTAACTGCCTCACCAAAAACAAACAAAAAACAAAAAACAAAAAAAAGACTAGGGGAAAAAAATCTGAAAAATGATTCAGAACTTGAAAACTTGATATTAGATCCCATTTTCTACATTCATGGCCCATTCTCCCACAATATCTCTGAAAAACCATAGAGGGAGGTGTCTTATTATATCTCTTTTTGGTGGGGGAAGTACAAACTTATTTTTTTATAATTCCGCAACATTAAGTTGTAATTATTTTGTGGTTGTTGTCCTTTTTATTTACATTATTGTATTCATTGTGTATGTGTGTGCACATGTGTGTATAAAGCAGAGAGGGAGTCTGCTTACTTCCCTTTCTATCAATAATACATAGAATTCTGTGATATTCTGTATTTATCAGGTACATTGTTTTTATAACACAATTGCATTCATCCACTTCTATGTATTTAGGCATTCCCCAATTGATGTTACCTTTCCCTTGCCTTCCTTAACGTCTGACTCTTGGGTGGCTGTTTTTAGCACTGTTATTTGATATGGCTCCCAATAACCATTTAATGTTGATTTAATATTAAGTCAAAGTGGCCTATTAGCTGAATCTTATAAAAAACATTACATTTCTCATCTCTATTCTTTGGCACAAGGGGCTTTTCATGGTTGGAATGTACTCTTTCTTCAAATATACTTATATAGGCAAAGAAAGGCAATTTGAATAAGCTTAAGTTTCAAGCAGGAATATCTACTGATTTCATCATTTGTTTCTTAATGACATAATATAAATGTAACTATGTTTTGCCAGAAATGCTTCAAACTCATTGCTTTTGCATAAGACTGTTTGGGAGTGTGGTGAGGATCACAAAATTGTTAATGCTATTCTCTTCAAGAGCTTGGTACATAGCTACACTTTTCAAGAAAAGCTGACTTTAGCCAGGAGAATTCACTATACTGATCAGCTGAATCCAAGTAGGCATGTTCTGATCATTTATTAGGTCATTTAAAAATCCCTGTATTTTAGGAAATATAGAATAAGAACATATAATTCTAAATCATTTTGTTTCTACCCTGACTACATGCAAAAATATTCTCAGGCACTCTTTAATGATTGACCCTTTTTGAAAGAAAAATTATATTACAGATCATTTATTTTATAATACTAAATCCTAAAATGTCCAAAATTTATATAGTCATGTTTTGAGAGTTAGCTTCCTTCATATCTTCTATGAAAAGAAACCCATGATTTATTAACATTCCATAAAAAACTGGTAATTTTGACTAAAATGGAATGGAATCTTTGGTAAACACAAATATAGTGGGTAAATAAACCTGATTGTCTTATGTACACAAATCCATCTAATCATTCTAAAAATAGTTATAGTTGGATCCAATGGGATGGAAATGATATTAAAGTTTTTGGAATGGTTTTAAATAAATTCTGGTAGATAAGAATGTTTGAATGTGATGCAAAATTTAACTTTTCATGGCTCTTAACTTTGGTATTCAATAGTATATAATTTATTATTCTTAGTATATACTATCTTATATTGGAGAAAATATAAATTGTATAGAAACGAACCTACTGCCTCCTGCTGCCACTCTTAGAAATATTTAGCAAACTTTTTAAAAGTTATGCTAGTCTGAGGCCTAATGTTCCTCTACTGTTTCTTTTGATCAGCCCAGGAAGGATTTCTTCCTAAAATAGTTAGAATGGTAGGGGGCAGCTAGGTGGCATAGTGGATAAAGCACTGACCCTGAATTCAGGAGTATCTGAGTTCAAATCCGGTCTCAGATGCTTGACACTAACTAGTTGTGTGACCCTGGGCTAGTCACTTACCCCTCTTTGCCTCACACACACACACAAAAATAGAATGGTGACCAGAAAAAGGCTAGAGGACCTTTGAATGATCCATTAAAGAGTATGCTATTTCCAAGCCTTAATAGGTTTAGGCTAATGATGAAACTGTTGATTTTCTTTCCTTTGGAAGAAGACCAAAGACATAACTGGATGATATTTTGATTCACTAATGAACTGGATTTAAGTGAATCAGAGTTGCATAAATTATTAAGCCTCATTCTCTCTTCCAGTCAACCAGCTCTATAGGAAAGACAAAAGTCAAAATGCCTGGAAAAGGACCAAGATACAACAGATGGTCTTAGCTTCTTTGATATCTTACTAAGCTCTAAGCACTCCACCTTCATTGTCTGTTGGAAAAAATTATTCTCATCCACCTATTCCATAGGGGGAAGTCTTCACATGCTTGGGTGGTAGACATGCCCCTTACTCACCAAAGTGTTTGAAGCCTGTTGGTTACCCTGAACCTGATTTAGCATGTGTATGGGATATTCAGGAGGTTTTCAAAAAGAAATTGTACCTCTGTTGTGAGGGCTGCTGATCCCTTTTCACAACTTCTCATCACTTTTGGTTTCTATATTTCACTTAATTCTTTCCAAGAAACTGTAGCATGCACAGCAGCCACACCCTGGTAAAACTACCTTGTCAATGATGAGTCTAAGGAGGAGAAAAAAGTCTTCATGACATCATTTAATGGAAGTGTCACTTGAATTATCTTTGACTATCTAGAAAGCAGTATGTGTAGAGGCAGTGCTCAAATAGGGACTAAATGGTTTTAGGAAAGGGATTCCCCAAGGGAATGCATTTCCAAAAGTTGCAACTATTTTTTTTTTTGGGGGGGGATTGGTTTGATGAATCAAAATGTTAACTGAAAGGTAACACTAACTCTGACCCCTTACGAAACCTTTACTCTGGAATTGTCTCCAGCTCAGTGCTTAGTGCAGTGCTTGGCACATAGTAGGCACTTCATAAATGTTTATTGATTGATTGTCCAATAATGGTGTACATCAGATGCTCATCGGAGAGGGGCTTCTTTTCTCATAATAGTTCTAGGTTTAGTCATAAGATATTGGGAATAATGAGAACAGTGAAATTCTCTAGCTACTAAACAGTGGAAAATCTTTTCAAGAGTTGAGAGGGAGAGAGGAAGAGAGAGAAAGAGAGGAGAGAGAGAGAGATTGATTATTGGAATTGTCAGCTTTTTTTCTTCAGGGAATTAGTTATTTCTTTTGGAACTTTGGTTGGAACAGATGTTTTTGTTTTTGTTTTAATTTCCCACAGAAGATTCTTTGTCCTCTGAACCAAATTCTCTAAAATAGAGCAGAGCCACCCCTTGCTAGGATGTTTAGGTATCTATCTATCTATCTATCTATCTATCTATCTATCTATCTATCTATCTATAGATAGATAGATAGATATAGATATATGGTTATATATATAGTGACATTTAAAATCTAAATGTGTGGTCACCTTAAATTAGAAGCTTTAGCACCAGTCTTTGGGCATTAAGCATTTATTAAAGCATATTAGGTATAAGAAAAAGAGAGAGCATGTGGAGTTAAGAAAAGGCCTATCTAGGGGGCAGCTAGGTGGCACAGTAGATAAAGAACTGGCCCTTGATTCAGGAGGACCTGAGTAAAAGTCCGGCCTCAGACATAGCTGTGTGACCCTGGACAAGTCACTTAATACTCATTGTCTTGCAAAAAAAAAAAAAAAAGGCCTATATATCCTAGAGTTCCAGCCTGGTCTGGTTCTTCCTCAAGTCCTCCACCCCAAGCTTGCTTCAACCATGAACTCTCCTCAAACTGAGTGTGGAAGCTTTTCATATTATAGGTCTGGAGCAGAAGCAGTCCTTACACACTGCTTCAAGCTGATTGGTAGGCATCATGCAAATCAATTGGTTCACTGGACTTGAAGGTGGTTTCAATTTGAGTTCAAATTCCTTAGCTTCTGAGAACAATACCTTCTTAGGGGGCAGCCAGGTGTGGTTACAATCTAATTAACTTTAAGTAGGTTAATCAACAAAATCAATCACTCTCACTTAATTCAATCAGTTTAGATTAATCTCCAGAAAGGCCTTTCAGTATCTGCCAAATCCTATTATTTTCTCACAATAGATAGATAGATAGATAGATTTTTTTTTAACAATACTGTCTGGTCACAGATGTAAATGTTTTTTCCAAAGAATACTTTTTAGTTTAGGACAGAAATTCCTTAAGGCTTCCTATTTAATCTCAATTAGGGATTCTATTTCTCAAAGTCACTTCAGAAGAATTCTTCTACAGAAACCCCACAGAGATCTCTAGGTCTGTTTTGGTGATCCAAAAGGATTTGATTCTGCTTTACAAATGAATCTCAACATGTACAAATGCCAAGCCAAGGAAGCAAGGTTATTTTTTTTTCTGATCTAGCCAAATATGGGACCTTCACATCTATCTGCTACAGAAATACCTATTTAAGCTTTGAACTTGCCTTAAATTTAAATGATTGGACTGTCTATAATAAAAACTAAACATAATGAGGTATTTGATGTTATATTAGCCTAGTTTTGTCAACTGTAACGATTGGAATGATGCCACCTGCTGGAGACTTACTGTAGAAGAGTTCCGCCCATGAAGCAAAGGTCTTTGAGGGCAAGACCAGTAGTCTTTTCTTTGGCATCAGGAAGTGACGCTGGCTAGTGGGAGGAGGAAGGAAGAGACTGGCGCTCGGTCTCACTCGCTTTCCTGAAGACGCTGGTGGAGAGGGGAGCTAGAAATGCACTCTCCCTTTAATAGATAGATGAATGTAGGCCTTTCTCTTTACCAAATTCTTATTCTCCTTAAAAAATGCTTAAAAGTCTAACTCTTGCTAAAGCTTTTAATTTATTGGCAACCACTCATTAGATATTTTAGACAGACTAGCTAGAATTTTAGCCCTTAATACTACCAACTTCCTCCATAAATTATATTCTAAAAAATATTATGTTATTATATATCTTTTAATTCATAAAGGAAATAGAATTGTTAAAATGGTTTCAAAAAATATTTAACTTATAATAAGGGATTGAAATAACATTATAGTATGTTAAAATTTTCAAATTATTTTACACATGTAATAATGAAAGTTTGCCTAGATATGTAACCTACTCAATTTTTAAAGTAAGATACAGTGTTACTGTCTCATAGCTTAACTGGGCCTTAACTATGAGATAACATATTTTGCCTATTTATTTGATGTGAAAAAGGTATGTAATCATCTATTGAATCAATCAAAAATCAATCATAGTTTTTAGAATAAATGTCAAAAGTCTTTGATGATTGTATATGGCTATAAAAGTAAGTAGATAAATTGGAGAGATTTTACACAACAATCCTCTGAAGATTGAGAGGCTTGTTTGCTAGGTTGTCTTTCTGTAAAATACAGAATTTAGTTTTGAATTGGGTATTTGGGTGTTTAGAATATGAGAAGAAAGCTAATCATCCCTGATAAAGAAGCAGCTGGGGGGAAAGGTATGTAGAGGGGCCCATCAAGAACTGCCATTTGAGGGGTGGCTAGGTGGTGCAGTGGATAAAGCACAGGCGCTGGATTCAGGAGGACATGAGTTCAAATCCAGCCTCAGACACTTGACGCACTTACTAGCTGCGTGACTCTGGACAAGTCACTTAACCCTCATTGCCCTGAAAAAAAAAAGTACTTCCATTTGACAATTCCATAACAATCAATGAGGGCATTTATAATCATTGAAGGAAAAGTGGTAGAGTAATTATGTAGCAAATGGTTGAGAAAGATAATCAGTGGAGGGCTTATGTGGATTTAAAGAATATTCTCTAATATGTTAGGTTGATTTTATACAAATGATTTATTGAAAGATATAGACATGATTCACATAAGAATAGTCTATGTATGTACTAAGAGTACCTACAACAATAAGATTAAACATTCATTAAAACATCAGAATATATAAAAGGCACTTTTTTTTGACTGAGATAAATATCTTAAACTAATGTGTTGGTGATTACTTATTATTAAAATCTGATAAAATATATTCAGAAAATTTCATTGCTATGACTTTTTGAAAAAATATATTCCTAGGATGACACTTTTAGGTCATGCCTCCTAAATTAGGAATTTTTAAAAGTTATGCCTTGAGTACTTTTGCAACCTGATAATCTTTAAGGCTAAATTGAGATAATCTTTACTTATGTAAATTGTTCCACAATTTAGGGAAAGTTTATTTATTTCCCACTACCTATTTTTTTTTTACTTTTGTAGAAGCTAAAAAGCAGGTTGAGATCCCTTTAGAAAGAACGTCATTCATCATTCTATAACAATGTAATGGGAAGTCATGATAACAAGAGTGTATTATAGACAAAGCATGGTAGCATCTGTAATCAATCAATTGAAATGCCAGTTGTAAGACTGATGAATTCTCAGTAGATATACTGTTATAAATTTATTTTCTGAACATAGCAGTTAAATGGTATATTTGGAAGTTTTAGAATAAACAATAAAAAGCAATGATTAAATTAATAAATTAAATATAGAATATGTGTATTATATGTAATTATTTTAAAACATGCATAGTAATATTCATATTAATATGTGTAATTCCCATTATACATTTTGAGTCTAAAAGAGAGAAACTTCCATGGAAAGGAAATTTTGTTGAAACAATTTTATGTGCTATTTACATATTAGATATAGCAATAAGGGGAGACTCAAAGTCGTTTTCATATAGTTATAGAAAAACAATGGTGACATATTTAGTTTGTTCACTCTCCAAACAATGGGATAATGAAAGAAATGCAAGAATCAAATGGAAAGCAAAACAAGCAAACAAAATGATATGTTTCTGAGTATATAAAATATCTTTCTCTTTTATAGTTTCTTTTGAAATTAACAGAGAATGATAATTCTGTTAGGAAATAATTCTTCCAACATGATTATTTTCCCATGATCCATCAGAATTACAGGTTTCCACTGCCCCTGCAGCCCCATACTTTTTTTTTTTTTTTTTGCATGGCAATGGGGGTTAAGTGACTTGCCCAGGGTCACATAGCTAGTAAGTGTCAAGTGCCTGAGGCTGGATTTGAACTCAGGTACTCCTGATTCCTGGGATGGTGCTTTTTCCACTGCGCCACCTGGCTGCCCCCTGCCCCATACTTTTTAAAAGTTTTATTACTGGTATTCAAACTTACTGAAAAAACTACCTTCTTTTTCATTTTTTTTAATTGAAAGGTTGTGATAAATATTTTCTCATTAACAAGGATTTTTTAAATTATGTTTTCCATGGGTGCTTTTTTTCTAGAGATATGTCATGTTCTCTAGGAAACCATAATACTTTTGGATTAACACTTATTCTCCCGAAATGACATAATCTAGCTTATTGTGCCTGCAAGTACATTTTAAAATTATTTTTTAAAAAGTGTTGGAAGGGACAAAGGTTCAACTAGTTGAAACACCTGCACAATTTATGGATTAATTATATAATTTTCAAGAACTCTTCAAAAACTTTACTTCAGTTAAATATCTGATCATATGTGAGATATCATTTTGGTAATGGAGATATTCAAGAAGCCTAAAATCGAATAATATGAATACACCTATACAATAAGTAACACAAAAGAGACTGTGATAAAAGTTAGAGTTGAGGAGGAGACTACAACAATGTACAAATAACTGCGAATCATATGCAAAGATATGGTAATTAATTTCTTGGATACTGATGATATTATTAAGTGGGTGAGTCTACTTTAGAGAGAAAATAAAGCCCATGATGAAGCCTAGGGTGGTCATGACCTAGATGAAGATCCAGAAAAAATAGAGTGGAAAAGAATGTTAAGACAAATAGGAGAAGAATTATGAAAGAGCATTGTCATAAAAATCTAGATCAGATAAAGTGTCCAGGAAGAGAAAGGCAGTTATCTGCTGCAGAAAGTGGGTTAGGAAGAGGCCATTTGATTTGATGTATCTATGCTCTCCTACATAGTTATAGTTAACATTTATGTATAATTTAATGTGCCAGACATTATGTTAAGTACTTTACAATTACTATCTCATTTGGTCATTGCAACAATCCTGGGAGATGGGTGCTATTATTACCTCAATTTTACAGATGAGGAAATTAAGGCAAGCAGAATTTAAGCAACTTGCCCAGGATAACAAAGTAAGTGTCTATGGCTCAAATTGACTTCAGATTTTCATGACTCCAGGCCTAGTACTCTATTGATGCTTTTCTAGAATCCCTCAATTCCCAGCTAAAATCTTACCTTCTATAAAAAGTCTTCCCTGATCCCATTTAATTCTAGATCAATCTTGCTATTGATTATCTCCAGTTATCTTGTATATAGCTTGTTTGTATGTACTTGTTTCTCTGATGTCCCCAATTAGTCCGTTAGCATTTTGTGAGTAGTGACTGTCTTTTTCCCTTCTTTATAATCCCAGTGCTTAAGACAATGACTAGAAAATAGTAGGCAATTAATAAATAATTGACAGACTGATAGAGTATGAAAGTTGGAATCAGGAACACCATTCTGCTTCTTACATTTATAGATAGTGAAGCTCTTAGAAAGTTATTTGCTCTGTTTTATCATATTAAAAATGAAGATAAAAATTGAATCTGTACCACAGTGTTGTTGTGAGGTTCAATAAGTTAATATACACAAATCATTTTATAAACATTTAAGTGAAATGTAAATGCTAGCAATTGTCATTATTTTTAAGTTGATAGATCTTTGGAAGTTTGGAAAGAGTAGTAAATTAAGGAATGAGATAAGAAGCTAAAAAGGATATTTAGAAGAGAATGAGAAAGGAAGAAGTGGAGACTGAGTGTACAAGGCTTTTTCCAGCAGTTGATAGAAAATACAAAGAGACATAAAATGACTTAGATAATAATGATAGTAGGGTGTGCTGAGATTGATTTATTTTATTTTTTAAGGATGGAAATTACTTTGGTCTGTTTGTAGAAGAAAAGGAAAAGAATTAATAGATAGGAAGAGACTGAATATTGGCAAAAGAGAGGCCATGATACGGACAATATTTTGTTGGAGAATAAAGGAAGTTACTTGGGCTATACCTAATGGATTCCCTTGCACATATATATAATATACACATACATACATAAATACATAATGAGGAAGACCATCTCTTCATCTGAGATTGATGTGAAGGATAAAATAGTATAGGATGATACTAGGAGGTTGTTAGATGAGGAGATTGGTGATGGAGCTCACAATGAATGATCCCATTTTGCCCAGTAAAGGCTCACTAAAAATGACCCTCATTTTTCTCACTTGTTCATTTTTTCAACCTAAAACATAAGTAGTCAACTCAATTTGGCACTCTTACTTGCTCATAGTAGGACTACATAAGTGCTCTTTCTTCTTGATTCTCTCTTTTTGTCCATGCTTGTGATATTTATCTTCTTTTATTGGCTTATAAAAGACAGAGGAAAATATTTTTAAAATAAAAAAAAACTCACTGAATATCATTCAGTGACTGCAAAATATTCTGAATTTAAACAAGCATAGTACACTGTAACTACTCATATTCTTCTCTTTAAATATTGAATTCTTTCTACAGGGGTCTTTTTTACTAGGCTAGAACTAAAACCTACAAGGCTAAGGTTATCACACATGGAGAAGATAAACTACATCTAAAATACACAAAGAAGTCTAAGGTCTGTATAGAATAGTGTGCAATGGTAGGCAGAGCTATAATTAGGGTAAAGAAGCTAATGGTTTTCTCCTGGGTGCTGAAAATTAGATGGCTTTGATGACATCTATATAACTTTTCCAGGCAGAAACAACTGAAATTTAAAACAAGTAAACGAGAATAAGTAGGGTTGTTTTGTTTTGTTTTGTTGTTTTTTCTGTTTAGAATTTTATTTTCCAAATTACATGCAAAAACAAATTTTGGCATTAATTTTTAAAAATTTTTTGTTCCAATTTCTCTTTCTCCCTCCCTTCCCACTCCCACCCACCAAGAATTCAAGCAATTCAATATAATTTATTCATTAGTAGTCATGGAAAACATCTCCACATTAGCCAGGTGGTGAGAGAAAAGAGACAAATACAAGATATTATATTAAGGAAAAATATAAAAAATATGCTTCCATCTGGTTTCAGATACCATCAGTTCTTTCTCTGTAGATGGATTGCAATTTTCATAAGTCTTTCAGAGTTATATTGGATCATTGCATTGCTGAAAATAACCATGTACTTTCTAGCAGATCATCTTGCACTATTGCTGTTCTTTTGTATACAGTACATTTTGCTTGACTTCAGTTCATATAGGTCTTTCCAGATTTTTCTAATAGCATCCTCTATATTGTATATAACATTTAAATTGTACGTTAAAGTTGATGAAGAATTTTCTTCACATTAGCCCAGCAAATTAAGTACCATGCATTTTGCCATTATAATCAATCATCATAACAATTTCACTCCAACCTATTCACTTCCCCTTATATTTACTCTATTTTCAATCTTCTTTTACCCTATTCCTACTCAGAAGTGTTTTGCTTCTAACTGCCCCCTCTCCTGCTCTTCCATCCCCTCTTTCACCCTTCTTTTCTTATCCTCTTCCCCTCCTACTTTCCTACAGGGTTAGATAGATTACTCCTCCCAATTGAGTGTGAATGTTATTCCCTCCTTGAGCTAACACTGATGAGATTAAGGTCTTTGAGCTAATTCTGTGTTCTAAATTTTTTCTGCCCTCCCTACTCAACCCTCCCTATGCAATTCAATATGTCATACAGGTGCAGTTAATACAGAACATCTTAACCTTCTTTGAAAGTCTTTTGATTTTTACTGTTCCCTCCCTCAATTTGCCCTTCCTTCCTTCCCCTCGACCCCCCATCTCCTTCCCCTCCCACTTTCCCTCAGGGCAAAAATATATTACTATACCTACGTGAGTATGTATGTTATTCCATCTCTGAGCCAATTCTGATGATAGTAAGGTTCACTAACTCCTCCACTCCTTCCCCCTCTTCCCCTTCCCTCCATAAGCTTTTGCTTTTTTCTTTTATACAATCTACTTTTTTCCCCAGTCTACCTCTCCCTATCCCTCTCTTGCAGTGTATTACTCTTACTCCTTAACTTTAATTTAAAGATGACATCATGGGTTAGCTAGGAGGCAAAGTCGACAAATCACCAGCCCTTAACCCAGGAGGCCTGGAGCCCAAATATGGCCCCAGACATAAGACACCCCAATCTGCCTGCGCCACAAAAAAACAAGGAAAAACAAAAAATAAATTCTTCATACATATTATCCCTTCATATTCAGTTCAGAGCTGCATCCTCTAAGTGTATTCCTTTCAGCTGTCCTAATACTGAGAAAGTTCTTATGAGTTTGAAGTATTATCTTCCCATGTAAACAGTTTAATCTTTTAATATCTCTGAGGATTTTTTCCTGTTTACCTTTTTAAGCTTTTCTAGGGTCTTGTATTTAAAAGTCAAATTTTCTATTCAGTTCAGGTCTTTTCACCACAAATACCTGAAAGTCCTCTTTTTCATTGGAGTCCCATTTTTGTCTCTGAAAAATTATACACAGTTTTGCTGGGTAGGTGATTTTTGGCTGTTGTTCAAGTTCTTTTGCCCTCCAGTCTTTTAATGTAGATACTGCTAGAGCTTGTTTTATCCTTACTGTAGCCCCAAAGTATTTATTTGAATTCCTTTTTTCTAGCTGCTTGCAACATTTTCTCCTTGACTTGGGAGCTCTGAAATTTGGCTACAATATTTCTGGAGGTTTAACTTTTGGGATCTCTTTCAAGAGGTGATCAGTGGATTCTTTCAATTTCTATTTTGCCTTCTGCTTCTAGAATATCAGGGCAATTTTCCCTGACAATCTTTTGTAAGATGCTATCTAAACTCTTATTTTGGTCATGGTTTTCAGGTAGTCCAATGATTTTCAAATTATCTCTCCTAGATTAATTTTTCCAGGTCAGCATTTTTCCCAGTGAGATATTTCATATTGTTTTCTATTTTTTATTCATTTGGATTTGCTTTACTCTGTCTTGTGTAAAAATATTTTTAACTAACTTAGGGCCTAATATAACTGAAAGACTAATCTAAATAGGGGACTAATCTAATTGGGGGGCTAATCTTACTGGAGAACTAATGTGGGGACTTTTGACTGACTGGCAATTTGACTGCTATTAACTTGGTATGGGCTATTTAAAAAATTCTCCACATTTTTCTCAAATTGATAAGCAAAAGATTAAGAAGCCTCTTAATTAAATAATCAAAACAGAGTTTATTTATATAAAACAATGTAAAAGTTAAGGTTTAAGAAATGAAAATTATACAACCTGTCTGTTTTTAATACAATAAGGGCTGTTGCCACCTCTTGCCTACCACCGGCCCTTCTTCTAGTGTTCCCCTCACTGAAAAGACCCCCAGCTCTGTACTCTTGCCATCCCCCCTGAAAAGCCTCTGACTGTTTTGTTCTCCTTCCTTGCTCTTAGCTTTTTCTCTGTCTCCCCCTCAGCATCTCTAGCATCCCTTTCTCACCAACCTCTCAGCATCTCTAGTCTCCTCTTGCTTTCTCTATCCTCCAGCGTCTGTCTGTTCTCTTAATCTTCCTGCCTCCTTGTATCCTTCTAGTCCTCCAGCTTCCTTGCTCTGTCCACCCACCCTTATTGTATTTTCCAACCCCCTTTTTATATGTTCCTTCTCTCTCCTCAAACCTGGGGCTCCCTGCGCCTCTGCACACACTAAGCTAATCCACCGGCTGCACTAGGGCTGTGCCCAGCAGGGTTTGAGGGGCCTGTGCCCCCTGCTGCATGCCTGGAACCTCTACACGAGCTGTGCTATAGGGTGGCCTGCACGAGCCTGGGATCTCTGGGGTAGATCCCTCCAGGGCAGAGGGAGCTAGGGCTTTTTCCCCCCAGCCATCTGACCTGGAGTCCCCTAAAGCCCACAGGGTTTTTGGCTCAGCAGAAGGAGAGGGGGAGGGCCACCAGCCCCTCTTACCCAGAAAAAACCCCTGAGGGCCAAAGGCTTTTTAATCTCAGCCCAAAGGCAGGGTCCCCAAATCAAAATAAATTTCCATACTTGGTTTCTCATAAAGTCACTAGCTTCCATTTGTTCAATCCTAATTCTTAAGCAATTATTTTCTTCAGAGAGCTTTTGTATCTCCTTTTCCATATGGCTTTTCAAGCCGTTGACTTTTTTCTTATGACTCTTCTGCATCACTCTTATTTCTCTTTTCATTCTTTCTTCTAACTCTCTAAATTTTCCTTTTTCTCTCCTACTTTCTCTTCAATGACCCTTTTAAGCACTTTCATGACCTGAGACCAATTCATGTTTTTCTTGGAAGCTTTGGATGTAGGGGCCCTGAGGTTGCTATCCTCTTCTGAGGGTGCATTTTGATCTTCTTTGTCACTAAAGAAACTTTCTATTGTTCTCAACTTTCTTTGCTTGCTCATCTTGCCATCTTTTACTTGACTTTTAACTCACTCTTTCAGTGGGGCCCTACTTCCAAGCTACATTGTCCTAAACTTGAGAGGGTCCTATGTGTTGCAGATCTATATCTTTGATCCTAAGATTATTCTATGCTCCTCCCCAGGTGGTCACACCTAAATGAGCTCCTTCCTCTCTTATCTCCTATCCTTTATGCCATATGTTATCCTTTCTACCAGTAGTTTTAAGTGTCTTGTCATCTTTGTCTCACCCCAAAGCATAATACCCCATGGTTGCCTCCATTTTTGTGGCCCTATATTCTAGCATTTGGGCCCTAACAACCCCTATTCCTCACTGCTCAAATTCATTTGTCTTACCACTTTTTCTAGTGTTTTCCTTGGGATCAATCATTTCAATATACAGTGAAAGTAAGAATTCAAGATCTAAGGAATTCAAGGGAAAAAAAGTTTAATGTATATAGTGATGCTTAAAAGAGCAAAAGTGACCAAAGTATAGTAGAAGGGATATTTCCTTAGTACTCTATGTGTATATGATGCCTTTTTTTAGTAGATACTTTATCTACTAATAGAAGCATCTAACTCTTTTATTCCTTAACAGATAGTCTTCATAAGTTGGTATGGGTAAGATTCTAGTTATGAAACTCTATGAACTTGTTTGACCTACATATGACAGAGAGTCTAACACTAGGTCTATTCTTGAACTCTTTTAAATGTCGCACTTTCCAATTTGCTAGGACCTATGAGAGGAAAGATTTTTCTGGCATAGCCTTCATGGATTCAGAGTTATAACAAAACCATGATGGGGCTTAGAAGTTTAGTGGAGTATCATAGGTAAGCAGCTATTACCATCATTTTATTGTTTTCCATAGCTTAACTACTTTTTAAAAAAAATATGTGGTATTCTATTTTCAAAGTAATTTAGGAAATATAATCTGATTATGATAATGACACTTTAAATTAGATTAGCCTTGAAACTTGTTTCATACAACACAATCTTTGACTTAGAAGGTATCTGAGTTCTTTTATAGGTCCCATATGCTATGTATTTTATGTTTTTCAACCTCACCTTGATTAAATGTTTGGTTTCATCTTTCAACTTGGGCTAGGAGTTTTAGGTGGTTCCAGGACAAAAACTTATAGGAAGCAAATTTTGATAATTATCTTTTTCTCCCTGATTTTATTACATAGGGAAATTTCTAATTTAATCCAAAATGCTCCAGTGTTTATATGGGAAATTTATTGAATCAAAATGAAACTTTGAGGATCAAAACAGTTTAGTTGCTTTCAAAAGAAACAATCACAGAGAGCAGGATCATAGATTTTTAGATATAGAAAAACGTTTTGTTCAACCCCTTTATTTTCCAAATAAGAAAATTGAGGCCAGGAAGCAGAAGGGATTTGACCAAATTCATCCATAGTTTAGCTGAGCTGCAATTTGAACAAAGCTTATCTGACTATCAATTCACTGCACTCTATTATAAATGTATTACAAAATCAAGCAAGAGTTCTTAATGTTGGGTCGATGGATAAATTTCAGGGGATTTTGGAAATTTAGATGTGAAAAACACAACTTTATTTCAACTAATCTATAATTGAAGTGTAGCATTCCTTTTGATTTACATACACACACATACACACATACACACACACACACACACACACACACACACACACACACACATATATATATATATATATGAATGTATGTATAGGTATATGTGTTTATGTATGTGTATGTGTATATTCTGAGGAGAGGTCCTTAGGTTTATCAGGATGTCAGGATGACAAATGCCTGCATGAAACAAAAACATTTAAGAATCATTTATCCAGTGCCTAATCTACATTAACACCCCCCACCTATGTGGGAAGTTATAATCCTTTAATTACCCTCCAAAACATTCTTTGATAGAAAAAGCCTATCTTATTGCTTGCTTCATTCTTTCAAACTGAGCTGTATTCTTGAAAAATACATTTCCTTAAGGCAGAAAAAAGAAACTTCTTAATGTATATTATATCAATGGTAAATAAAATTAACCAATATTTTAATGTACACCTGAAAGAATAGAAAAAATCCATCTCATTATTTTAATGGATTCCAATATTTTTATTCCAAGCAAAAAACATATTCAAACATTAAAGAACACTATTAAATGTAACACTTAAAAACAGGTAATTTTGATTAAAAATATCACATTGTGATTGGGAAGCATAGAATGCATATTTGGTTAAAATGTGCTCAATAAACTCTTTAATAGACTGTCTCATGAATCAGAAATAAAAACTTTACTTACTTACTTTACTTTACTTTACTTTAATTACTTACAAAAGTAATTTTCTACTACTTATAGTCTTAGTAAAACACCAGCAGCAAGATACAACAAATTTACAACAATCATATAATGGCAATAATATACCCATAAATTTCTCTTTACAATTCAGTCAAGTATTTCAGTAGCATAGTAGACAGTCATGTTGAAACAACACCCCCAAATCTTTCAGGGAATATGTAGACATTAATTCATGATAAATTATTCTTTGTGATGTAGTAGGACAGAATTGGGCCCAATTTATGAAAGTTACAAGAACAAAGGTTTTGCTTCCACATAAAGAAAATATTCCCCATAATTAGTGTTGTCATAGAATGTAATGGGTAGTTTTCAGAGGTGGTGAGTTCTCTATTGCCAGAGGTCTTCTGAGAAATAATGAATAAGCCATTATCAGTGATACAGTACAGGACAGTAAGGTTTGGGGGAAATTTTGTATTAAATGGAGTCTGATATTCAGGGAAATCTCATATTCTTGAAGTGTCTCCCTTTCTGCTCCTTAGCATTTATTCACTGCATCAAAAATATAACAGCAAAATTAATATTTTAGATTTTTTCTTGTTTTCCCTCAAAAAATTACATAACATTTAAGTGGCATTTAAAATGAAGGAATCTTAAAGCAATTCATTGCAAAGAATTAGTGTCTTATTTTTAAAATAATATATTTGAAACTTTAATTAAAGAAATGCATTTGATTCCCTTGTTTATATTTGCATCTGTGAGAATCTCTAAGCATGGTCTTTCTTCTGAAGGTGGCCGTATATTGTCAGCCAATTAAATAGATAAATATTGAGATTTTGAAATCTAACCTTTCCTATTACAGTGAAACTTCTGCTATTGAAATATATTTTATAAAAATATCCCTGACTTTCGAGAGGGAAAATTTAATATCAAATATGTTTTAAGTAACATGGAGAATTTTCAAAGTGACATAAATAGATTTTTACCTAGAGTCTACCAAAAATAAAATAATTCCCAGAAAAAACGATGGTTAAATATCAAATCAATATATGTTTTTTGACAACAAATAGATTTTATGGAGCTAGACAAACACTGTAATTTTAGTTTGTTTTCTATAGTATATAATATAAGCAGAGAATCAGCATTCCACAACATATAAGTATGAATTAAGGTTCTTAGTTTTTAAAATACAACAAATTTATCTAACAAGCATAAATTTTTTAAAAATCACCACAAAATGACTTATGGAAATATTGCTATATATTTTCTTATAACATCCTTCTTTTACTATTTTATTTCAAAATTAAATTTGTCCCTGAAAATATATGTGCATACATAAGTATTTTGCTTCTGTAGATGACTGGTAATTTTGTCATATGAGTAAGAACATCTGTATGGTTTGCTAGCTTCGTGAAATGAACATACATAGTGCTTTAGGGAAATGTTTAAAGTGAGTTCCAACTATTTTTAAGAAATGTTGCATTAAAAAATATAACCTTATTCTTTAGTTAGTTATAGAAGAAGCTTATTCATACTCTGGGTTTAACTTCTGTCTTTTGTATTTATAAGGTGTACTTTAGTACAGAGATTAGGTTGCAGATTGTCTCCCTCCAGCTACTTCATGTCAAGCACAAAATTAATTATATATGTGCTAGCAGATGCCACAAATCAGCATTTGAAAAAAGCAGCAATAAATCTAAACTAACCTACTAAACAGAATCTTGCTAAATGTTACATCTTATTTTCACTTTTCCTTCCATAAGCTGTTCCGTGCATATTATTATACACAACATTGATTTATAATTTTGCCCATTTTGATTTGATGAAGTTTAAATTTCTTTGTTTAAATGTTATTCTGGAGAAAGAACTATTTGATTATTATCCTTTTTGTATTGGAAATTTTAAAAAATGGAATCAGAGACTGCATTCTAATCCTAGTGCTGCCACTTTTTTAACTGTATGATATTGGGCTTTTTTTTTGGCCTCAGTTTTCTCATCTGTGAAATGAGAAGATTGGAGCATATGATCTTCACAGACTCTGACGACTTTAAGTATTTTTTCTTAGAATAATAATAATCTCTGATTCCTAAAGATATATAATAAATGCTTTACAGAAACATTGTCTATTAGGAACTTCTTGTTCAAAAACACAATTTTAAATTTTACTATATATTTTTAAATATCTATCAGTGGTAATTGGTATAGGAAGTCAATAGAAAGAGTTACTTAATTACATTTTTAGGACAAAATGCACAACCTCCTCCATTCATCTATCTATTGCCCTCATCCATGGTGGTACCACGATTAATTTTGATGATCCCTTTCATAGCCTGACCTCAAAAATCCTCTCTTTTCTGAAGTTCAATGACTATATCTTGGATCAAATTATCACTTAGAATTATTCTATCTCTCATCACCTTATGATAATAATCTTCCCTCATTCCTTGTCTCCTTTTCTCTGATCCACCTTCTTCCTTCTCCTTCATTTCTTCTTCCTTTATATTTTCTTTCCTTCTTTCATCTTTCTCTTCCTTTTATTTTTTCCTTCCTTTTGATTTTTTACTTATTTTCTCACTTCATTCTTTCCCTTCCTTTCATTCTTTCTTCATTGCTTCCTGCCTTTAGCTTTCTTCCTTCATCTCTCTTCATCTCTCCTCATCTCTGTCCCACAAATATTTATTGTATGTATATTTTACAGTGTTGGACCTGGATTCTGGCCAAATCAGTGCTTATATAAAACATTGTTTTTGTTTTCATGGAGCTTACATTCAAATATGAGGACCAAATACAATCACAGAGCTGTAAAAATTGATTGAAATTTGATAAATTTATTTAAAGACATAAAATTAAAGTTCTTTTTAAGGGGAAAGGATTTTTATTTGTTTTGTTTTTCTCAACTTTGAGATAAAAGGTCCTAGGAAACTACATGATTGAGGAGACATTACATGTGCCTTTTGAAGGATGGATAATATTTAAATAAGTGAAATGACACTAAGATGATTTTCTAAGAACAGTCACTTTTATGAAAGGATTGGAGTAAACAACATTTCTGATTAGGTAGCATCACTGCCTACCCTTCCCCCATAAAGCAGAAATGGTTAGGAGATTTTTAAAAAATGAATCAAACAATATATTTTTTTAAGGAAATATTATAAAAATGAGAGCTACAAACAAAGATAAAGGAAAGGGCAGAATTAGAACATATGAAGTAAAAAGAAGCAGGGACTGTCATGATCTCAAAGTTAAAGTTCAAATAGATTTAATTAAATGAGAAAAATAGGAAAACTACATTATGTCAACATTAGTATTCAATATTACTTTAGACCATGTAAAACTATTAGACAGTATAAAATACCTGAATGTATACCTGCCAAAATAGATACAGGAAATGTATGAACATATATATATATATATATATATATATATATATATATATATATATATATATATATATATATATATATATATATATATATATATACACACACACACAGATATATATATATATACATATATATATATACATATATATATATATACATATATATATATATATTTACAAATAAACTCAGATCCAAAAAATTGAAGTAATTTTTTGGGTTGTGGGTAGGTAAAGCCAATATAATTTTTAAAATGATACTTTCACCTAACTAATCTACTGATTCTTTGCCATCATTTGAATTATTTAAAACATTTTACTGAGTTAGAAAAAAAAAACAATGTTTATTTGGAAGAAAAAATTTTAGTAACTTCAAAGAATCCTAAAAGGATGTAATGGAATTAGTTTCAGAAGTATCAGACCTTGAAATATATCATAATGTGAGACTGTTGTTGAAGTGCGAAATGAATGATTTCAATTGTTTTAAATTACAATTTTCTGGTATAAATAAAACCTAAGTGGCCAAGAATAGAAAGAATGCAGGAAATTGGAGGAAAAAACTTTCATAGATAATATCTTAGGTAGGATGTGATTGGGTTGAAATATTGCTGTGGTGAATGAAATGATGAGCTGTTTGACTTAGAAAAACATGGAAAGACTTGCAATTATGAAAGAAGAGGCAAACCACATGTAGAGAAACAAATGGTAGGTGGAAATAAGTATGGTATGGTCTTACATATTTATAGGTGTGTATTTATATATGTATATGCAATATGAATATATTTTATGGATATCTATGTGTATACATGTATGTTTTATATACACATATATGTACATACATATACATATATATCTTCATTTAATTATAGCCTTCTTGGGTAAGGAGTGGAAGAAGGGGAAAAAAAGATTAAGTAAAAAGCACACAGCAGAAAACAAAAGAAAACCAACAAGGAAGCAAACAAAAGCTGGGTAGCTTTGAAAACAACATACAACATTTATTATATAGGTTTTCTTAAAATGGATATTAATTATTTTATATTAATTCCTCTCATGTTCTTCTGTGTACATGGCAATGTTTTATTTTCCTTTTGTCATTTTGTATTAAAGTCTAAAATAAATTTTAAAAAATACAAAGAAAAAATCTATTCTGATAAAATGAATTCTAATAAAGCTAAGGAAATAATTCAGACTGGTCATAATAGGAGATTTATGCTGTGTTGGTGGAAATGGAAATAGATAAAAAAGAAACATTTTTTTTAATAATAACATTTTTATTTAAAGTTTAATGTTTTAGAACAGAGGAGGGCAGAGCCAAGACAGTAGAAGAAAGACATTAAATGCACAGAACTCCTGACAGAATTACCCCCTCAAAATAGCAATAAAACAAGCCCTGGAGTGGCAAAACTCACAAAAAGATGGGCTAAGATTATTTTCCAGATTAAAAGGTGCTGTACTGGGCTGCAGAAGAGTCCAACCCCATGATCATGCCACACAGACCCCAGACACACTGTGAAAGAGGAAATTACCCCTGAGCCTCGGAATCAGCTACAGAACCAGCACCTTCTGGAATTAAGCTTACAGTTGGGTGGGATGGCTGAACAGCTAATGGTGGGGGGTGGGGAGATGGACCTAAGGAGGAATTCGGCTATCCTACCACAGCAAGGAACCAGGAAGAAATGCTTAGCAGCAAGAGGCCCAGGTTGCAGAGGGCTGCAGGCTCATTGAAGCTAAGAACCACCACACCACTCTGCTGGCTGGTTAACTAGCAAGTTGGCTTGAGGTTATCTTCAGACCGGAGAACGGGCCAGGTGAAAGAAAAACTTTCCCTCCCTCAAACCAAAACACCTGGGACCCTCTGAAGCTTAGGAGAGTGTAGCTTAGAAGTAGTGCCCACTATAAGAGTGAGTTAAAAGTGAAGTAAAAAATGGCAAGATGAGCAAGCAAAGAAAATCGAGAACAATAGAAGGTTTCTTTAGTAATAAGGAAGATCAAAGTGCACCCTCAAAAGAGGATAGCAACCTCAGGGCCCCTACATCCAAAGCTTCCAAGAAAAATATGAATTGGTCTCAGACCATAAAAGTGTTCAAAAGGGACTTTGAAGAGAAAGTAGGAAAGATAAAAGGAAGATTTAGAGAGGTGGAAGAAATAATGGAAAGAGAAATGAGAGCAATGCAGGAAAGTCATGAGAAAAAAAAGTCAACAGCTTGAAAATCCAAATGGAAAAGGAGATAAAAAAAGCTCTCTGAAGAAAATTATTGCCTAAGCACTAGGATTGAACAATTGAAGCTAGTGACTTTATGAGAAACCAAGACACAGTAAAGCAAATCCAAGTGAATAAGAAATAGAGGGCAATATGAAATATCTGTGAGAAAACAGTTGATCTGGAAAATAAATACAGGAGAGATAATTTGAAAATCATTGGACTACCAGAAAACCATGACCAAAATAAGAGTTTAGAAAACATCTTATAAGAGATTGTCAGGGAAATTCCCCTCGTATTCTAGAAGCAGATGGCAAAATAGAAATTGAAAGAATCCACTGATCACTTCCTGAAAGAGATCCCAAAAGTTAAACCTCCAGGAATATTATAGTCAAATTCTAGAGCTCCCAGGTTAAGGAGAAAATATTGCAAGGAACTACAAAAAAAGGAATTCAAATAAATACTGTGGAGATACAGTAAGGATAAAACAAGCTCGAGCAGCATCTACATTAAAGGACTAGAGGACATGGAATATGATATTCTAGAGGGCAAAGTAACTGGGACTACAGCCAAAAATCACCTAGCCAGAAAAACACTGTATATTCTTTCAGAGGAAAAAATGGGAATTCAATGAAAGAGAAGACTTTTAGATATTTCTGATATAATGACGTGAACTGAATAGAAAATTTGACTTTCAAATACAAGACCCTGAGAAGTATAAAAAAAGTAAACAGGAAAAAGAAATCATGAGGGATATTAAAAGATTAAACTGTTTACATTCCTACATGGGAAGATAATACTTCAAACTCATAAGAGTGTTCTCAGTAAGTAATACACAGAAGACACAGGTCTGACCTGAATATGAAGGTATGATATCTGTAAAACATTTATTTTTGGTTTTTGTTTTTTCTTGTTCTTTATGGGGCAAACAGTGTGGGGTATCTTATGCCTGTGTCTGTATTTGGGCTCAGGGTCTCCTGTGCCCAGGGCTGGTGCTTTGTCAACTGTGCCACCTAGCTAACTCATGATGACATCTTTAAAATAGGGTTGAGGAGTAGGAGGAATATACCGGGGGAGGGGGTAGGGGAGAGGTGGACTGGAGAGAGGTAGTTAACATGAAGGAAACAAGAAAAAAGCTTATATGTGTATATGCATGTATTTGTATGTATATGTATGTGTATGTGTTTATATGTGTTAAATTCACTAACTGTAGTCCTTAAATAATATCTTTATTAGGTCAGTGTTTTGTTCTTCCATAGCATAGTATAAATGGTAGAATAATGCATGTAAGCAGCAGGAAAGATTTATTTTTTTCTTCTTCAATAATTCTGAAAATTCATTCCATTATTCAAACCATACAAGTCATTTATTCAAAATTAAATTGTTATTCTTAATCTGCATTTTCCTTCATGTTATCAATGGCCAACAAGTGTTGACCTTACTAAAGGGAAGCAGAGGTATGTATCAAAAGGAAAATTAGTCTTTGATTCCAAAGAACTGGGGTGAAGTATTAGACATTCCATTTATTAGGTGGATAACTATGAGGCAACCATTTAATCTATCTGACTCTCAGTTTGTTTTGTAAAATGCCAAATATAATCTTAAATGTACATCAGTAGGTTCTTTTCCTGGAATACATGGACTTTTAAAAACTATGTATTTTAAAAACTATTTCAGTATAATTGGTTTCCTTTGTATCGTTACTGTTTATTAAATTTCAGTTGTACCTGACTCTTCTTGACTCCATTTGGGGTTTTCTTGGCAAAGACACAGGAATGATTTTCCATTTCCTTCTCTAGGTCATTTTACAGATGAGGAAACTATGGCAAATAGGATTGGGTGACTTGTCTAAGGTCATATAACTAGTAAGTTTTGGAGGTCAGATTTGAACTCAGAAAAAGGAGTTTTCCTGACTCCAAGCCTGGAACACTATCCACTGTGCCACCTGGTTGCCCAATTCCTTTGTAATTGTATGTATTTTGTTTTATACATTTTAAAACATTTGAGGGTATCAGCTTCCCATAAGCTTTATCAGAGTTCTCAAAGTGTCCCTAACAAACACACAAAATTAATGATCTGTATTCTATATTTTGTTGTAAAGAAACCATAATTGAATAGCCATTTTATTATCTATTTTTCCCCCATAAGATAAACTTGATACCTTTCTCAGAGACAGCTAGAGTATATGATGAAGAGAGAATTGGATTTGCAATCTGGAAGACCTGAATTTTAATCTTGCCTTAATCACATATTAACTGCCACTTCAGCTTAATAGGTTATCCTCTGAACACAGAGACAGGAAACTATGAGGGCACAATGTTTGACACATTATTATAATGGATCACTGCATCCCTGTATCTTGACTATTTCTCTCTACACAGAAGATCTCAATTTGGTGAGCCAAATAAAACAAAACAAAACAAAACAAAACAAAAAAAGAAAGAAAAACAGTAACATAAATACATAAATAGACATAATTTACTTATAACTTTAAATATTGTTTTTGCAATGTATGTTTCCTTCTCCTTTGAAATTTATAATGATAGACAGCACAGTGCAATGGAGAGAGAACTAAACTAAGAGTCAGGATGATCTGTGTTCATATCCTATCTTAATCAAGCACTTACTAGCTATATGCTCCTGTTAGTTTTCCTGAGTCAGGCCTTTTTGTCCCTCTATATAGGGAGATTGAAACAAAATAAGGACTTTGTGGACACAATGTATTTTCATTTTGCCCAGGCTTGACCTTGAAGAGGAGTCAAGTTTTTTAGTATGGAGATGGTCAAAAAAGACAAAGCTGAAAAATGTCACATTTATTTTTAATCCTATGGAATAATAAATATAACTTATTAAAATATATCAGGCAAAGGGGGGAAATTGACAGGAAGGGAAAACTTACTATAATAAGCTGGGGAAAAGACTTTTAATTTCTTCATTTCTATTTTTTCTCTCTTAAAGTTAAGGATGTAGAACATTTTGTTTGAGCAATTTACAAGTTCAGTGGAGGCAAAAAATAAAATAGGGGAATATATAGTTTAAAGGAATGCATTCAAGTCAGCAGGAGCTGATTACACCCTAAGGTACTTAAAGACCAAGAAGGTTTTATTATCTTTTTTTTTTTAATCACAGAGGAGAGAAGTCCCTGGGAAGTAGGAAAGGGCAAATGGGTTGCCCATCATTAAAAACAGGAGGGAAAAAAAAAGGATGAAGCTGAAAATTACAGACCAGTCAGCTTAATTTATCAACGAGGGAACAACTAGAACAAATCAACAAAACATCCATTAAGTATATTCCCCCAATGTGTTCAATTTGGCTTGCTGCTGCCTGAAACTGTGGTATTGTAGTATTGTAGAAAGGGCAGAGGATTAGTTTTCAGAAGAGCTAGATTCTCATCTGCTAATTACTTATTGTGTGACCTTGAACAAGTTATTTAGCCTCTCTAAGACTCGGTTTCATAATTTTTAAATGGGGATAACAATGCTTGCCTTACTTTTCTCAGAGGATTTTTCTGAGGTAAAAGTGAGATAGTGGATAAAATACCTAATAGGACATTTCAGAGTGCTCTGTAAACATGAAGTGTTATTATCTTTTAGCCAGACTTTTTCTTATAAAGTTAACCCATCTCTGTTTGATTCTTCTGTAGAAGATTTCAACCCAAACCCATTTTTAATAGACCTTGCAAGATGGTATGATATAGTTTTTAAAAAGTGAATTTTGATTCAGTGGATCTGGATCCAAATCCCAAATTTGATACATATTTGCTATGTGACCAATAACAAGAAATTTCTTACCTCTACATTTCTTTTTTCCCTTCCTATTTAAAATGAGAGGACACTAAAATACTTTTTTGGGGCAGGTGGGGCAATGAGGGTCAAGTGACTTGCACAGGGTCACACAGCTAGTAAGTGTCAAGTGTCTGAGGCCAAATTTGAACTCAGGTCCTCCTGAATCCAGGGCAGATGCTTTATCCACTCTGTCACCTAGTTGCCCCCCCTAAATTACTTGTAGTTCTAAATTCTAGTAGTGGTTCTCTCCCTTGGTTTGGTATAGACCTATGTTTACTCTGAAATTCACCTTTTAATCTCATACAAATATGGTAATTTTATTATTTTGTAAGCTTAAAGCACAATATATCTTTCAAAATTTTGAAGTGGTATATTAGTGCTATCATGTTCATCATCACAATCATCATCTTTTCTGTTCCAGGTGCTGTGTTTAGTAGTAGTGATGCACAAAAAGGTCAAAGTTCCTGGTCTGAAGAAGCACACAGTAGATTGCACAACATGCAAATAACTATATACAAAAAATAATATGTAGAATAAATTGGAATTAATCACCAGAGGGAAGTCATTGGTATTTTATTTGGAACTTAAAGGAAGTCAGGGAATCTAGGAGGTGGAGATGAATAGGAAAAATATTCTAGACAGAGTTCAGCCAGTGTAAGTTCAGAGTTAGGTGATGTAGTCTTTTGTGAGGACCTTAAAAGAGGCAAATGTTACTGGATCAAAGTACATAATGTAGAGGCATGTATGAAAAGACCAAAATGTTAGTGATTGGTGGGTTATGAAGTATTTTTAATGTCAAATAAAAGGGACAGCTAGGTGGCACAGTAGATAGAGCACTGGACCTGAATTCAGGAGGACCTGAGTTCAAATCTGGCCTCAGACACTTGACACTTACTACCTTTGTGACCCTGGGCAAGTCACTTTACCTCAATTGCCTCACCAAGAAAAAGGACAAATAGAAGATATGATATTTAATCCTATATGTGATAGGGAATTATTAAAGTTTATTGAGCAGAGAGATGGCTTAGAGAGACATAATGAGAGACAGCACAGTACAATGGAGAGAGAACTAAACTAAGAGTCAGGATGATCTGTGAGACCTGTGCTTGAAGATTACTTTGAAAGATGGGGGAGAGGCTTCTGACAGTGAGATCAGCTAGCAGATGATTAGAATAGTCTAAGCATGAAGAAATGAGAGCCTTCATGAGAGTGGTAGCAATATCAGAGGAGAGAAGAGTGAATGTGTGAGAAATGTTATAAAGGTAAAATTGGCAGACTTTGCAAATAGTTTGGATACAGGTGGTAAGAGAGAATGAGGACTTAAGGATAATTCATGTTTTATTCTTATCTGAAAATATATCCCCAAACTTCCTAGCAATGCTATCCAAATATCAACCAATTGAAGTACATTTAACTCCTACTATGTGCCACAATTGTGATAAGTACTGGATATACACTTATATATGTAAGACCCTATATTCAAGGAAACTGCATTTTACTTATCTTTTGCCTCTGTTTTTCTGAAATATTTGGGTTAGCTCTACAAAGATGCAAATATCATTTTAATGCCTTTTGACAAATAAGTACATCAAACTATACATATATGCTGAATTGAGAGATTTTCTAGGGAATCTAATACACATTTTAAAAACAATTTCCTAATTCACAAAATATAATCCTTGTTATATCCTCAGCTACAGTGGAATAAAACATAGCAAATATGGTTGGACTCATTACTGCTTCTAGGATGTAATAAATATAGAGAATAAGATGGCAGATTTGAGGCAGCAACCAACACAAATGCTCTAAACATTCCCCTCCAAACGACTTTAAAATAAATACTTAAATCAAATTCTTAATCAGCACAGCAAACAACAGGAAGGGTAAAACATCTTTCTAGGCCAAGACAATTTAAGAGGTTGGATAGAAAGTTAGGGATAGGATTTAGGGCAGGCCTGGAGCATGTGTAGCAGCAACAATAGCAGGTGGACCTTGGAGGTGGCTCCAACAACAGCAACATCAGCTTTGGGGACTCTAGACCCAGAAACATTCCAAGACAGAGAGGGGCAGTAATGTATGTTATTGCAGGGGAACAGTGATTAGACCTTTCCTCTCTCCTTTTAAAGCATCAAAAACTTACAGATCCTAGGAACTAGTTTAAAAATAACAGCATAAAAATGCTTGAAGGCAGTGAAAGTATCTCCCTACCCCAAGGTAAGCAAAGCTTAGCTTTAACATGATGTTCAAAGACAAGAAAATACATGAAAAAATGAGCATAAAAGAAAAGAACTATTTAAATAAGGACAATGAGGATCATGTGAGTTTTAGCAGCTTCCACATTAAAGTAGCAGAGAGCTTGGAATATGATATTTCAGAAGGCAAAGGAGCAAGGATTACAACTAAGAATAACCTACCCAGCAAAAATGAGCATAATATTTCAGGAGATATAATGGATATTTAATTAAATAAAAGACTTATTTTTGATAAAAAGTTCAGAGCTGAATACAAATTTGGTCATAAAAACACAAGACTTGAGAAGCATAAAAATGTAACGATGAAAGTGAAATCATAAAGGACTTAATAATGTTAAACTGCTCACATACCTATATGGAAAGATGATAAATGTAACTCTTAAAAAGTTACTAAATATATCTATATCTATATATCTATCTATCTGTCTATCTATCTATCTATCTATCTATCTATCTATCTATCTATCTATCTATCTATCTATCTATTGACAGGGCAATGAGGGTTAAGTGACTTGCCCAGGTTCACACAGCTAGTAAGTGTCAAGTGTCTGAGGCTGGATTTGAACTCAGGTACTCCTGAATCCAGGGCTAGCGCTTTATCCACTGTGCCACCTAGTTGCCCCCCAAAATTTGCTATTCATTTAAAAAGTTAAAAGGAATCTAAATAGTCAGAGGAAGAGTGAGAATGATGGATGTACTGGGAGAAGGGGTAAAGGACCAGAACAGGGACAATTATAATACATAAAAAAGGTGCACAAAGAAGAGCTTTTACACTGGAGTCGAAAATTGAGGGGGGGGAGTAGAGAGGCAATGCTTAAACTTCACTCTCATTGGAGTTGGTTTAAAGAGGAGGGGTAGAACACACACAACTCAGTTGGGCATATAAATCTTACTCAACAGAGAAGTAGGAGAAGGAGATAAGACAAAGGGGTGGGGTATAGGGAAAGGGGAGGTGAATCAAAGGAGAGAGTTGTCAGAAGCACAATACATATTTAAGGAAGGATACAGTAAAAAGAGAGAGAAAGAAGGATAAAAGCAAAAAAAAACAGAACAGAGGGACACACACAATTAGTAATTTTAACTGGATGTGAATGGGATGAACTGACCCATAAAAATGGAAGCAGATAGAAGAATGGATTAGAAATCAGAATCCAACAGTATGTTGTTTATGAGAATCATACTTGAAAGAAAAATACAATTAATTAATTAATTAACAGAATTAATAGATTAATTGATAGATAACTATATATATATATAACTGAATTAAATCATAGCATAAATTTTTGGATAAATCAAACAACTATAAATTCAATTGTTCAATGGACCATCAAGATAGAAGCAACTTAAAAGCCACAGAAACTTTTGTTTTCTTTTGTATCTTTAAACTACAGCAGGATCTAGGTTCCAGGTTACTTGTTTAGCATTTGCCATTTCATAGTTATTAAGATCAAAACTGAAACTTCATATTCTTCCCTGAACTCTACACAACATGATACTAAGAAATAATCTCAAAGGGTACCAAAAATGTGTAAGGGCTTTTCCTACGTACACTATAAATGGTGCTAAGTTCATCAGTTTGTATCTTTTTTTTTTTCACTTGACCACTCTTTTGCAATACATAGGTGTCTGAGAAGTGAGAGGATTCTCTGTATACTTCCAAGAGGAAACAGTCAGCTCAAATGGATTCATGAAACAGGTTTAATTAAAATCTCCAGTCAAATAATGGATTGCAAACCTTAAATTTCATTCTATTAAATTTGCCTTAAACTACTTACTATTAGTAGTACAATATATTGAATACAGCAAAAAGAAGGGGGTGGGTCTTCAGAAACAGATGTTCAGATGGGCATGGAAAGATAAACGAAGCAAGTTTTGTTTGTTATTTCCCCTGCTTGTTGGTTATTTGAAAATGTGTTTCTAATTGGTTAAATGTTAAGGATTTTACAGATTTTACTTCATTGTATATATTTATTCCATTTTCCTGACAACTTCTAAGCCTACAATGAAAACAGTTACAAGAAACTCTAAATTCAGTTCAACAAACATATTACCTATTTTGTGAATGACACATAAGTTACAATTATGCTGGCTCTTACAAATGCATATCATAGACAATGAAAGATAAGATGACCAAATGTTTCATGAAGTGATATTTTGTGTTGCCCTTGAGCATGAAAGGGAAACAGGAAAAAAACAGAGGTCATCAGAATGATGAATGACTACAAAGGAAGATGGGTTGATCACATAGTAATAGAGATAGCCAGAGAAAATCTATATACTTCATTAATACCTATGCAATAAAAAGAGGACCAGTGAAATGTCCTGCATCAAATTGGAACCTTCCAATGGAGGATTTCTTGGGGTTCAGGAACATGAGTTACAAGGGGATGAGAGGTTTCAACCTGCATATTAAAGGAACTATCACATTACTGACATAGATTGGTTCTATCATCAACATGTGTGGAAGAGGAACTATGTTTGATGTTGGGAATAAAATGAAAAATATATAATACCCCTTCCCCTCCAAAAGCTTAAAGTGTATTATGTGGATAAAATATTTACACAGATTAATGAGTCTAGGTACATATGCAATCTATACACATATACATAGGTATACATATATTTATACACATACATATACATACTGAATAATGACAAGATAATTCTTTTCAAGAATGTTTTTATTTTAACTCAATCTGTGATACTAATTAAAGGTAAAGAAATTTAAGCTACAAATGTTGATCACTAAGCAATCCATAATTTATAGTTTCAGTCAATTGCCTAGGGCATTGAGAGGTGAGGTCACAGTAGCCAATAGATGTGACAAGCAAGATGTAAACATAGGTCTTATTTACTTTGAGAGCATCCATTATATCTTGCTGACTATAGTAATATATTATTTTTAATTTTTTAATTTGAAAAATATTTTGATGTTCAAAATATTTTAAATGAATGCATTTTCCTTCAGTACCTCAAAAAGCAACACTTAGTAAAATCAATGAAATTACTTAGTTTTTTAATCAATGATGTAAATCCAAAGTCTATATTTAAAAGTATAAAAAAAGAGAAACTGGAATGAATGTAATCTTCTATAAATTATGTCCATAATTAAGGCAGTATGTAGCCCCCTTACCCTTGTACTGAGTCTGTTGTACATAGTTATTCTACCTAGTAGTGTATGGTCAAAATTGTTGGCAGAAATTTTCATTAACTCCTTTTCTGATTCATCCTTTGCTTTCTTGTTTCACATGTTGACAAGAAAAATGAACCTTAAAGTAGACAGGATATTGAATCTGGTACCTTTTATCACAGGCATAAAGGAAAGGGAAATCTCTGCTCAGTGAGAGTGAATACAGAAAATGCTCTTTTATAATTAAATCTTTGGAGAAAAGTTGCTCTGACTTGCTGACTTTTACCTCAAACACTATTTCTCCTATGCTTGCTTAAAAAAGTCAAAACATCAGGAAAAATGAAAAGGAGATAGTAACAATGGACTATTTCTATTGTCTTTGTCATGATTAGGGTTTAATTGATTTCTCACCATATTTGTGGTTAATAACCAATTTATATTAATTGAACTTCTACAATGTATATATCATTTTATGTAGTGTTATAGTAAAATAATCCATAATCCAAGACAAAAAGTTATATTCTCAGGGCAGCTAGGTGGGGAAGTGGATAGAGCACTGGCCCTAGATTCAGGAGGACCTGAGTTCAAATCTGGCTTCAGACACTTAACAATTACTAGCTGTGTGACCCTGGGCAAGTCACTTAACCCCAATTTCCTAAAAAAAACAAAAACAAAAAGATTTGTTCTCAATTATATTTGTGAAATAAAATATTAATTCATAGAATTAAGAATAAATACATTCAAAACAAAACAAATATACATAGTCAAATTAGATTTTGTCCTCTGATGGTTGATGTTGTGTAGTTTGAATTTCACTTGCAAAATGGCTCCCAATCATCTCTAATATCAAATATCAAATCATTTAATTGGTATTCACAGTCCATCACAACCTAATCCCTTCCTCTTTTTTTTTTTTTAACATTTTTATAGTTCCCTCAACCCCATGGACTTCAGTAACACTGACGCCCTTGCTCTCTTACACAAGACTCCATTTCCTTACTCCTGAGGATGTTCACTGGCTGTCCTCCATTTTTGGAATTCTCTCTTATCATCCTTGTCTCCTGACTTCACGGGCTTCCTTCAAAGTCCCAGTTAAAATTGTTTGGAATGCAACTTCCTATGAAAAGCCTTTTCTAATGCTCTCTAATGATAGTCCCTTTTTTCTGTTGATTATCTCCAATTTATCCTGTTTATGGGTTGCATGTTCATAGCTGTTTATATGCTTCTTCTCCCATTAGACTTTAGGCTCTTTGAAAGCAGGGGTTATCTTTCTTTCTTTCTTTCCAGTGATAACCACAGTTCCTGGTGCAGAGCAAGCAATTAATACATATTGATTTAATGACTGCCTGCTTATATTCATTTCTCTTCTAACCAATCATATTCTGCATGATACAGTGACTGTCTTTTAGTCTTTTGACCACACCTTTCAGTTGGCAAAGCTCTATGAATCTCCTACTTGTTTCTAGGTCTAGATTATAACCCCAAAGGGTTTGATATTGAATTTTTATTTCAGGAAAATGGCTAAAAGGAGAGAAGTAGTTTGACTTCGAATCTACATTTCCCTGTCACTTTCACCGAAGTCACCACCCACCTATCCTCTTTGATATTGCTCCATTGTCTTCACCTGTTTCACCTTTCCCCTCAGATATCAGGTTAGAAAACAAAAGGAATAGTTCCTGTTTATTACCCCTTTAATGGATGTCCACACATATGTTCCCAGTTATACATGTTTTGCCCCATTACCCCAACATAACTAGGATAAGGAAACGGCATAAGGAGTATTGTTACCCCAAAATTGCCAAAAGTATAATCAGTAGGGTGTTCATAAAAGTTTAACAACCAGCTCACTGGGGGGAAAAAGTACATATACCACACCTTTAAGTTTAATCTGAATTCTAAATTTTCCCCTTCAATTTCTGGCCTCTAGACAATCAACAAAACAAGAGATCAATCCATTATTTGTAGCAGTTGCTCAAGGTGAAAATTTAATAACTGGCTCTGAGTCAGCTCAAGTTGGCTTCACCACACCTATAAAAATAATAAATTGAAATTTCCTATGTCTAGTTTAGCTTGGTTCAATCTAAACCTAACTTGAAAATACTGATAATACCTTTTCCCAACAGATAATAACAGAAACAGGAATTTTTGAAGTTGAAAAAAAAGGTTATAGTCCAATAGAGGGCAATTTGCACCTGAAGTAGAATCTCCTAAAAATAATTAACCAGTTAACATCTAGTATTTTTTGAAAATGCACAATGGAGACTATTCTTTCTCCTGAGATAATCCATTCTTCTTCGGGTTACCTATAATTATTAGTAATTTTTCCTTCACTCCTACTTTACATTAAACCTAAATTTAAACTCTTTAACTTCCACCCATACCTTCCAATTCTGTCCTCTAAAACTAATCACAGTGAATACCCACATAATAGCTACTGAAATACTTGATGTCTATTGACATGTTTCCCCTGAATCTCTTCTCCAGGTTCAATTTGCCCAAGTATTTCAGTTAATTGTCATTTGGTATGAACTCAAAAGCCTTCATCATCCAACATAAACTGCCCTCTACTGGATACTTTCCAAATGATTAATTATATTACTAAAAGGTAAAAACTGAATATGGTACTCCAACTGTGGTCTACAAGGGCCAAATACAATAAGACTACAAATTCCTATTCTTGAATATTATATTTTTTGGTTCAAATAGATACCTGCTGAGGTCCCCTTAAATTCTCAGATACTGTGAATCTTAATCTAGCAAATGATCAAATCAGTTCTATAGCTTGTCACATATTATAGCCATATTCACATTGTTGCCACATACTGAGTTACTAAAACACTTTTTTTTGTTGAACTGATGAAATACTACATCAAAAGCTAGTATCAGAATCAGAGTGAACCAAAAAACCTTTAGAATTGAATCATTAAATAAATCAACAGTAATAACCAGTTTAATGTAATTAAAGCAAAATTGAAAATTTGGGTGATTATAAAAATAAATGGCTCAAATCAACTGTGAAAACGCTTTTTAGTTTCATTTTAACAAATGATTGTCCAACTCAATTTTCACATTTAGATAAAAGGAAAAATGTTATGCATATAAAACTGACACACATGTTCATGCAGTCAACAGAAATCCACAAAGATCCCAGTTAAAACATTAGCTGCTGATAGGGAACAATGAAATAGAATGAGCAAATCAAGTTCAACAGAAGTTTTATTCTAAACAAAGAATTCAGGGCATGATGTGTTGAGTTCATCACACCTTAGCTCTGTGCACCCAAGAGTCAACAGCTTTTGGTCTTATATTGGCTTTTATTTTCATTTGAATCTCTTCTGTCTCATAAGTAAGACACCACAAGTCAAAGAGCGAAAAGGTGAAACAAATGAAACAAACAAACAAAAAATGCCTGGTGATGATCACATGAGAACAAGCTGTTGAAACCAATATAATTAAAAGTAAAATTAGGAATTATTTGGAAAAGACCAAAATATCACTCATATGACATGCACAAAATGTAATTGTAATGTGATGAAACTTATTGCAAAATCTAGTGAAAATAAATCAGTCTCATTATTCTAAACTTAAACCTCAGTCAGTAGAATTGAATACAAAAAAAAAAATCTTGATGGTGGAATGCTTCAAAGACTGAGGTATTAAGGTATATTGACAATAGACTCTACTTCTTTTTTGGGGGGGGGGCAGGGCAATGAGGGTTCAGTGACTTGCCCAAGGTCACAAAGCTAGTTAAGTGTCAAGTATCTGAGGCTGGATTTGAACTCAGGTCTTCCTGAATCCAGGCTCCGTGCTTTATCCACTGCACCACCTAGCTGTCCCTCTATTTCCATTTTAGGAATTTGTCTTCCCCAAGTTAAGGGATTGAAAGGGTTGACCTTTGGGGTTTTGTTATCTCCAGACTTGTTGATAAAACTTTGTCTTTGGATACCTTTTGTTCTGATAAAACAAGACAGTGTCATCATCTCTATTTAAGATATGAGAATGTAATCACATTGAATTTAAATAATTTCTCTTGGATTAGGAAGAAGTAGAGGCAGCACAAGGCCGGGATATACCAGAGTTAGTTTTAATAGGTCCTTCATTATTTAGCCTACAGAGGTCAAATTAAGATAAGATAAAATTATATATCTACCCCTGCACATTTAAAGATTATATACATACATACATACACATACATACATATATGCACATGCATGCATATGGAGATATACATCTACTCATGAATATGTGTGTGTAATGTTATTTTAATTTGTTTTGAATAAGGAAATGCTGGTGGCTGATAAAATAATCTTCTAGTAGATGCTTATTAATTCCCCACCTAGCACCAAAATATCGAAGCTTATTGAAACTAATTAGCATATGTTTTCACTGAGTGAAGATACTTTAGGGATTTTGTTTGCTAGAGGTGAGGGTTAACAATCTCTATATGTTAAATCATAGAATTGAAGATTTAGAAATAACCTCAAGAATCATGTAATATAACCCATAAATAATTCTATTCTATTTTAATCTATAACAATATTTAAACATCTATTATGTCACTGAAAAAATATAACAAAACAACCCCTGTCCAAAAGGAACTAACATTCTTTTGTGGAGATACAAGATGTACAAAGATAAGTAAATGCAAAATATATTCAAAATAACCATAAGATCATTTCAGAATAGTTAGTAACAGAGGAATCAGGCCAAGATTTCCTACAGGAGGTAGCCCTTGAGCTTAATCTTGACAAAAGTTAGTAGTACTAAGAGGTCTGGAGGGAGAGCATTACCTGAAGTGGAAAATTCTGTGCAAATAAAGATAGGAGATTATATGTCATGTACAAGGAATATCAAATAGACCATATTGACAAGAATATAAAGTTTGTGAAGGTGAATAATGGTAATTAGACTGAAAGACAGATTGGAGCCAGATGGTACAGGGCTTCACATGGCAAAGAAAGACGTTTACATTTTATCCTATGGACAATGGGGAGTCAGTGAATCTTCTTCATAAGCAAATGAAATACACAAACTTCTGCTTTAGGAATGCCACTTTGCCTGCCATGTAGAAGATGGATTGGAGAAGGTAAAAATTAAATAGTATTTCAATTGTACAGGATAAATATGATAAAGGCCCTAGTATGGTGGTATCCATGTGAGTGGAGGAAAAATATAATCCATTATGGAGGTATGAACCATATGATTTGACAACTGAAATAATTATGGGGTTGTTTAGGGAAAGTCAAATTAACAAAGACCCTTAGGTTGGAAGTAGGATATATGGAAGGATGATGGTGCCCTTCACGGAAATACAGAAATTTAGATGAGGGATGGGATTAGGGGGAAATTAATGAAATCATGTTTTGATATATTATGTTTGAGATGCTTATGGTATAACTGGATGGAAAAGGACCAGTAAGCATTTAGAGTTGTGACACTATTACACTGGAGAGAAATGAGGTCTTAATATATAGAACTGGGTATGATATACATAAATATAATTGAATTATTGGGAGGTGATAGAATACAAAGAGAACATAGAAAGAATGAAGAGAAGAGGACTCAGGCCTGACAGAGCCCTGAAGTATACCAACATATTAGAAAAAGGCATCAGGATGATCATCCAGCAAATAATAATGAGAAGGATCATTAAGACAGGAGGTTACCAGTATAGAACAGTTTGGTGGAAATTTAAAAATTATTTGCTGATATTTCATGAATGATACCATGTAGATACTTTAGCAACATTAATTCTATATTATCCAGAAAACATGATAACAATTAATTTACGATGATGGGTAGAGGGGCAGCTAGATGGCACAGTGGGTAGAGCACCGGCCCTGGAGTCAGGAGTACCTGAGTTCAAATCTGGCCTCAGACACTTAACACTTACTAGCTGTGTGACCCTGGGAAAGTCACTTAACCCCAATTGCCTCACTAAAATAATAATAATAATAATAATAATAATAATAATAAAAATGATGGGTAGAATTGAATTAAGGGAACATAGTTGTTTCGGTAATTAACCATATTACTCCCCCCAAATGATACCATCACTTTATGTATAGATACTTTTCTAGTAGCTTCTGCAATATTTTGGCACTACGAACTCAGTACAATAATGGAGGAGGGAAGTGAAAATAAGGTTGATATTTAATTAATAAGCATTTATTAAAATCTATTACATTCAAATCATTACACTAGTGTAATAGGAAGCTGCTTAATAAACCCATTCTTTATGAACATATATAGTGCACTTTGCTAAAGTGCTGCTGTATAAACTTCACATCATTTTCAGTCATTTTGTAACTAATTCAGGTCCACTAACTGTGTAGTGAAGAGGCAACATTTTCATTGTCTGTGAAATAGGAATTGGGATAAATTCAAAAATTTCTAGCCAACCATAATGATATTCTCTTGTGTCTGGTTCTTTCTATCCTAGCTGGCATTGGAGAAGAAGGATGAACTTCTGTGGTCCCCCTAGTTTAGGAGGGGCCTTAGAACTATTTCCATTGAGAGGTGTCATGAAGCAGAGAACAGATGGTCCTGCTGTTTCTTCTGTCTCTTTTGTGTCTATTACTTTCTGCTTTTTTTGTGGAAAGAGATTAGAACTAACTATGATTTCCTGAGCTTCAAAAAGTCAGTATAATGAGAAACCAGAGCTAAGGGAGATGGCGTCTCTTTGAGCAATTTCTAAAGCCAGAAAGTGAAGAGAAAAGACTGGAGCTATTGCTTAAACAAGATTGACCTAGAAGAGATGGGTTCTCATCCATCCATCCTTCAGCAATGCTGCTTTTAGAATTGAACTCGATATGACAATGCTATGTAGAAATTGTGTAGAAGTTTGAACACATTTTCCCCAGGAAACCAGCTGATATAGAAAATAGGATATCCCATAATAGTATGTGTGTGTTTGTGTGTGTAATATTTATACTTATTTTCATATAATATGCATATACATATGTACTTACATACATTTATAGGTGTATATGTATGTGTAGGGGAACAAAAAGAAACTTTGTAAAAACCAGATTGATGTTAATTGGCTAAATGTAACCAGGGAACTAATATCTAGTAGCTACCAGTATGGGAAATATCCAAGTAAGGGATCAAACTTTTAGCATTAGCAAAGGTACATCCCTCACCCCTCAATGGTACCCTTACGATCCAGAGTGAAGACATGTAGCCAGCCTCTGGAAAAATGACTTAAGAGTCTTGCTACCTAGGCACAAAAAAAAAAACTTGAGGGAACAAATCTTTAGGTAAGGCATAGCCTCTGTCCTAATGGAGCTTGCAGCATTTGTGACAGCAGACTTAATCTTTCTCAAATTCAGTGTTCCCAACTCTTAACAGATAATACTAATATTACTTATCTCTCAGGATTGTTGTGTCAAATTGTATAGTATCTATAAAGTGCTTTGCAAACTTTAAAGCACTACATAATTGCTAGTTTCAGTAACTATTCCCTAAATATTTATTATTCTACAGTGAATTCCTAGACATATCTCCTATATGGATGAGGCAGGGATTTAAAACTGGTGACTTAGATTATTAACTGCATCCTGATTAACTACTTTTGTTCATAAAATTAGTCATTGGTGTGGAGCATTCAATAATAATAATGATGAAAATGATGATGATAATTTTAGCCTTGATAAAACACTTTTCTTTAAAAGAAAATACAAATACTTTCTTGTGAAAAGTCTAATAACACATATTAAGTGACTGAATGATACAAACAAAAGTCTATGTGAAGCTTCAAGTGAGAGAGGTCCTTAGTTTTGGTTTAGTTTGGTTTTGCCTAGGGGAAAGGAAAGTTAGAAGCCAACTAAGGCTGCTCCTGTAAGAGTTACTTTTGCTTTTTTGGATAGTTTGAAGGGGTCTTTTATGATATTTGACTAGCTAGTGACAAAACCTATCCACCATATCAGTCATGTAACCCTGAGAGGAGGATGAGCAGTTTCTGTGAGTACAGTTCTATGGGAGTAAGCTCACTGACTTTCCTGGACTCATTAAGGGATCTAAAGAGGAGAATCAAGCTAAAAATAAATTTTAAGTGAAAACTTAAAAGGGCTAATCAATGAAAAGTTTTGTATATTTAACAATAATGACAGAAAAAGTTCATAAGTGCTAGTACATAATATAACAACAATCTTCATTCTTTATATACAAACAATCTTAGCTTAAATCCTTCACAAAGTGGTAGCAGATCCTATTGAAGCACATAGGGTCAGTATTCCTATTTCTTCCATTATATTATACATGAACCAGAGGGATGCCATTGAAAGGAATTAATCATGACAGTCAGTGGTATTTCCTTTCCGGAAATCAGAAGTTAAATGCTTGGTGGGCACTGATTTCTCTACATTCATGAAGAACTCTATGTTCTTGGAACTTTCCCTGGTGATTCTACTATACCAAGTTTTTGTAAGAGACTAGAAGAAAGAAACATAGAGGAAAGTAGTTGCTTTCAGTTATAACCATTGAATCACAGAAATGTAAGAGGAAGGAGATGTAGATATCAAATCCACCCCGTTCTCTTTTCTGAAGATCACAATGAAGTGTGTGATTTATCCAAAGTTATGCAGCAGTGAGTACAACTCAGTATAGTGCATTTTCTCCATTTTCTCTTTGAAACAAGGAAGGGGGCCTACATGTCTACTTGATGACAAACTTAATGGACATATCAAGAGTGTTCTTGCTTCTCTAGAAAGCCAGAGATAATCCACATGGAGTTTAACATCCTATCATATAAGAAGATAGAAATCCTAAGAATCCTAGGATTCCTAGGAATCATGATGCATACCTGAAGGAGATGGAAAGAACTTACATTAGGTAATATAGACATTTAGGAAAATATATTTCAGTTGCTTTTCATTGATCAGCTACCCTGTTAAGTCTTTCTGAGGAATTATTCTACTTTCCTAGACAAAGGAATGACACTAAAAGAGGAAGAAGGAAAATAAACAGACCATTGATTTAGAGCAAAGATAGAGCCCACAGAAGGGCCCCCTTACCTCAAGGGAAAATGGGAAGACTAAAAGAAGAGATTGTGAATACATAATAAAAATGTATGACCATAGCTTTAGAAATACATGGAAACTGAAATATTAATTGTTCAAAATTCCACATTTTATTTTTCTTCTTTTAAATTTATTTTAAGTATTCATTTTTTTTTTACATTTTGAGTTCCTATATTAAATTGCTTAAGTTCTTAAGGGGAGGGAGGGAGGAAGGAAGATAATTTGGAACACATAGTTTTAAATTCAATGTTAAAATGTGTTTTTACATGTAATTTGGGAAAATAACATTCTAAATAAGAAGAAAAAGTAATTTTGAGTTCCAAACTGTTTTCTGGAATAGTTAGATAAATACCAACTCCATCTACAGTACATTAATGTCTCAATTTTCCACATCCTTTCCAGCATTTGTCATTTTTTCTTTTCTGTCATTTTGGCTAGTCTAACAAGTTTGAAGTTGTTTTCATTTGCATTTCTCTAATCAATAGTGACTTAGGACATTTTTTCCTATAACTATAGATAGCTTTATTTTTTTTCTTACTTATATATTGAGAAATGAGGTATTTAGCACAAGAAAAAAAAAACTTGCTGTAAAACATGCCCCAGATTCCTGCTTTCCTTTGACTGCATTGGTTTTGTTTGGTATATCTTGATATATAGGGTGACATGTTTGGTCTATGCCTAGTTTCCACCAAATTGTTTTCCAATTTTCTCAGATTTGGGGTGAGAATGATCTGGGGTTAAGTCCTGCTTCTATCTCATTTAGGTTGTGTGTCCTTGATCAATTCAACTTCTAAGAGTGAACGGGAACTGTCTAACACTATGTGTTGCAGATAGTATCAAGCTGGATTCCTAGGTAGAGTTTCTTCACTTTTTTTTAAATTAATAAACAATTTTATTTAAAGCTTTGAGTTCCAAATTCTAGTCTGCCCTCCCTCCCTTACCACCCCACCAGTAAGCAGTTAGATATAGATTATACATGTGCAATTATAAAGAACATTACCATATTTGTCATTTTGTATAAGATGAATAAAATAAAGGAATGAAAGAAAGTAGAAAATAGCATGGTTCAGTTTGTGTTCAATCAATATCAGTTCCTTTTTTTGAAGGTGGATAGTATGCTTCATCATTATTCCTTTGGGATTGTCTTGGATAATTTTCTTGCTGAGAATAGTTAAATCATTCACAATTCTTCATTGAATAATATTTCTGTCACTGTGCACATTCTCCCGGTTTTGCCCAATTCAGTATATATTGCTACATAAGGCTTTTCAGGACTTTCTGAAATCATACTGCTTGTCATTTCTTATAGCAAAATGATATTTCATTACAATCATATACCAGAGCTTATTTAGCCATTCCCCAATTGATGGGCTTCTCTTTAGTTTCCAATTTTTAAACACCACAAAATGAAGTGCTATAAATATTTTTGTACAAATAGGTCTTTTTCCCCTTTTTGGATGCTTTGGAATATAAACCTAGCAGTGGTATTGCTAGATAAAAGGAAATGCACAGTTTTATAGTACTTTGGACATAGCTCCAAATTGACCTCAAGAATAGTTGGAACCATTTACAACTCCGTCAATGGTGGATTAGTGTCTCAGTTTTCCCACATCCTTTTGAACATGCAATATTTACCTTTTTTGTTATATTAGCAACTGTAAAATGTGTGAGGTGATATCTCAGAGTTGTTTTAATTTGCATTTTTCTGACCAATAGTGATTTAAAGCATATTTATATAACTGTAGTTAACTTTCTCTGAAAATTGTTTTTTCATATCCTTGGACCACTTATCAATTTGGGAATGGCTTATAATCTTATAAATTTTACTCCATTCCCTATATATTTGAGAAATAAAGTCTATATCAGAGAAACTTGTTTCCAAAAATTCTTTCCCAGTTTTCTTCTTTCCTTATAATTCTTGTTGCATTGGTTTCATTTATGATAAGGCTTTTAAATTTTATATGATTAAAATTATCTATTTTATATTTTTAAATGTTCTCTATATCTTCTTTGGGCCTAAGTTCTTCCTGTACATAAATTTGGCAGATAAACTATTCAATACTCTCTTAATTTTTCCCAGCAGTTTTTGTGAAGTAATGAGTTTTTGTTCCAAAAACTTGGATCTTTGGGTTAATCATATACTAGATTACTATAATCATTTAATATTGCAAATTGCACCTGCACTATTCATCTGATCCAAAACTCTATTTTTTAGCCAGTATCAGAATGTTTTGATAATTCTCACTTTATAATGCAGACTGAGAATTGCCATGGCTAAACCACTTTCTTTCACATTTTTTTTGCATTGATTCACTTGATATTAGTGAGCTTTTGTTCTTCTAGATGATTTTTGTTATTATTTCTATCTCTATAAAATAATTTTTGATAGTTTTATTGGTATGGCACTAAATAAACAGATTAATTTAGGTAGTGATGCCATTTTAATTATATTGGTTGGATCTACACATGAGTAATTAATATTTTTTTCTAATTGTTTAGATATTACTTTATTTTGAATGAGAAATATTTTATAGTTGTATTCATATAGTTCTTGTGTTTGTCCTGGCAGGTAGACTTTAAGTACTTTATATTGTCTACATTTATTTTAAGTAGAATTTCTCTTTCTATTTCCTCTGCTAAGCTTTCTTGGTAATATATAGAAATTATGATGATTTATGTAGTTTTATTTTTAATCCTGAAACTCCTAAACTTGTTAATAATTTCAAGTTTTTTTTTAGTAGACTGTCTAGGATTTTCTAAGTATATCATAATATTTTCTTCAAAGCATGATAGTTTTGGTTTCTCATTCCTTTTTTTAATTCCTTTGATTTCTTTTTCTTTTTTCCTCTTATTGCTACAGCTAAAATTTCTGATATATTATTAAATAATAGAGGTAATAATGGGAATCCTTGTTTTACTCCTGAGCATTTTGGGAAGACTTCTAGATAACCTTCATTATAGATAACTCTTGCTGATGGTTATAGGAAAAAAAAATACACACACACACACACACACACACACACATATACATATATATATTTCTTAACATTTTAATTTAAGACCAAGTTATTCCTATGCTCTCTAGTGTTTTAAAAGGAATTGTTGCTCTATCCTTTCAAAGGCTATTTCAGAATTTATTGAGACAACTGTATGATTTCTTTTGGGATTTTTATTGATATGGTCAATTATGCTGATAGTTTTCATAATACTGAACCAGCCTTGAATTCCTAGTATAAATCCCACCTGGTCACAGTGTATTATACAGGTGAAAAATTTCTGTAATCTCTTTGTTAATATTTTATTTTAAAATTTACATCAGTATTCATTACAGATATTGGTCTATGATTTTCTTTTTCTGTTTTTGCACTTATAACAATGACAGAAATAAAATTTTGAAGACTTTAAACATAACCATTCACTATTAACACCTTAATTTTAAATAAATAATTTATAAATACTAATAACATTGGTTGTAATACTGTCAACAAATATTTTCTGAGAATTTATTTTAGAATTTCTAGCAACAATATGTTTGAGATATAAAGAATTCTCAAGAGAGTGCTCATTTAAATTTTATTTACTTTCACCTGCCTCATTAATTGCCTTTCTCCTAAATTACTTCCTAAATTACCAAACATTAGGTTGATATGTCTATCCATATCCTCTGAATCTTTCTCAAACTACTAATTATGTGAGCCTGTAGTTATCTCTATGTCTGGTAAACCTGCATTTATCTTTACGCTCCAAAACACTCTAAAGACAATAGTGCTAGATTACACCAAGTATCACTATTTGAAAGGTTACATTGAGAATAAGTCTAATGCACAGACATTGAATTCAAATGAATATAACTTTTTCACTTGTGTTTTAATATTACAATAATTTCTTACCATTATTCTAGGAATAGTTCGAAAAATTTCCTATGCTGCTATAAAGGATATTCCAGGAGCTTAGTTATCCAAGATATGGAATCTTATACCTTAATACATCCAAAGAATAGTTCCTTTCCAGCTGTCAGATTGAGGAGTTACTAGTGTTGTTTCTACCATGGAAGATTGGAAGCCAGGAACAGGAGATGTATAATGATGTTTTGGAAATAACAGAGAATTAAGTTTAGCCTACGGTTCAGAATTGTCAGATAAACAAAGAAGGGAAAAGTTGAGTAAAGTTAGAATGAAAGATTCTTGCCAATAACGATTGTTTCATTCTTTGCATTTGTTTCCCCAGAATATATTAGAAATCTGGAATAATAGATTGATAAAGCCAGAGATTATATGGAAAGTAAAGTATTGAAGACAGAGAGATAGATAAATAGGTAGATAGATAGATAGACAGACAGATAGATAGATGGATGGATAGATAGCAGCAAATCAGCTAGTAAATCCTGATAGTAACTTTATATGTGTCATGTAAGTTTCAGAATATATCTTGATAATGACAAATTTATATTATTTTTTAAAAAATTAATCAAAAGTCAACACTCCCTTAGCAAAGAAATTTAGGTGGCTCCCTAGTGCCTCCAACATAATCTTTCAGCTGACATGTAATTCCCTACATAGTCTGGCCTTAGATTTATTATGCCCTAAAATTAGCATTGTTTTCTGCTTTCTTGCCTTTCCATATTGTCTTTTTGTGGTTTGTTTGTTTTGTTTAGGTTTTTGGATTTTGAGGAACAATCAGGGTTAAGTAACTTGCCCAGAGCCACACAGCTAGTAAGTGTCAAGTGGCTGAGGCCAGATTTGAATTCAGGTCCTCCTGAATCCAGGGCCAGTGCTCTGTCCACTTTGCCACCTAGCTGCTCCCCTTTCCATATTTTCTTTACAAAGCTCAAAATGAGGTCCCTTCAAACCAGCATCTTTTAGAATATTTTCCTTTGCTCAAGGCTCAGCCTTATGCAATTTCTAGTTCCTCTCTCCTCACTTAATCATATAAAGAAAGTTCAATTTCTCAATAGAATATAAACTGCCTGAAGGTAAAGACATTTTTTTTTGTTTTTGTTTTTCCTACTCAGAGCCTAGCCAAGGGGGAAGCTAGGTGGTAGTGGATAGAGCACGGGCCCTGGATTCAGGAGGACCTGAGTTCAAATCTGGCCTCAGACCCTTGACACTCAATAGCTGTGTGACCCAGGGCAAGTCACTTAACTCCAATTGCCTCAAAAAAAAAAAAAGAACCTAGCTGATTGTTGTTTTTTTCAGACCTGTAATTTTATTAATGTTAGATAGATGAAACATTTTCCAAAGAAGGTGATCAAAGACTATTTTTCAATTTAGATTTTCATAAAAATACCTGAAACCTTCCAGAAATTAATCCTGTCTCTCTCTGTCTCTCTGTATCTTTGTGTCTGTTTGTGTGTGTATATACATACGTAAATAAACATATATATGTATATATATATGTATATACACACACACACATACATATTTGTATTTCTGTGTATACAAACTTAGAATTACTATGTAACCCAGTTAAATGACCCCAGAAACATATTTGTACTCTTGATTAGTATCAGAGGAATTGTGAGCTGCCTGAATGCTAGGAAAGACACTGTAGAAACAAGCATTTAGAAAAGATAAGGATGACCATGTAAATTATAGGCCAGACCTTTCCTTATTGGAAATGCATAAACATAAGTTTATACTCATACATCTATATGTACATTTTTATTAAAAGGCACATATGTAAATATGCACATATTTCCACACATGTGTGTATAAATATACATAAGTGAATGTATTCCTGTTTCTAATTAGGAATATGTATGCATGTTTTATTTGAAAACATCCAGGTAATATTAGATACCCTATAAATGATTAACATGACTTTGTACTAAAACTGAGTTTTTCTGCATAAGAGTAGTTGCATTCATACAGAAAAATAATGGTTTCTGCAAGTTTTCACAAAAGCCCCAAACCAAGCTCCTTCTCTTTATTCCCACTATTCCACTGTTCATTGCAACAGTTCAAGCTAACACTTCAATAATTATTGTTAAAGATGTTTGTAACTCCAGTGAGAATTATGAAATTGAAATTAATTCTGAGTCTGCCTTTGTGTAGCTTCAGCATCCATATATTTAGAAAACCAATATATTAAATTATTGTTTAGATGACCTGCTTTACATACATACACATATGTATGCACAAAACATATAGCCACTTCATTTATAATCATTTTATCACCTACCTACTGTCTTGTAGTCTAAACTTTTGAAGAGAGGATTCTTAGTGTTATTTTGTTTTTAGTCTATAAACTTTGCTACCATTTCTCCTGACTTTGATAATGCTACTCCTGGGTACAAAGTGCACACTCAGCACTTGTACTGAGAATCCTATTAACCTCATATCTTGTGTGTGTGTGTGTGTGTGTGTGTGTGTGTGTGTATGTGTGTGTGTGTGTGTGTGTGTGTGTTAGCTCTTGCAGTAGATCAGGCTTTGGTTTTTGTAGCAAATAGCTTATACTCTTCTTTCAACCCCTCAGCACAGTAAGTTTAATTAACTTTACTTGTCTTCTTTTTTTCCTTTTTCAGAGGCAAAATATATTGTTCTTGTCCTGAAGGAAGCCTCCTAGATTTATCCCAGGAGAATATAAAAAGACAACCTCAGGCATTTATTTTAAGGAATATTTTGGACCCTTTCTCTTTTCCTCCAAAACAAACAAAAAACCAAAACAAAACCTGAATCTGTTTTTAAGAATCTAGGTGTTATTTGCATTCACAATTAAATATCTCAAGGCCAAGACATTTGCCAAGAGTATTTGAGAATTGTGAAATGCTAAAACTTTTGCAGAATTAACTTCAATCTGCTCTCTCTCTCTGTCTCTGTCTCTCTCTATCTCTGTCTCTCTCTCTCTGTCTCTCTCCCTCATACACACACACACCCCTATAAAATTAATCAATAAAACAAACAAAAATAAATTTATTTTAGAGGAAATGAAAATGGTTAATTGTGAACCACGTTCTGTCCTTTTTCCCAAGGTCCATTGAAATGAATAACTTTTAAATCTGTTTCATGCCATGGTTATGGTATATTCTATCAGATACATTCCAAATAGAAACTCTACATACAAATATTTGAATGATTGGTACAGGTTTTTTTTTTTAATTCTCTTCTGAATTCCAGGCTAAATCATCAACTGCCTATTTGACATTTTGAACTGGACATCCCAAAAGGATATTAAATCCTATATAGCCAAAAAGAGAAAACATTTTCTTTCTTCAAAACTCACCCTTCTTTCAAATCTGTCTTTTTGTGAATCAGCAGTAGCATCCTTCTAGTGCCCGAGACAGGTAGGAGATCAGAATCATCCTTGACTATTCATTCATCCTCCAAGCCCCTAATCCAATAACTTGCCAAGTCTTGTAAATTCTGCCTACACAATCTCTCTTGCAACTGTCTCTTTCTTTCTCATCACATGGCTGCCACCCTGGTTCAGGCCTTCAATATTACAATAGCCAAGTAATTGTTTTCTCAGCCTTATACCCCTCTGTTCTCCAGTCCATTCTCTACACAGTTACCAAAGTGATATTCCTAAAGCAAAGTTCTTACCAATTGCACCACATTCTCAAAATGCTTCAAAAGCTTCCCATTCCCTTTAGGATAATGTAGAAACTCCACTTTTTAGCCTCTAAAGCCCATCACAATCCAGTGGCAATTGTTGTTATTGTTGTTATCCATCACTCATTCTCAAAGAGGACCAATGAAATAATGTCCATGATGCCTTGACTTGTGGAGATCTTCCTTCTCCAGTAGATTAAGACAATCAGAGGGGCAGCTAGATGGTGCAGTGGATAGAGCACCGGCCCTGAATTCAGGAGTACCTGAGTTCAAATCCAGCCTCGGACACTTAATACTTACTAGCTGTGTGACCCTGGGCAAGTCGCTTAACGCCAATTGTCTCACTTAAAAAAAAAAAACTTAAAAAAAAAAAAAAGACAATCAGAGGTTAAGTGACTTTCCCAGGGTCACACAGCTAGTAAGAGTCTGAGGGCAAATTTGAACTCAGATCTTCCTGACTCTGGGCCTAACATTCTATATACTGAGCTACCTAGCTGCCTCAGATTACCTTTTCTATTACACAGTGCTGATTTGCTTTAAAAATGGATCTTGTTCTATTCCCCCAACCACCCATTTCCTAGTATGGTAATTATAGTAATTTTATAAGTAGCCAGTAAAAAGTAATAATGCCAAGATTACAAAGATGAACATAGAAACGATGTATATACCATCCCAAAGTTCAAATGAGCCTAATCTGCAAATTTTATCATATATAAACCAAAATCCTGAGAATATGTACTAAGTCAGCAGAAGCTATTAAGTCTTGATTTGTGGTTCTATGATATGTAAATGTCTTATAAATTCTAGACATCTGCAATAAGACAAGCAGAACACCAAATGTTGATAACTCTGAAGTAATTTAGATATATTAATGAATTAACCCAAATGTATCAAAGATGTTTTAGTCTATCACCCACCAAAAGCCTATAAAAATGAGATCCCCAAACTCCTGCCCCAACACTCTTCCATCTCCAAGTTCATGCTGCTGAGTGCTCCCCATTCTCATTCCTACTTACATGAATTACTGTGGCATCCCCTTTCCCCATTCTCTTCCCCATCACTACCTGCCTTCCTCCATCACCTAATCCTCATCCCCACACCATCTCCCTCTGTATTTTCTATGTTGTTTTCCCCTAAGCCCTCTTTGCTTTATTTAAGTGTGATTAGAACCTCACTCCTCGTTGCCTTCATGATTCTTCCCAGTGAATACCCAAAAGATAAGGAGTGCCTGCCTACATTTCAAAATTCCACATATTAGAAATTGTGAGTCTAAATAGATTTTTTCCTGTACAATTCACTTGGGAATGAGAATCTATTCCCACATATGTGCATGTGTGCTTGTGTGTGTGTGTGTGTGTGTGTGTGTGTGTGTGTTTGAGCGGATTTGAATGTGTATGACTCAAGAATGAGTGTAAGGTTAAGTTACTCAGTTGTCAAAGATAGGATTTGAAAATACTTTGGATTCTTTCTAACTCCTAGCATAGTACTCTGTTGTGGTATACTGCTACTACTTCAACTACTTCTCTCGCATTCTGTGTCTTTGTCCTTGTCTATCTCTGTCTCTCTGTCTCTGTCTCTCATCTGTCTGTTTCTTTTTCTCTCCTCTTCTCTTTATGTAGTTCTCTCTCTGCCTCTCTCTGTCACTCTGTGTGTGAATATATATATATATATATATATATATATGCATGTATAAATAAACATACCTACATATATATGTATATATATATTATATGTATACAATATTGATTGTGCTTTATATCTGCTAATTTTCTTTGACTGTGCTTGTCTGTTTAATGATTTCCCTAGTTCTTGGGAAATTATTTAATCCCAATTTCCCAAGTAAGTCCTTTGCTAATTGTTTAAGTCCTGACCCAATATTTCTTTTTGGAATGTATTTTTTTTCTAGTTAGGGGCTCTGGTTCAAACTGAGTTGTGATTTTAGGCTGTCTTGTCAAAGTTAAGATATTTCTATGAGTCAGATAAAGCATCCCAATTATTTTTTATACCCCACATTGAACCTAATAATCCATGTGACTAAAAACCTTAGTGAAACAGGCTATATAACAAACTTGTTTAAATTTTAGAGAAAGATAATTTCAAGGATTAGAAGGATCCTACATGAAGAATGGTACTTCTAACTTTCCAAAATGAAAATTTAGATCATGTAAATAACAACACAGTAATTGGTGCCAGTTGGAGCTAGGATAAAGTGAACATATTTGACATAACTGACTTTCATCTTTCATATGCTATTCAAATAGGTGAAAGATTTGTTATTTTATCTATATAGAGAAATTTCTTGGACAAAGCAGACTGTAACACATATATGACTTTAGGTAGATAGCTATTAAGTGTCTCAAATATCAAAGGCAGTATTTTAATCTGCTCCAAGTTTTTTCTGAGTCTCAATTAACCAGTATTCTGTAATCCTATTCATTATTTAATCTGGCTTGCTATGTCTTCATTAATACACACATGTCTGTGCATATATGTATGTGTGTATGCACACATATATTTCCACACATGTATGTGTGCATGTATGTATTTCTGGGTCTGTGGTTTTATTATACAAAGCACTGTCTCTTGGCCACTCAGTATATGGGTTCTGATGATTGTAAATCTCCCTCTCTAAGCCTTACAAGCAAGATTTTCTGACATCTGGCCTTTTTTGTTTCCTAGCTGTCTGTGATCATGAAAACTTCTTCTCAGTCATTCATTGCTGAATCTCTCCAAGACAAGATCCTGAGATATCTTTCTACTGACTCAAACCTGATTTCTTGACCCACATCCACGTAATGTATCTTTTTCTATCAACACAGAACAACAAATAATTTGAAACCTATAGTCTTGGACTTTCTTAGGGTAGAATGCAATTAAGTGGCATGCCTAGAGTCACATACCCAACATGTGTGGAAGTTGGTTTTGAGCCCCTATAATTCTAACCCTAAAGTCAGCTCTATCCATTGTACTACCAACTTAAATTTTTTACCACAGTGTTTGAAAAATAATAAGAATCTTGTTTAAACTTTACTTGATGGTGATTTTTAAGATAAATAACTTCTTTGGAAAGGGAGTTGTCTCTTCCCTTTTTTTTTTTTGTGAGGCAGCTGGGGTTGATTGACCTACCCAGGGTCACACAGCTACTAAGTCTTAAGTGTCTGAGGCTGGATTTGAACTCAGGTCTTCCTGAATCCAGGGCCAGTGCTCTATCTACTGTGCCACCTAGCTGCCCCTCTTCCTTTTTTAAATTACAATTTTAAGAAAACAGGTACCTTGAGAATCTTAACTTGTGATGACACTATAATGATGCTTCCATCACCTGTACCAATTTTTTGATTCATGTTTTATGTTTAGTCTCTCACATTTTGTTCCTGTAATTATCTAATAGACATTTAATCCTTTGCAGGACTAATATACTAACAATTCTTTCATACCTGAACTGAATTTTCTGCCAACTTAACCTTCTGGGTGGTTTTTATAGACTTCCAGGAAAATTGTATAACATTATACTAAATGGAAGTTTGAAATATTATGGAAAAATCCACATATTAGAGAAGATAGTGACTATTATGCCAAACAAACCTGACAAAAAGAACTAAGCTTATAGTTATCACCTAAAATTCTTTGTCAGATGCCATATGAAACAAAAGAATTGGCTTTTGTATGGGGTGTTAAGGGAGGAACCACACCTCTGGTATGAGGGGTTGGCCAGCCCCTTCTGAGCCACTCATTTACCTGTTGTATGTGTTTGTCATTAAGCTTATACCTGTGGTTCCAAGAAACTGTAGTATGAGCAGCAGCTACACCCTGGTAAAACCTTCTCAGCACACAAGATAAACCAGGATGAGGGTAACAAACAGGCCTCACATCTTTCAGTGAGTTGGGAAGATGTTTACCCCAAGCATTTGAAGCTTTCTCTAGTAGAATGGGCATATGAGAGCAATTTGTTCCACAAGCATCAAAGAAGCTGAAGGAGGTGCTCTGGAGCACTTAGAGCTTAAAGGTCTGACATCAAAGATGCCAAGGTCATCCACTGCATTCCAGGTCATAACCAGTTGTCTTGATTTTTTTTCTTGCTGCTGCTGGACTTTGATTACTCTGGAAGAGAGAGTGAAGCCGACAACTTTGTGCAACTCTGCCTCCAATTCATGTATTCATGTAAGACATTACACTATGATGTCATTGGTCTTCTCGGAAATGAAGGATGAACAACAAAAATCCCATTCATTACGTGGCATGAAAGGGTTAACCATATGGCATTGTTTAAAACACAATAAGTTAAAAGAAAATATTTCTGTATCCAAGGCAACTGGTGTGATAAGGAAATATAAAAGGAGATTGTTACACTCAGTGACACTTGATATGTTGTTTGCCTATTTTTACAAAGAATACCATGACATTGGGGTGATGTCATGATTTGCATTGAATTGGATTTTTAAATGAGGGAAGAGCTGTGCAAAGTCACCAACCTCACTCTTTCCTCCAAAGCCATCTGGTTCTAGTGGCAAGATGAACATCAGGACAACTAGAAATGGCACCGAATGTTTGAGGCAAATGTAGTTAAATGATTTATCCAGGGCTACACAGCTAGTGAGTGTCTCAGGTGAGATTAGAACTCAGGTCCTCCTGACTTCAGTGATAGTGTTCTCTTCACTAAGCCACCTAGATACACACTTGATATATTACTGCATTTCTAAACCAATGGTAGTATTTCTTAATGTATGGTTATGAACTGTGTTAACCTGAATCTTTATGCCTTACCAATAAGTTTCTAAGAATCTGAATTCTGATTCCTGCCACCTTACATAGTGATCCCTACTTCCAAATCATTCCATTATTATTTATTTGAATGCTAGTACTAATCTCTCTCTCAGCTCTAACCTAGAGTCCTGGTCTCAACTTCCTAACCATTTATAATACAATTTCTTCCTGCTATCAAGGAATTTTTCAACCTGGGATCTTGAAGATCACAAAAAGAGTCTAACACACCAAGTGGATCTGGAGACTAGAGGTTGAATATATTGAGTAGCCAAACTGAAAAGTATATATTTGCATATGTATAAATGTATGTATGTATGCATGTACATAGGTGTGTATGCATGTCTATGTATTTAAGAGTGCATTAAGGAAAAATAATTTTGGATAGCAGCTTTAGTTTCAGGGTTCTGAGTCAATTTATAATAGAGAAGTGATATCTTTCAAGAAATAAAAAGCAATACAGGAAGTTGAGGGACCAAATGGGGAATAAAAAGAGGAGGTTTCTAGGAAAACAAGAATCATAAAGCAGACAGATTTTGTTGTTGTTTAAGAGGAAGGTGTTCAGATATGTTAATACTTATTAAAGAATTCCTTTGACTTAGGATATCAGGTCTGAGGTAATAATTTAGAGAGAGCTACAGAGGTCTCATATAAGGATACTAATCCTCTTACATCGAACTCCTCAATTCTACACCTAGAATCTGCTTTCTATTTCTAATAATAGATGGATGTAGAATGGGAGATAGAGAAATATATTTAGAATCAGAAGATCTGGGTTCAAATATCAAGTGTCCCTTGAGCTCTGCATTCCTCAGAAAATCACTTAATGAATGTCTGTAGGTCATGTTTTCATGTAAAATCATTATATCATTGCTGCTATCTGGTTGTATATAACCTTACCTAGCTGTAGCAAATGAGAGAATATATGCAAAAATGTCTTAAAAGACCTAAGTATCTGATAAAATATCAAATGTTTTAGTATAAGTATTGCTACTATACTACTACTGATGATGATGATTGTGGTGGTGGTGATGGTGATGATGATACCCTACTTCTGTAATCTGAAACAAAATTAAATCCTAGTCTACTTACTTTAATTTTACTTACTCTGTACCATATACTACTCTCCTGCACTAAATATTATCACTTATCACTCCTGATTTTAAAACTTCCCCATTTGGAGTTCAGATTTCAATTGGATTCTAAGGAAATCCTTGCCATAGTCATCTTCTGCTCCATCTGTGTCCTTCTTATACCTAACTAGCTTTAACACATAGCAGTCACTAAGTACATATTCAAGAAAGGTTTTGGCAAACTTTGATGCATAATACAATCACACAATACGAATGTGATATAAGTTGGGTAGAATATATAATTTTAAAATTTTCTGCATCTACATGAATACATATACATACATAGAGGTATATGTATATATATAATATATATATATATACCTCTATCTATATCTTTGTTGAGATTTTAAACATAGATTTAAATATTAATCAATTTATCAGATATTTATTAAGCATCTACTATGTGTCATAGACTATGCTAAGTACTGGGGATACAAAAAAGAGGCAACAAACAATATTATATCATCCACTATAGAGAAGAATTGATTCGAAGTAAAAACAAATAAAGCTTAAAAAACACTTTGATTATTAAGCTCTAAAACAACCTTATCCCAATGTGTCATTGTAACACAAAGCTAATCTAATGTTCTTAGAGATGATGCCAGAAACTCATAAGGTCTGACTTATGTTGATCAGAGCCTATGGAAGAAAAACATAAGATCTGACTCAATTTAGCAAGTTGGAAAAAAAAATTGAGTACCCTTATCATAATAGACAACGTCTTTTTAAGCACCAGTCTAATTATGTATAAAAAAGGTTAATTAAGACTAGTCTGGTTCCTTGATATTTAACTCTATGGCCATAATAGAAAATGGGTAGAGGCTGCTAATATTCACATAATTTCTTCTTCACTGATGTCTTTTTTTGCAAATGCCTATCATAAGCACTATAAAATAAGATGGTTAAGTTTTCTACGTATTGATGTTTCTTATACTCACTAGAAATTTGACAAAACTAACTCCAACTCCCTTTTTCCCCTTTCTAAAAATGGTGTAAAAGATGATTGAAATGTTTGTATCCGTTTTTGTTGCAGAGGATGAAAGGGGAGAGGAAACAGAACTAAATAAAACTGTCCAAAATAAAATATATTTCGATATATTGTGATACCACTATTGTCCCAGTCATCCAGGTTCACAATATAAGTGTCATCTTTGACTCCTAATCCAATCTCTTGTCAAATCCTCTCATTTCTACCAATGTAGCATTTTTGTTCATACCCCTTTCTCTATTCTGACATGGCTACCATCCTGGTGTAAAGACCTAATTCTGTTGTGTCTGGATTATTGCAATACTTTTTGGTTTGGTGGTTTCTATTTTTCAATTCTTTCCCAACTCCATTTATCCTCCACTCAGCATTGAAAGTAATCTTTCCTGGGGCAGCTAGGTGGTGTGGGGCAGCTAGGTGGCACAGTAGATAGAGTACCGGCAGTGGAGTCAGGAGAACCTGAGTTCAAATCTGGCCTCAGACACTTTATATTTACTAGCTGTGTGACCCTAGGCAAGTCACTTAACCCCAATTGCCTCACACAAAAAAGTAATCTACCCAAAATACAAATATAATCATTTCTTTCCCCTATTTAGTGAACTCCAATGAATGCATATCGCTCCCAGGATCAAAGATGATGACAACAATTACCACTTTCTACTTTATGATTTACAAAACACTTTACAGTTATTATCTCATTTGATCCTTATAACTCTTTGAGTTAGGTGCTTTTATGATCCTCATTCTACAGATGAAAAAAACTCAAGACTGAGGGTCACATCTGGTAAGTGTCTGAGGCAGAATTTGAACTCAGGTCTTCCTGACTCCAAAGGCTCCATCAATTTCACTAGCTATTCCATATCCAATATAAAATATAATGTTTTTTGTTCAAAGGCTTTCATAACTTTCCTTGATGTCCCCTTCTCCTGTTCCAGTCTTCTTATACCCTATTTGCCCTCTCTGTATTCTGCATTCCAGTGACACTATTCTCCCTTCTATTTATTCCTTGAATAAGACATTTAAATCTGTACTGTCTGGGCACTTCCTGTTTTCTGTGGCTTGGTTTGGGTTAAAACTAAAATCCTACCATCTACAGGAATCCTTTTCTTATGTACCTTAATGATAGTAATGCTTTCTTTCTAAGATACACACACACACACACTCACACAGAAGCATGTTTAATCATTTTTCTATTGTCTCCTCCTACTTGAAAGTAAGGAAAGCTTTCTGCCTTTCTTTATAACCTCTGTGCTGCTTTTTACTCAGGTGTTGAGGAGGTACATTAACATCATAAGTAGTTAGTCCCTTGAGCCAATTAAGTCTTGAAGAATGTTCTAATACGAATTCAGGAAAAGGAGGAAAAAAAGAAAGAAAAACAGCCTAATTTCATGGGTGGAGGAGGAATGTTTAGTCTATTACTTCTACCAAAGATACCTAGTATAAAATCATGCATAACCAAATGCTTAATAAATATCACAATATTTACGAGAGATGATTTTGGCCAGCAATATTTATTTCAAAATATAGAACCAAAATCTTAAATTTGAATGAATGCCTCAGATTATTCTTTCCCTCCTCCCTCTTACTTCCTGAATGCAATTTGCATACCACTTCTAAAGTCAATTGGAGACCTATATGAATCAGATTGTGGTTAGGGGAATTATATTTTGTAATTCTGTGTGGAGTTGGTGGGATCCAACATTTTCTGTAAAGATTTTATTACTGCTAAAGGCAAGAAGTACTTTATTTCAAACATCAAAAGTAAGATGTTGCTCATCTCACGTGTTCAGGAATATATAATGGTTTGATATTACCTCAGGAGATATACGTTAACATAAACTCTCCAATGAGTCTAGAAATTTATTCGTGGAAAAGACTGCTTATAAATTCCTCCCAAAAATATACTTTCACTTTTTATCTCCTCAGTCAAATATTTCTGACTGAACTCTTAGAACTAAGGGGGAGCTTAACAGAATAAACAGCAACTAAAAGACTGCATATCTGGCTTGAAACTGGAGTTTCACTGTCATTAGAATTGAAACGGAAGGTTTAAGAAAATATATATTATATCTCTTTACTATAAAGATGATGTTTAAAAGTAACATTTCCTAATTTATTCTTTGTTTGCTTTTTAATTTTTTTTAATTATCATGTTAACATCAGTGACTCAGGAATGATGAGAAAGCTTTCAGTTTGAATGGTAAATTTCTATATTCCACTTGATATCACTTTGCTTAAGTAAATTTTCAAATCTGAACACTATTGACTTGGTATGGTCAATGGCTTCTGATACATTTCTTCTTCGTTTTCACCTTTCTAGTGTCACATTATCCTTCCCCATGGCTATTTATCTTTTGCACTTCCCCAGTCCAGTAGGGAGAGCCAATAGCTAAGGGACAAGTGGTAGTTAAAACACTCATTTTTTGGAATACTGACTATTGATAGGAAAAAATTGAGCAGGACATTCCTGAAATGATCTCTACCTAACATCTGAATGAAATCCAAATTGTATCAAAATAATGATTGCATAGAAAATATCCAGTAATTTTCATATTGTTTATATTTTATTTAATTCTTCAAGAACCAGTATTCTTTATTATGTCTTGTCACGTTAACAAGAGTGTAAGAATTAATTTATATAATTCACACACTCAAAAAAAGTCAGTAATGCTAATCAAGTCAACCATAACAATGAAATCTTAGCATCCCTGAACAATGCCACTCTAATTATTTCTTTTAAAAATAATGTGTAGAGAGCAAATATGGAGGATTGGAGTAGTAATGGAGCTGAGGAAGTGGGATTACAAGCAAGAATCATCTACCCAGAAAAACTGAGTATAATCCTTCAAGGGGAAAAATGGGAACTCAATGAAAGAGAGGACTTTCAAGCATTCTTGATGAAAAGACCTGAGCTGAATAGAAAATATGATTTTCAAATACAAGACCTTAGAGAAGGATACAAAAGGTAAACAGGAAAAAGAAATCATAAGAGATATTAAAAGGTTACTGTTTATGTTCCTACATAGGTAGATGATACTTGTAATTCGTAAGACCTTTCTTATTATTAGGGCAGCCGAATGGAGTATAAATAGACAGAGGGCACAGGTGTGAGTTGAATATGAAGGGATATCATTTTTTGTTTTTGTTTTTTGGTGAGGCAATTGGGATTAAGGGACTTGCCCAGGGTCACACAGCGAGTAAGTGTCAGGTGTCTGAGGCCAGATTTGAACTCAGGTCCTCCTGACTCCAGGGTAGGTGCTCTATCAACTGTGCCACCTAGCTGCCCTAATAATATCTTTTAAAAACATAAAATTAATTGGTGAGAGGAATGCACAGGGAGAAAGGGAAAGGGAGGTGGAATAGGGGTAAAGTTTCTCACATAAGGAAGAAAAAGCTTATGGAGTAGAGGGAAAGATGGGTGAGGTGCAGGGGAGTAAGTGAGCCTTACTCTCATCAGAATTGGCTCAAAGATGGAAAAACAAACACACTTAATTGGGTATAGTGATCCATCTAACCCTGGAGGAAATTAGGAATGGAAGGGGATAAGGAAAGGGGAGGAAGAAAGAAGGGAAGGCAGATTGGGGGAGGGGCAGTCAGAAGCAAAATACTTTTGAGGAGGGATAGGGTGAAAGAAAATAGAAAATAGAGTAAATGTCACAGGGAGGGGATAAGATGGAGGGAAATGCAGTTAACAATAGTAACTATGGGAAAAAATTGAAGTAAGTTTGTTTGATGGTCCTCAGTTCTCAAACACATAGATAACTGAGTCAAATTTGTTAAAATAAGAGCCATTCCCCAATTGATAGATAATCAAAACACATGAAGTTTTCAGATTAAATAATCAAAGCTACCTATATCCATATGGGAAAAAAATGCTAACACTTTTGATTGGAGAGATTCATGTCAAAACAATTCTGGGTATGACTTCATACCCACTGGATTAGATAATAGGACAGCAGAGGAAAATGACAATTGTTTCAGGGGTTATGGGGAAAATGAGACATTAAGACAATCTTAGTAAAGTTGTAAACTGATTCAAAAGCTCTGTAGAGCAATTTGGAACTATGGTCAAAGGGCCATAAAACCATGTATACTCTTTGACCTAGAAATACCACTACTGGTTTAGTATCAATAAAGAGATTTTTAAAAAGGTTGAATTCAAAATTTGGGAGATGCCCTTCAATTGGGGAATGGCTGAATAAATTTTAAGATGAGATTATGATGGAACACTATTGTGCTGTAAGAAATGATGAGCAGGATGCAATCAAAAAACCTAGAAAGACTTACATGAGCTGATTGAAATGTACTTTCTATAAAATAACAGCTATATTGTAAGATGATCTGCTTTGAATAACTTAGTGATTTTCAGCAACACAGTGATCTAAGACAAATCTGAAGGACTTATGAAAAATGCAATCTATCTCCAGAAAAATAATTGATGGTATCTGAATACATATTGAAGCATAATTTTTTGTTAGCTCCAATTCCTAAAGTTTTTTTGTCTGTTGTTTTTTTTTTAACAAGCTGACTTATGTGGAAATGTTTTGCATGACTACACATGTATAATTTTTTTAAAAAGGAAATAATGAGAGGGATAGATTATTATAATTTGGAACATTATAGAATGAATGAATATGATGGGGACCCTCAACATTTTGACCAGTACTCAATAATAAAATTATATTGCATATCCTTAAGATGCCTTAGAAATCTAGGGGTGTTGTTTCAGGCAGGTGCCTTGTTTTCTCATGTCAGGAGTTACTGGAACCCATAGAGAAAGTAAGATAGTCCTCTAAATTGACATAATCCCTGTAATGATTGGAATGATGCCAACTGCTGGAGACTTACTGTAGAAAAACTCTGCCATGAGGTGAAGGTCTCTGAGGGCAAGACCATGAGTTTTTTCTTTGGCATCAGGAAGTGACGTTTGCTTGTGGGAGGGAGAAGGGGGAGCCTGGCGCTCTGACTCAGGCTATTTCCTGAGGACTCCGGCAGAGAAGGGAACTAGAAATGTGCTCTCCCTTTAATAGATAGATGAATATAGGCCTCTCTTTCTCTCTTTACCAAATTCTTTTTATCTTTAATAAATGCTTAAAAGTCTAACTCTTGCTAAAGCTTATAATTTATTTGTGACCCCTCATTAGGCATTTTAGACAGACTAACTAGAATTTTAGCCTTTTAACATCCCTCACCCCATTAGGTTTCCTTTGAAAGGGGAGAGGTAAAGTTTGGAATTTATAATTTTAGTGTTTCATATTTGGTTCACCAATGTCTGTTTTTACTATCAACTTTAATTTTGCCTTTCTTCTTCTAGTATTTCTGTACATTTAGGCAGGTAAGCATTTCAATTCACAGAGAAGTAGGTCTGAAGTCAGGAAAACCTGAGTTCAAATCTGGTCTCAGAAATCACTAGCTGGTTGGAGGTGGGGGTTGAGGAGAGGGAGGTTCTGGGAAGCCACTAACTTCTGTTGGTTTTAATTTCTCCATCTGTAAAATGGAGAAAATAATAGCACTTCAATCCAAGGGTTGTTGTGAGGATCAACAGAAATGTTTATAAAGTGCTTAGCAAAGTGCCTACAATATAGTAGGTACTATATAAACATTAGTAATTTTTTGTATTGTTATCATTGTTGTTCCTATGCCATTCTCCTCCAAAATTGTAACTCAGTGTTGTTCATTAATAACCTTAAACCATTTAAGGGGTATAAAGTCAACTAGACAGATTTTATGACCTTTCCACTAGAGGGTAGGATATGCTAGGTGACATATGTCCTTTCTTGTCCCTCAGTAGGGATTATGTAGTTTTTTGTTTTTGTTTTTGTTTTCTTAAAAAAGGTATTGGGGGGCGGGGCAGCTATGTGGTACAGTGGATAAAGCACTGGCCCTGGATTCAGGAAGACCTGAGTTCACATCCAGCCTCAGACACTTACTAGCTGGGTGACCCTGGGCAAGTCACTTAACCCTCATTACCCCACATGAAAAAAAAGTTATTGGAATCATATTTAACATTTTATTGTCTTAGAGGACTAAAGCTAAGGATTTTTAAAGAGCTTCTGGAACTTTTGAATTAAAAAAAGGTAATGACCTCCAACAGTGACCTATGGTTTGGCTGATGGGTGACAGAATCAAGAAATCTGTGCTCAATTTAATCAATGCTGAATCACTTTTTCTGACACTAAATTTTCTTCTCCTGCTATGATTAAGTAAAGTTCCTTTTGTTAACTGTTAGATGGATTAAGCATAATTCCTGGATTTATATTACTGAATCCTGATTTGAAAATGCTGTTTAGGTCTGCATGTATTTGTGTAGAAATAAATTATCTGTCCCATATTTAATTCATATTGTATGTTGAATCCCTTTTCATAAAATTTTCTCTTCTCTCCTAAGGGTAAGGTTCCATGAATGAGACAGTTAGTGCAATCCCCCCAGTGCCCATGCCATAGTACCAGGGTGGGTATTTAATGAATGTGAAAAAAAAAAAAAGATTCAAATCTCATTCAAGGTAGGCTACCCCAGGACTAAATTCTAACCAAATTAAATATTTTGGTATAGAACTTGAAGTAGGGCAGTACCCCAAACTTTGTGGAGCTCCAGAATACCCTAGTTTCCTTAGGGATTAACTTTTTTATTTATTCATTTTGGGGAATATATTGACATATTAAGCAACATGATGAAATATATAACCATTTAAACTTAATTTGGGGGGTTATTTTTACCAATAATATAAAAGTTTTCTAGAATGAACAAAAGAAATTTATTTTGAAATAAAATATAAATAGCTTGTACTAGAAAGACAAAAAAATACTGTAAAAGTTCAGAGAAAAGAGGAGCTGTCTTTTTTCCTTTTACTTTGTTTGGCAAAGACATTTTATTTGCTAGATAATACCTAGAGAAAAGCTGGATTTGTGATACTACTATGAAGTAAAGACAGGCAGGTATATTGAATTCTCTTCAAACTTACACTCTCAAATTCAAGTATTATGAAAAGATTTACCACACAATACAAGGAAAATTTCCAGTTTCCTCCTAATTCCAGTGATAAAAAACAAACTTCAGATAATACATTTTATAGGAGTTTATGACAGCTACATTTTTACAAGTGCAAAAACAATTTAAGTTTTGCCACTATATAAAAGATATTTCATTATTTTCTACATTTGAATCACTTCAGCCCAGTCAGAGCTTAAGTATTGCATGGACTTCTTTGACACTATTTTCTGCATTGACATTGAGAGGTCTATGTTTTGTTTTGTTGTTGGTTTTTTTTTGTTTGTTTGTTTTGAGAACATGCTGAATAAAGCAAATGCATGCTAAAGTTCAATTTAATTCAGTTCAATAAACATTTCTCAAAGATCTACTTTGTACTACTCTTCACGATAGGTACTTGACATATAAAGATTAAAACGAGACTTTGAAGCACCCTTTTTTAATATAATCAAGCACATTTATTTTAAATCAAAAGATATATTTATGACTTGCATGATTTTCAACATTTTACTTAAACTCTTTGTGCCTCAGTTTATTTACTTATAAAATGAGAGACTTTGAATAAATGGCCTCTGAGAACACTTCTAGTATTAGTTCTATTTGCCTCTGTTCCTACAATTGTTTGTAACTGATTAACAATAGGTTTCTTAGTTCAGGTAATGGCAAAACAAGGAAAGCCCTCTTTCTAATAGAATTGTTACAGTTCTATAAAGGCTACATTTAGCAATAAGAAAAAAATGAAAATTAAAAATATAAATATTAGTCAAGGGAAAACAAAATTTTGCCTTTTTTATATAAGCTCAGGAAAACAGTGAAGGAACTAGATGCAATTTTTATTTCATAAAGATTGTAGAATACAAAATAATTGCTCAAAAATCATTAACATTAACATTAAGAAAAGTAAAAAAGAAATGAATCTAAGAGAAATTAGAATAATTTCTCTTATTCTAATAATTATGAAGAATAATTATGAAAAATGTTCATATAACAAGTCATGTACAAGATCTATTTAAATACAAAACTCCAGTTATAAAAATAAAAGACAAGATATTCACCGTTCATGGTTGGTCCATATTAATATATTAAAAGTCATAGAGGTTCCTAGGTGACACAGTGGATAAAACACTGGCCCTGGATTCAGGAGGACCTGAGTTCAAATCCAGCCTCTGACACTTGACACTTTCTAGCTGTGTGACTCTGGGCAAGTCACTAAGCCCTCATTGCCCTGCCCAGAAAAACAAAAAAATACTATATTACATTACCTAAATTAATTGAGAGTTAACATTATTTGTATAAAATTATAATTGAATTATTTTTTCAGACTATATGTGTTTCAATTGGGAGAAAAAAGAGGAATTGGAATCTTAAGTGAAAAGAATGGATGAATGAAAGTGGCATAGAATAACCAAAAACTTGATCTGTATTATTAACCAATAGTCATCAAAATGTATAATGCTTTTTAAAATTGAAAAGTACAGGAGATGGAGTGGAGAGTGGAAGACTTGAGACTGGAATACTAATAAAAAATGTTACTAGAATAAGGGAAGGATGATGAAGACATGAACTAAGGTAGTAGTTTTGCAAATAGAGAGAAGGTAATGAATATTAAATACTTTAGATAGAGAAAAGGCAATATTTAACAGCTGATTGTCTCCCTGGGGAAAAGGAGAGTGAGAAGTCAAGAATAACCACAAGGTTATAAATCTGGGATATTGTAAAATATTGTATTATATTTGGCAGAAATGGAGAATTTGGGAAAATAGGAGGTAAATACAACTTTGTACTACTATTCAACAGCTATTTCATATGTAACTAGTACCAACACTATCAGAGTAAACCACAAGGGTCAGTTCTGCTGAGCAACCAGAAGATTGCTTGAACTTTCTTAGACTTTTCAACTTGTGTCTTTTTGGTAGAGGAGATCTAATACTACAAACTCTTGTATTATCATCATCATTACGACCACCACAAACACCGTGGTCGTCATCATCATCATCAGGGAGATTAGGATCCATAGGGATTCCAATCAATGAATGAACCATATATATATATATATATATATATATAATTTTTTAATAAAAGTATTTTATTATTTTCCAGTTACATGTAGAGATAGCTCTCAGGATTTGTTTACATAAGATTTCCAATTTCCAATTTTTCTCCCTCCCTCCCCTCCCTTCCCCCTCCCGCAGACAATCCAATATAGGTTTTATATATATATATATATATATATATATATATATATATATATACACACACACACACACACACATATGCATATATGTATATGTGTATTTACACAGAGACAGATACACAGACCTATATGTATGTGCATGTATATGTATATTTATATGTGTGTATGTAAATCTTTGTATCTATCTATTGAAAACTGCGATTTACTGAGAACTGACTGATCCCCACCCACTCCCCCTTTCAAGGCCAATGAATTCCTTGGGGCTAAACAATCTTTATCAATTCCAGACTCTTGATTGACTTATGGACCTCCTCACAAGCAAACTACCCCCTCCCAATGATTCCCCACCTTACTCCCAGGACTTTATGTTATTATGTAAAAGGATCCTCCTACATTAAGTAGTTTCTATTTAGCATTAAGTAGTTTCTTTCTATACTTAACTCAAGAGCAGTACTATAGTTCCTTTTGTTAAAGGTTCATTTACATTAAGTACTTAAGTGGTTTCTGTAACTGAATCAGAAGCAGTTTTTTTTTTTCCCCAAAGCCACTTTGAGTATTTATTCTTTAGAAATTCACAATATTGACATAATGGATTGTGGCCCAATGGATAAATTGATATGCTGAGTTTATGCAGCAGGCTGCAGGTTTTTTTTTGTGTGGCAGATTTCTTTTCAGCTGCAGGCTTCTTTTCCCCAGGTTTCTTTGCTGCTGGAAGCTTCTTTCCTGGTTTCTTCTGTCCTGGAGCCTTCTTTGCTCCTGCAAGCTTCTTCTTACCTACAAGCTTCTTCTTCTCTTCTGCCTCTTTTTTGGCCTCCATAATCTTCTTTAGTGCGGCAGCTCTCTTATTTTCTCTGATTCTCCAATTCTTAGCATGGCGGAGAATTGTATTCCGGCACATTGTCTTGGCATATAGGTTGTTTCACCATGATTCTCAAGTTCTTCAGTGGGTTCTTCTTGAGTACTCGTCTATGAATCTTTTTGTGTGGTGCACGGAGGGCTCTCCGAATCTCTGGGCTTTTCAAAATCCTGGTAAGGTCTGTGTTGGTCATCTTGTGCATGGGAAGATTGTAGTGACTCTTCAGGATAGCAGGCCTGCGCCATGTACCATACAGGTCATCCAACTTGCGGAAGGCACTTTCAGTCCAAATACAGAAACAGCCCACATGCCCACCAGGAGCAAGTCTCAGAAGGTTCAATTTACTCACATTAAGTAAAGTTATACCAGGAATGTTTCTGAAGGCCTTGATAATACCATTATCTTCATTATAGATGATACAAGGTCCACGACGCTGGATCCGACGACGGTTTCTCATTTTACCCTTACCAGCTCGCATACGCTGAGAAACATAGACCTTTTTGATGTCATTCCATGCCTTCAGCTTCTTAAGCAGCAAAACTGCTTCCTTGGTCTTCTTATACCCTTCAACTTTATCTTCAACCACTAGGGGAAGTTCTGGGACTTCTTCAATTCGATGACCTTTTGACATGACCAGTGCTGGCAGGGCCGAGGCTGCCAAGGCAGAGCAGATGGCATAACGTTTTTGTGTTGTGTTCACTCTGCGATGCCAACGGCGCCAAGTCTTGGTAGGAGCAAACATGCGACCTCCTCGACACATATTTCCAAAAGCACCCTGGCCAGAGCGGTGAGTGCCTCCACCCCTAACACGAGGAATTTGAGCAACAGCTCTGCCAGTTCCCCAAGATTCAGCACTGGTCTGATGACCTGCTAATTCACTGACAGCATAAGGTTGCTGGTTATTTTTTCTCAAGTTGGTATGAACAAAATTTACAATATCTGGACGAATTGGAGCCTTAAAGACAGCAGGCAAGGTAGCATTTTTGCCAGATACCTCCCCCTTTTCGGAGTACACAGATATCAAGTGACGTACACAAGCCATGGCGGGCACCCGAGAGTAAGAGCCACGCTCCTCTCTGCCCGCCCAATGGCTCCCACAGGAAAAGCAAAAGCAGTTTTTTAATTCCCTGTGTTCTGTTACCCCATAAAAACCCTACCCTTGGTTCTCATTTTTGGGTATTCCTAGTATCTTACTTTGCAATACTACGAGCTATAGTTCCTCTGCCCCTAACGAAGACCTTATTTCTCCTAGATTGATTGTTCCCTTAATTTGCAGGTTAATATTATCTATTTGTTTGTCTATCTATCTATCTATCTATCTATCTATCATCTATCTATCTGTCTATCTATCTATCTATTTGTCTGTCTGAATGTCTATATCTATCTATCTATCATCATCTGTCTATCTATATCTGCCTATCTATCTGGATTAACTTACTAAATGAGGAAAATATTTCCTCAACTACTTATGCATTGACTGAAGAAACTGAGAAGGAAACCCAAAGCAGAGTTTCTTTTCTATGAGGAACTAGGGGAAGGCATTAGGATTCTGGGTCAAGATAGATTTGATTAAAAAACAGAGAATGAATCCAGGGTAAATATTCAAGTTCGAACAATATACTAAAGAGGAAGAAACTGAAAATGAGGGAAATGTTGGTGAAAAATGCCAACTGAAGGAATACACACACACACACACACACACACACACACATACACACCCCTTTTAATAAAAATCCTTATAATCACTCCTAATAGAATAATAAACAAAATTTTTTAAAGAAATTGCCATATTTGAAGTGAGCCTCCCCTTTGATTGGCATTAGGATATTTTGTATTAGTGGTAATATCAGAAGATATGGCCATAGAAAATGGAAACTTCTTTTGGAGAACTATTCATGTAGAATGAAGTGCAGTGGTTTGTGTTATTGGCATTGCCATTATAAGTAACAAACACTTTTCTACATTCTGTATTTACCATACCATTCTCTGTTTACTATTTTCATTAGATCAGTAATTGTGCTAAATAATTGAGGGACAAGAGGTTGCTATTTCCTCATCTCTCCCCATGCTCCAGATAGAATCTATGACTTTTCATTTTAGATTATGTGGCCAAGTAAAGCACCATAAATATGAATTATTTTTGGATATTACGTCTTCGACTTTGATATGATTATTTTTAAATCAGAATTGTGACCTTACAGCTTAAGGATATCCATTTATAGGTGGTCTGTAGATTCTGCCTAGAACATTTTGGGTAGGGGGCACTTTCCCAATGTAATTTATACTCTGAGCTGGCCTCTGCCAAATTATGGCACTCTTGTCTCTCTTACTTTTTTTTTTTAATGTTTTACTGATGCTTTCTTTTTTATATTAGCATAATTATCCCTGATGTTCTGCCTCTTCCTAAGTCATTCTACATGACAAATATTATTTGTAAAGGAAAAGGAAGAAAAAATCAGCAAAATCAATCATTACCCTGAAATCTCTCTCCTCATTTTGATGTGAACATGACATAATAATGTGAATAGGTGAGCTACCAGATTAATTTTTAAAGGATGATTATTAATTTTATATTAATTGCTATGATTGAAATTATAACATATTTAAGAACACATTTTTATTTACTAATAATATTAAAATTATGCAACTTCATTATAATTTGAATTTAAGTTTTGCTACAAATGTAATCTGCATAGCTAATAGATCTTTTGCCAAAGATAATGGAACAGGATGTATTTTGTTCTTATAGTTTTATCTTGTAGTCTCACTTTTGCAAAAAATGATATTAGTTCATGTCAACAGATAAATTTCTTTGAATATTACCATATTTAGAATAAATATTCAAATAAGTAGCCATAAAGTATACAATTAGGCATTAGGTCAGACTTAGATATGAGAGTCAATTACAACCTCTCTAGAATATTTAATAGTGTAAAATGTAAACCAACACGATTTAGACAGGTGGTTATTTGAATTGCACAAAAATAATTTAGTTTAATTGATAGAGTTCAGTTACAACTAAAAATAAATAAGACACCTGGCAAGTTATTTCGGATGTTAGTTATATATAATGTAATTCAATAAGAAATAATTATAACATGTCACCATCTAGTAATTGTTCTAAGCAGAACATCTCCAATCATCTAATGTAGCATCAATATACATTTCATTAGGCTCAGATTTCAGACTCCTGATTCTAGAACCTTTGTTTCAAGAAAAATTATACATGCAATGGAAGTTTTCTTCCTGACCCCACTCCCCATTTACTTCAAGAAGAATAATGGAATTTCCTATTTTGTCCTTGACTCCAATTTTCATTGCCTTACAGAATTTAAACAGATATCAAAATGATTTGCTAGTTACTATTTTAAAAAAACAACATGAATAACTTCTGGTTTTGATATTTCATCTTATTTTACATCTTACTAGAAGAAAAAAGAAGACAAAGATAGTTCTGATGAGTATGATCTAAGATGAGTTGTATATTTTTCATATATGAAATTGGAGATGATCCAGTAGATAGGAAAATTTGTATATATATATATATATATATGTGTGTGTGTGTGTGTGTGTATACATATATACACACATATATACGTATGTGTGTGTATGTATATATACACATACACACACATACATACATACATATTGCCTTCATCCATGAAAGGAATATATACAAGAGCAGGCATTGGACTGTCATGGAAGGGGAGACATGGAAAAAATTCAGGTACTTCACTGCTTTGGGAAAGGCCAAGAAAATGGCTATTGATGAATGCTGAGGTTGGATTTTCTTGATTTCATTTTCCCCCACATGGCACAGGGTATCTGGGCTATGCCATCTCATTTGATACCTGACTTCAATTTCCCCTCCTATATACCTGATGCCATGGATGTCTCAATCCCATGCATCTGATTAAGCCTGACTCAATTTCCTCCAATATGTTTGGTGGCATGGACATATATCCCATCCACTTATTTTAAGCCTGGCATACTGCATGGGCTTTTTATTGCTCAAGTGTGGGAATGCTCATCTCCCATCATTCTCTATTCTTTTGTGGTAACCCCATAATTATCTCAGATGACATGATGTACATAATGTTGGATTTGGCCTTGATATCTGCTACCAGTTTTATTAGACTCTAATTTCTCATGATGGCATGAGGATAATTAGGCAGATGATGCAAAAAGTTATGAAACAAAGATAAAAATTATTTTTAAAATTAATGTCACAATTGTCTTCTCAATTTAACCTCCACAGGGGGACTGTAGTAATATTAAGTTTTAGAGAATGTTTTCATTTTAGTTTTTCTTATATGTTTCATGTGTAACAACTAAGATTCTGAATTTCCTTAGACATGTTTTTGAGAACTGTCATTGTTTGATTTGATTATTAGAAAAGCTATTTAAAGTTGTGTTAAGCTCAATTTTGTAGGAAATTTTCCTGGCTGATTACCAGCATCTACACATCAAGACCTGAAAAGACTTCCATTCTACAACTACACCCAGAGGACATCCCAAGAATCATCTGAGAAAATACTTCTAAAGACTTAAATGGACATTTTCCTGTTTTCCTTTTCCACATTGTATACATTGTTTATAATATCCACTTACTAAAGGTGAGTGCCCCCTTTAGTTTTTTCTGTTTGTGATGTCCACCTGCTAATAGGGGAGTGCCCCCTTTAGCCTTTGTCAATGCATCACTCAATTTCTTTTTCTCTATTTTTATTCCCTATCATAAGCATCTATAATGTTATTGCTTCATGTGAGGAAACCATGTTTCCTCACCTGAAGCACAGTGTGGGGGGGTGATAAAAAAATGGAATTTGGCAGATGCCCAGGGATCCCACCTGATTGAATTAGTATTGTTTGAATTGGGTGAGAATGAGAAACTAAGTGCCTACTTAAGGATGATTGGATGGAGACCACACCTGGCTGGCCTGAGTGACGTGTTGGTGTACTACTGACATCAGAAAGAGACCACTCTCAACCAACCAGATGAATGACTTCCACTTTGTGGAAGGGAGAGAGAAATGAGGAAGTGGATGCTTGCTGAGAGAACACTCTCTTTTTGTTGAGGAAGAGGCAAGTGGTGAGAGATGGAGAAGGGGGAGCGGGGCTTCTTAGTCATTCAGACACTGGCTTGATGGTGAGAGATTTCATATGGGCTGCTAGGAAAGGAAATTGCTTGCTTTCTCTATGGCTATACCGAATTAGATCTGAGCTAGGATTTCCATGCTATAAAGAATCTGTTCTCAATCTCTCTCTCTCTCTCTCTCTCTCTCTCTCTCTCTCTCTCTCTCCACTAACTTCTAATATATATATTTTAATAAATCTTTAAAAACCTAAACTCGCTGAATTTATCAGTGATTTTAGCCAGCTTCCCCCCAAGACTTGGGGGGGGGCAGATTAGTACGCACAATTTAGATTTTAAACAATACAATATATAATACACACCCATATATGTGTATGTGTGTGTGCATATATATATATATATATATATATATATATATGTGTGTGTGTGTGTGTGTGTGTGTGTGTGTGTGTGTGTGTGTGTGTGTGTGTGTGTATATAATTTCAGCAAATTATTATGATGGAACAGTAGATCTAGATAAAAAGTGGGACAGAAACAGAAAAATATTTTCCTTCTTTTTAAAAAAGATCCATAATATAACGAGTATATGGGAAAAAATCAAGTGACATAATTATGGTGTTAATATAATGGAAGATTAGAGATGAGCCATATTAGAAGTGATTTTCAGTGAAAAACCATGAACTTAAGATGAGGGATGAATAATCCATGTCTTATATTTGTGAAAAAAAAAATAGGACTATAGGAGGGAGAATTTCTCTTATAGAAAGAATTGACTCAATTTGCAAATAAAATAATATTTATAATTGGCTCAATTCATAAATACATATTAATTCAATTAACATTTCAACATAAAAGATTCCAAGCTTTAGTGGTGAAAGTGACTGTCTCACCTAAGGTCAAGTTAGACCAATTTCCATCTTTTTTTTTTTTCATATTTAGTTGCTTGTTTATTTAGTCTAGTCTTCTTAGGAACTCAGAGAATTCACAGAGGAATGCTAAGTGAAATACACACATACACAAATACATTTACTTCAATACTCCCACTCTATTGATGTATTAAAAAAATAATTACATGATAACCAACTTATTATAGTGGATAAATCATCTGTCCCTTTTTCTATTATTTTTTCCTTCTTTATCTCTTCCTTTATAAGCATGCCCATTATTTTATTTATGTCAAAAAAATAAAAATACTACTTAGCATAGAGTTGAATATGGATCCATTGGACACTTCCTTACAAGTTGGCATCAAATCATTGACTGATATTTTTTTTATAATATTTACACTTGTGTATTTATCTATTTTTTATCATCAAATAACATCTTGTTATTATCAAATAACATCTCTCTATTTATGTCACAAATAAAATTGCAAAGAATAATATGATAGATTTCTTAAAATGCTTTTCTAAAATATAGGTGAAAACAACGGAAATGAGGTTAACCTAATGTGATATCCTCTTAAAGTGAGCCTGACTCCTCATGATCACTGCAACACACACACACACACACACACACACACACACCACATTTATGTGTATGTATATGTATATGTGCGTATATGTACATATATTGTAGATGTGTATATATGTATTTTTGTGTATTGTGAGAAAATAATGGGTTCTGGAACTCCCAAAGGCCCCAGATAAAGTAATTGATTGGATGAATTAATTGATTGAGATTGACTGACTGCACTGATTAACTCACTTAAAGTTAATTTTGTTAAACCCACATCTTCCTGGCTCTCAAGAGGGTGTGTTCTCAGAGGCTGTAGATTCTCACTTCAACACGACCACCCTCAAGTCCAGTGAACCAATGTATTTGGGTGATGCTAGCCAATTAGCTTGAAGCAGTGTTTATGAACTGCCTCTCCTCTGTACTGAGAGGAAGCTATGACTGGCAAGGATTCATATAAACTAACAATTTAGTCACACATGAAAAAAGAAAGCTTATCAAATTGTGTTTTAAGTGGCATAAAAAAATTTTAGCTTATTAGAGGACCAGTGGCTGGAGTCCAGATCTTTTGATCCTCTAAAATTTAGATATTTGCAATTTATCTTGTCTGTACCTTGTGTCCTCTAAAAGTTTAAATTATTGGGAACTCTGGAATAGAGCAAGTAAGGAGCTGACCCAAGGGGATACAAGGGAAGGGAGATCTGAGCCGAGTTTGAATCCAAGGCTGTTTCTGGGGCTAGAATGCAAAATGAGCCAACTTCCATCCCCTCTCCCTCTATTTCCTCTATTTCAGCTGCACAAGAAAATTCACCTTTAGAGGAGACAGAAAAGCCCCAAATTCTTCCCTTTCAAGAGATCCTCACTCATGATGATCTAAAGCTCAGACAATATATACCTTTTGGGCCCAAGGATTTGAGTTCATGGAAACAAGATATTCCTGAATTTGATGAGGATCCCACAACAGTTATCAGCCAGTTCAGTGTAATTTTGTGAGGATACCAGCCCGGTTGGGGTGATGTTACTCCAGATGGAGGCATCTCCCTGGAATTGCCAGAGGACATTGTCCATTTGCTGCCAATTTTGATCTCAGACACTCAGGAAACATTTGAAATCCTTTCTGATATTCCTAAGTCCCCATGGGCTTCTTCCTTTTCTGATATAGGTCTTAAATCCACTGTTCCTGTTATCATTAAGACCAAAGGTGGCCACCACCATCCATTCTACAATATCCCTTATCTAGGGAAGCACCCATAATTAAGGCTTTGAAAAACCAAGGTATTATTGTCCCATGCCATTGTTCCCTGTGTAATACTCCCATTTTGCCAGTTAAGAAGCCTAAGCCTGGACCAGATGGCAAACGTGTTTATCATTTTGTATAAAATCTGAGAGCAATTAATTCTTATATTATGTCGAGACATCTGATAGTGCCCAACCCTGCTACTATCATTTCCTCAATCCAGTGTGAGACAACATGCTTCACAGTGGGAGATCTGTTTTTCTTTCTTTTCAATACCACTACATCAAGAATACAAATATTTGTTTGTGTTCACCTAGAAAAATACATAGTGGACTTGGACCAGATTCCCACAGGAGTTTTTTGACAGTCCCACACTATTCTCTCCAATTTTGCAGCAGGATTTAGCTTCCATTACTTTTAAAGGTTTCACTTTAGTTCAATATGTAGATGACTTGCTCATGGCTACACCCAGTACTGAGATTTGCCAGAAAGACAGCCACCATTTGTTGCTAGAGCTGCACCAGAGAGGCCACAAGGTCTCCAAGTCAAAGGTACAATGGTGCCTACTTCAGGTGGAATATTTTGGTTTTGTTTTGGCTGCTGGCACACAATCCATCTCTCCTAAGTGTGTCCAAACTATTCAACAGCTTTCTGCTCCCTCTACTAAGAAGCATCTAAGGGGTATTCTGGGAGCAGCTGGGTATTGCAGACAATGGATACCCGCTTTTGGTGAAATTACTAAGCCTCTTATATGTCTAACCAAAAATTCTATCCCAGGACCTTTACAGCTGGATCCCCAGGATATTTCAGCTATAGCATAACTAAAATGGGCCTTGTTATCAACACCTGCACTAGGACTCCCAGACTACAGTAAGTCTTTTACTCTTTTCATACATGAACAGAGAGGAGTGTCTTCTAGGATCCTGACTCAAAAATTAGGACCTGCTCAATGCCAAATAGTCTATTGTTCTGCTCAACTTGACTCTGTAGCTGCTGGAGCACCACCCTGCCTATTGGGCTATGGCTGCCGCTGCCCTACTAGTAGAAAAAGCCTCTGCTACATTTGTTGCCAATGTTCTCCTTAAAGAGATTGTGCCTCACTTTGGTCTGCCCACCTGCACTGATTCTGACAAAGGCACACATTTCACTTATTCTGTTCTATCCCAAATCTACTCTTTCCTGGGAATAACTCCACAATTCCATACACACCAGCACCCACAAATCTCAGGCCAGGGGGAATGTATGAATAAAGAGCTTAAGAGCATGATTGTCAAATTGTGCCTTGAAACTCATTTGAAGTGGTCTGATGTTCTACCCTCGGCACTGTTCTATCTGTACAGCAGGCCAAGAGGAGAATTACATATATCACCTTTTGAGATGCTTTTTAGCCACCCCCATATCCAAGCAAAACCTTTTCCCCCAGTATATACCTCATTAGTGGGGGGGGGGGAATATAGCTCTGTTGCTTCCTATATATTATAGGAGTTACAAACCAGGTTATATAAACTCCACAAGGCAGGAGCAGCAGTACAGGCTGATGCCTTGGACTTCTCCTTACATGATTTGAAACCAGGAGACAGGGTATATATCAAAAATTTTCAATGGACTAGTGGGACCCAGCCAGCCTGGGAAGGTTCTTTCCAGGTATTGCTGACAACTCCAACTACTATCAAAATCAGAAAGGACTCTTGGATCCATGGCTCCTACAAAGAACACTTCACAAATAATGCATTCATGGAAATTATGTAATAATGAATAATGTCAGTCATTTATATTTATCATCTACTATATGTGATTGTGATTATATATTTGTAGTTATTATTTGGAATTATTGTGTATTATTTATTATATCCTGAATCATAAAGCTAATTAACATTTTTTTTTTTTGCTGTCATCATTATCCTTGGTTGTTAAATCCACATGAGCCTTGGATTATGGGAATTTACCATTTGAGACATTAATTGCCTTTATTCTGAGTTATCAGATCATAGCAGCCATGATGACAGCCATTCATGAGGGGAATACATACAAGAGCAGGCACTGAACTGTCACAGAATGGGTAATATGCTCAAAGTCTAGGTACTACAATGCTTTGGGAAAGATGGAGAGAATGGCCATTGGCAAGAGCTGAGGTTGGATTCTCTTTGTTTAATTTTCTCCCCACATAGCACCTGACAGCCAGATATGCCATCTCATTCTTTTCTTGACTGTGATTCACCCTCCTATATGCTAGATGCCATGGACGTCTCAATCCCATGCATCTGATTAAGCGTGACTCAGTTTCCCCTCAAGATATTGTATTGGCTGTCTGCAGAGCAATGAGGCTGGGCAACATTCATTTTCTTTACTTCTCTGTTCTTTTATGGTAACCCTATAATTATCTCAGGTGTCATGATAAGCATGATGTTGCATTTGGCCTTGACATCTGTTACCAATTATATTAGATTCTTTAATTTCTCATAGTGGCATGAGGAGAATTAGGCAGATGATGCAAAAAGTGATGAAATTAAGATAAAAATTATTTTCTTAATTAATATTATGATTGTCTTAGCCCTGTATTAAAGAAGGGCATGACTTATGGACTCTCTCAAAAGTAATTTAAGGAGGCATCCACTTTTGTTAGAAGTTATTATAATTGAAATTAATCTGAAAACTTTTACATTGTATCTTCTCAATCTATTTTCCACAGGGGAGTTTATGGTAATATTAAGTTTTTTTAAAGTTTCCATTTTTGTTTTTATTATATCTCTAAAAGATTCAGAATTTCCTTTATGTTATTGAGAATACTGAATGTTTGATTTGGTTATTGGAAAAGCTATTTAAAGTTGTGTTATGATCAATTTTGTGGGAAATTTTTCAGCTGAGGAGACTTTCTAGCTGATCATCAGTATCTGAAACACCCGAGAGACTTCATTACAACCACACTGGAGACCATGCCCATATTCCAGAGCCAGAATCCAAAGCCACAATGAAAGGGGACTGTCCCCTTTCATTTTTGTTGTTTTTTTTTTTATTATTTGTAATATCCTCTTACTAAAGGGGAGTGCCCCCTTTAGTTCTTGTCATTGTGTCACTCCATTTCTTTTCTCTCTTTTCATTCCCTTTAGATTGTTAGTCGTAAGTATCCGTAATGTTATTGCTTTATTTAAGGGAACTATGTTTCTTAATGAAGAAGAGAGGGGGTTTTGGAATGCCCAACGGCCCAACCTCAAGGAATTGATTGGATGGATTGGATTGAATGAGATTGACTGACCGCACTGATTAACTCACTTAAAGTTAATTCAATTAAAACCACACCTTCCCAGCTCTCAAGAGGGTATGTTCTCAGAGGATGTGGACTCTGACCTCAAAACAGGACCATCCTCAAGTCCAGTGAACCAATGGATATGGGTGATGCTAGCCAATTGGCTTGAAGCAATGTTTATGGACTGCCTCTCCTCTGGACTGAGAGGACCTGTGACTGGAAGTTTGTCTCTTGAATATGCTCATGGAGGAGAACTTTAGAAAGAACCAAGACAGGCTGGAACTCTAGGCTAGATAGGCCTTTTCTTAACTTTCTGACCCAGGTCTCCTCTTTTTACTAATCCTTGGTATGCTTTAATAAATGTTTAATGCCCGAAACTGGTGCTAAAGCTTCTAATTTATAAGCAAACCCTAGTTAATTTTCCCTACACTTGGGACAGGAATAAGGCAACCACCACATTAAATTTTAAATGTCACAGTGTGTGTGTGTGTGTGTGTGTATGTGTGTATGTATATATATACACATATACAAAATACATATACATATATATACACATACATATATATATACACTAAGCACTCTAAACCTTTGCTCTGACATTTTAAAGTTTAATGTAGACAAAACATTTGAAGATATCATAGGAGAATTATAATCAGACAGAGGTAAGAATATAACAAAACTCCATAAGGAACACTGAAGAAGCAAATTATATGTGTTCTCGAATTATCTCTACTCGTAACTTAGTACAATAGCTCTTTATATCACTTTGTTGATCGGTAAAATGATGAAGTTGAACCATTTGGCCTTTAGATCCCCTACTAATTGTGAGATTTTTCTTGATTCTCTATAAAACCAAGGTTATAAAAGTGTGTGTGTGTGTGTGTGTGTGTGTGTGTGTGTGTGTGTGTGTGTGTGAGATGGATATCTATGGAAGTCTTATGAAGCCTATGGACCAGTTCTCAGAATATTGCTTTTAAATGCTTAATGTAAAATGAATGGAATCACAAAGGACTCCAATTGTATAAAGATAAAAAATTTAACATATTATAAAACACAGTTTATAGACTCCAGATTAACAATCCCTATTCTAGATGAACCAGAAATAGAAATCTCCTAGAAACTCAGATTAGAATTCAACAATAACAAATTGGATAAAAAAATAAATAGTATATAGATAGGATGACGGGATAGAGGCTTCTAGAGTCTCTCTCAAGTGTACATATTGAGGGGTATCATTTGCAGAAAGCTGAAAGAAGGTATTAAGAAAATACTTGATAAAAAATAAAATAAAGAAAATACTTGATAAAGGAGAGGCCTCAAAAACTAATTATTACAGATAGTACAGAAATGAGCCATAATGGGAAGTCAGAAGAAATATTCTATAGAAAAACATACTCCTTGTTGATCTACTGTGATCAACTATATTCTTCTCACCAATGCAATGGTACAGAAGAGTTCCAGGGAACTCATGATAGAAGAGGATCTCCAAATCCAGGGGAAAAAAAAAAAAGAACTGTGGAGTATAGATGGTGAATGAACCATACTATTTCTTTTGTTTTTGGTGCTGTTGTTTTTTTATTTTGAGGTTTTTCATCATTGCTCTGATTTTTCTCTTATAACATGACTAATGCAGAAATATGTTTAATGTTATTATGTATATATATATATACGTATATATATACACATATATACATATATATATATATATACAACCTATATCAGATTACCTGCTGTCTAGGGGAGGGGGAAGGGAGGGGAGGGAGGGAGAAAAATCTGAAATTGGAAAGCTTGTACAAACAAAAGTTGAGAACTATCTTTACATGTAAAGGGAAAAAAATAAAATACTTTATTAATTTAAAAAAAAAGAATAACATACTCTTGAGTAGGCTCAAGCTTTAGGAAAATGGAAGGATACAAGAGAAAGGAAAATCAGGAAATCCAGAATTCAGAAACTGTAAGGAGAAGGGGAAGTCATGAAGTTTAACAGATTGTGTCATAAATTCCAGAACTCTGTGAAACAAAACAGAACTGGGGATATGAATTCTGGAGATCAAACCTATTTAGAGTCTAATTTTTGATATCTCCAACCTAGTTGGATAGCACCTCTTCACTTGTAGTTATGAAACCACCAACAGCCCTCTGAAGTACCTCCTATAATTTGCAAGAGGCACATTGACAGTAGAAACTCCTTCAATTAGCATACTGTCACAAGTGGTTTATGAAATATGCATCCCCATCACAATCTACTTGAGAATGGTGCCTCTGGGGAAATCAGCAGCTGTCAGAGAGGAGACAGAGTCAGGAGCCATAAGGATGGAAAAGAGGGCAAACGACTTTCAGGAAGGAGCTCTATCAACTGCAGGAGATGTGTGGGGGGGGAAACAATCCAATAAGGGATCCCTGGCATAGGAGTGTGCCAAATGGAAGGAGGAAACAAAAATAAAAACAAAAAAAATAGATATGAATTTACAAAACAGGAAGCAATATCTCAGGGAGTAAAGAAGAGATGCATAATTTCATCATAGTAATTGTCTATCTTTGTTGTCTTTCAATAGCAGCCAGCAAATTTGCCCATCTTACAACAACTTAAGCTTAACCATTCTAAAAAACCCCAACTATTAGAATATAGCATATACTATATTATTAACATTGTACAGTGGAAAAAAGAGAACACCAAACCTAGAGCAAGAAGTTCAAATTTCAACATTTTCTCCTAAGACCTGTCTGACCTTGGGAAAGTTATTTAACTTCTATGCATTTGTTTCCTCATACATAAAATGAGTAAGCTGGCTTTCATTATCTACAAGGTTACTTCTAAATCTAAATCTATAATGGACCTGGGACATAAGTCTTGCATGGTTCAAGGGAAATATTCTTCTTTTCTTCCTTTAATAGAGAACTCACTTGATACCTTCTCATATTAAAGGCAAACTAGAACACTTACATCTAATCTGTTTTCAATCTCCCTTCATAGAATTAGATAAAAGAGTGAATGGTCTGCATTATTAGGAAATACCTTCTTTATTATCCCAACATTGTTCTACTGAATTTATCTGTGCTTTTTTGCCCCTCGTTTAAGAAATATATCTAAAATAATAGAAATATTTCTTATTAGGGGAACTATGTATAAAAGGGGCCTTTGTCTCAACAGACACTGGTTTAGTATAGAGGTCATTATATTCCTTTTTTTCCTGGAATTGCTACCCAGACATTTCCTATTTATGTTCTTAACCCCTTAATTGATTACTGCTATAGCTGGATTCCTAAATACTATTGCTAGTGCTCCATGACTCCATTTTCTCCATCTGAGTTCTCTACTGCCTGGTTTTCTAGGATCTGCTTATTTAATGAAGTACCATACCAATTAATTGCAATTAGGTCTTGATGTTTACTTCCTAAAATATGGAATTGCTTTTCATACATAGACAAGATATTTCTGTACCCTTCCTTTTAATATGTAGCAACTAGGTATTTTCCAATAACTGCTTGCTTGTTAGCTGTCAATTTTTTCATTCTTCTTATCTTTCCTTATCTAATCTCTCCCTGATTAGCCTCGACCCCACCCCCAAAACAAAAATTGTATGATATGACATAGTTATCATTCTTTATCCAGACCATAGCTTTCACTCAAGCAGACAACTCTGAATGAGGAAAGTCTGTCTGCCAGTGAAACTCAGAAAGTATCCTGCAACTTAAAGTTAAAATTAAAAACTTTTCAGAGAATTATAGAGCCATTATGAATAGAGAGCTAGACATGTTTGGGGTTTTTTGGTATCCCAGTTCTTAGTCCAGCAGCAGGAACATCAGAACCATTTACTAAATGCTCATTGATGGAAAATTTCCAAATTCAGGGGAATAATCCAAACATTGAATTTGAGATATAATTTAGAACGCAGGCTACTTATGGTCAGAAACCACCTTGGCTTTCTATTATCAGTGCCTAGACAAGTTCCTTAAATATAGAAGGCACTTATTTTTCTTAAATTGTATTGAAATATATGACAGTTTGATGACCCCTCTACCTGATTGCATATAACTTACCAAAGTTTTCATAGTTTTTTCAAAGTTTTCATATCTTCTCAAGAACAGAATCAATTTAAAAAGAACACTTTCATTCCATATTGTATATGCATAAAACCTCTATCATTTGCATATATATTATGATAAGACAAAACTGCCCCCTGAAACCTGGCTGGTCTCTGCTTCCTAGAAGCAGTTTCCTTCCCTACCTTCTCAGTCAGCTTAGGGTAGGACCACAACAAAACTACTCCTGGGATCTGATAGAACGCAGCTTACCTGATGCAGTTTCCATTTCACATAGGAGACTAAAACGTTCTAGCCACAAAGAGTTTGGGCCTCTCAGATTTGGTGGGAGCCTAAGACTACCCAATTCCCTAAATACTGATATGGCATTTCCAGATGTCAGTGAGATTGCGGCTTGGGGGAGAGACAGGATTGAATCCAGAAAACCAAAGTACCACTATATCCTTATTGCATATTCTTTCCAGGTTACAGTAAAGCAAACTTCCTCTGATAAAATATGCAATAACTTAATAATGATTCATTTTTGTCCCCAAAGCAAACACGTACTAAGAGATCTCTGGCATTAGAGCCAAGCTTACATACATTCAGGTTGTTTTTCAGTTGTTTCAGTCCTGTCTGACCCTCTGTGACCATGAGGAACTGAGGCAAATAGAGTTAAGTGACTTGCCTAGGATCATACAGCTAGTAAGTGTCTGAAGCCAGATTTGAACCCATGATGATGAGTCTTTGTGATTCCAAGCCCAGTGCTCTATGTGATATAGGTATGTGTATGTGGACACTCAAATACATATTAGTCTATGCTTTTGCAAATAACTTATTTATCTTTCAAGTAATCAAATTCTTCTATTACTTTATAATGTAACCTATAGAGGAAGTATGGAATATTCTATAAAATACTAGATTTGATAACATTTTAACATCTTTAAAATAGTAATAACATTTGTATTACCTTTGTCACATGGCTATGTAAGGCACATGGCTACTAGGTGGAAAAGTAGATAAAGTGATGGCCTTGGACTCAAGAAGACTAGCTCAGGACTTCCCTCTTATACTTACCAGCAGTGTGACTATGGCAAAGTTATTTAATCTTATTGAACTAAGTTTTCTCTGAAGTACCTGTAGCACTAACTTCATGAGACTTTACTGAAATTCATATATGATACTATCAAAAATGTTCATATTGTATTATTAAATTATTGAAGGGCAGTTTGTTTCTAGCTAAATTATTGGGAGCCAGACTTTTTTGTTTTTTTAATATACTGATAATTATAAATTAATTGCTATCACACCTACTTAGGCAGTAAGTATATGTTATGAAAGTATATTAAATATTAATAAAAAAATATTGACCATGTGGTAGTTAACACAAGCTGAAAATACCCCAGCACCTTATTGACTCTAAGAGAGCACATTGCCTTAAGCAGAGTTCAGAAGCATTACATTACGTATTCTATCCTAAGAGGAGACCACTCGCCAACCAGACAGGCTTCCAAGCCTAGAGTGCAAGCCAAGAATGGCGTTTGCCTTGCTTTGTGGTCTGAGTCTTTTTTCTCTTCTGATAGGGGCGGCTCTTACACACTGATCAAAGCTAATTGTTTAGCATCATTCAATTCCATTGGTTGACATAACTTGAGCGTGGTCCATATTAAAATGAGCTCTACCATGATGACATCAAAGTCTAATTGGAGATCCCCTAAGGGGAAAGGTGCACTCAGATAGGTGTGGTTTATTCCCCTCAATTCACTGAACTAGAAACAAGAGTCTTTCTCCATTCTTTGTATTCCCTGCACAAGATTAGGCCCTGACTTTAGCTGAACCTTCAGAAGTAGGGGTGAAGAGAAAGAGTCCCCAAAAAAACATTATTAATAATTATTTTCTCACAATATAAATAAAAAACTTTAATATAAATACCAATAATCATAAGTATATGCTATAGCATTTAATTTTTCAATAATCTTTCAACTTACTGTATTTTCAACTTCAGGACATTTCAATGCCATAAAATTCTCAAAAACATTGAGTCTCATTGACAGACCTAAAACATCTAATGGATCAAACTTTCTCTAAATTTTAGATTTAGAAGACTTTTTTTTTCAACATGTATGTCTATTTCATTCAAGCAAGTGTCAAATTAAAGAAGCAAGTTAGTCTACAAATACTGTCATTCTCTTTCCTGAAGATAATAAAGGAGATAGCTACAACTTAACTTCAAGGTTGACATTTAGGTAATAATTGGAATAATTAATTAATTACTAACTCTTTAATATCTCTACCAGGAGACATGGTAGAATTGCAAATTCCTAAATACTTCAGCAGTCTATGGATACAAAGAGACATTAAAATGCAGTCACCATCCTTCCTGTGTTCACTGTCCTTGGAATGCCTCCAAAGAATTGTCTAAAAAGCATTACTTCTAGAGAGAGGCAGACATCTTAGATAATCTGAGAACAAGAAGAACATTTCTGCTGAATAGAGCACTTATTTGTTTTAATGTATACATGATGCTTTAATGTATATCTAATAATACCTAATTTATCAATGCATGAATAATAAAGCTTTTAAAGTTTTAGATCCTGACAGTGTTGCTATCTTGGTATGAGGAGAAATACATGCCTATAATCCACTGTTCATTTTTCAAATGAGGTAAGGAGATATTTGTATTTTTGTCTGTGTTTCCATTAAAATATGGCATGATTTTTCTTTAGGGGTGGGCGGTTGCATTTGAAGGCTATTAAGTAAATAGTGAGTTTGCAGCCTTCATTTTTATTAGAGGCAAACAAGTGCTGAGGCTACTCTTTTTAGAAAGACCAAATTAAATTTGAGAGAACAAATGATATATTTCTTTTCAGTGTTTTATTAGAGGGATAATGCTAATTTTAAGCTTTATGGAACCCTAATTTTGAATTCAATGGGACAAGAAGAGCTATGACTCTTTCTAACTAGATTCACATAGGAATCAACTCACAGAACTAAGTAGCATGAATTACAAACTTTTGAACTGAGGTGATATAGGAGATCAGGGTTTTTGATTGGAATAATATCTTATAGGCTATATAAAGAATATTAAGAGCATAAAGTGAAATCTCATAGGGATGTGAAGCCATCTAGCCCAACATTTATAGATGAGAGGAATAGGATCTAGGCCAGTCGAATCACATGGCTAAAGTTACCAGAGTTAGTAAAAGGGTAAGTTGGAATTTGAAAGCAAATATTCTGACTCTAAGTCTAGAATTCTTTTCATTCTTACCATGCTCATACAGTATCCTTTATGAAGTATATCAAGAAGGAGAGAATGGGGCAGCTAGGTGGCACGCTGGCCTTGAATTCAGGAGGACCTGAGTTCAAATCTGACCTCAGATACTCGACACTGGGCAAGTCACTTAACACCCATTGCCCCGCAAAAAAAAAAAAAAAAAAAAAAAGAGAGAACATCAATGTTGCCAAATGCATCAGATGATCAATGTTAATAAATAATGAGCATAGGACATAAGATTTAGCCTTTAGTCTAGCATTGGTGACCTTGAAGAAAGAAGATTCATTAGACTGTTCAATAGATTAATAAACAAAAATTTATTAAGCATCTCTTTGGGGGCTAGATATTGGTATGGACAGAAATAAAATTTTAGTATTTGGGGGAATGGGTGGATGAGGAAGAAATAGAAGCAATGAGTGGAGATGCCACTTTCTAGGAAAAGAAAAAGAGTAGAAAAACACCTATACCAGACAGTGGAGAAAATGAAAAAAAAAAAAGGTTCAGCTTTTTAGTGGTGTATTCTGGTTGGAGTAGCTCTCTTGGTGGTGCAAATAGCATTGGATATATAATCAGAGGAAAGGTATTGAACCATGTATCTCCACATAACCTTTAGTGTGATTTTGAGAAAGTATTTTGCTTTTGAGGTCCATGGTTTCTTCATTTGAAAAAATGAGTAAGTTAGACTAGATCTCCAAGTTTTCTTCTAGCTCAAAATCCTAAAAATTACTAAAGGTCAGTAAGAACCAATGTCCATGAAGGCTTATTGTACCATTTTATAGAACTCAGAGGCTGTTAAAGTTTATGATGAGGGGCAGCTAGGTGGCTTAGTGGATTCAGGAGGACCTGAGTTCAAATCTGTTAAGGGCTAAAATTCTAGCTAAACTGTCTAAAATATCTAATGAGTTGTCGCCAATAAATTATAAGCTTTAGCAAGAGTTAGACTTTTAAGCATTTATTAAGGAGAATAAGAATCTGGTAAAGAGAGAGAGAAAGGCCTAGATTCCAATCTATTAAAGGGAGAGCACATTTCTAGCTCCCTTCTCCACCAGAGTCCAGAGGAAAGACCGTCAGACTGAGCACCAGGCTCTTCCTTCCTCCTCCCACTAGCCCGCGTCACTTCTTGACGCCAAAGAAAAGACTCCTGGTCTTGCCCTCAAAGACCTTCGCTTCATGGGTGGAACTCTTCTACAGTAAGTCTCCAGCAGGTGGCATCATTCCAATCGTTACAAATCCAACCTCAGACACTTGATACTTACTAGCTGTGTGACCCTGGGCAAGTCACTTAATGCCCATTGCCCCCACCTAAAAAAAGAAACAAAAAGAAAAGAAAAAAGTTTGTGATGAAGCAATATTAGAGCATAGGAAGATACAGTGTATATAGAGACAATATAAATGTTTGAGACCTCATAACCCACATATCACCTATGCTTAAAACCTCCATTTGTAGGTTACTATATATCCAACTAGCATTAACCCTTAAAATAGTTTTCTCAAATAATTGTAAAATGATTGAGAATAGCAAAACTGGTGCTACAACCTGAGAAAAAAATAATAAAATTTTGTCCAGCCCTTTCCTCACAATAATCCTGTGAGTTCAATGTGAAAAAAAAAATCATTACCAACATTTCTATGAAAAAAGATACTGAAAACCAGAGCAATACATGGCAATGGTGGTATTCAGAATCACATATGCTAATTTTAATGTCAAGATATATTCTAAATAATGTTATTGTTGTCGTTGTTTCATCATGATGTTGGGGTAAAATAGTGGATGATGACTGATGACTGGTGAGTGTGTTGGACCTAAGTGAGGCCTCATTCTCTCTTCCAGAGTTATTGAAGTCAAGTGGCAAGACAAAAGTTAAGATTACTAGCAATGGCCTAGAATATAGGATATGACCTTAGTGTTTTCAATATCTGATCAAGCTCTAAGTGCTCCATAGCACTTTTCGCAGCTACCTACATGGCCATTGGAATAAATTATTCTCATCCAGCCATTCTACTGGTGGAAGTCTTCACATATTTGGGGTAGTCCTCTCCCTAACTCACCTGCTAATCACTCTTAAACATCTATTTCAGAGATGTTTTGATGGGGGTATGGCTACTGTGTATGCATGACTTTCTTAGAGCCACAGTCAAGAGATAGATGACAGGTAGATACCAAAGGTGGAGGAACAACACTGAAAGGGGCTCAGTAAGCCCTAACACCAAAGGTACTAGTCCTCCTTGTATACCACATAGAGCTCATTCTAAATAATCCAATGTCTGAACTTCACCATTGATTTGAAAGTTGCAGTTGTTTGTATGTATACATTGAAATTTATGGTAACAAATACTTAGCACATTGTTCCATTTAACAAGGTGGAAGGAATTATAATAGTTGTGGGAGATAAAAAGACAAAAAACATATGTGATTACTCTTATATTTTACTGGATTTGTTGTATTAAATAAGCCATATATAATGTATACACATATATAGATAGGTTTATATGTAGAGTGTTAAGGCTAAAATTCTAGCTAGTCTGTCTAAAATATCTAATGAGTGGTCGCCAATAAATTATAAGCTTTAGCAAGAGTTAGACTTTTAAGCATTTATTAAGGAGAATAAGAATTTGGTAAAGAGAGAGAAAGGCCTAGATTCCTATCTATTAAAGGGAGAGCACATTTCTAGCTCCCTTCTCCGCCAGCGTCCCCCGGAAAGAGAGTGAGACCGAGCGCCAGTCTCTTCCTTCCTCCTCCCACTAGTCCGCGTCACTTCCTGAAGCCTGGTCTTGCCCTCAAAGACCTTTGCTTCATGGGCAGAACTCTTCTACAGTAAGTATCCAGCAGGTGGCGTCATTCCAATCGTTACAGTCCCCCCTGTTGTTCCTCAAGAAACAAAATGTTTCCTTGACGGAACAGTAAAAACAATATAATAACTATTGCTAACTAATAATATGTGAACAACAATATAGAAAAGGAAGAGAGGAAAGTTTTGTCCAGAGGGGCGATTTTTTTTTTTGTCCTCATGAACCGACGCTTTGACATTAGTCTTGCAAAGGGAGGGCCTCTGCAGAGAATACATGTTACAGATGGTGTATATTATAACAGAAAGAGAAAAAAACAACAAAAACAACAAATCAAAACTGTTCATTTAAAGTCTCTGAAAGTCTTTTCTTAGATGTCCTCTAGGTGTAGTCATGGAATGGAAGTCTTTTCCGGGGTTGATGTGTGGATGCTGGTAATCAGCCAGGAAAATTTCCTACAAAATTGAGCTTAACACAACTTTAAAATAGCTTTGTCAATAATCAAATCAAACAATGAAAGTTCTCAAAAACATGTCTAAGGGAATTCAGAATCTTAGTTGTTACACATGAAACATATAATAAAACAAAAATTGAAACATTCTTTAAAATTATAATATTACTATAGTCCCCCCTTATGGAGGGTAATTGAGAAGACAATTGCTGTGATATTAATTTTTTAAAATAATTTTTATCTTTGTTTCATCATTTTTTGCATCATCTGCCTAATTATCCTCATGCCATTATGAGAAATTTAAAAATCTAATATAATTGGTAACAGGTGTCAAGGCCAAATTCAACACTGTATTTATCATGACACCTGAGATAATTATGGGGGTTACCATAAAAGAACAGAGAAATGATGGGATATGAGCATTCCCACACTTGAGCAATATGTACTGTCCATGCAGTATGCCAGGCTTAAAATAGGTGGATGGAATATATGTCCATGCCACCGAACATATTGGAGGAAACTGAGTCAGACTTAATCAGATGCATGGGATTGAGATGTCCATGGCATCAGGCATATAGGAGGGAGCATAGAAGCCAGGTGTAGAAGTGAGATGGGTGGGATCAATACTTCCAGCCATCTGTACAATATTGTGGGGAAAAAAGAGTATAAAATATTAAACCAAGAGAATCCAACCTCAACATTTGTCAAAAGCCGTTCCCTCGGCCATACCTTGACTTCATGCATGTCTCCCCTCATGTGACAGTTCAGTGTCTGCTCCTTGAGCAATATGTATTCCTCTTGTGATTGGATGGCACCTTGGCCAACTGGCATCTGATAACTCAGAATAAAGGCAATTAATGTCTTAAATGATAAGTTCCCATAATCCAAGTCTCATATGGATTTAAAAATTGAGGATAATAAATGATTGCAAAAAATGTGAATACATCTTGACTCAGAACACAATATATAATTATGCAACAATTTCAAATGATACCCCTTTTTTTTTAACTTAGTATACAATTACTTTTTTGAAAAATCATAACATTTAAATATAAGTTAAATCACAACACAATCTCAAAGAAAACTTTTACAAATGTTCCCCTCTTTTTTTTTTGTTTTTGGAATATGCTTATCAAAAATAATACTTCTAGAATCAATTTACACTTGCCATGGCAACCAATTTGCCAGGGAAATGCTTTAAAGAGTTTGATCAAATAATCAGTTGAGGAAAAAAAATAACAAAAACAAACAACTCAGATTATGGGAGCACAATACTCCTAGAATTAACATTGTATTATGAAATCAAAACCATCTTGCAATTTTTCAAAATTAGATAGATAAACGAATAGAAGAAAATACACATGGAACAATAAAAGACAATGAAATTCAAAGTAAGGAAGTCTAAATGAATGTGAACTTAATATCAATAAGAGTATTACAAAATATAAACTTGATCGCATGACTATAAAAAGCTTTTACAAATATTCTCCTTGTTTTAGAAACTAAGTATAAGACACAATCTCAAAAGCATTAAAATCTCTATGAAAATAAACCTATACCATTAATTCCAAAATGTATATGTAATAGCATAGAAATCCTATGTAACCTCTGAACTGACATTAATAATCTGAGTGAATTCAGAACACTCTTGATTCCAATATCTCAAATCCCCAATACTCATATCAGTACCTTGCTGCTTACTTCTACATTTCTGTACAATATATACCCTTCCATGGCAAAAGAAGCGGAGTCTTGAACTATGTTGATGATTGTCATTCTTATTCAGCTTAAGTTTTTCTTCTTTAACCCCTCTATATTGTCTGTCAGTCTTTTCACCATACAAATGCTTTATAAGATTACTAATTAAAGACAAAAGCAGGTTAGCAAAATTATGAACAAAACGAGCATATCTGGAATTTAAAGGGCTTTCTAAGGTTGTCTCAGAAGCACAGCCAGGCTGGGGAAGGGCTGAGCCTGAAGCTGCAAATGTAGTTAGAGAAAGTTGTGCATGAGCATCAGATCTCTGGACTTCCCAGGCAGGGGAAGCTATGGGCTTGGCCATAGGAGGAGTAGAGGGTGGGGTCTGGAGAGGAGGGGAGGGACCAGAGCAATTTGAATCAGACTTGATTTTGAACTCAGGCCTGGATTCCTCTTCCCCCACTTTGCCTCCAGGTGCTAGGGGATTAAAAGCTTCTAGAGGGTGGGTCATTGCCTCCAGGCATGCAAAATTAGAGCAACAATTAGTGTTAGAACTGGGGAAAGCTGCAGGAATCTCTTCAGGTTTCTCTGAAAAAGCATGGTTGGGAGAGGGAGAGATATTTCCTTGTGTGAGTAAGTTGCTGGCTCTTCTAACAAAAATAAAAAGAAAAATAGAAAATCCACAAAAACAAAGCATTAACATGATCTTATCTCCCATTTGTCTGGTTAAACAGACTAAAATCAAAAATAGGGTAATTAGGGAGTTTAAAAGGTCCATTCGAAAAAATTTAAAGGGAAAACACAGCCAGTGCGCCAGTACTTAGCAGTTTAAAGGGTAGGAGAAATTTCTTACCCAACCGGAAGATCAGAAGTGAGGTTCAGCTTTCCTCTTCGTGGTCAGCCATCTGTTAAGGGTTAAAATTCTAGCTAGTCTGTCTAAAATATCTAATGAGTGGTCGCCAATAAATTATAAGCTTTAGCAAGAGTTAGACTTTTAAGCATTTATTAAGGAGAATAAGAATTTGGTAAAGAGAGAGAAAGGCCTAGATTCCTATCTATTAAAGGGAGAGCACATTTCTAGCTCCCTTCTCCGCCAGCGTCCCCCGGAAAGAGAGTGAGACCGAGCGCCAGTCTCTTCCTTCCTCCTCCCACTAGTCCGTGTCACTTCCTGAAGCCTGGTCTTGCCCTCAAAGACCTTTGCTTCATGGGCAGAACTCTTCTACAGTAAGTATCCAGCAGGTGGCGTCATTCCAATCGTTACAAGAGCAAGCATTTATTAAGCATATACTTTGTGCCAAGCATGGGGTTATAAATACAACTAATCAACCTAGGAGGGTATATCCTAAAAAGGAAGATGGAATATAAAGAACTATAAATTGACTTGGAGGCCAGATTTTTCACAACATAAGGTTCAATCTCATCCAACAAAGAGACAATCAGTAAAGACTCCCCATAGAGTCCTGGGGGGCAGAGTTTTAGGTTCTAGTGGGAGGGGTCTGCATAGATTATCACCAAAAGATTCTGTTGCCAGCCCTGTAAGTATAAGAATACTATAAGTTAATTTGAGGAGGGAGATAACTTTAATAATTAGCAAAATTGCTCAGTCTTCATTTAGAAGGTGCACCTGAGTTAAACCTTGAATTAAAAGAGAAATTATGAAAAACAGAGATAAAGTGTGAGTGTATTCCATGAGTAAGGGATGACACGTGAAAATATTTGTAACTAGAAGATAAAGTGGTCACCTGCATCACTGGAGGTGATTTTCTTACCTGGAAAGCCTCTGTACCAATAGATGGCAGTTCCAATCTTTATGCCTAATCTTAACTTGAGATCAAAAGTTCTTTACATTACAGTGACCTCAATTTGTATAAAGATGGGGAGAGGGATCTTATCCTGATGACACTCAAGTTTTTGATTTACCTACTGTTTAAATGCATGATTTCTTTCAACTAAGGGATTCAGGACAAAGGGATCAATAGTGGTACCAAAATGAACTCACAGCAATGTAATAATATCAAAACTACTACTTTTTTTTATTCTATCCAATAAAATTCAAAATTACATAATTATGCCAGACAAATCACACTTCCTCTCATCCAAGCAGCCTATTTTTCCAAGGAAGGAGTATAAAATAAACTGACAGCTTTGGAATTTTAATAGCACCTCCCATCTCTGTGGTCCTGTGGTCATGTAAACAGAAAAGATCTCCAGTTCCTAAAATAAATTAACCACCCTCATCCTTCACACATAGTAAAACAGCCTTCATAATTCCATGGGTAAATAAACCTTTATTTCACAAATAAACTCTGAAGTTGTTTAAATATAAAAGAAGAGCTATCTAGGAGGCAATGTTGAACAAAAGAACAAGAACTACATATATTTGGAATTAAACTCCTGGAGTGCTCATCAAATTTTAAAAGGACTGTAATAGAAGATTCCCTATTGTTCATATCCACAGGATTAAGTACTTGACAGGGTTTGAAGCAGTTGAGATTCACATAGGTTCATATTAATAGGATTTCTGACAATTAAAGGCACACTCTCGTGAAATATAGGGAAAGTTCAATGTACTTTTAAAATTTAAGTGTACATGAATACTACAAGCCTGTGATTTTGCTTGGTCTATAGGAGTTCTTAACCATGTGTGTGTGTGTGTGTGTGTGTGTGTGTGTGTGTGTGCATGTAATGCATGTGATCTCTTTGACAATCTAGTGAAATCTCCTTTATTGCTCCTCAGAATGTATTGTGTTCTTTTACATTCATAATTAAATAAAATGTTCAATGCCAGATAGAAATTAGTGAAAATAAAGACATTTTTTTCTCATCCAAATTTAAAAACTCCTGGATATCTATCCATGGACACATTGGGTATCTATTAATCCTATATTAATTACCCCAATTTATGAGATTAATTTTGTTCCCCAACTCCTGTGTTCTTTTTTCTTTCTTTCTTTCTTTTTTTCTTTATGCGGGTCAATGGGGGTTAAGTGACTTGCCCAGGGTCACACAGCTAGTAAGTGTCAAGTGTCTGAGGCTGGATTTGAACTTAGGTACTCCTGAATCCAGGGCCATGCTTTATCCACTGTGCCACCTATCTGCCCCCTTGATGGTTCTTTTGATAGAAGACAGAACCTGCTTTTACAAAGTTGTAAGACTTCTGAAAAGAACTGGGACCTGAAAAAGAATTTCTTCCACTCTTTCCCTCACTATGGATTATCTAAGACCTGAAGGTGAAAAATGAGACCATCACAGCAAAATCAGAGCATCTGGTCATTTATCATTCATGATAAAAAAAAATCAATAATTTCTTGTATTTTTCTTACCAATTCCATTTCCATATCCGCTTTAGCATCTTAAATGTATTTTCCTCTACTGGCTCCTTTTCTTATGTCCTCAAATAGACACTGATCTCTCCTATGCATATTTGTGGGTGTGAGAAGGGGAAGAGACAACCTTTCAATTCTTCCTGTTAGAGTCTCTTGCTTTTATCAAGTTTGAGTTCTTATGCTACCTATTTCTTATAAGAGGATAGGTTGATTGTTGGGTTTTTTTTTTATATATATAACAGGTCTTAAAATGTATTCATTGCTTTGAGTAGGGTTCTATTTCCTTTAAGGATATCATTATAATTGTATTTGTTTCCCAATTCCTAGTGGTCTTCTTGATTATGGTACACCCATGAAGGCTCATTTTTTCCCTTAATTTCCTATAACCTGTCTGTTGTGCCCTTGGTAGAGTGTCTTGTGATTTCTGGGAAAATTTCACTTTTAAAGGTCACCAATTAATGCCTAAATGTCTCAAATGTGTATATGTGTATGTGTATGCATATATGTATATGTATGTGTGCATGTATATATATGTATGCATATGTATGTGTGAATATATATATATGTATATGTATATGTGTGTGTGTGTATATATAAAAGAATTAGAGTTTGGATGGACCTCAGAGGATATCAAATTGCCTCAATGACCTCAATTCTGCCTAAAAGTTCTGTAATATTTAACTGGCCACATTTTACTTTTTAAAATTACTCACTCTCTTTTCAAATCTTAAGCTAGCTTAGTTGTCCTCCATTTCGATCCTTTCTTTTCCTCTATCATATTTTGTATATACTTCAAGGCTCAGTTTCCATTTAATTTCATATTTATTTTTAATACACTCTTTCTCCTGAATGTCTCTTAAGCTTTTGTCGAGGTTATGCATCATATTATATTTTGTTTTCTCTGCTCTCTAATGCCTAGAATCATAGATTTGCACCAACATAATCAATGAATTATCTGTGGAGTTGGGAAGGACCTAGTAAAGATTACAATATATTGATTATAATAATAACTAACATTGGCAAATCACTTTAAGTTTTGTAACTCATTTGAGCCTCCTAACAATCCTATAATTAGATATTGTTATCATCCACATTTTACATTTGAAGAAACAGATTGAGAGATGTAAAATGATTTATTCTGGGTAATATACCTAGTAAAATATGTATAAAGAAAGATTTAAATTTAGATCTTCCTGAGGCTAAGACCAGCACTCATGTTAAATATATCAACTATCTTTATTTGAAAACAAAACAAAGCAAAACAAAACAAAAGTAATGAAAAATATTAAATTTAGAACAAGTAACTGACTTGCTAAAGATCACTCAGTGACAATGGAAATAAGAAATTAGAAGTCAAGTCTCTTAAATCTGAGTACAGTTGTTTTCCCACTATACCAACATGTTTTGTACAGTGTTTTACATATACCAGGTATTGATCAAATATGTGATGAATAAGTTAAGGACTAGAATTTAAAATAAGTGTATTTCTCTTAAATTATCAGCTTGCTGATTTAGTGTCCAGCTTCTACTAGGTCAAAATTATTAAAAGAGAAAGATAAAGTGTCTATTTTAATAATATCATAACACAAATGAGACTACACTAATTTAATTAAACATTTTGTCAAAACTAAAATTCAATGAAAGAAAAATACAATCACATATTTGTTTAAAAAAGTTATAATCTATATTTGTGTGAGATGTATTTCTTTACTTAGTGCTTCAATGAGTACTATTCCATTCATGTAGATATTCCCTCCCCTGGGTCAAATCAAAATATGCCTAGGGCTTTTCACCTTGTATCATTCTCACCCATGTCTTTCTCTAAATCCTCTTTAGAGGATTACCCTGTATCCTTGAGACCTTCCCATGGTTCATTCAATATTTCATGTGTAACAAAGCATTACTCAAATTGTCCATCTATTACCTCTCACTCTTATTAAATGACTTGACAACATCTTTTATGATCAGACTTGGCCTTGATGATGTCTTTTATGACACTTTTCATGAGCAAGTCATCATCAGTAATATTCTGCAGCCTACTTACATTGTCCTTTCATTCTTTCATTGCTATATGAAGAAGGATATGAATTTTTTATCCTCCTAAGTTATAGTTTTTCATGTTTTACCACTATTAAATAAGAAATGAATGAATGAATGAATGAAAGAAAATGTCACTTACCACTACATTTTATTCTATGTGCTGAGGATACAAACTGAAAAGCAAGAGAGCACCCATACTCAAAGATCTAACAATCTGATAAAGAAAATACACCTATGGGAGACAAATTAGAAGTCAAAAGTACTAGTCCTTTGCAATACTTTAGGTATAACTACAAATTAGATGGTAATGCATCTTTCTTAATATCATTTCTACTTATTTTCCATGTTAAACCAATTAACAGTATCAAGGTCTTTGATGATGAGATTATTTTCCCTCTATTTTTAGTAGCTCTGGGTGTTTAGGGGATGGAGGTTTTAGCACATGAAGAGGCCATTGTTAAGTGTGTTTCCATAAGAGTTTGCTTCACTAGATAACAACTTTGAGAATGAGGCTCAAATAGGGTTGATAGTGAGTAAATTCTTGATTATCCTTGGACTCTTAGGCTCACCTGCTTTTTGGTAACAGTTCATCAAAAGTTGGTGTTGATGCTAGTGATGTTGGATCCATTCTACTCAAGGATTTATCCTTTAAATGGCAATGGGTTCTGTCCCTGAAGAAAGGACAACAATCTAGAGGATTGTTTTTATTCCTGGGACTCTTGGGTGTAAGGATATTGAGCTGTCTCCAACAGAATCCAAAGGGATGTAGTGCTCAAAGTTATGATAGTGGTTTGACCCACCTAGCAGATAGTAATTTCTGACTTTGTCTAGGGTTCCCTGGCTTCACCTGAAAGATATCAATCGATCAACAAGTATTTATTATGCACCTTCTCTGTTCTATCCACTGTGCTAGGTGCTAGGGATAGAAATATAAATAATTTAATAAGCAAGAAGTTAACAATTTAATGACTTTTAAGAAGCATACATTTTAATAGGGAAGATAACAACTATAGATAAAAGTATGTTCAAACATATGGAAAAAGAATGAATAAAAAGTATTTAAATATAAAGTAATGTGATGAGTTACAAGAAGTTGTGATGGTTGACCTTCATCTTTAAGGAATAAAGGGAATTCATGAGGTTGAGATAACGAGAATCATACTCAATATGGGGTGGGATTGGTCCATTAAAAGTGATAGATGGAAGATAGAGCGTAGTATATTAAGAACAGGGGAAGGGCAGGTAGGTGGTGCAGTGGATAGAGTACCAGCCCAGGATTCAGGAGGACCTGAGTTCAAATCCATCCTCAGACACTTAACACCAGCTGTGTGACCCTGGGCAAGTAGCTTAACCCCTAATTGCCTCACTAAAAAAGATTAAAAAATAAATTAATTAATTTAAAAAAAGAACAGAGTTAAGGCAAATTTGGCTAGATTGTAGTTCATTATTACAGCTTAAGTATAATGAAGCAACAAAGATAAAGAGTCGTTGGGTTCTTAAGGTCTGTAAAAATAAGAGAGGAATTTATATTTGATTCTAGAGGCTATAGGGAATCACTGAAGTTTATTGAGCAGGGGAATTATTTGATCAGTCCTGTGTTTAAGCGAGATCACTTTGGCAGCAGCAGAGGTATTTGAGGCAAAGAAGACTTGAAATAGGGAGAACAGTTAGGAAGCTGATGCAATAATCCAGTTGAGTGGTCATGAGAACCTGGGATAAAGTGATTATTGAAGAGGAGATGGAAGAGGTTAGAAATGAGAAATATTAGGGCTCAGCAGCATGGGTTGGCAACTGGTTGGCTATATGGAGTGAGAGAAAGTGAGGAGTTGAGGAAAACACCAGGGTTATGAACCTGGTAAGATGGTAATATAATTGATAGAAATGGGGAAAGTTGGGAAAGGGCAGGCACTGAAAAATCATTTGTGTTAAAAGAATAATGGGCTTTGGGGAATCAAGCATCTGGGGACCATTGAATACCCAGTTCAAATATCTAAATGAAAGCATTTATTCTGATATTAATTTCTATATCAGGCTCAACGTTTGCTGTGTGTGCATACACACATACACACACACAAACACACACACATATAATATTATATATGTGTATATATAAATATAATATATATCCAAGTGTGTATATATATCATGTATGTGCATGCATGTATTAACATATTCCAAGTGTATATATACATAAAACACATGTGTATGTGTGTATATATACATATGTGTATATATTATATTAGATATATGGTATAATTACATATGTATTATCTTGTGGATATATAGAAAACAATATATAATTGTGCATTATATTATATATAATATACATAATATTATAAACATACAATAAATAACTTTCAGACAAACTCAATGGGCTGCTATTGCTGCCTCAAACTAGCTAGCTTTATGGCTTGAACTCTTTAGAATTAGATATCTTGTAAGATAAGTCCTATTATTGTTTCCATTTTACTGACAAGCAAATTAGGGTTGATAAAGATTAAGTGACTTGCAGTGAGTCACACAGGTCAATAGGTAGTAAATATCTAAGGAAGAATTTGAAAGCAAATCTTCTTGAGGCCATGTCCAACACAATATCCATTGTAAAACCTAGTTGCTTCTATCCAATTCCATAACATGATCTGGATAATTTGTGTGTGTACACACACACACACACACACACACACACACACACACACACACACACTCACACACACATATGTATGTATGTATGTGTATGTATATGTATATAAGTGTGTGTATGTCCTAAAATGTTTATTAACATCCCTTCTTTCTGAATTGCAGTCATTTTATACAATGCTCTAATTTCAACCACTTTCCATGACAGAAAAAGACAAAAAACATTCAATAAAAATATTTTCTAAAATAATTGTCTATCTGCAAATGAAAAGCTTTCATTAGGTCTTCTTTATTAATGATGTATGAATATATTTATATGAATTATAGTTTCTATTATTCAACTTCTTCTTAGGAATATTTTCCCCCTTACATTGTAGTAATCAGGTTTAATTTATTCTGTTGATGGTGTCTATTTCATTATGCACTATTTCATAAAATATCTTCCTACATTTATCTGAATTCCTTATGTTAATTTCTTCCTACATAGAAATATTCCTTTGCCCTCACATTTTATATTTCCCCAGAAATTTTCAAGTGTGTATATCTTGTTTGTTTTTACTGTTTTGTGGCTATAAAGATTTTTTTTTAACAAATATTTTATCAACACTTGTTATTGACCTCCTTGGGTAATAAGCATTATGAGAATGGTTAGGCATATTTCTTTTGATTGACCATGACATCAAGTAGAACCTATAGTCTTGGAAGATTTCATAGAGTCAGCATAATGCCATTTGAAAATAGAAACATTTTATGTATACATACATATACATATGTATATACATGTATACATGCATACATATATATATCATATGTCTGTATGAATATCTTGATATGTAGAACTATCTCTATCTATATGTGTATAGATAGAAATATAACCTACTATTCCACCTTTGGTGAGCATGTCTTTTTATTTTATTCCAACTTGATATTAAATATTAATAGTTAATGCAATAAAATTCTTTGCTGGTCAAAACTGACCTCAAATCCTGCATGCCTTTAGCCTCATTGTGAGAAGCACAATATTTTTCAATACCCAATATTCCACTTTTCATTACACTAGATTCAAAATTAATGAACTTTAAATTGGTAGTTCTACAGCTGTCAATGACAAGAATAGCTCACTAGTGAAATGGCAGCAAATCTATTCCATTTTAGATTTATGTGTGGTACTCTTTCAGTGTTATGAACAAATGGCCTCAAGACAGTATGGATTGTGTCATTCTAAGGACAAGCTCCCAGAAGTACAGCATCATAGAATCTTAGAGTTAGAAGTGACATCAGGGATCATCTAGACCAACTCATGCCTTAGTGATATTCCATAATACCCATTATATCCAGAGGCTTTCTACTTTTGGACAGCTCTGATTGTTATGAAATGTATTTGGTTTTCTTTATATAAATTTTAAATCTATATCTGCAGTTTGTGCTTACTCCTCCCTGCTTCTGCCCTCTGGAAACATGACAATGACTCTAATATCTCTTCCCATTCATATATTTTTTAATCTTTGAAGACAGTTATCATAGTCCCTTTAAGTATACTGCAACCTAGACATTAAGTTACATTTTTGCTTATCTTTTTGTTTTTGAATAGGACCAATGAGATCATGGGGTGGTCTTGACTCACAAGTTAATTGGAGTTAAGTGCATAAAGCAGAGTTCTACAAAGTTGTCAGCCTCACTCTCTTTTCTCAATGAAGCACAGTGGCAAGACAAAAGTCAAGATGACTGGTGATGTACTAGGATGCAATGGCTGACCTTGGCATCTTCAATGTCTGACCAAGAGCTAAGCACTCTCAAGTGCTTGCTTCAACCACCTTCTTGGCCATTGAGAAACAAAAGTTAACATCTGGCCATCCCATTAAGAGAAGTATTCACATGCTTGGGTAGACATCCCCCTAACTCATTAATAGCTTTAAGGCCTGTTGGTTACCCTCATGTTCCTTTGACTAATCTTTGAGAGAGTCATGATAGGGACATCCCACACAACCCCATTTTATTAATTTGCGTAATATCCAAATTCTGAATGTCCCCCTTAAAATGTCACTGAATTTACTTTTGCTCTTACTGAGAAACTATCAATGAAGATAGCTTATTCTAAAGTGAATCACATGTCAATAACTAGATAATTCCTCTCTTTAAAGCTATTCATGGTGATTCTGAGGGATGCTTTTGGCAGTCTGCTGAAGTCTATGGACTCCTCATGAAAATATTTTTAAATGCATTAAATAAACTATATAGGGCTATGAAGTAAATCCATTACACTGAATTATATTTATCATTTTTTAGTTTACAAAGAATTATCTTTTTTGTTCAATATAATAATACACAATTCCAAAGAACTTTTGATGAAAAATGCTATCCACCTCCACAGAGAGCACTGCATGACTAATATGGAAATGTGTTTTGCATGACATCACATGTATAATAGACATCATATTCCTTGCCTCCTAAATGGGTAGGGGAGGGGTTGAGGAAAAGGAGATAATTGAAAACACAAAGTTTAAAATTAAAAAATGGAATAAAAACATCAGAGACCCCTGGTTCTGAATCATTGATGTATAGTAAGTTTCATTTTGTGATGTTATTTGGCTTTTGGTAGCTTGGTACTTTTCTATTTTTCTTCCTCAAGTACGTATTCATTACATACATCACAACCTTACCAAATAGACTGCAAGTTTGAGGCTTTATTTTTTATTCTAAATTCTATTTTCCTACATAATTTTAGCTTGCCTCCCTATTTTTCACTAATATTCTCATTTAAGTTATTCCACTTATAGGTATATTTTAATTTAGTTTAGGGGATTTTATCAAGTTCTTCATTTAATTTCCCTACTTCTTCAACTCTATAAAAGATAACATAAGTTTCATAGTAATGCGATATCACCTGCAGACTAACCATTTAATATATTTTGGCCATGGCAAATTATGGAACATATAATTATAGACAATTAGACATATTCATGGCAATTACAACAGCAGTGGTTAAAAAGGAGAAAGAAGAATTGGGGTTTTATATATGCCATCTATAAATGTAAAGTGGAATGTGAACACTAAAAGGAAATACTGTCCCAATGATTAGAAAGTAAAAATTCTAAAGGAACTGAATGATATCAATTTTGACATCCTTCCTATAAATGAAACCAGAAAATAAAAGGAATTTGAAAATAAATGGAAAGATTTGTTCAGTTTTTCAGTCATATCTGACTCTTTGTGGACTGTATATATCACAAAACACCAGGTCATTCAGTTCTCCACTCTCTCCTGAACTCTGTCCAAGTTCATTTATTCCATGAAACTATCTATCCATCTCATACTCTGCCTTCCCCTTTTCCTTTTTCCTTCAATCTTTCCCAAAATCAGGGACTTTTTCAATCAGTCCCTTCTTTTATATGGCTAAAGTATTTAAGCTTCAGGTTCATTATTTAACCTTTCATTGAATAGTCTGATTTAATTTCCATATGTATTGACTGATTTGATCTCCTTCCTGTCCAAGGGACTCTCAAAAGTCTTCTCCAGTGCCACAATTCAAAAGTGTCAATTCTGTAGTACTTAGGTTTCCTTATAGTTCACTTCTCACAGGCATACATTCCTGCAAAAAAAAAAAAAAGAAATAAAAGAACAGCAACTATATATTTGAATGTACAGACCTTTGATAGCAAGGTGATGTATCTACTTTTTCGTATACTGTCCAGATTTGCCACAGATTGCCTTGCAAGGACCAATCATCTTTTAAGTTCATGGCTGCAGTCACCATCTGCAGTGATCTTTGAGCCCAAGAATATAAAATCTGATGATATTTCAATTTCTTCTCAGGTTTGCCAGGAAATGATGGGACCAGTTGCCAAGATCTTAGTTTTTATTTTTTGTTTATTTTTTGTTTTTATGTTGTTTCAAGCCAGCTTTTACACTCTCCTTTTTTCACTCTCATCATGAGGCTTCTTAATTCTTTTTTTACTTTTGGCCATAAGAATGATATTATCAGCATAGCTGAGATTGTTGCTATTTCTCCCAGCAATCTTAATTTTGGTTTTTGAGTCATCCATCCTGGCATTTCACATGATGTACTCAGCATATATATTAAATAAATAAGGTGATAGCATATATCCTTGTTATACTCATTTTCCAATATTAATCCAATCAGTTGTTCCATGTTTGGTAACTAACTGTTCCTTCTTGGACCACACACAGGTTCCTCAAGAAACAAGTAAGATGACCTGGTACTCTCATCTCTTTGACAACTAGTCATTGTTGGTTGTGATTCATACAATAAAGGCTTCAGTGTAGTTAATGAAGCAGGAGTAGATTTGTTTTGTTTTGTTTTGTTTTTTTGTTTTCTAGAACTCCCTTTATTTCTTCATAATCCAGAGAATTTGGTCTCTATTTCCTCTGCTTCTTCAAAAACCAGCCTCTCTTCTGGCAATTCTCAGTTCACATATTCTTAAAGTCTAGCTTATAATCTTGCTGGTATATGAAATGAGATCAAGGGTTTAGTAATTTGAACCTTCCCTGTCATTGCCCTTCTTTGAGTTTGTGATATAAACTGATATTTTCCAATCCAGTGGGCACTGTTGTGTTTTCCAAATTTGCTGGCATATTGAGTGCAGCACTTTTTTGTTTTTTTGTTTTTGTTTTTGTTTTTGTTTTTGCTGGGCAATTGGGGTTAAGTGACTTGCCCAGGGTCACACAGCTAGTAAGTGTTAAGTGTCTGAGGCCGGATTTGAACTCAGGTACTCCTGAATCCAGGGCCAGTGCTCTATCTACTGCACCACCTAGCTGCCCCAGAGTGCAGCACTTTAAAAGCATTATCTTTTAGGATGTTAAATAACTTATCTGAAATAGAAAGATGGCTCACCTTAAAGATGCAAATAAATGAATTATCTTTATTTTCCATCCAAATGAAAAAAAGAAACATTTATTGCTTCATGACTTCTTCACTGAAATATACTTTCCTTGTGAACAGGCATTGTTTCAATCTTTGCATGTATCTTAGCATATAGCTCACTTTCCGGAACAGTAGGCACATAATAGATACTTATTGATTAACTGATTAATTTTTCACAAATGCTGTCCTAAAATAACTAAAATATAAGCATCTATTACAGAAAATGAGGAGTCAGAATCTATAAAATATTTTATTTCACATATATGTCTATATAAGAGAAGAATACACACATGCATACATATGTGAATTTAGTGCAAAAACAGATACAGGTGAGCGCAATAAAAATACACTGGGGAAAAACAAGGTTTAGGTTTATGCAATGTCAGAGTTCAATCTTGCAGATTACACACGATCTTCATCCATACCCATAATGTATATATGTATTTAGGTGCATGTGTGTATATAACATATATGTGCATATATATACATATATATAAAAATACATTATATGTATATGTCTGTGTTTATGAATCAAATGTTTTAAACCACATATTGGCAGGTGTTCCATGAGTATGTATGTTTCCAACAGAGACTCACCTGGAAAACAGATTGTATCCATAATTTAATTAGAGGAACAGAGGTAGCTAGATCATATTTAAAAATTTGTAAGGTGTTAATGACCCTAATCTTTTCCCTAAATCTAAGCCACATAAAAAATAATGCAGAATTTTCTTAGTGATACTAGGTGGCTATGGATTCTTTAAGAAAAAGCAATCTTAAAGAATTAGAGATGGGTGTCATCTAAGAGTCAAAGGGGAATAAAAGCATGGTGGTCATGATTAAGAAAATGGTAGCCTAATAAATTACCCAAAAAGGCATACATGATTCAAGAACAAATATAATAACAAATAGAAGATTCAAGAACAAAGTATAATAGATGAATCATGGGTCTGGTTCATTTTCCATAAACTCTGTTTTTATTCTTTTTCATTCTTTTCCCATTTTTCTTTTCTTTTCTTCTTCTTTTTTTTTTTTTTTGGTTGTTTTAGCTTGCCCAGGTAAGACTAAAGCAGCCATGTACATCTGTAATCTCAATACAAATTTGCATGTAAACTTTAGTCTGCTCTTTTTTTTTTTCCTAACCTGCACCAATTCATAACTTCTAAAGCAATCTAGCAATCTTGCCTTACCAAGAGCTCACCATATTGGTTCTAGACTTACTTCAGATAACCAATTTGCTTTAGCCCTATAGCAAGTCAGATGTCCTGAATTCAATCAATCTAGCAGCCTTGATCTCTCTAAGCACAGGTAATGCAGGTGTGTACTACCAACTCTAGATATTGTTTATCGTGTGTGTACATCATTATTACCTACATAATATTTTTCTTTGAAAAAAATGTATTTATTTTCTTTCTTTCTCACAGTCCTCCAAAAGAAAAACCAAACAAAAATGTAAAAAATATGCAAAAAGAAATATAAATTGTCTATGTCCAAAAATATGTCATTATTCATATTTAAGTCCTTTAAGTCAATGAATGAGCAAGTAGAATTTTTCATACTCTGTCATTTAGAATCATTGTTCACTATTGGGTTGATTAGAATTCTTAAACTTTTCAAAGATGCTAATTTTCATATTTCTTATTTTAGTAAATTTTTTTTCTCCTTGTTCTCTTCACTATGTATTATGTGAAAAAATTATTAATAATAGGGTGTTTTGGGGTTCTATGACACCCAGAGACCCTGTCCATACCTTTCTTGGAGCTAGCCCAGAGTCAGAAAAATTTCAAAGGAAATGTTTTTGGATCTTGGACTATGAATAGTGATTAAAACCACACCAACCTGAAGAATTTTTCTCCTTGGAGGTCTCCATACTCTGACATCAGCCAGACCACCTTCAAATCCAGTAAACAAATAGATTTGAATGATGCTAGCCAATTAGCTTTGAGCAATGTGTAAGGGTGGGCTTTCCTCCTGCCCACAGCAAACTTACACAGTGACTCACTCTCTTAGCCCGGGAACTTGGAGAGAGCAGGCACGGCCTATTTTCTCTCTCCTCCACTAGATTGTAGCTAGGTTTTCCTATCTTTTAGAGCCATGTGCACTCTCTTTACTAATATTTAATATTTTTTAATAAATACTTAATGCCCCCCAAACTGGTACAGTAGCCTCTAATTTCTAATTAGCAAAGTATTAGAACCCCAGCTAATTTTCCCTAAACGTGGGACAGAAGTAGGGTGGCCACAAATAATTTTAAACACCACAATTAGTTCATAACACTCATATAATATTAAAAGACATACTGTATAGAACCAAAACAACATACTATTTGGAGCTATCCCTGTAAATAAGTTATGTGAAGAAGTGGACTAACAGAAAGAGATGAGAGGAATTATTTGTGACCTATACCACTAGAGTAAACACCCACCTTAACAAAACTGCCAGAGTATGAGTTTCAAGGGATTTCATTGTCTACCTAAAGGCCAGCCTTTGGAATAATTACATTTTATATGAATTTGAGATTATTTTTTTTTAAAAAGTCTTTCATCAAAAAAGAATAATGAATAATAGCTATAGATTAGATTTTTTTCACTATAACAACAATTCACTGTATCAGAAGCAGAAAAATAACATCCATAATTAATGCAAAACTTAACAGGCAACTTGTTTATTTACTATTCAGCTTACAGTAAGATCCTTAACTCAGTCCCTCAAGGCTATGATTAATGGTAGGGACCAGGGAAAGAAACATAATTCAGGTCTTATAAAATAATTAGATAAAAAAAATCCACAAGGATTGCAATTTTTGTGTTTTTGTAGGACATTGTGAACATCAGTATTTCAAAAAAATAGCAGTGTCATCAAGTGATGTGCCATTGGTGTCCATCATTTAATGATAACCTTTTATTTGTTTAGGGACAGCTTAAAATAATCTTTTTGTTCCCTGAAATTAAAACAAATTATAGCTTGTAAAATAAAGTATTTCCCTTCTTATAAAAGACACGCTGTTATCATCTTTGGTGATATTACCTGCTTTGAAAATGGTGTGTCTGATGAGTCTTGTCTATAATTAGGAAACGTTAGTTTAACTCCTCCCTCTTTAGAAACAAACTGGGACAACAATTTCACAGTAAATCAGAATTCTGCTATCAAGGGATGCGATAAGCTGTACTGTATTACTCAGTAAATCACAAAGTGCCGCAATAGAGATACTCAATAAGCTCCTCAGTGCTGCATAATAAATCATGAGGTTTGACGATAAAGTTCCACAATAAGCTCCAGTGTATTAGTCACTAAATCATGAGCTTTCACAATCAAGTTAGACAATGAACTTTCTTTGTTATATCTGCTTTTATTATGGGACATCTATCAGTCAAGGCTTACTAGCAGAGTGAAGGCCTCCTTCCCCTCCCAAGATTCATCCATAGAAAATGTGTAGGTGGTTGAGAGAATCATATATGACTTTTAACTTCAGAAAGGAAACTAAATTTCCTCATACCTAAATTTTCCCCAAATAACGTTTTCTAATTTATTAATCAAACTTCACTCAAGCAGGCTATCATCTTTATCAGGCAAAATATAAAACTAATTAATTTTAAAATAAATTAATTAGAAAGATACTTTCTTTAAAGCAGATTTACCCCCTCCCACCCTCCCACTGGAAAGGGGTATATAGTCTAAAGAGATTTTGATGCAATTTTTCAATAACAATTTTGAAATTTATGTATACTAGATGTCTTTATGTGGTTAATCTTTTGTTTTTTGGTGGGGGGAGGGGGTAGGAGTTTTTAATCTGTGATTTCAATGATATTAAGAACTTCCTCTATCAAAGCAAAAGGGAAACTATTCTGTAATTTATAGTTTCAGGAAACTATCAGGAGCACAGAAAGGGGTAAATGACTTGGGCAGGTTCACAATCCATAGGCAGGTCTCATGGTTTTCTCACTCTGAGGATAGAAATCCATTCACTATACTGTGGCTAGTCTCTCCATATCCAGCTGAAGTAATTACAAAAATAGCATGCATTTAGTAAAATACTATAAGCAAAGCAGATCCATGTATATGGTGAATTAAAATTATATAATGTAATTATAACATGAAAAGGCAAATATGAAAATAAATTCATCTTTCTAAATAAAACTTTAATGAAATATTAGATACCTGCAAGATTCTATGATCCCTTGTTTTATTATTAGGATCTATAATTTTCAGTTAATTAACACAAATATCTAAATTACTACATTGAAAATCCAAATTAATTTAGAATTCAGTTTAACCCACATTTTTCTAAATGGCATGAAATGATATTTTAAAATTTTTAACTGGAAATCAAGGGATGGATTATGGGGGTGGGGGCCAAAGACCAATATGTATGGATGATATGGTATTAAATCAACTGTTCCAGAGATAAATAGATATAAATGGTGAAGATGTATAGCTTCATGTCCAGTAATGATTGTTTTGTGTATAAATTATAGACTAAACATTAAATCCATCTCGACTTACACTTCATCTATACACTTTGTATAGTTTTGTCTAATGATAAATTTCTGCCCAATGGATTAATTATACTATGCTGTTGATCTGATTTCATTTGTATAACCATTATACCATGGGGTTAATCTCATTTGATTTTGGTGCTCTTTTGTTATGAGAAAGCTTAACTTTTTTTTTTTAATTTAACTTTTGACATCAGAGATATGTTAGGTCTTTTATAGGGCAGAAATTAGAGTATACTAATTTGAAACCCAAAGTTATAAAGAGTTGCCTGCAAGAGACCAGGAACCTATCTTTCTGAAGAAATACTTTCTAAAACACTAAAACAATATAATAAATGTAACAAACACAAATTCAGTTTAACGTGATAATTTTAAAGGATTGCTTTTTTTAATGTTCAATTCAAAAGAATACCCTGAAGTATAAAATTATCACATCAGTAAGGAGAGAGTCAGAACCTTCTTGATGCCCATCTTTGTATCCTTCTCCACAGAGAAAGAGAATTTCTACATAGCCTTGAGGTTAAGCCTAGGGTACTTTGTCCAGAAGTACCCCTTTATCATTCCCTATAGTACAACAGCATTATTTATAGCAAAAACTCCCTCAGCATTCAATAGAGATCTCCTTATTTGGAAACAAAGTTCTTTATAAGAGTATACACACCAAAAACAAAAAAAGTATAGAGACAGCAAGTTAAATTTATGGCTAAGTGATGCCAGTTTCTGAAGCAACTGTGAGGCCAAAGAAGAGACCAATTTCTCTGGTCTCAGTATGGCAGCAAAATCTAACCAGGCAGTTGATTATTGAAGTAGGGGAGTGAACTGAATAGAAGCAGCCTTAAGCTTGTGATCAGCTGCCCATTAAAATTAGTACATTTCTGCATATTCCCAGCTCCCTAAATCCCCTAGGAATCAAAAGGTCTCTGGCCCTTCTGAGTAGTTTCTACCTTCAATGATCTTTCAGTCCCTATATTTCTCAGGAAAATGGTTGATAAGGGGCTACTCTTTTAAAAGAAAAAATAAGAACAAAAACAAAACCATTGTTGAATTAGTGTATTAGGTGATTGTTAAGTTATAAAAAGAAATCATGTAGCCCGAGTAAAATTCTTCAGGTATATTAATGAAGAAGCATAATTAATGTTCTTGAAAGCTCATAAAAAATAATTTTGTTGTTTATGGACTATAAAGGAATAGTGCCCTAAACAATGAATGGTAAAGTTTGAGCTATTTAGAATATTTCTCAACTATAAATCACTACACAATGTCTCGTAGCAATGTCCCAAAGAATGCAGATTTTAATTTAATTTAAATAGTTGGATTTTCATTTGGATTTAATTTTGTGGCAGCAATCATGATATTAAACATATAATTAGGGGTTTTTTGCCAGAAATATGTCTCCAAGTTAAATCCCACTGCAAGTCATGACATCACCTCCTGATGTCGTGATCCTCCATGAGAATGAAGGACAACCACAATAATTGACAAATGAGCCTTCATTTTAAACCTTTTCTTTTCTCTGATTTTCTAGTACTCATTGAGAACAGAATAATTCTGATGATAGTCCATCATGTAATGGTCATGGGACCAACAGAGTTGGAATATATCTTATTTCCGAATGGCACAACCAGATTATTCCTTTTCTACTATCTTTCAGCTAGTTCTCTTCCTTTCATGTTCATACTATTTAAATTTATCATCCAATGCAAATTCTGGTGGTTGTTAACCATAGACATCAAATATGTTCTCCATTCTTTCTCAATGAGTTTATTTCTTGGCTCACATACTTATCCAATTGCCCAAATCCAGTTTTCTTTTTGAAAGACTTCAACTTGCATATTTATACTTCTTCAAATACCCTAACATCCCATTCCTCAATTTATTCAATTCTCATGACTATCTCCTCCATTCTGCTTCAGTTACACACAAATAATGCTCATGAGTTTTCCCCATTCACCTGTATTCCATTTCTGTGTTCATAAACTTTAAAGCTACTTCAACTGCATACTGCATTTTATGACCCTTAGCCCTATTCTTCATTCTCAATTTGGTTTCCACTCTCCATTTCTGTGTTCTTTCCCAGGTTATCAACCTTCCACTGGCTATACTATGTTCCTTTCTCCAGCTATCATTTAGGGATACTGTCCTGTGTAAAAAGGGCTATCCTTGGAGGCAGCTAGGTGGCACAGTGGTTAAGGCACCAGCCCTGGGTTCAGGAGGACCTGAGTTCAAATCTGGCCTCAGACACTTGATACTTACTAGCTGTGTGACCCTGCCCCATCCCCCCAAAAAGTGGGCCATCTATCGCTACCATAAGCCAATCAATTGCCATTTGAGAAAACATGTTAGCCTACCTGAAGCAGCAAAGCATTCGCCATCAGGGTAGGATTTAATACCCACAGAGTTGCTGCTTCCCCCACAAAAAGTCAATGTACTCCAGGTGAATGAAAGCACCACTAACACTCTGTTTTCTATCTCATCTCATACCCTGATGGTGATAGTTCAGGACACTGAACACAAAAGATTTTGGAAGAGTAATGCCTCCATCCCTTTGTCTGTAGCAATAATCCTGGAAAGCAACCTGTGTGGAAATGAATCTTGACATCTGCACTTGGAAGTGCAGCAACCACATCTGTTGACAACCCAGAATTTATAATCTTTGCTACCAAAGTCCTTGGCACAGTTTTATGATACAAAAACAGAAACATTTTTTTTTATTTGCAGGGACCATGGGGGTTAAGTGACTTGCCCAGGGTCACACAGCTAGTAAGTGTCAAGTGTCTGAGGCCGGATTTGATCTCAAGTACTCCTGAATCCAGGGCCAGTGCTTTATCCACTGTGCCACCTAGCTGCCCCCCAAACAGAAACATTTTATGAGTGTAAATGACATTAAGTGAAAAGAATTAACATAAGGTTTGCTGCTGCTCTTTGAAAATAATGGGTCATTTCAGTCTAACCCTCAGCTGAAATCTTCCATAGTATTATTTCACTTATTAAAATTTGTATTCATTTAGAAAAGGGAATGCCTTATTTTTCTATTTGTATACAGAGAACTTATCACAGTGTTTAGGAAATCTTAAATATTCATCCATTCTTTCATGCTTTTGACCAGACCAGACCTGGGGAAAGTTACAAACCCATGATTACTGAGTGCACCAGAAATTTAAGTTATATAATCTTAACTGGGCCCTCATTGTAGCTTGGCAATTTGTTTTAATTTCTGTAATAGATTCTCATTCCTTTCTTCTCAAAATAGTTTTTTTTTCTAAACCTTCTCTTCTTTCCTCAAGACATTCCCTCCCCAAACTTCTCAGCTGAGGATCTCATCTTATATTTCAAAACTTAAATTAAAAAAAAAAATTCCCAGACTTTCCACAAGAATTGTTTTTTCTCATTTTATATCTCTCAGACATCTGTCCCTACTAACTCTTCCTTCATCCTTGTCTCTCATGAGAAGGTAGCCTTTTTCTGTGCTAAAACAACACCTTCACTTTCATCCTTAATCCTTTGACTTCACATCTTTTCCAGGAGATGTTCTTTTTATCATCAACATTCTCTCTCTAATCTTTATTATCTCACTGTCTATTGGCTATTTTTCTGCTACTTTAGAAACATGTCATTTTCTCCTCCTTCCACAATAAGTGCAAAAAACAATAAGACAAAACAAAAGACTCTTACTTGATCCTAATATGCCTACTCCCTATCATCTTATATCCTCCGTTACTATTCTTCTTTTGACTAAATTCCTAGAGAAAACATATACACTCAGTGTCTCTATTTCCTATTTTTTATTAATTTTTAAATACTCATGAATTTTATTTCCAATCTCATCATTAGACTGAAACTGTTCTTTTCAAAGTCCTGAATAATCCCTTAATCATCACTTCTAATGACTTTTTCTCAATCCTTATCCTTACCCTTTCTTCCACCTTTGATGTTTGTTCAATCTCTTCTCCTAAATATTCTTCCTTGTCTAAATTTTCATAAGTCCACTTTCTCATGTTTCTCCTACCTATGTAACCATTCCTCAATATCCTTTGCTGATTATTGGTCCAGATTATATACATTATTCATGCATGTCTTCCAAGTCTTTGTCCTAGGTCCTCTTCTCTTCTCCCTTGTATCATGTCACTCTGTATTCTCATCAGCTCTCATGGGTTCAGTTATCCTCTCTAATCAGATGATTCCAAGATGTATATGCCCAGTAAAATTTTTCATCACCAATCACTTATTGGACATCTCCAACCAGATTTCCCATAGTCATCCCAAAATCAATAAGTTCAAAATAAACCCTGCTCACCCAATTACAATACCTTCCCTCTGATATTACTACATCTTTTTCTGTCTCTGTTTCTATAAATATGTGTATATGTGTGTTATTGTGTGCATAGATATGTATATGTGTCTGTGTATTTTATGTACACAATGCCAGGCACATAGTAGATGCAATAAATGTTTCTCGATTGATACAAGTTAAATACAGCTTATGCAATTCAAGACCCTCCATAGTATGTCTGACTTTTTGATTCATATTTCATGAATAAACAACCCTTCATTGTTGCTTCATAAATGCTACTTCCCATGTTGAATAGTATGGTACATTGTAATGGATAGAACACTTAATTTCGTGTCTACTGTATCTTTGCTGTGTAGTCTCGCTGTGTTTGGGAAAATTGAACTTTCTTGGTTAAATGCTCTTATGAATGTTCAAACTGTAAGAAAATAATGGACTTTACCAATGCCCAAAGGCCTCAGCTTGAGGGGATTGATTTGGACTGATTGGATTGACTGAGATTGACTGACTTAGCTGATTAACTCACTTGAAGTTAATTCAATTGAAGCCACACCTGCCTGGCCCTCAGAAGGGTGTGTTTTCAGAGACTATCAATTCTGAACTTAACATGGTTCCACCCTCTCCTTGGGGGGCAGAAGAAGCTTCCACATTCAGTTTGTCTGTTGAACAGGCTGGTGGTGGAAGACTTGAGAAAAAACCTAGAGAGGCTGGAACTCTAGGCTAAATAGGCCTTTTCTTAACTTTCTGACCCAGGTGCTCTCTTTTTACTAATACCTGGTATGCTTTAATAAATGCTTAATTCCAAAAACTGGTGTTAAAGATTCTGATTTCTAAGTAAACCCTACTTAATTTTCCCTATACTTGGGACAGGAATAAGGCAACCACCACATTAAATTTTAAATGTCACAAAACATAATGTTAACTGAGTATGCCATTAAACCCACATATTGAATATTCTCATTTGTAATGCTTTGTAACCTGCTCATAACCCCCCTGTCTATGTACCTTTTCATTTATCTTTGGCTCATCAAAATTATGTCTTCAGATTATGTCTCACAACCATCTAATATCTCTATATTTTGAAACTACAAGTATACTTTTCAATCAACTTTCAATATGAAATGAGGTGCCCACAAAATTCTGATTAGTAATTTTAGATAATTCAAATTCAGGTACTTATTAGTTGGAAAATGTACACCGCAATTGAAAATGCCTGGAAAGTTGATGTCCAACTTTTGTTTTTTGTATTGCTAAATGTAATTAATTAACATCCATTCCATTAAAAAAAAATTAAAAGGACTAAGGGTGGGTCATTCAGACCAAATATTCAAAGAAGCAAATGTACTGATTATGTCCATTCCTTTGAATTATGAACACTAATTTATAGGCTCATAGCCTGAAGAAGACAGAGGCTTTATTTCAACATATGTCAAATATATCCTGCACTTAAATGTCTTCATCAATAATGTAGTCATTAACTTTACTGTGTTAGCAATTCATTGATAAATGATGCTTTAGAAAACAATATCAGAAAAATAACCACTCAAAAGACTATCTTTTGGAAGGCTAGCAGATAGTACAATCTAACTGCTTTTAAATTACAATCTAAATTTAGATATGCCTTTGAAATGATATAGCTCTAATGCTCAGGAAGAATGTTATTTTAAATGAGAATATCCAGGTTCAATTCTCAGGTTTTTCTACAAATTGTGTGATCTTAGATAAATCATTTGATCTCATTCTATCTCATTGTTTCACCTGGAAAATGAGAATATTAATACCTGCGGTGTGTATCTCATAGAGTTATTATGAATGCCAAGTGAAAAAAACAATTATTCCAGGCATTTTAAAGTATTATGTAAATTCCAACTAGTATAGGGGATGCACAACTGTTCAATAATATAGGATATTATTGCTAGATTGGATTTTAGAGCATGCCATTGTGGGGGGGAAAAGCACAATCAGTGAAAGGACACCCCAATTTGAGTCCCAGTACAATTCTTGAACTTGTTAATGACCTCAAGTGAGACATTTTACCCTTGTGTTTTTGTTTTCCCAAATATAAAATGAAAGGTTAGGAGTATATATTTCCTTTCAGCCCCACTAATTCAACTGGATCCCCAAAGATGTGAGAGAATAAAAAGATGGGGTCAGGTGGTGGAGGGCTTCAAATGTTAAATGGAAGAGTTTGTCTTTTAGCCTAGAAGCAATAAGGAACCATTGGAGTCGATTGAACAGGAGAATGACTACATCATATCTGCATAAGAGGAAAGTCACTTTGGCAGCCATGTGTAAGAAGGACTAAAGTGGTGAGAAACTTGAGAGAGGTAGGTCATTCAGGAGGCTATTGAAATAATCCAGGAAAGGGGTAACCAGAAACTGCATTAAAATAGTAGTTGCATAAAAAGGGAAGAAGGAACTGATGTGAAAGGCACTGGATATGTGTACATAAAAGTATATGGGATTATTTTATGAGTGCTATAGAGACCTGAAATTTGAAAGTTCATCAAACTTCAGAACTAAATAAGACCTGATAGCTCTCTAGTGTAAAGAATTAATTGATATTTGAGGTTTTTATGACCCCATCTTTTGGCTAGAATTAAAAAAAAAAACAAAAAACCTCAGCACGTTCACTGGCCTCTGGGGCTCTGCAAAAGACATGGTGCTCCACCCACTGGTTGTAGCTGTCTCCATGGCACTGGCACCTCACGTCATCAACACTCACTGATGCCTACATGAGCCTGGCAAAATTATAATGATTGGAAGCCTAGTGAGGGCAGTCATGTGACTGTCAGTGGCCAGCCAATTGGCTGGGGGCTGCCTGGGGTTTTCTGGGAAGGGGGAGGAGAATTTGCTATTCTAGCTGGAAGCTGGAAGGTAACAGGAGTGCTGCTGTGTATTCTCAGCAGATTCCTGGGCGGTGGTGTTTTTCAGGTTGTATAATTTCCTTTTCCCCATTTTATTTACGTTCCCTTGATCCTACTCATCCTGTTTGTGTGTGTGTTTTTTTTAATTTGTTCTTGTTAAAATAAATCCTGCTCTGTTTTGAGGGAGGCTGCCAGTCTCCTTCCTTGCCCCAATATAGCAGTGAGCCACTTAGCTAACACTCCCCAATTAAAAATTATTACCCACACTAGTCTAGCATCTTCATATTATAGATGAAGAAAGAGAACTTGATAGAGGTAATATGATAATTACAAAGTGACATAGCTATTTCAAAACCAAGATTAGAATCCTCATCTTGATTCCTAATCCACTATTTTGTCCATTTACCTATGAGTCAGAGATCATCTTCACTGCCTTAATTATTAAGTGCAATATCTAAATTATGGAATAAATACTTCCAGTACTGTTGAATATTTTTTTAAATAGGGCCCATGAGGAATGATGAAATGATAGAATGTGAACATTATAAAAATAAGACTTTTCATTAGGTGCAAAATTATGATACAAAATTTATAAACTCTTGTCATCCTTACACATTCTCATTAAAAAGTTGTCTCTGCAATCTAGAGTGACACAAACACACACACATGCACACATATGTGTATATGTGTGTATGTATGTATGTATATATATATATATATATACACACACACATATACATTTACCCATATTAGTAAAACAATGACCACCCAACTGGCTCTCATAGTTAGAAATCAAATGTTTTGTATAATAAGAATTAGGAGTAAGAAATACTTCTATAAAACTTAGAAATAGGAAGTGTATTCTTAGTCTTATCATTGAATAAGGTAAAGAAGGTAGTTATAAATAATTATGTTCTCTAATTCTGCAACAATAATTAACATCAACTATGTTACATTTTCAGAGATTAAATTAAAATCCTATTCTGATGGAGCTTCATAATTCCGTGGAAATGATCCTTGGTTTTTTATGGTTATTTGTGGAGAAGAGGTGTTGGTTGTATTAAGGGCTAAAATTCTAGCTAAACTGTCTAAAATATTTAATGAGTGGTCACCAATACATTATAAGCTTTAGCAAGAGTTAGACTTTTAAGCATTTATTAAGGAGAATAAGAATTTGGTAAAGAGAGAGAAAGGCCTAGATTCCTATCTATTAAAGGGAGAGCACATTTCTAGCTCCGCCCTCCACCAGAGTTGAAAGGAAAAAGAGTCAGAGTGAGCGCCAGTCTCTTCCTTCCTCCTCCCACTAGCCCGCGTCACTTCCTGACGCCAAAGAAAAGACTCCTGGTCTTGCCCTCAAAGACCTTCGCTTCATGGGCGGAACTCTTCTACGGTAAGTCTCCAGCAGGTGCCAATCATTACAGTTGGCATGTCTTAACAAATAGGATTTGAATGTGGACCTGGTTTTGTAGTCTATTGCTTGATGATCAGTCCAGCAAGATTCAGAAAGGTATAAAACCTGAGATAGATAGATAGATAGATAGATAGATAGATAGATAGATAGATAGATAGATAGATAGATAGATGATAGATGGATGGACAGATGGATAGATGGATGGATAGATAATGTGTGCGAGATTTGTGATCTATCATTTATCTATCTAACTATCTGTTTTACCCACAAAAGTACTAAGTAACAGAAGGATTGCAATTGACCTTGAAAGTAAAATATATTTAACAAAATTTTTCCATGAATTTAAATAGGGCTACAATCATAGCAAAATGCTCCAAAATATTGTAACCAAGCTTGGACCCAAAGAGAATATATGAGAACAGACATCCACCTGCTTCTTTTGCAGTGGTAGGGGAATACAGATTTTGAAATACTATGTACAAGAGACTTTCCTGACATGTAGGTTAGTTTTGCTGAACTATTTTTTTTCTTTTCTCTTTGTTGTTACACAGAACTGCTCTCTTGGAAGGGAAGAGGGGTGATATATTGGGAAATGTTCATGATGCACAAAAGAAAGATAGCATTAAAATATATATTTTTTTAAAAATACACCGTTATGATGTTTTAATACATTTTTTTTATTTTTCCCATTTATGAAATTTAGATTTTTACACATAATATAAATTCATTTCCTATATATATTCTATGTAATGCCATGGTATTATAAAATTAAGAATAAAAATAAAGCAGTAATTATATGTTGAAACCCCTTTGTGACTTCTGGCTCATCTATAAGACAGTGAAATCAAGTAGTATAATTATAATGTGTTATATACAAGTGCATTAAAGAGTTACAAAGCATGTCATGGCTAGTTTTTTATCATGGGGTATCGGAGAAAGCATCATAAAAAGGATAGAATTTAAATTAAATTTTAAAGGATTGTAAGAATTCAGTCAATCAATGAATCAAGAATTATTTATGAAGTACTTACTATGAGTAAAGTCTGTGCTAGGTCCTAGAGATCCAAGTAAAAAGAATAAAATAATCCCTACTTCTAAAGAGTTAATATTTTATTGGGGAAGATAACAAGTACACATATAAATGTATTCTGTGGAAATAGAAAATGAATACATATTAATACATCAAAAAGTAGTTAACTACCAGGTAGCTTGGGACAGTAATAGTTGGAGAACTGAGGAAAGGTTTCATGAATAAGACAATGCTTGAGGTGTGTCTCTTCAAGACTGGGGTGAATAAGGCATAAGGCATTTCAGGTATGGGAATCAAATTGAGCAAAAATAAATAGAGGTTTAAGAAGATAAGATGCATAAGTAGAAGTGGCAGCAGAACATACTTTGATTTGCCTGGAGTGTAGAATGCCTGAAAAGGTTAAATGTATAATTCATGATATACAGGCATATATGATATTTTACAAAAGCCAAACTCTGTCCTTTTTGTTTCAGTAGACAACACATTTACAATGTGACTACTCAGGAAGTTAAGGTTTTGATTTGATTTAGTCACTTGGCATGTTAGTATGGAAAAGCTTGAGAATGAATCATAATTATCTTTTCCCATCCTGTGTATTTAAGGGCAGCATGAACTGGCAGTACATTTGGAGACCACTAGAGGTGTTATTTCTTAACAAAACAGATCATTTGACCAAATTACCCTACATTAGTGAAGCTCAGATGATGCCTAATCTGATCTAGTGTGGTAAAACATGGATTAGCACACAGTAGGCTTAACTGATATGCAACAAATTACAAGAAACCCTGGGGAAAGAGTAGAAAAGCCATCTAAGAAATGTATGATCAGAAAGAATGGGTTGATATGTCAAAAAATAAGGGGAAAGATTTCAAAAAATTTCAAAGTAAATTTCTTTTTTTTTTCCTTTTTTTGCAGGGCAATGGGGGTTAAGTGACTTGCCCAGGGTCACACAGCTAGTAAGTGTCAAGTGTCTGAGGCCAGATTTGAACTCAGGTACTCCTGAATCCAGGGCCAGTGTTTTATCCACTGTGCCACCTAGCTGCCCCTCAAAGTAAATTTCTATACAAATATATTCAATTTATAGGTATAAATAAATTTACAAAGTTTTTTATTGTTCTTTTAAAAGATCATTTTGAAAATTTTCTGTAGATACATCTATTAATTTCTATAATACAAATATCTCTGGGCAGCCTGCATCTAACAATTTTCTTACAATATCAAGAGAAGTCATAGAAAATTTCCAATTCTTTCAGTATTCAACCTATGGTGAATTTATATGAATAAATGGATAGAAGATGAACAAATTAGGTAGACATGAATGAATTATGACATCTTTGGAGGGAAGAATACCCATATCAATGAGACCATAGCTCAAATGGAATATTGTGAAAATATGGTTCACCAGATTATCCCAAAGGATCATTAAAAGTTAGGGATTTGGGGAAAAATATATTAACACTTTAAAGCAAACACAGCAAAACCTTTAAGCTTTATTATTACTGTAGTAATGCATGAATTCTTTGAAATTAGAAATATGTTTCACATAGCCAATATATTTTTCTAATGGTAGTCTGAAGTCTTCTTTTCTTTTGGTAGTGGGGTAAAATAATGGAATTTGGTAAATGCCCAGGGGTCCGACTTGATTGACTTAGTAGTGTTTGAATTGGGCATGAATGAGGAATTACTAAGTACCCACTTAAAGGTGATTAGATCTTCAATTTAAATTTAACCAATTCTGAGAGAGTGTGTTCTCAGAGACTATGGACTGCAACATCAACAGGAGACCTCTTTCAGCCAATCAACTTGAAGAACCTCCCATTTCTGGGAAGAGGACAGGAAGTAGGAAGCTACAGCTGGCAGATGGGATCTTCCTCTGTTGGTTGGAGATATTGGCTTGGTGGCAGGACTTCATGTGGGCTGTTAGGTAGTCTAGGATTTTCCATGCTATAAGGAATCTGTTCTCAATCTTTCTATCTTATATCTTTTAATAAACCCTTAAAAGCCTAAACTCTTTGTGAATTTATCAATGATTTTAGCCAGTTTCCCCAAAAATCTGGGGGGGGGGGGTGGGAGATTAGACTTAGATTTTTAAACAACACAGTAGGTAAGGTTTCCCTTTGCACAGTTTTATGACTAAGGAGTGTATCTAAAATAATAAAAAAAAACTATGAGCATATAAAATCTAACAGCAAGCTTTGAAGCCTAGGATGATGCATTTAAGAAGTATAATGAGTTATTTTCTAGCTTTCATATGATTAACCATCCCTAAGGCAAAAATTTCCTTAAAAGTCTATTCTGACAACAACTGCCTCCAATATGCCTGGATTAGATATCAAGATGGTCTCTTGCCAAATGACTCCATCCTGCTGAATGAGATGTGAACAGAAAAGAACATTCATTTTTCTCTTCCTGATGAAACCTGACTCAAATTGCTTTGCATAATTCATGAAAAATGGTCTTAGTGAGTCCAGACTCTCTTTGTGTATTTATAAGACCTAACACTGGGCCACGAATCCCATTTTAGCAAAATAATAAAATGGTGATGATCCTTCTCCTTGGAACTCCAGCCTGTTCTGAGATCCTTCCTGTGGGAATTGTATAACACCTTTTCTAAATTATAATTTCATAAAAGTAATTGCATATATCCTTAGCATTCCACATGCCTTTTATAGTGTCAAATGATAATCTACCCTTTCTTCTTTATTTCTGAAATGCTCTTTCATCTGAACATGAAATATTACATCAGTTACCTAATCCAACCTGAGTTACAAAACTTTTTTGACACAGTATCTTTCACATATAAGACTTTAGAAATGAAAATAAAAAAGAATTTTTTGATATTTAAACTGAAATGGAAACAGATTGAGGCTGTGGGGACCACTTGGTTGGTAAATAGATAATCTGAGTTCAGGCCCCAACTAGGTCATTAACAAATTATGTGACCTTAGGGAATTTATAATCCTTTTAACCCTCAGTGGTCTCAACAACTGAGGAGACTGGGTTATATAAATTCTAATTTTCTGAATTTTTAGGCCATGTTATGATAGTCAAATATTGAAAAATCATTTCTTTCTTGCCATTACTTAGTCTAATAATGATAATTCTTTTTGTATATATATCATGCACATGTATAACTTAAATAGATTGGAGGTATGACTATTTACATATTGTCACATAATTAGTATCAAGACCTGGATTGGAAACTTATGTGATTTCTAAACCCTTTGAAGTCCATTACTTTCTACTATGGTGGGTCTTTTTAGGTGAATTTTTATGCATAATGCTTAATTGGTTAGTGAACCTGATTGGAAAATGTTGCCAACTCCACCCTTTTTATAACAAATTGCAGTGATGAAATCTAATACCCATGATTAATAAACTAAATTATTTTCCATAGATCATTAACAGTCCTCATTTTGATAATCTGGTTTTGCTAGTTCAAGTATTATCTGGGTTCTGTTATATTAGTGTTAAGAAATACATGAGTGATTAGAAATATATAAACACATTGCTTCACTTGAAGTTCTAAAACATTAATCTAAAGGAATCTTCCCTTACTTTCTTACTTTCTAAGGAATTACTGACATTATATAGAAGGGGCTATTCATTCAAACCAGTTTTGCCTGTCTTGATTAATGGCAAAACATGGTTTTTGTTTTTGTTTTTTGTGAAAATATTTGTTAATGATCCCAAAAAGCCATTTCCTTAATTTGGGCTTCAGAGATCACTAGTATTCCAAAAATGAGTCAGTATGGTAGAAGGGAAGGGGTACTGATTAAAGGGACTTGAATCCTAGGACCAGAACATTTCATTTAACCACCCTGAATAATTTTTTCATCTGTAAATGTGTTAATACTTGTACCTATTATTTATATCTGCAGGATAATTTTGAAGATCAAATGAGATAAGCACTCTGAATCTTAAAACACTGCAAATGCTAGCTATTATTATTAAATAAATTGCAAAGTTTTTGTTGTCTTTTGTTTTGTTTTTCATTGTTCATTTGTTTCAGCCATGTCTGATTTTCATGATGCCATTAGGAGTTTTCTTGGAAAAGATGATTTACCATTTCCTTTTCTAGCTCATTTTACTAAAAAGGAACTCAGGCAAATGGGGTTAAGTAATACAGGGTCACACAGCTAGTAAGTGTCTGAGGCTGAGATGAACTCAGGAAGATGAGTATTCCTGACTCTAGTCCTGGCACTCTATCCACTACTTTACCTAACTTCCCTAAATTACAAAGTACTATATGAAAGAGGCCAATGATGGTTTTGCTTAGGGTACCATGATGAAAATAATAAAAAATTGATGTCCTTCAGTTAGTAAAAATAAGGTATAGAGAGATCTATATTTATTCCCTGGGTGACGTTTATACTTGACCTGGATATGGAAGAAACAAAGGACTAATTAATGTCAGGTTTTGTTTGTTTTTGTTTTTCTTTGTTTTGTTTTTAAATGGGTACATTTTAGACATACATGGAACAATAACTTCCTTACTGATTTTCTCTGGTCATTTAATTTTACAGATTTTTTATGCATTTTTCTGAACAGAGATTGAAACATGCCTCAAAGACAGGAAATGTACTGGGCCAGTTTAGTAAAAGTTTATTCTGACTCTTTAGAATGGATGTGACTATATCTTATCACAAGTTGGCAAGTTTTAATTTGCTGTATTGTATTTTATTCAATTTTTCAAAACTACTTGAAATATGTTCTTCCTAATTAGAATGCTATATCTCAGGCAGCTAGGTGGCACAGTGGATAGAGCACTGGCCCTGGATTCAGGAAGACCTGAGTTCAAATCTGGCCTCAGACACTTGACACTTACTAGCTGTGTGACCCTGGGCAAGTCACTTAACCCCAATTGCCTCACCAAAAAAAAAAAAAGAATGCTATATCTTTTTCCCCCTATGTAAAACCAAACAAAACCAAAACAACAACAACAACAACAACAGCAACAACAAACATAACCTTGCTTTGAAGTTGGACAATGCAAATTCAAATCCTTGTTCTATTATTCACTACCTATGGGATATCGGAAAAGTCATTTAACTTCCCTGGCCTCTATGTCCTCATCAGTAAAATAAGTATTGGATTGGGTGACCCTTAAGGTCTCTGTCAGGTCCAAATCCATGTGACTTTATGTTAGAATTGGTCTGATGATTAAAATGTATGGAGTGTCAGTTATGAGCAAAGAGTACTCTAGATCTGAACTCCATGACATACAAACTTATCAATCATGTGCAGTACTTGTTAGATGATATACTTTGATAATTCAAGCATTAATAAGATTCTTTCATAGAAGTGTTAGGGAATGAATGGGTTAAATGCAACACTACAACCACAGAAACAACAGATAGTTGTTAATAAGGGAGGTTATTGATTTGGTGTAAAGTCCTCAAGTCATACAACAAAGACATAAAAGGAATGAACACATAAAATAATAACTGCTTTAAATTATAAAAAGGCAAGGATTTTTGACCTATTGTCCATAGATAGATTTCAGAGAATCTATGAAATTGGAGGGGGAAAATACATCTTATTTTCATAAAAGCAAATTAAATTTAGCATTCATTTTCATCACTGAAAAGCATTTTCCTGAGAAAGTGTCCAAATGCTTCACAAGACATCCAGAGGGGAAAAATGGTTGAAAATAAATGTCATAATGTCAGGCCATTATACAATCACGTAGAAGAATTGCCAAATTTTGCTTCACCATAACTGGACCTGTGAGGAAATTCTCTGCATCAATGAAGAATATCAATTTCTCTGAAATTTATAGTTTTCCTTGAAATTTATTTTCTAGACATTAAGAGGCTGTGACTTACCCATAATCATCCAGTCAATTTGTGTAAGAGGCAAGACTTTAGATAGGTAAATATATAGATGATATAGATATAATTTGAAACTCAAATGACTACTGGAATGTAATAATAAGGCGATATTTTGCCCATTTTACAAATGAGTAATACTGGGTTCAAAAAAAACAAAATGACTTTTTTCCATGTAGATATAGAAGATTTGCACAAGTCCCTCTTATCCAGAGCTTTCTGTATTAAAGAATACTAAAGGCTCTTATATCAGTTACTCAGGCACTTATATGATGAATTATTCCTAGTCAAAAGTATCACAATAATATATTTCTTAATCATAGATAAGATTTTAATTTAGGATCTTCCTTCCTGTGAGACTAGCATGCTTTCTGCTTCAGCACTCTATGTCTCCCATTAAAACATTAGAGATTGGGCAGAACTTGATATGTGTTTTCTGATTCCCATAACATTCTCTCAGAAAGAATCAGAGACATATAACACCAATCAACTCTGTTGAATTACCATGACCATTCACCATAGCACAATAAAATAGATTGAAAATGCCTTGACACATAACTGACAAAGTATATTTTACTAGCCAATATATATATATATATATATATTTTGCATAGTGTAGAAACTAAAACATATTACAGAGTTTTTCTATGGAAATAGATGTAAAGGATTATGTAAATTCATTAAAGTGATTTATCATTGTCTTACTTGGGCTAAATTTAGCATTAAAGGGCTAAGATGAAGACAGCATCATTGGTGATCTTAAACTATTTTTGATTTAACTGTTTTGAAATTTCTTTCTCTTAAATATATAAGACATAAAGGTGTGATTGTCATAATAAATGTATTGGATTTATGATATCATAATGTAACATTCTGGTTTAGAAAGAAATAGGGGATAAACATTAATTTAAAAAATATTATTTATCTTAGTGCTATATAGAATTATATTAAATCAACCAAATGTTAATTGGTTCACTGTTCCAAAGTCATATTTCTTCCATTTATCTTCTGTGCTGAAATCAGTTGATGTATTAAATTCCAATTCATTTTCTAAAAGTCAAAACACATGGTGATTCTATCCTTGATCCTTCTGAAAAATGTGTTCCTGCATCACTTTGGGTGATTCACTTAGTTGGTCTGAAATGCATCCTTTATAAGGAAATTACATTTTGGAAATAGCTTCCTCTTTGAAAGAGTGTGATTGCACATTTGTGATCTTGTTAATATTGAATTATAGTTCCAGAGTACAATGTTTGAGAGATGTGCCAAATTAGCCTGCAATATTTCAACCTTGAGCTCATTTTATCTTGTTCTATTACAATCATGAAATTACACAGCTTTAGAGATGGAAGGGCTCATCTGTAGAATGAAAGGGTTGGACTACATGTCCTCTGAGGGTTTGTTTGTTTGTTTGCTTTGTTTTGTTTTTTAGCTCTGTACCTATAACACTGTGATAGTTTTATCCTAGAGATCATGTTATGCCAAGCCATGTTTTTACTGGTGAGAAAATTAAGGTTTAAGGAGATGACATGGCCTATGGCATGCCACACATATAAAACCTAGGTTAAATCTCTCAACTGACTTAGATGTCTGTGACTTAGACTAAGTCATGCCACTTAAATAGACCATCCTTTTTTCATTTACAAAATAACGTGGCCCCTAAAATACTTCAGATCATAATTTATGATCCTAAGATTTGTTTCATATTGGCACATTGTTAGCAAAGGTAATATAGTATATAAATAAATGTATACATATATTTATACATGTGGTGTTCTATTGTTTCAGTTGTACACAACCCTTCATGACTCTATTTGGGGTTTTCTTGTAAAGATACTCAAGTGATTTGCCATTTTCCTCTCTAACTCATATTACAGATGAGGAACTAAGACAAAAAGGATTAAGTGACTTGACCAGGGTTATGTAGCTAATAAATGTCTGAGGCCAGATTTGAACTCAAGAAGATTCCTGACTATAGACCCAACACACTATACACTGCACCACTTAGCTAACCCTGTGTGAATGCATACTTATGTATAGATATATGTATTCATGTATTATAAGCATGCATGCTTGTGTGCATGTGCATACATATGTATGCATATATTATGATGCTAATAGTTATAATATCAATATAACAACAATAGCAAATTGGGGAAACCAATCCTTTAAACAAATGTCAAAGTCACTGCATTTAAATGCAATAGGTCTTTATGGTGCAGCATAAGGTATGTCCTTTCTTATTTTCTCCGATATACCAAATATATTCTGCCACAGTATCTAAGATTTCATAGCATGAAATCTTATTTCAATATTATAGCAAGACTATATATTTCAGGAAAACATTTAATTATGAATGAATCTTAAAAAGGTGTTTTTCTTTATTAAAGTTTGTAGTCAAATGTATAAAAATTAATTATCTATCCTATGGCTCTTTCCTAACAACTACAATAAAAGAATACTTCAATGACATATACAAAAGAGATTTGTGACCCATGGAAATGAGGTTTTTGTCATTGTGCTTTATAAATTTGACTTATCAAATTTAAAATAAAATAAAAAGTTGAAAGGGACAAGGCAAAATGAAATTGAGCCATACCATGGGTAATTTAAAATATCACTTACTTTTGACATTTATAGATATAACTTTTGTTTTCCAACATATCAAGGCAACAAAGGAAACATTAATCCAAAATTCTCATTAGTAAATTCATATTGTCTGAGATAATAAGCCTCTTACCTTCCTTTGCTTTCCTAGCTATGACATAAAATACAATGAAAGGGCCATATTTACACAAATAAATGAATAATGTCAGTGAGATGTAATTCTTTATTTTTATTTTTCAGAAAGACATAAGCCATAAATAGCAAACCTTTTTGCAATTGGTATCCAAATCCCTTCATTGTCTGAGTACATTATTCCAGTGAACTCACACATATGAGCTGGTTACTAGATTGAGGATTTGTACTAGGGATATTAAAAATGCCCTTTTTCAAAGTTTTTTATCTAATATGTGTCTGAGCAAACCCTATAAATTTCTTTTTACTGAAAATAATTTTTTTATAATTCATTTGGCTTAAATGTAAGTTTTCATACTTTAAAGATGATTCATCTTTTATTTTGACTCATCTGCTATATTTGCTAATGTTTATACATTATTTCACTCTGTTTCTATGCACATGAAATTTCAGGATTATTTAAAGGTATACATGATTATAGGTTATAGAGCGGTAGAATAATTGTGTAAGACTTTTCATTTGGGGCAGATTGCTAGATATCTAGATCACTAGTGAGGTAAAAGATGAACTAGAATGTACACTATGTATATATAATATGCATCTTTAATATCCACATGTATCATTTATATGCATAGAGCATATTATATATATGTGTGTGTGTGTGTCATGTTTCATACCATTGTATAACATGCAACTGAAGAAAATCTTTGTTAAAAATGTTTCTGTTAAAAATGTTTTCAATGAACTGATATAAAGGCTAATAGTATCATCATGCTTGTACACTAATATCACAGTACCAAGTGTGCTCACAGAATAGGTGAAATGCCATGAAAGAGAGAAAAGATGAGAAGAGCCTTCAGGTTGGATCAAGTAGATAGACAGATAGATAGATGATGGATGGCTGGATGCATGAACATAGATCCATCTATATCTATCTATCTATCTATCTATCTATCTATCTATCTATCTATCTATCTATCTATCTATCTATCTATCTATCTATATTTATATTCATATATAAATCTTTTTTGGATGGTGCAGGAATTAATATACAATGTATTTGAAGGAGGGAGAAGTACCATTGGCATAGACAAATTGAAGAACTTATTAATTCCAAGAGACGATGATCATCTATACAGAATATATTTGGTTGTCATCTACACATAAACTAAAGGTTTGTATGATAAAGGTATTAATAGATTATAATCAAGTTTGCTGGTGATATGGTGATATTCAGGAATGGAAGACATGTTTACCATTATTCAATCAATCACTAAACATTAAGCATCATTAAAAGATTCAGAAAATATAGGATGCTATTGGGCTTTTTTTCTTTGATTATATATGTAAGTGTGTGTCTGTATATATGTATATATACACACATACATTTATACATACATATATTTATTTATACTATATTTATTATGTGTGTGTGTGTGTGTGTGTTTAGCACAATGCCATATATATTTTAGAACTATATATTTATATCTCCCAAACATTTTCTAGCATCCTGGAAGAGTTCTGAAATGTCTCAAAGGATTTTTGGCTCATCCATCCACACAGGAAAGACCAAAATAGTAGTGTGTCTTTTGGTCAGATTTGGATATGCATTTCAATAGATATGCTAAAATGATCATCCAATTATCTGTATATCTTGGATACTAAACATGGACAATGTACAGAACTCAGATTTGAACAGAAGAAAGAAACGTTGTATACCTTCTCAATAACTGCATTTTGCCAGTGTTCTTATAGGACAATAAGATATGGAATATCACTTCCTTTATAGAGGAATAACAAAGGGAGAGTGTATAAGCAGCTTGTAAATCATAATAAATGAGGAATTCTAATGAGGAATGGAAGTAAAGGACATCATTAATGTATTGAAGGGGGAAAAAATCCATCATGTGACAAGAGCATAGAATGGCAGTTAGAGAGTCAGAGACTTGTAGTAGAACTATCACAATGTGAACAAGTAAGGCATTTTCAAGAATATTGGGTACATATCCCTATACTGAAATTTTGAGAGAATGTGGTCAAGAAATTCATAGGATGGACAGATATGGATTGTTTTCCGTTTATATTAGAGGTGTGAACTCCTAAATCAGTGAAAGATGTTTAACTATTTGAGGGCCCTTTCAGTGAGGAAATTCCTTTACCACTGCAGATTTGCAACTGTTTGGCAGTTTTTAATCTTGAAGAGTCACTTATGACACTCAGATATTAAGTGACTTACCTAGGGTCACATAATCACTATATGTTTCAGGTGGAACTTGAATCCAGGCCTCCTTGATTTGTCATCTAACTCTCTATTATATACTCCAGATGATTTATAGATTGAGCATGGGAATATACTTAGCTACATTGTCAGTTTCTAAAAGAAGGTACCCAACAGTTCAGTTTCATTGAAACATTTTTCCCTTCAGAAAAATAGGTAGGCTTCCCAAAATCACAGAATACAGATTTGAGAGACCTGAGAAGTCATCAAATCGAATGTATGTATGACAGAAATTCCCCCTACAATATTCTTAACCAATGTTTGTTCAACCCTTTCTTGAAGACCACTAGTGAGCAAGAACTCACTGCTTCTAAAGTCAGTCAATTTTAATTTTGTAAGTGCTAATTATTAGGCACTTTTCTAGTGTTCACATTTTATTATTTTCTTGCTGTCTGCAGGCATAGAGTATAAAATGAATCCCTCTTCCATATAATGTACTTTAAAATAATTGAACTCCTATACCTAATATGTCCTTTGCAGGCAAAATATGTTGAATTCCTTGATCCTCTTGATGTATATCATGGTATTGCGTCACTAACCTACTCACTCACCAATGATTTCTCAATTGCTAAATCTAAAGGCCTTTTCTGAATCCCCATACTCCTTGGCCTCTTTTCAGCCTTTGATACTATTTACCACCCTCTGCTCCTTAATAACCAACTTTCTATAGGTTTTTGGGATGCCACTTTCTCTGGTTAATACTAGGTATAAGAACACTACCTCTCAGTCTCATTTGCTATATCTTCAATTATTTTATGCCCTTTAAACATAGGCCACACATGGTTCTGTCCTGGGTCCTGTTCTCATGTCATCTCATGTCATCTCATCCCATCCCATCTCATCTCATCTCATCTTATTGCATCACAGTGTATCTCATCATCTCATTTTCTCTCCTCTCCTCTCCTCTTGTACCATTATAGTACTTTTATTTGTGACCTCATCAGCTCTCATGACTGATTTAATTCTCATCTTTATGCTACTGATTCTCAAATCTACTTTCTCTAACTTAATCTATCTGCTGACCTCCAAGCCTACATCTACAGTTGTCTTTCAGACATCCTGAACTGGAAATCCAGTAGATATTGTAAACTCAACATGTATACAACAGAACCCATTTTCTTTCCCCCTAAATTCTTTTCGTACCTCCTGTCTTCCCTAACACTATTGTAAGGGCCAAATTTAATATGGGGAGAGTTAATTGGGCAGCTTGCCATAATATTGGGGTTCTGAAAATAATGAGAGACCTCTAGGTTCAAAGTTTCCTCCCTTCCAAACTGCCTTTTTTAGTTATTTCTCCCAGACTAATAAAAAAGGAGATTAACAGCTTCTTTTCCACAAAGAAACCAGGTTTTATTAATGGGAACAAAATTTACAACAAAGGTGAAGTTAATAAAGCCAGGGACAACAAGAAAGGGAATAGGGGAAGAGAAAATGAATAAGCTCCCTGGCTCTAGCAAAGACTGACTCAAATCCCAAACTTGCTTCCAGCCCAGCTAGCTCAAAGAGCTGGATTCACTTCCACAACACAAACTCACCACCACCAGGTGTCCGTAGTTTCAATGAGAGTCAGCTATGCAGTCTCTCTCCAGTTCGATTAGAAGCTCAACCACGCACCTCCTCTCTCTCTCCCTTTTTACCTCTCCCATAGGAAGTGTGTGTGTGGGGGGGTTCTTAGCCATGCTGACTCTCCAATTGGTTCAACATACTCCCTGGGCTGTCCCCATTATAATTTGGCTAGGCCCATGTGGGTGTAGGGGAACTACTAGGAAAGGCTTAGATGCTTAGTTGTTCTTTTCTATAATCTCTTCAAGTACACACCCATCTTCTCTTAGGCTTTTCAAGATTACATCTTTTCAGTCTGACCATAATGAAGCAAAGATGTGGTCATGGAAACCCCAAATCACAATTAATTCCTTACACTATGAAGGACAACACCATCCTCCCTGTTCTTCAGGCTGACAAACTAGGGGTCAGCCTTTACTCCTTACTCTCACCCCCATATTCAATATGTTTTTGAGGACTGTGAATTTCAGTTATGTAACATCTCAAATACAACTCCCTCTCTTCTTTAACACTATCACCACTCTGGTGCAAATACTTCACATCTTGTTCTAGTACTATTCTAAAGACCTCCTTGTGGGACTGCTTGTTTCAAGTCTCTCTCCACTCCAATTCAGCCTCCATTTGGGCAAGAAGGTAATTTTGCTAAAGCACAGATTCAACCATGTCACCCCCTCCTCTACTCAATAAATTACAGAGGTTCTCTATCACCTCTAGGATCGAATATAATGCCCCTTTTTTGACATTCAAAGACAATTGTACTTTTCCAGTCTTCTTATACCTTACTCCCCACCCTGTATTCTTTGATCACAGTCACAGTGGGCTTCTTGCTGTTCTATAAACAAGACAATTCATTTCCTGACAGGATATATTTTCTGGATCTTCCCCATAACTGTAATGCTCTCTTCTTCTCTGCCTATTGAATTCCCTAGTTTACTTTAAATCTCAATTCAAATCCCATCTTCTATAGGAAAACTTCCAAATACCTCTTAATTCTAGTGCCTTCCTTCTTTCAACTTTTTCCTATTTGTCCTGTACTTAGCTTGTTTGTATATAATTGCTTGTTGTCTTCCCCATTAAATTATGATCTTCTTAAGCATAGGGACTGTCTTTTACCTCTTTGTATCCCCAGTTCGCTCAATAACTGGCATGTGTAGATGTTTAATAAGCATTAACTTTCTTAATGGCCTATGGAAATGCTTTAGTTAATCAATGTCTTTTTTAAAAAACTGCGTTGGCCGTAAGTAAAGCCAATGTTTAATGTTATTCACTAGGCAAGAATATAGTGGGACTCTACCTTACATCTCTTGTTCTGGAGATCATGTCTCTCTGATTCATCTGGAGCTTTCAGTTCACTAAAATCCTAAGAGCTTTGTATTTTTCCCTTTTTTCCTCATTTATTAAGAATTTAATTTTCCCAAACTACATGTAAAAACAAATTTTAACAATGATTTTTAAAACTTTGCATTCCAAATTCTTTTCCTCCTTGTCTCCCTACCCAAACCCTTAAGAACTCAAGCAATTCAATATAAATTATTCATGTGTAGTCATGCAAAATATTTCCACATTAGTCAGACTGTGAAAGAAAACAGACAAAAACAACTTTAGAAAAAGGAACTAAAAAAAATTATGCTTCAATCTATATTCAGACACAATCAGTTCTTTCTCTGGAGATGGGCTGCATTTTTCATAAGTCTTCAGAGTTGTCTTGGATCATTGTATTGCTGAAAATAACTAAGTAATTCACAGTAGATCATCTTACAATATTGCTGTTATTTTGTATACAGTACATTTCACTTTGCATCAGCTTAATTAAGGCTTGCCTGTCTTCCTGGATCTATGCTGCTGAGAGTGAGATTTTCCCCACCCCTTTATATATGAGTGATTTAACTATGGTAACAATCATTTTAAAGACTACAAACTGTGATTTAACACATTTAGGTATCCTTTAGTAGGTTAAGCTAATAATAATGAAGGAAGTAAGACAGATACTAGTAGAGCAAATTAAAATGCTATATTGCTATCAAGTTAAGATGGCATCTAACTGAAGTTGTCTGTACAGGGGATTTTAATTCCACCTTACTTGAAATATCCTAAGTGGAAAAATGAAATCCAAGGGGTTTAAAACTTGATTGATGAAAGACTGATGGTTCAATTTACTCTACTTCAAAACTTATTGTACATGTGCCACTTGGGGTGTGTTAAATTTGTAGGAGAAGGCTCTGGGTCTTTGGGTCCTAGACCTGAGATCAGCTTTATTGTGAAACAGTATCTCTCTCTCAAAAAAACTATTTTGTTTTTTGGCTTGGAGACTTTGGTTTTTCTTCATCTAACCCTGCAACTTAGAAATCTTCCCAACACTGGTGTAGCTGATGTTTGAATCTCTCACAGTATAGAGTTTGAGAAATGAGACAAGAATGCAACAGCAACATTATTATTAAAAATAGATTTTAAGCCAAAAAAAAAAAAGAAAGAAAAGAAAAAAGAAACAAACAAAATACCTTTCCTGGATCTATTTTCCAGGTAAGTTCTTTTTCCAATGAGATATTTCACATTGCCTTCTACTTTTTTCATTCTTTTGGTTTTGGTTTATTGTTTCTTAATTTCTTATAAAGTCATTAGCTTCCATTTGCTTAATCCTACTTTTTTTGGGTGGGGCAAAGGGGGTTAATTGACTTCTCCAGGGTCACACACCTAGTGAATGTCAAGTGTCTGAGATCAGATTTGAACTCAGGTTCTCCTGAGTGCCCCTTAATCCTAATTTTTAAGTAATTATTTTCTTCAGAGAGATTTTGTTTTACCTCCTTTTGCATTTGGCCAGTTTGGCTTTTCCAGCTGTTGCCTTTTTTCATGATTTTCTTGTATCACTCACATTTCTCTTTCCATTCTGTCTTCTACCTCTCTTATTTTATTTTCAATGTCCTTTTTGAGTGCTTCTATGACCTGAGACCAATTCATATTTTTTTCTTGGAAGCTGTTGCGGAAATTTCCAAGCCCAACAAAGGAAAGAAACAACAAAGTCTCCAAGCCATGGAAAATAAGTTTATTGAGGGAGTTTACCAGTCTTACAATAAAGCTGGTCAGTCAGGGATAGGACCTGAAAGACCCCGAGCAGTACCAGGATATGTAATTTATACTCCATAGACTCCTCCCAGACTCCTCCCATTGCACCCTCAGAGAATTTCAAATGGTACAGATGAAGATACATTGAAACTTGAACATTATCTTTAGTGACAAAGGCCATCTATCCAATGAATCACAAAAGGGAAACAGTTATTCCTGTAACATATTTCTAAAGCAACATGGTTAGGTCTTTCATGTTGAAACATACTTCTAAAGCAATAGGCTACATATCTCAATGCTGATTGGTTCCTTCAACTTAGAAGATACTATCCTCAGGGTTGTGGTTAACCACAATGCACCTTTTCAAAAGGGACATCACTACAAAACTGATACATGACCCTTAGTTGAACATGTAACCACAATGGAGAGGACAAAGGTCAAGAGTCAAGTTTACAAGTACTACGTCAAATCAAACCATGAAAAGAATATTCAGAAGACATAAAAGCACAATACCTATGCTCTGTGCTAGAATATTAAGTTCCAAGAGACTAGAGAATACTTAAGATTAAGTAAATCACTTTTAAAATTGAGTAAATTTGGGCAGCTAAGTGGCTCAGTGGATAAAGCACCGGCCCTGGATTCAGGAGGACCTGAGTTCAAATCTGACCTCAGACACTTGACACTTACTAGCTGTGTGACTCTGGGCAAGTCACTTAACCTTCATTGCCCAACCAAAAAATAAAAATAAAAAATAAATAAAAAAAATTTTAAAAAATTGAGTAAATTTCATTTTATAGGCAATAATATTTATTACTATTGTAGTTAAAGCACTCATATCTAAGGGGTGTGAAAAATCTCTCTCACAAAGCTTTAGATGTAGGGGCTTTGAATTTTTATCTTTTTCTGAGGGTGTACTTTGATTTTCCTTGTCACCATAGAAACTTTCTAGGGTCAGCAATTTTTTTGTTGTTTATTAATTTTTCCCAGTCTATTTCTTGACTTTAAGCTCTTTGTTAAAGTGGGGCACTGTTTCCAGATTGGAGGGCACACTGTCCCAAACTTCGGGGGGTATGAGTAGCTGTTTTCAGAGATAATTCTAGGAATTTGTAGGTCCTTAGTTCTTCCAAGTTGGTATGATTTAAGGAGAGGTATGTTCACCACTCTCTTGGCCTGTGCTCTTATCTGCAAGCTGATTCTCTGTCCTGGAACCTGGAACAGAATTCGGATCCACAGTGACTGCAAGCCCTGGTGTGCTTATGCTCCTCCCCATCCTGGGACCACCACCCAAGACTGTGACCTGGATCGAAGTATTGGCAAAACAACAGAGTCCCGCCTCAGTGCCAGCAAAGAAACCCCCTATAATCTCCCCACTGTCTGTGGGCACAGTTCTAGAAGCAGTTGCTGCTACAGCTGATTTAAAGGGTCCTGAGGATTGGTTCTCTTGGTTTGGGTCTGTACAACAAACCTTTCTTGTCAACCTTCTAAGTTGTCTTTGATTGGAATATTATTTCAACCTGTCCTTCTGTGGGTTCTGCTACTCCAGTAATTGTCTTATGGCATTATTTGAAGGTATTTGGAGGGGTTTAGTGGAGAGTTCAGGCAAGTCACTGCCATCTTGCCTCCACTCATCCTAAAAGCTTTTTAAAACAGAAATTGTTATCTAGTCATCACTGACAAATTATGTACTTGAATAGTTGATTGTTTTTTTACCAAAAGTCTGGAAATTAATTTTATCCTTATTATATTTTCTAAGATTTAATTAAGAATCAAGCTTGTTGAGATATAGTTTGATACTGAATCCACCCTACATCATTGTGGTGATTCCTCCCAGAGAGAATAGAATAATAAGTACTTAACCATTACTTCAATATTTCAAGAACATGTAATTTCATCAGCATTAATACATCCTCTATTGATCCCAAATCTCAGCCCCTTTATATCTTAATATAAAAGCCTTTGAGTATTGCTATTGACAAAAACTTCACTATATCATGGACATCCTGATGAGGAACTTCTCCAAACCTAACCAACAACCACATATTCCAAGGCCCATATGCAAAGTCTTTCAAGGTTTACAGGACAGCAAGATCTAGTGGTCCACTGACATAGCCTTAGGGAAACCTGAGTCACACATTTTGATGAGACATCAGAATTGGACTTTATTCCTAATAGTAATCTTTTAAAATGATTTTTTTTTCTTTCTGGCCTAGAGATATATAGAAGGTAACTTTCTTCCCACTTCTCTTTGGCAAAATCACACAATGACAAATGGAATTGGGATCATGGGTGGACTGATGATGCTTGGCCTAAAGCTGATATAGGGTAATATAATGCTTGTTGTATTAAAATTGAATTTTGTCAAGCCAGTAGGTAATGGGAATAATAAAACATTTTTAACAGGAATGAAGAATGCGTTCTTTCTCTCTCCATTAATAATCTTGAACAGCTTTCATAGAAGTCCATTTTCATTCCGTATACATACTTGGTAGAATTAATGGGTGATTATGATTTTGTATTCAAGGTAAAATTCCTCAGGCATCAAAGAAGGTTTTGGATAGATAGGTATATTTACTTTTGTTATAAAAAATCCCCAAATATTTAATATGCATTTAATCCTATTAAGTTAATATTCAACTTCACTCCTAAGGGAAAAAAAATATGTTTTTATTGGGTACAATCTACCAAGGATAACTATCAAGTATATTTGAAAGTCCAAACGATTTACAAAACTGATTGCACTGGATAGTTTGGAGAGATTCTTAACAGAATGGATCCAATTTGAGGAGTTTTTATTCAGCATTCTATTACTTCTGACCCTATAGCATATACTCAAAAGAAAACTTTGAGTTTCTCCCCAAAGTATGCACTATTAATAAGCTGTAAAATATATTTCCATTGCCTAAGGTACTTTTTGAGTCCAAAAATCATTTTTTATTCATTTAACTCTTAATAAATATTTTAATAAACTAGTAAAAGTATGAGTTGTATAGATGTCAATTTTGTGTGCATATCTGGGTTTGTGCTAGCTCTTTCTCTCCTAAGCTCCTCACATAATGTGCAAGGTAGCAGCTGCCAAGAGAAGACATTAGGGGAAAGAAGGGATACTAATCAGTAGCTCTGAAATCATTATCTACAACTACTGTGTCTTCAAGTTTCTATGGTCTATGTCATTATTGTCTGATTGCTTATGTCTCTACTAACACTACTAAAGTTTCTGATGAGATTTTCTTAAGCACATTCTCCAGACTTATTTGCCTGCAAGAAATTACAAGCTGTAAACAAAATTCATTTGTTCTTTTTGAAGACATACACATTTAGTTTCTCTTAGCTTCCTTTTTAGACATATTTGTTTAACTTGCTAATGATAAAGGCATTTTCATTGTTGCTGTCATTTTCAGGTAGCAAGTTAAACAAATGTCTAAAATGTTAATCTATCAGCTCTTGCTAATGAGGACATGAAACATCACTTGCTTAAATAATGGCTTTAAAATAGAAATAATTTTTTTTTTCAAATTAGAAGCTAGGGGTAGCTAGGTGGAACAGTTGATATAACATTGGCCCTGGATTCAAGAGGACATGAGTTCAAATGCGACTCAGACACTTGACACTCACTAACTGTGTGACCTCAGGGTAAGTCACTTAACATCCATTGCCCCACAAAAAAGAAAAAGAAAAGAAAACAGAGAGAGAGAGAGAGAATTAGAAGCTAAATTGATCAGTAAATTTATATGGACAATCCAACATGGATGAATTAAGACTCCTTTAGCCTTTGTTTAGAATGAGAATATCTTAAAGTGCTAAAGTGCTAAAGTTTATTGTCACCCCTAGCATTCTTTCTTTCTATCTTTTTTATTTCTATTTGATTTCTCATCTCCCTATGTCTGTTGTAGAGGTCTTGTTCCCTTATTAATCATAGAATAATAGGTCACTAACTTTTCAAATCCCTATTAAATGTGACTTTTCTCTTGTTTTAGAAAATTTTTAGAGGATAATGGAAAACTGAGTTCTCAACTGATAAAATTTCATGCATCTATATTATTTGTTAGTTGTAAGAATCTAGTTTCCCGGGGCAGCTAGGTGGTGCAGTAGATAGAGCACCGGCCCTGGAGTCAGGAGTACCTGAGTTCAAATCCGGCCTCAGACACTTAACACTTACTAGCTGTGTGACCCTGGGCAAGTCACTTAACCCCAACTGCCTCACTAAAAAAAAAAAGAATATAGTTTCCTCCCTTAAATACTTTATTACAACTGTTTGGATTCTATTTACTAAATAAATAAATCTTATATATAAGTGAATCTTATATATAAGTGAATCTTAAATCTGCTTAGTATTTTCTCTCTTCCACTCCTAAAATTTGTTTTATAATAGGGACTGATTCAGAATAACTGTAATATAGATATACATTTGACTTTTTATTATATTTTTAGGTGAAAAGTCACTGGAACTTTTATAACACACTCAAATCCTTAATCTAGGATAATAAAATAGACCAAAAATACAAAGGTATATAAATTCCATTGCTAACAAAGAATGATAGCTTATAAGAAATGGAAATAAATAAGACTGAATTGCACATTGCTCCTGAAATTTTATTTACTATTTTCATTCTTACCCAAGAACATTTAAAAAGCCGATGCTAACAAATTCCACTGTGTCACTACTCTATGTACACTCCATTTGGAAGACTTTCTCATCTCCTATATTCCCATTATGTGTATGCCTTTAAGAACTGACAGAAAACTCTATTGAATTAAACTGTAATATAAGCATTATATAATTACTAAATATTTTTTCAGGATATATAAACATAAAATTTGACACAAATGAAAGCAATATAATTTGCAAAATGGAAACAAATGGGCTTGAGTCTATAGGCTGAGTATTCAATATGGGAATGTAATGCTTTCTTCAATAAAGGCTATGTTTGTATATATATATGTATGTGTGTGTATGTATATATATGTATATGTATATATACACACACACACATGTATACATATCTATACATACATATATGTGTGTATATATATACATATATATACAATATACATATATCTATATTTCTGTGTGTGTGTGTTGGGAATATTTTAGTAACTGTTCATACTTTCAGTAACAATGTCCCTGCTTGCACCTTTACAAATTGGAGAAACTGTCATTTCCTGGGAGATATAACTATTTCAACTCTAGACCACCTTCCTTGCCCCCTGCCCTGACTGGCGAACACTTCATATAGTCCACTATATCAAGGTAGGTACCAGCTAAACTCCAATATATACTGTGGTATAAGGTTTCAGCCTTTATGCTAATGTATGCATACTATATACCATTTCCCATCCTTTTTTTTTCAGAATTGTAACAAATTGGTAATAGCAACTGCATAAAATTATATCTGCTTATGATTCAAGACAATAGTCCCATAAATTTTGGCCCTGGCCATCATTCTCCTTTATATTTATGTGTCAGCTTCCCCCATTAGAGTAGGAGCTCTTTGAGTTAAGGGACAGTCTCACTTTTGTATATGCATTCTCATCAGTCAGCATCTTGCTTAGGATATAGTAAACATTTAACATTTTTTAATTCATTTGTTCTATGGTGATTAAAATTATATGGGGTTGCCTTCTAATTGTCCCAAGTTTTAGGGAAAATTAGATAGGGTTTTAATGTATAGCTACTTAGAAATTAGAAGCTACTGCACCAGTTTGGGGGCATTATGCTTTATTAAAGCATATTAAATATTAAAAAAGAGAGAGAGCCCATTGCTCAGAAAAATCAGAAGGCCTATCTAGGATAGAGGGGAGAGAGAATCATCTGTATCCTACCTCCTTGAGCATTCAAAGCCAAGTACACCTGAAAGAAGGCCTTGAGGCTGCCCCTTCTGTGTCCCAGGGTAAAGAGTATGTGACTGCATAAGTTGCCTGAAGGCCAGAGGAGAACCCGCCCTTACACATTGCTCAAAGGTAATTGCCTAGCATTATTCAAATCTATTGGTTTACTGGATTTGAGGATGGTTTAGGACAGTGCATGCTGATGTCAGAGTACAGAGCCCTCTAAGGGGAAAAAGCCTTCAGGTAGGTGTGGTTTTAATCCCTATTCACATTTCATGGTGCAACCACATTCCCTTTGAAATTCTCCTGACTCTGGGTTGACCTTAAAGAAGGTCTGGCCAGGCTCTCTGAGTCTCACAGAACCCCATTATTTTCTCACAGTTCATATTAGATGATCTCATCATTCTCTTCTAATTATAAGATTTTATGATTCTAAGATATAAGTGTATTTTAGAAATGAGGAAAATGAAATTCAATGAAGTATGTGTAATTTAAGATTCTGAATGTGGATTCTAGTCTGTTCCCCCAGTTGTGGGGGAAACTGACTAAAATCACTAGCTTAGGTTTTTAAGGGTTTATTGAAAAATAGAAAGAGAAAGATTGAGAACAGAATTCCAACAGCCTGGCATTCCTATCTTTCCTCAAATTTCCTGTGAAGTCCTCTGCTGCCACCACCACCATCAAGTCAGGAACCCAAAAGAGACCGAGCTCTCCATGCAGGCCCTCTTTACTCCTTCCTGTCCCCTCCCAGAAAATAGGAGGCTCCTCAAGTTGATTGGCTGGTAGCCTTGATAGACAGCACCCATGTGCAAATGTCACTTCCTGATGCCAAGGAAAAGCCGCATGGCCTTGCCCTCTGAGGCATTTTCCTCATGGTGGAGCTTTCCCACAGTAAGTCTCCAATCATTATAAGTAGAATATATTTCCCATAGCAAAGAGACCAATGAGTGGTAGAACCAGAATTCTAACTCAGATCCTATCTTAAGTAGACTGTACTTTTTATTTTATCACAATACAAAAGGAAACACAAAACTCCTCTCCAAAGAGATTTCAGATGAATACGAAGGTAAAGGGATATAAAAATAATAATTTCATTTCTAGTTTTAGAGCAGGGGATCAGTAGAAACAGAAGAAAGCAATTTTGAAATAAGATATTTGTAGAGTATAGAGAATGTGAATAATGTTGGAAACTGACTCTGATGAGAGAAATTTGTGAAGCCTGAGGAGACCTATTCTTATATAAAGAAGATAATTATAGTATTGAAGGGCAGAGAAAATGACTTAAGAAGCAAATTCCATAGAAAAGGAAAAGGAAGAACAAGAGGTAGAGCAAGGACAGTAGGACATTAGTCAAGGGACAATGAAAAAGACCTGAAAAGAAGATTGACATAATAGTGGGTAATAATAGGAAACTAGGTGTTGCAGTACATAGAGTGCCAGGGTTGGAGTGAGGAAGACCTGAATTCAAATTCAGCCTCAGACACTTCCCATTTAAGATCCTAGGAAAGTCACTTAACCTGTGTTTGCCTCAAATTCTTCATCTTTAAAATAAGGATAATAACTGCCTTTACCTCCCAAAGTTCTTGTGAGGATAAAATGAGGTAATAATTGTAAAGCATTTAGCATAGTGCTTGGTACACAGTAAGTACTATATAAATGCTAGCTATTATTATTATTATTAAAAATAAATATAATGTAGCCATCAGTGTTAATAAGGCAAGACCACCCTAACAAACTGCAAAGACTTCCATAGATTGTTGGGGACCAGAACTACTTCAGCTAAAACAAAAGGCTAAAACATTTCAAATTACTTTTCTATAGTGTGTGATGTTTCTTCCATTACCAAGATTTTTTTTTTAATGTTCAGAGTGAAGGCTTTTCTCCCTCTTAGAATAAAAGATAAGAGGGTGAGAAGTAGCTTTCAACTCCCTAGGAAAATGAAATTTTCCATTAAAAAGTATAAATAATTCCATACAAAAACAAGGAACACAATCAAAAGTGATACTGGGGAATAAAAGCTTTTGAGATTGGAGGGCAGAAGAATGTGACAAAAAAGAGAAAGTGAAGAGTAAGGAACATAGGGCACTTGGACCAAAGATGAAGATATGAAGCTCTCAGAAAAAGCTGCATTTTCCTTGAAGAAAGTATCTTCTTGTCCTTAAAAAAATGTTGATGTGTGTCCACAGGGCCATTGTGTAAGATATTAGCACTAAAGATGACAGGAAGAAGAGATTAAGGTAGTAGTTTGGTGACTCCCTCTTAAGTGGTACTGGAATTCTATTTTTTGACTTGATAACATTAAGTAAAGGGTCTGTTCTTTGTCTGAAAGCTTAGACTTGTAAATGTGTATATCTATCACTGATTCTGGATAATTTATAAGGGCAAAAATATTATAGGCATAAGGAACTTAGAAAAGATTGCTAAAATATATGATATTTGGGGGAAGAAACTAAAGCCCTTAGGGGCGCAGGTGGTAGTTTGATCATGGCTGCACATTGTAGATGAAATGCCTGCAGGAAGGAAAAATAATGTGTATTAATAGAGAAAATATCTGGTTAAAAGAGGGTATCTATGAATAAAATTTGAACTTCTGGAAAAATCCTTAAAGGAGAAGAATCAGGAGCATGTACTATGCCTGAAAAAGAGTGGTTGAATTGTTATTTGCCTATAATCTTACAATACTCAAATGAAGAAATCTAGGAACCAGAGTCATGAAGCATAGTAAAGAATATTGGGGCAAAATCAATAAAAATAAAAAGAGAAATGGCATTTTCTTTGCAATATTTGACAAATAGATTGGGTAGAAAGAAAAAATCAACAAGGCGTTTCTGATATATATCACAAGCCTAGCAGAGAGAAGTGTCTCTGAATTGATAGGGGACTTCAGTTCTCTGGATTTCTGCCAGAGAATTGCTTTCTCCCTGCTTAAAAAAATGAACATATGATGTCTTTTTATTCCTTTAATGAAAATTTAATCATTCAAAAGATGAAAGAAGCTGCAAGATAATGATTCATTCTCACCAATAAAGAAATAATATTTGTTGTGTGGAAATTAATAAGAACTATGAGGGTAGTGACCATTACCAGGAGAGACAATTTAAACAGTCTGACAGGCATTGTATATATCAAGATAGTACATTTCAAAGAACTAGCATATAGAATGAATATGATACCGTGGTCCAAAATTCTAGAGTAGTGAGCCTAGGAGGTATGAGAAGCCCTCAGTAAAGAAAATATGAAGACACAAAAAGAAACAATTCAAATTAGGAGTGAAAATTAATATTGCTTAAAAAGAGAGTAAGAGATATTTAGAAAACTTATCCATCAACTTAGATTTTAAAAAGATGTCCAGAAGATGAAAGCAAGGTCAATGGCAAATAAAATGAAATATCTTCTTTTATGCAAGAGTGTGATAGAGTTCAAAATTATTTGAAGGTTCATGGAGAAACTAAGGAAAATGTGGGTGTATGTGTGCACAAAGATTTTTTTATGCTTGTCTGCATGCATGATGTGTGTGTTTTTAAAATTGGAGGATCAAAGAAAGGAGGCCACTTTCTGAGGGCATTGTTCATCCTATATTTTTAAAGAGGACCAATGACATCACAGGTAAAATCGTGAGTTGCACAGGAATTAGTTTTAAGTAAGGCAGATTTGTAAAATGTTATCAACTGCACTCTCTTCCAGAGCCATTGAAGTCCTTTGGCAGGACAAAAGACAAAATCACTGGCAATGGCCTGGGATGCAGAGGATGACCTTGGCATCTGCAATATCTGACCAGGCTCTAAGTACAACTGCATTAGCCACCTTCATGCCTGTTAGAACAAATGTGTTCTTATCTGTCCATTTCCAGAAGTCTTCATATACTTGGGGTCAGGAGAGTTTTACAAGGGAATGGCCATTGGACTCTTCTTGCAGCCTAGCACAGCTCCCTCTAAGCTGTCTTTACTGAAAAATAATCTCAGCCTATCTTTTTGTGAGTTTTGCTCCACCAGGGGTTCTTTTATTGCTATTTTGGGGGTAATTGTGTCAGGAGCTCTGTGCATTTAATGTCTTTACCACGCCATCTTGGCTCTGCCCCCAGAAGTCCATGCCTAACTCTTTGTGACACTATGTGTGCTTTCCTTGATAAAGATACTAGAGAGGCTTGCAATTTACTTCTCCAGTTCATCTTACAGGTGAACAACTGACATAAAGATCATTAAGTTACTTGTCCATGATCATAGAGCTAGTAAATGCCTGAGGCATTTACTCATGAAGATACATCTTCCTAACTCTATGCCCAGGGATTTTATCCTCTTTTTGGTAGAGGCACGTCACCACACATTGATCTAAATGTAACACTCTACTATAGCAACCGACTGCCCCCTTTTTAGGTATTTTGGCATTGTTCAGTCATTTCACTTGTGTCTAACTCTTCTTGATTCCATTTAGGTTTTTGGTTTTTGTTTTTATAATGATAAAAAAAGTAGTTTGTGGGGCAGCTAGGTGGTGCAGTGGATAGAACACTGGCCCTGGATTCAGCAGGACCTGAGTTCAAATCGGGCCTCAGACATTTGACACTTACTAGCTGTGTGACCCTGGGCAAGTCACTTAACCCCAATTGCCTCACCAAAAAACAACAACAAAAAAAGCAAAACAAAACAAAACAAAAAGTAGTTTTCCATTTCTTTATCTACCTCATTTTGCAGATGAAGAAACTAAGGCAAATAGGATTAAGTGACTTGCCCAGAGTAACACTGCTACTAAGTTCCTGAGATCAGATATGAACTCACAAAGATGAGTCTTCTTGACTTCAGTCCCAGCACTCTATCTGTTGTCTTACCTATCTGTTTGTTGTTGAACAAAATGTCGTCTGAGGTCCCTTTAGATTTTGATATACAATCATGTGATTCTGCGAAAATATGGGAGTAGCTAATAAAAGAAGATTTATCTACTCTAGAAGAGTTAGCTAGGTGGCACAATGGATACAGTACCAGGCCTGAAGTCAGGAAGACTAATCTCCATGAGTTCAAATCTGACCTCAGACACTTATTAGCAGTGTCACCCTGGGTAAGTCACTTAACCCTGATTGCCTCACTTCCTCATCTCTAAAATGAGCCATAGAAGGAAATGGCAAACCTCTACAGTATATTTGTCAAGAAAACCCCTAATGGGGTCACAGAAAGTCAGGCATGACTGAAAAATTACTTAATAAAAATGCAAAGTACTTTAGATAATCAGTCTCCTGTTTGTTAAATGTATAATAATTAAATTATTAGGGGACTAGGCTGGGTTTTCTAAAATATTGCTACTTATAAATTAATTGCTATTGCACCAGTTTTGACAGTAAGCATTTATTATTAATTAATATCACATATTAATAAGGTATTGACTATGTGTCTCCCGGACTTCCCCACTAGTCACAGGTTTACAGGCCTAAACAATTACATAACCAGCATGGAGAGTAAAAGAGAGTCCTGGGAAGAAGAGAGCCAAGAAACAAGAAAGTGACCCAGGTGTGCTCAGGGATTTTATCCTCTTTTTGTTAGAGGTAGTTCACCACATAGTGATCTCAGCTAATTGGTTAGCATCATTTAGCTCCATTGATTGCTATAACTCAGGGAGAAGGGGGGTTCTAGAGATCAAATTTCAAACCATCTAGGTGTGCTTCTTCCCCTAGCTAATCAAAAGGATCAATCTGCATACCTTTTGTTAAAGCTGAAGGCTCATCCCAGGATGGTTTCTAGTGAGTGTGAGAGCAGTTAAAACTATTGTCTGGGTTTCTACCAGAAATTCATTACTAATAATTATTTTTTCATGCAATATATCCTCAGAAGCTGAAAGAATGGGGAAATGTGATTAATGAATGATAGACAGCAATCTGTGAATACTCATGAAAAACAGAAAAGGTAGCACAGGATTGAATGAGCAAATGCTTTGGTTTTCAAGCAAAATAAAAAGGAGGGATGGGGAGAAGTCAATATATGAACTACAGACCAATGAACTTAAATTTAATTCCTAGTGAAATACTAGAGCTCATTATTAGGAAGACGGTTACCAAATATTTAGAAAAGGAAGAAATGATCATAAAAAGTCAGCATGGCTTCCTTAAGGAAAACAAACAAACAAACAAAACAACAACAACAGCAAAACATGCCAGAATGACAATTAACTTTGTTTTGTTTGTTTGACAGTTACTAGCCTGATTAAACAGGGTAATGTTCTCTATATAATTTACTTTTTTTTTCTTTACTATTTGCCAAGTTGTTCCTTGTACTGTATGTGACTAAATAGAGAAACAAAAAAACAAAACAGATATAATACCTTTTCCATGTGGCCTTGAATTTAAATTTTGTCAGATTCAAAATTTGTTAAATGACTGAAACAATTTATGTTTCCATATCAAATTGGGAAGAATGTTTTAGTTTATATTCCCAGGACACTCTGCTATGGTCTCAGTGCCAAATTAATATCAACCCATTGCCAGTTCCCATATGTATAGATAGCATGTTTATCAAATTCTCAAGTGACATAAAGGAGTAAGAAAAGGTAACTGTGGGTTTTTTTAATTAATTGCTATTGATATATACAACTGTTTAGGGTGTGCATATTTTAATTAATATTACATACCAGTAAAGAATTGACCAAGTGTCTCCCTAACTTCTCATGGCCTCAGGTCATGAAAGCTGGGAGAGAGCTTCAGTGTGGTAGTTAGTGCAAGCAGAGGGAAAAATCAACAACACTCAAAGACCCAGCAGACCTAGAAACCAGAGAGCCAAACCCAGAGGCTCTCTAAATCTCCTCCTCCTCCCCCCAAAAAAGACTCTAACGGCATCTCCTGAGGGTTTATAACCTCTATTGAAAGCTAATTGGTTAGCATCATTCAATTCCATTGGTTGATGTGAGCTGTACTCTACAGATGACATCAGGTAAAGACCCTAACTCAAGTTGATTAAGGCATAGCCCATTATCTTGGTGTGGTTTGATCACATCAGTCCTTCATTGAGCTAAACAAAAGAGTTTATCTCTATTTCTTTTGTTTCCCTGGGTTTATCCCAAGTAAGATTTTCTGGAGTGTGGAGTAGAAAGCACCGAGAAACTGATCTCTGGGTCCCCACAAGATAGCCATTATTAATAATTATTTTCTCACCTAACACATTACAGGACAGAATCAGAGGCCAAAACACTTTCAGCAGGCTTGAACACTGTGACATCTAATAAGATAAACTATAATAGGTAAATAAGACGTCTTATAGGTCTTCAAAATAAAGCCCACAAATAAAAGATGCTATATGAGTTTCATCTGAAAAATAAAAGTTACAATGTTCTTAAAGCTCCATAGGAAAACAATGTGAAATTTTAGCTAAGTGCTTTTCTTGTTACATTAAGTTAAATTATATTACAGTTTGTAATGTGAGTTGAATATTATCCGGTATTTAGCAGATGATAGTCCCTGTTCAGGCCATAACTATAACATTGTTTTCAATTTTGTGGATCATATTTTAAAATTAGCATTAATATGATGAAAACCATCATGTAGAGCAGGATCACTTATTTAAATATGGTGCCATATGAAGGTCAGTTCAAATGGAACTGAGAAGACTTACCTTGGAAAAGGGAAATTGGGTGTTGATGAGGGGAGACATGATAGCTGTCTTCAAGTACTTGAAGATTTATCATAATATTATAAGGATTAGAATTGTTTCTGGTCACCTGTAGAAGGAATAACTAGGAACAGTGAATGGAACTAGTAAAGGAATATTTAGATTTGATATGAGGAAAAATTTCCTAATAATTCAAATTTTGAATGGGCAAACTCAAGTTAATGGGTTTTCAAACACTGGAAATCTTTACCTGAAGTATATGGATCACCACTTGCTAGGCATGTGGTAGAAAGTATTCTTATTCAGGTACTGATAGGATTAGAAGGACTCTTAAGTCCCCTTCAACTTTGAGATTCTGTAATAAATGGTAGGGCTGAGATTGGAACTTAATTAAGTCTTTTTATTATAAGTACTATGTTCCTTCCACTAGTGATGAATTAGACATCAGAGGAAATAGGCTCTAATTCTTCCTATCCAAAAATTCAACAACGCTTGTCTTTATTTCCTAAAAATAGTTGACGACTCTAGGCAGTAATATGTGCTTCAATTTTTCCTTCTGTAAAGAATTATTTACAATGCCTGCTCTGCAAGTACAAGAATGCATTTGCAAGTATTTTTTAAGGTATCAAAATGACATATAAGCCAAAATTATGATTATTGTTTTGCCAAATCTCTTGTTACACATTTTTTCTCTAAGCAAGATGTTTCTATCACCTGTGTGAAGAATTGAATAAGCCTGACTTCCAAAAGTAATATCTATTAATTTCTGTCTATGCCATGCCAAAAATGGTAACTTTTTTCAGAAACTATTTTTTCAGAAGATACTGTCAATAATTTGAGGATAGGTTTGGGATGTAACCAAGGAGGACTATTTCCTTCAGCTCTCTAGGACTATTGGGTGGCCATAAATCAAACAGCTGCATGTAGAGTGAATGGATGACCTAAAAATTTTGCCTATAAGTGCAACAATGTAACTACAAGTATAATCAACACAAACCATATAGCAGCAAAAATAAATGGAGGCACAAAATTCACTGAAGAAGAGTTTCTTAGGCCAAAATGTATTAAAATAGTGCTATTTCAGGGAGAATAGTCTATTTCATTGTAAAATATGTGAGGTTTACCTAACTGTATGATAGGATTTATTTGGGTGACAGGCCTAGGGCCTGTTCTATGGGGGATTCTGCATTGTTGGTTGAACCCTCTCCTTGAGAGTTATGTACTGGCTAAAGGCACCAGTTGCTGAAGCAAAGGGGATGGCCAAATTAACCTAAAAAAGAAAGAACTGAGACAAACTCATATTAATACAATTAGACCAAAATTTCAAAGAAAAGCACAAAAATATCTTATATAAGCTTTTATCCATTCATTTTATAATACCACACACACACACACACACACACACACACAAACACACACAATCTCTCTCTCTAGTCACCCTGCCATTAGTCCCTGTTTAAAAAAAAAATTGTAATCAAGAAAACCAATTAAGCATTCCAGGCTACAGAGTAACTGTGTCCAAAAGCAGATGAAATCTATCTATAGATTGATGATAGATAGATAGATAGATAGATAGATAGATAGATAGATAGATAGATAGATAGATAGATAGATAGCACCCTATCTTTCTTTTAAGTGAAGTAATATTGCATTGAACTATGTGTCTGAATTTTACCAGAATATGATATAAAATGAAAGGCAATATATTAAATTAGATACCAATTTGACCTTTGAATCAGTAAGACCTGACTTTAAATCTTCTCTCTAAACTGTACTGGTTATGTGACTGTTCAACGAACTCAATTTGTCAGTGTATGTTACTCTGTTAACTTATAGTTAGGCAGGCAATAAAAAATCATTAAGTGCCAATATATGCCATGGACTGGGGATACCAAAAAAAAAATTAAAAGGCAAAAGATGATCCCTACTTTCAAAGAGCTCAAAGTCTGATAGGGAAGACAACTGAAAAAAAAATACATACAAACAAGCTATTTGAAATAATTAATGGAATAAGATCACTAGAATTAAGGGGAATATGGGAAGGTTTCCTGTATATTGGTATGATATTAACTGGGACATCAATGGCGTCAAAAAGTCCAGAAAGGAGAGATGCAGAAGGAAAGCTTTCTAATAATGAGATTAGCATTAGAAAGGAAAGAGAAAATCTCCACAATCCAAATGGATTGTAACTACAAAGAGGCCAGTATCATTAAATTACAGAATATTTGTGGTATATAATGTATAAGAAGACTGGAATTTAGGTGTGGGGAGGCAAGTTATAAAGAACTTTGAAAAGTAAAAAAAAAATGATTGTATATTTGGTGCTGGAAGTGACAGTCACATAATTTAATTGGGGATGAGGGTGGGGTTAACATTAACATAACTGTATTTTAGAAAAATCACTTTCACAGGAAAGTGGAGAATGGATTAGACTAGGAAGAGACTTGGGGCAGGCCAAGTCATCAGCAAGCTATTTCAATGGTCTAGGTGTGAAGAAGCGAGAAAATATGCCAAGGTTGTAGTAGTGTCAGAGGAGAGAAGGGAGCATATTCAAGAGATTATAAAAAGGTGAAATTGACAAGATTTGTCAATAGACTGGTTATGAGATTGTTTATGAGAGTAGGGATGATAAAAGAAAGTAAGGAGTGAGGGATGAAACTTAGATTACAACCATCAATAGCAATGTTGCTGTTAAGTGATTTTCCAGTCATGCCTAACTCTCCATGAGCCCTGTTAGGGTTTTCTTGGCAAAGATACTGGTGTAGTTTTCTATTTCCTTCTCCAACTCATATTACAGATGAAGAACTGAGAGAAATAGGGTTAAGTGATTTGTCCAGGATCACACAGCTAGTAACTCTCTGAAGCCACATTTGGACTCACAAAGTTGAATCTTCCTGACTTCAGGCCTGGCACTAGGTGCCACTTAGGTGCCATTCAATAGCAATATGAAATTTGAAAATAGTGGAAGGTTTGGGAGAAAGATAACAAGTTCAGTTGGACATAATTAGCTTACATTATCTATAAAACATCCAATTTAAGATGCATGGTAAAATAGTGGAATTTGGCAGATGAGGGGACCCCAACAGGAAGTAGGACACACACACTCACTTGCTCACTGGCCTTGAAGGAGCTTTGGAGCAGACAGGCTGAACAGCTGACTCCCATAGAAATTACCAACTCCTGGTGGTGAGTTAAATCCAGCCCTTTGAATCAGCTAAACTGGAAGTGAGTTTGGGGATTGTATAGGTTTTTGTTAGAGCCAGGAAGATTTTCCGTTTTCCCTATTCCCTTGTCCTTGACTTTAGTAATTTCACCTTTGCTGTGTATTTTATTCCCATTAAATAAAACCTGATTTGTTTTTGGAAAAGAGGGTGTTAAGCTCCTTTCTTATTCACCTGGGAGAAATAACTCAAAACAGCAGTTCAGAGGGGAGGTAGCTTTGGACCTAGAGGTCCCTCATTATTTGTTAAACCCCAATAATACAGTGAGCCACCCAATTAACTCTCCCCATATTAAATTTGGGCCCTACAGATGTCTAATAGGCAGTTGTAGACATGAGTCTGGAGTCAGTAGAGGTTAAGGCTAGATAAATAGATCTATCAAAATATGGAGATGATAATTAAATACGTGGGAGATGTTAACATCACCAGGTGAAATAGTATATAGCAGGCAAAGAGAAGAGGTTATGGAAAAGACTTCTGAGAGATACCGATGGTTAACCAGTGCCATTTGGATGAAGATTCAGAAAAAGATACTGATAACTGCTCTGATAGGCAGGAGAACAAGGAGAAAATTGTGTCACAAAAGTTTATAAAGAAACAGTAAAGAGAAGAAGTAATTGAGAGTGTCAAAACTTGCAAAGAGGTCAAAAAGGATAAAATTGAGAAAAAGATTTAAGTTACAAAGTAGTTACAAAGCTATATTAGTAGAAAGAGCTTCTGATATAAATAAATTATATCTAGGAAGCCCCATCCCCATGGAGATATTTTATCACATGTACATCATTAATAGATCAATGGAATTGACTCAAGATCATAATCATTGTAAGAAACATCTCAAGGCACCATTTTCCCAAGATCTCAACTTCTCAAAAGAATATCTGGCTATGCCTAAAAGTGTTGTTTCTCCTTTTGACATATTTGAATATTTTCATATTTGGAAACTTTATGAGCTAGACTGGCCTAATGTATGAGGATGACAATTTGTCATTTATAACCTAAATGCAACCCCAGCTACATGTCCATATATTCTTAAATGTGTGTGTGTGTGTGTATGTGTGTACATGTACTTTCAATCAAGAGACAACATTTTAAAAACTGAGGTTTGAGTACCTCATCTTTTGGGGATTTTTTTTTCTAATATTACTTAATCTTTAATTTAATTTATTTAAAGTTAATGTTCTCTGTTCAAGTCTTTATCCAATGCCTTATGTTATATAGATGCCCTTATCTTATAAACAAACAAACCAAAATATGTTTGTGATCATTCCTACCAAGTTGGAAGGTTTTGAGTACAGGTTCAAATGAATGCTATGTTTGTCTTTTGAAAATCCTCATAGATAAATGCAAATATTATTTTTTTGTCTAAACAAACAATTGTTAAGATGTGTGGGTATGTGTGTTGGTATTGGTCTATGTGCTGAAATGCTAGATTTATTGAAACATTTGTAACATTAATTCAGGGACCCTGTACTTGGCTTCATAGGGCCTGAATTTGAATCTTACCATGACTCTACCACTAAATATCATTTTGATCTTGGTGAATCCACTTAATGAGTCTGAATCTTAGTTCTCTGCACTGTGAAACTGGGAGACTGACCACTAAGATCCTTTCTAGGTCTAGATATAGAATCCTATCTTCCTATAGGGAAATTTGCAAGTCTATAAATGTAGTTCTATCATAGAATCTCAGAGTAGGAAAGGATCTCAAATATCATTACTCTAACCTAGGTTTTAATGTGACATCCTTCCTCTAAATTCCTACTCTCATATTTTGCATATATATGTATTTTTACTAGTATATCATTTTAGGACAATTTTTGGAGGAAAAAAGAAAATTGCATATTGGCCAATACTTTAAGAAAGCAGTGTCTAACTGACATTTTAATTGTTTCCCTACTATATTGGTGAATTGACAGTGACAGTTAACAAGTTTATGACTGGAAAGGAAAGTGTATATACATATATATATAGCATATATATGTATATATGTATATGTATGTATATATATATACATATATACACACACATATACATGTATACATACGTATATATGTGTATGTATGTATATATAAAATCTGTCTATCTATTTATCTATATACTTACATGTATATATGCATATATCTACTTTTATTTACATTTATCAGAAAATTACCTATTTTTGAAGGTCAGTTATCTCTGCCTTGGTAATTGTTTAAATTTTTTTTCTAAATCATAGCAGCAATTAAATCACTGCTTTTAGATGCCTATAATGTACTAATGGGTTAAATGATGAAAAATCAATGGAAATGAGCTCAGTTGAGGCTAATATTCATCAGTGAATTTTTTAACATCATTGAGATGATAAATGTTTCCAGCAATTAAGTTGATTTTTGTTTTACCTCTCAATTTGCTATTTGCTACTATGGAGACATAGTCTTTATCTACTTGGACTGTAGCAAGCAATTTGGTTGTCTGAAATAGGCTTACATCATCTTAAGAACCTGAGTTCTGTGTCTCAGCCCATCACCTCCAAATTTCAGGATTATTGGTAAATCCTTATGAGTATTAAGGAGCTTCTCTCTGTATTATTAGTTAGTTTGTTTTTAAATAAGGCCTCATTTCAGAATGCAAGAGGTTTTCTGTAATTTAAAAGAAAACAAAGAAAAACATTTTTCAAAGTTGCTTGATTATGATGACAGCATGAAAGTTGAACAAAATTAAATGGGTAACAAAAGAAGTACAATTAGAAAGTTCTGACTTTTATCCAATTATGCAACAGGGTAAAAACAATTAGTTTGCTGTGCTCTGTCCAGTAGGGCAAATTATGCTGACAGGAGAGAACAGAAGCAATTTTTTGTCAGCCAAATTTATTTTTTGCTTAGCAAAGCTGGAAGTCATGAAATGATGTGTCCTGGTGGATAACCTGAAGGTCAAAGTTTAAATTAATCTTGCTAAATAACTTGATCTAAGGCTGAAAGTTACCCACAGGATTTGCAGCACTCTGGTTACACGGAAAGAACTGAGAAAGGAAAAGAAAGATGATGTGGATATATGACACAAAAATGAGAGTGTTGTCTTTAGTAGGTTTCAGCATCATTTCCTTGTGTGTTTTATTATGTAATTAAGGGGGGAAAGTTATTTTTCTGTTCTTGTCAAATTTTAATTAAAAAGAAAACTTTCCATAAGCATGAGCCTAGTGGAGTCCTTAATTTTTGTCATCAATGACCACATTGAGAAAGGGAAATGCATTAGGATAGAGTGAGAGGAAAATGCTATCAATATTAAATTTTTCATCTTTTCATATTCATTGAAAATCTAAAGAAAAAAATTAAATCATGTGCATATGCTTTTAGTAATTAAGTTAGATAGTATCAATTGATGTGGGCTAAAGGGCAAGGTTTTGAATCCCAGCTCTGGTAAAACTAAATGTCCTTGTTCTCTTTAAAATAAATAAACAAATTCTTAGAAAATGTTGTCCCAAGTAAACTGAAAGATCTTTGTGGGATACTGAATATGCATTTGTGCACATAATTAGGATAAAGGACTGGGGGATAAATTTGAGAGAGGAAGGAAAGCAGGCATTTATTTGTATATGTCCATTCCTCTCTGTGTTATTCATGTGGATGAATGCTAGATAGAGTTTTCTATTCTTTAAAGTTATGTAATTGCTATTTTAATTAGCACCCTAAGTCCATTGATTTGAGATAAAGGATAGATCTTAACTTCCTGAATGCATGCCTAATTATTCATGAAAGGTAAAGCAAAGAGAAAGTGGCCAGTGATGATCTTATTATGTATATAGAAATATAAAAAGGACAGAAGTTTAAACCCTTGCTCCAAAGTGCTAGCCTTCTATCCTGTCTGACAACTCTGTGATAAAAGAGAAAGTATTTTGATGTATTAATTTTATTAATGTTCTAATTGAGATAAAGCAGGGTCCACATTTTTTTTTTCTTCCCTTAGGCTAAAGGAAGTAAGTTGCCACTGTTATTTAACTATCTAAGAGAGGAGTAGGTGTTATCAGATTAAGTTTCCTTTTCCACAGTTATACACCCCCTCCCCCATGAACTGTGAAAGCTTTGTGAAGGAAAAATGCTGATAGAGGTAAATAGGGAATAGCAACTGCATGAAGACAGAAAGAAAGGAGTATCTGGACCCACCTGAATTCCAAAAGTTGAGGCAATGGGAGGGCATGGGTACATTTCCTTTTGTGGCCTTTAATCTTTAATCCAAGTTATTTCAAAAGCTAGATTTGAATGTGGTTTCTTTAAGGAAACTATTAGGAGAATAAGACACCTTTCCCCAAAGTCTTTACACAGAAATTTGATCTTTTTAATAACAACTATGTTTCTATTTTCTCTTGAAAGGAAGTGAGTCATTGTTATTTTTTCCTTAAAAAAAATAAAAGTTCATTATTAATGGGTCATAGGTGGGAAGAGAAATACAGTGGGAAATGTAGATAAGGTGAAATAAAAGATAGCATTTTTTGCTTTGTTGGTATTTTTTAAGAAGCAAAACAGTGAATATGGCAAATTAAATGCTCATATAATAAAATAAAAATAAGTTGCTAATCACATGTCAATATCAAGTCAGATTTCAAGTTCAACTTTCAGGAGGCTTATCTGTGGGGAAAATGAGAGTTTTTTAAAAGTCTCATTTCACCAAGTAAATACAAGAGAATTTTTAAAAAATAATGAATATATGTTATAGAATTCAAGATCATTGAGATTTAGGGCTTATAAATGTTTTATTTTTATATCTTGAATCTCTAGAGCTGAGTTTTGCACTTTGTTCAAAAGGTGCTGATTGTTTGCTTATTTGAATTGAACTGTTTCACATGAAATATTATTAAGTTGAGCATGCTTGTTGATTAAAGGATTTGTAAAAATGAGTGGCTAATAGCCTTTGAATAACAGTGTTATTGAGTTTAAAGTGTTAAGTAACTATCAACACCAAATCACCCACAAAGACATAATCTCTCTTTCTTGGTCTCCTTCTTTATAAATATAAAACATACATGCATGCATGCACTATAACTATAAGATACACCTATGTTACATATGTATGTGTATACATGTACATATATGTGTAAAGAGAGGGTTGGTGTATATATACAGATATGTACATATATGGATATGTATACATACACATATTAGAAGTGTGTGTATATACAGATTCCAATTATAATAGGTCAGTCTACTTCAGGGTTCAAGTACACACAGATAACACCTGTCATCAGCCCTTCTTATTTGTGACATATCTCTCAAACTCTAGAGCTTTTAAAGCCAACTAGAATTTCTGGTCACTCTAAATCCCTGATGTCTCTTTTAATGAATAACCATGGACAAATCTATTAGCATTCAATATGTGAATCTTATTATTTATTTGGAGCACACACTGCACTCATGAAGACATTTATTTGTGTTATCACTTCACTGAGTAGAATAAACTGATTGATCACATCCTTTCAACTACCAAAAAAAAGATAAAGGCCTTTCAGGTCACCAATACCCGAACATAATAGATTCAAAGTTGGACTTCTAATTAGCAAATAAAAGATTCTAATGATGGCTTAATTGTAAACTATCAAGAAAAGTCTTTATAAAGGTTTCACAACCGAAATAAATGAAAAAGTAATATTTTATATTGTGGTAAAAATTATTTGTGGTAAAGATTAATATTCTTGTTTTTAGCTAACTCATTTGGGAGGGGTCACACCTGGCCTGCCCCAAGGTTATGAAGGCAGCTATTGAAGGACCTCCCCTTTTGAGGAAGTGGGCTTCTTCTGGTACACTAGCTCCCTTGCTTCTTTCAGCTGGGGCCCTTGAGCTGGAGGTGCGTTTTCGTTGCTCTGTCTCAGGCAACTGCTGTATCTGCCAAGCAACCTTAGACTGGCTGGCTGTTCAGTTGTTTGGTGAGTTGCTTATGGAAAACCCTAAATTCCTTTGAACTGTCTTAATTGGGAATGGTCTGGGATTGCATAGGCTAAGTTTAGAGTTAAGAATATCTATCTGTATTTCCGTTTTCCTTTATCCTTATCTTTGATTTTTATTAGTTTTACCTTTGTTTAATTAATTCCCAAGTAATAAAATCTGATCCTTTTGTGAACTAAAGCTTAGAGGCTCCTTTTCTATTGGCCTGGGAAAAATATCTTAAAAAAGGCTGTTCAGAGGGGAGGGTTAAAACTTAAAGGTCCCTCATATTTTCAGGACCCCAGTATTAAGGTGAATCACCCAAATAATGCTCAGTATATCAAATTTTGGCCCTCACATATCTATTTTCAAATTGTTTCTATTTTCATAGGATTATATCTCTTCAGAAGATGAAAACTGGTTAGTTGACTTCATTATTAGTCTTCATTTTTTAATACTTTTGTGTACTAATTGTTTTAAGGCAGCTAGGTCGACTAGTGAATAGTGCTGGGCCTGGAGTCAGGAAGACATCTTCCTGAGTTCAAACCTTGCCTCAGACATTTAATACTTGTGTGGTCCTGGACAAGGTGCTTAACCCTATTTGCCTCAGTATTCTCATATGTAAAAATGAGCTGGAGAAGGAAACTACAAACCACTCTAATATCTTTGCCAAGAAAACCCCAAATGAGGTCACGAAGAGTTGGGCATGGCTAAAAAAATGACTGAACAAAAAACTAAAAGTTTCAGAAATCACTGACTGGCATTGTAGGATTTGTAGTTCATCAGGACAAGCATTCCCTCTCAGTTCAGGGGATTATGGGGATTATCATCATCTTTAAGACAAAAGACACATGAGAGTCATGACCTTAGTTTTTGAAGCATCACACAGCTTTTTTATTGAGGAGACAGTCAGCAGTAACAGCAGTAGGAAAGTAAGAGTCCCAGAATTAACAAGTAACAGTAGAAAGAACTGGAGGCCTGAGACAACAAACAAAAGAGAAACTAAAAGGAATCCTGAGCTAAGATTGAGGAGAGTGATCAGTGAAAGTTATCAGACACATGCCACTAAGAACAGAAAACCAAGGCTAAAACATAGGTTGTGATGTAGGAAGCAAAAATGGGGTTAACAGAAAAACCTAAGACCTGAGCTCTAATTTAGATCTGAGTTCCAAAAGGGGCTATAACTTACAGACCCCAGCTCTGAAAGAGATTAATGGATAACTTAAAACTTGGGAAACAAGTCAGGGCCTAGGTTCTTGTTACCCACATTAATCAGCACTCATAACAAGAACACAAAGAGGCAGGTCATAGAGACCTTAACTATAACAAAGACATATGAGAAAGCCTATAAAAATTCTAATCGATAAATGTTAAACTACACCTGAGAATGAAAAATACAGATACAATCTGACCTTGGCAAGTTGAGGTAACGTGCAGAAAAGGCCAAATTTGTCCCCAGATTCACCTTATGACATGTGAACCCCCAAACACACCTCCATGGAAAAAGGTCCCTGCCTCGGGGGTTGGCTTATGACCCAAGGAAGTCCAAATTAGGATAAACCCTCCCTTGTACCTCCCTAAGGTGGAAATTATTTTAATGAGACTGATAATAAATTTATCCATACTATAAATATAACTGTCTTTTTTTTCCCTATTCAAGAGATACCTCCATGATGCTCTTCCTATGGTCATTCACAGTACTGCAATAAAACTTGGGAAACTGAGTCACTGAGTCTTGTAATTTTTTTGGGATGAATCACAATCAATCTGATCAATTAATGCCATTCCAGATCAGGTTGTACTTTAGGATTGGCAGAAGTTTGCAAAGGTCTGTTTTCCCCACAACTTCCTCTCCTCGTTGTCTGTCCAGTAATAAGCACTTTAATATCCTCTGCTTTCATAATTTTAGCTAAATACAATATTTCCTATAGCGTGAATTTACCTCAAATATATAAATTTTGGGAATTATATCAAAATACACAAAATTAGGCCAAAGAACCAAACCTCTCTCTGAACAATAGGGGTTTTCTTAATCGGAGGCTTGAATCTATTATTATTATATTAATGATTTTCCATTTGATATAAGCTCCACAAAATTCAGCTAGAAGGATCATGTGGATCATTATATTTGTTCTACCATAAAGGAAATCTGATAATTAAGCATGATTCAGATGGGACAGACATTTCAGGAAAGGAAAAAAAAATAGTAATCAAAGAAAAGATCACAAACTTATCCTCTCACCATGACCACTGAGGACAATGGAGAGGCCTGGAGAGAATACATTTCTACCCCTTTCAAGAATGTAGGAGGAAACAAAAGCAATGAAGTACCAATCACCCAGTTCCACCAACAAAAGAAAAATCTGCTAGTGTCACAGATGATATTTTTAAATGATTTGAGAAATAACCTCTAGTATGTTTGATGATGCACTTTAGCTCATTTCACCATGACGCAAAATTAGCTATTATACTTTATAAAAATGATGATAATGGTCATGATATGATGATAATAGCTATTGTTTAAAGAATGTTTAAGATGTGCCAGTCACCATACTAAGCACTTTACAAATATTATTTCATTTGAACTTTATAACAACCCTGGGAAGTACAGAAATAGCTATTATTATCCCCATTTTAAAGATGAGGAAAGTGAAGCAAGTAGTGGTAAAGGGATTTGCCTAAGGTTACACAGCTAGTAAGTTTCCAAAGTCAAATTTGAAATCATTTTTTTCCTGATTCCAGTCCCAGCATTCTATCTCCCCACCTAGCTTCCCATGCCAATACATCATGTACTCATTCACAGTCAGATAATGAAAGAAATTACTACTGTAATAGACTTAGGGATAGTAAGGGAAAACCCATACATGGTACTGAAAGACTGAACCCTGCAAAGGGAGAAAAACAGAGCCAGATAGATGGATGGAAACAGATATAGTGAGGAACTAGGGTCTATCCAGATATTTGGACTCAGTTGACTGCATGGTAAGTGTGTGTACCTTCAAACACTACACCATAGGATCATTTGGAAACAGAGATGGCAATAAAAAGAGTTAAGTGTGATTCCAGTAAGGGATACTTGACTGAAGCCTTGAAATGCAGAAATGCAAGCCAGTGGTAGGAAAAGAACATTGAAGGAATAGAGGAATTCCTGGTATAAGTGAAACAGAGCCCATATAGGAGCTCCTGGTCAATATTGAATTAATATATGAAATGGATTGAAGAAAATAAAGAAGGAAAGAAGGAAGGAAGGAAGGAAGGAAGGAAGGAAGGAAGGAAGGAAGGAAGGAAGGAAGGAAGGAAGGAAGGAAGGAAGGAAGGAAGGAAAAAGGAAGGAGGAAGGAAGGAGGAAGGAGGAGGGGAGAGAGGAGGGGAGGGAAGAGGGGAGGAAGGAAGGAAGGAAGATAGGAGCAAATGGAGATAAAGAAAACATTAAATCATGAGACCAATTCAGGATTATTCCATATTGAGCTATTAAATAATATGCAGGACATACTACTCAATATACACATTGACATTATGAAATAATGTAAGTGGACTAACAAAAGCAACAAAAGTAGATTTAAAACTCAACTTCCATATGTGCAATATCTGTTTGAATTATGGCAAAACCTGCCAAAAACAGGTTGACTTCATTAGTCATTTAAGAATATATAAATTAATTATAATAAAACCATGTTCATCCTTCCAGGTTTGCTCATTATTACTAATCATTATATTGTTACTGAGTGCTGTTAATAGCACACTTCATTCTGATATACTTGCCAGTATTTGTGAACTGAGATTATGAGAAAGGGTCTGTCCTTATTTTTTTGTTTTGTTTTGTTTTTTAAAAAAAGCACAATGCCTTATGGTTTGGGGATTGGGAGAAAAAAATGATCTGCCCAGTAAAAAGTTAATCTGAATAAAGTCAATAGGCATTTAGAAAGACAGTTTTCACATTCTGTATCTATATGATGGATAAGGTGGCTTATTGTGTAGGCTTCTGTACTTGGTTCCTATGATGACTACAATAGTGTCCATCAAAAAGAATGATAAAGGATGAGAACATGAATGGTATCTTTGCAGATACTGCATTTGTAATTTGCTTTATAAAACTATTTTACTTGCTCTAACATGAAACTATAAATAAAATGATACTATTTTTCAGAATAAACAAGATGAATAGATGTGCTTATATTAAATAATAACAAAGTGTTATAGAAAATGAATTGTGAAAAATTCTAGAATTACTGGGTTCTCAATATTGTACTCTAAATTAAACCAAGAACATACCAGTCACAAAATATACTAGAGAATTATGTTATGCAGAAGTATTTTAATATAATTGGAATATTGAAAATATTCTATACATAGTAAAATCAAAATAGTACATTAATTCAAATAGATCTCAAAATATATCTCTTTTCCCCTTTCTGGGGAGAGGTTACTATTTTTAAACTATTCTTTTCCATATTCAATATTAAAACACTTATAAATATCATAAAACTATGCATATTATCTCCCATTTATTCAGTGCTTAGTAGTTTAGAGTATTTTCCTCAGTACAGAGCTGGAAAGTAGGTAATAGGCACACTAATATTCCCACTTCACAAATGAGAAGACTGAGGATCAAAAAAGTTAAGTGACTTGCTCTCAGAGCTAATAAGTGGTAGACCCAGAATTTGCCCTCAAGTCATTTTGATGACAATTCCAGGTATCTTACTACTACTTTGCGCTTCCATTAGGAAATGACCGAAAAAAATCCTTTTTACAATTACCTTTTTTATTTTTAAGTGATAAAAGAACTTAATGAAATATCTACAAGTCATTGGCAATTCTAAATAAGGTTAACATAAGGGATACAAAGAACTGAAACAGAGAAATGGTAAGATTAGAATAAGTATCTGAAGATTGATCTGAAGAGAAAGGAGGGAAAAAAAGAGGCTAGAAGTGATTAGAAGTTGGATACCTACTTATAACATCTTACAAGATCTCAGAGGATCTGAAAGAACTTTTTGTTTACATTAAAACTTTGGAGAGAAATTTGCTAAGTATGCACCAAAGGCACAGTAGTAAGCTAGAATCATATTGTGAGACAAAGCCTGCTGTAAATAAAGTCTTTCACAGTAAGCTCTTTATGACTTAGTCCATGGTGAGCAAGAATGTCAAACAAGTAGTTAGCCATGGCAGTTAGCCATGTGACTTAATGGCAAGAATGGTGGAGAACAGTAGATATCATTTCTAACAAATTTGGAGAGTAAATAAATTTTTATAGTAATCTTTTCAGAATATACTCTATTTGTTTCCACATTACCTAATTAACATATTATATACACAAAAGGAAGTCTGATCTGATAATAGACAATCCCCTTCAACATTTAGACACTCTGATGACATAGGTTTCAGGTCTCTTGGTGAGTATCTCCCTTCCCCTTTCCCAACCTGCTCTTCATCAGTTCTCTTTATCCAAGCAGAGACCACCAAGGGCTCAGAATTGTGACAGTCATATAGCTCATATGCTAGAAGACCTTTGTAGGGATTGACACTAAGATGCACATTACTCTCATATCTCTAAACCATGTCAGGAGCTAAGAAATTCAAAAATATAACATAGGAAAGGCAGGAAATTATCACCCTCAAAATTTTGAACCTATGCATAGTTGATGGAGCTGAGCATTTTGAGTTTGAGACAGCTTCTTGTATTATAAGGAATGAGGATCGTCATATGTATCTACAAGAGACACCAGGAAAGGTATTACTGAAAAAGGAAGAAGTTATGAGCAACAATTGCAGGTGACTGATAAGAATTACTGAGGTAGTCATATGTGCATGCCAGACAAAGAATAGAGAAAAATTTTACCTTCCATTGTCATAGATTTGAAAATATTTTGAAGTTAGTTAGACCTGACAACACTCAATCTTTTCTTATGAGTGCAAATAATAGAAAAGGAACCAATGCAAGGTTTTACAAGTCATTAGTGGGGGGGGGGGGAAGGGACTGGTAAGGGACTTACTACATTATCTAGAGAACTCAAATTGAGGATCATCCAAAGGGAAGTGAAGAGGCATGTGGTTAACATGAACAGACTGAAAAAATTTAAAAAGGCTATATTCAGGAGAAATATTACAAAGAACGTCATGAATGGAATGCATGATTGAAAAAAATATGCATAGGGCAAGAGAACTAACCAGTGAAAGCTCATATGCTATACTGGTATTTGTTTCATGTCTAGAGAAAGCAAGGAGTGATCTCAGCATATTCTATTTATGATTTTTTCCAAAGTAACAATGATATTATTTGAAGTTTCTTTCCTATGAAAATTCTGTAGTTTCATAATTGCCTTCTGAGGAAGTTTCACCAAATTCTCATTACTGCCACTTATTTAGAGATTTTTTTTTTCATGGAATGAGACTAAGACCCATACTTTTGGTCCTGAAAGTTACCGCATTTTCTTCTTTTCTTTTCTTTTTTATTTTAACTGTTTCACAATTCCACCTGGATGAGTCAGAAGTTATAACTATTTTCTTCACTTTCCTCTCTAATGAGAACCCCCCTCAGCAAATACTGTGGAATTAAAGTGAAAGAATTCATTTTACCTCCATCACAGAGCCAAAACAATGTTTACCACGTATGGTCAAGACCCCTTGCCCAGTCTTTCTGAGACTAAGAATTATATCTATATCTATATCTATATCTATATCTATATCTATATCTATATCTATATCTATATCTATATCTATATCTATATCTATATCTATATCTATATCTATATCTATATCTATATCTATATCTATATCTATATCTATATCTATATCTATATCTATATCTATATCTATATCTATATCTATATCTATATCTATATCTATATCTATATCTATCTATATCTTCTTTGGCAACTTGTGTTAGGCTTTGAAAATTGTCTTGAAGCTCTGTCTAGATTGCCAAATTCACCAGACATGTTTGACGGGGAATAGGGCATAAGATAGCAACTTTTGTGAACATTTCAGCTTATACAGAAGCCTATGAATCTTTGCCCTTACTCTTCACCACAGCACCCACATTAAAAATTTCTAGTCCCTGTAAATTAAGCCCATCAAAATTAATATTCATTAAATTTCATTAATGTTCACACTATACAAGGCTCATAGGCCACATGAAGGCAGAAATCAGAATTGTATACTATATGATAACCACATGAGTTTAAATGAAAGTATATAAAACAACATTACATAACAATTTTGTAGCGAGTAACCCCAAAACAATGACAACATGTAAAAATATGACACGGTATTGTGAAGTTATATGCAAAGACCAAAATATATTCACTCTGCCTGTGGGCAATAATTGGTAACATGGAACATATCTATCACCTGTAAAATATTATGCTAGCTTATTCTCTTAATAGATACTTCTGTTGTCAGTTCTGTACCTTTGGAATAAATAGGCCCAGAACACAATGAATGTCCCAGAATTAATGATGCTCTCTTCTAGTCCTAATGAGTCAGAATCTGCAGGAGGATTCCATTGCCTTTGAAGATCCATTTCTGGAATATTAGGCAAGAAAAAGTGGAGAGTCATAGAACTCCCATAGGTGTCTGAGCATAGATCCCTATCAGGCTGATACAGTCTTTTCAGGCTTTCCCAAGTAATCAGAATGTAAGAATATATAGTAAGCTTTCCATATAAAAGTTGATCCATATCATCCATATTGTAGGCCATTATGTGTCGCAAGACGTGGTCACTATGTTTTAATTATGATGATGACAACTAATATATCTATAATACTTTAAAGACTGTAGAGAGCTTTAATATATTATTTCATTTGAACATCATGAAAACTTAAGGACTAGAAATATTGCTATTCTCATTTGCAAGCAAGGAAAGCAAAGTTCAATGATTTGTCGGTGAAGACATTATCTTATGGAATCTGAACTTGGTTGGGTCTTCATGATTCCAAGTACAGCATAACACAGTAATGTGACCCCTTTTATAGATCCATCAACATTTATTTTTTTGATTTTGTAGACTGTAAGGTGAGTTTTTCAACTACATGGGGTAATTCCTTACCTTTCTGATACCAGAACTTTTCCTGGACATGAGATACATTGGAAGAGAAAGAAAAATTGACCACCCTTTCCAGAATTTCAGTCTTTGCAGCAAAACCCATATATCCTTTATATGTTATCAATACCATTTTTTCAAATGATGACATCTTTAAGTGACTTGTTCAGGACCCCATAGCTAGTTAGTTTTGATCATAAAGTTTTTTCAAGTTTTCTTATTCCCAAAGCCAAACCCTTCCTCCAAACAACTAAACCATGCTGCCTGTTCTTTCTAACTTAATATAATTAAATCCAATAGAGATAAACATAAACTCAAACACTTAAGTTCAAAAATTCATTTTCATGACAAAGTAGAACAAGAAAGAAGAGCTCCTGTTGTCAAACTGTTAAGGGCTAAAATTCTAGCTAAACTGTCTAAAATATCTAATGAGTGGTCGCCAATAAATTATAAACTTTAGCAAGAGTTAGACTTTTAAGCATTTATTAAGGAGAATAAGAATTTGGTAAAGAGAGAGAAAAAGGCCTAGATTCCTATCTATTAAAGGGAGAGCACATTTCTAGCTCCGCTCTCCACCAGAGTCCAGAGGAAAGAGAGCGAGCCTGAGCGCCAGTCTCTTCCTTCCTCCTCCCACTAGCCCGCGTCACTTCCTGACTCCTGGTCTTGCCCTCAAAGACCTTCCCTTCATGGGCAGAACTCCTCTACAGTAAGTATCCAGCAGGTGGCGTTATTCCAATCGTTACAGTCCCCCCTGTTGTTCCTCAAAACAAAAAAAAAACCAAAAATTAATAAAAAAAATAGTTGAAGTACATGGCCTAGTTTTCTGGCCTACCTCAACTATTTTTTTTATTAATTTTTGGGTTTTTTTTTTGTTTTTGTTTTGACTTTTGAAAGGCACTGAAAAGACCTGGAATTGACCGCACCTTTAAGTTCTTTAAGAGCACAAAAGGGTGCTTAGCGAATCTTTTGCTTTTATTTTTTATTTTTGGTTTTGCTTTGGTTTTTTTTACTTTTGTTTCTTTTGCTTTTCTTTAAAACTAAATTTTGTAAACTAAGTGATTATTCAAAGACATTTTAAGTATATGCTGTGGGTGAGGCTATCGGGCCTCAGAAGCTACCAGAATTCTTTTTTTTTTTTATTTACTCTTTCTTTTTGAGAGAACCATGAGTTCTAATGAGTTTTGTTTTATTTATTTATTTTTCTCCTTTCTCTTGTATGTTGTTCTGTTTAACTAAAAAGTACCAGAAATTGCTTGATACCTCACTGAAAACATTGAATATTGAATCTTGCTAATTGAAGTCTTATTTCTTTTTGATGAATTAATCACCACTTTAAGTATCTGCTACTGTTATACTAGAGAATTCATGTATAAGATGATGTGGTCTACTTGCTAAAAGAAGATTATGTAACAATGTCTAATATAATCAGCTATTTACATTCGTTTATTATTTATATGTCATTATACTCTGGGTATGGTTTGGAATTATTGTATATATCACTAATATATTCTCAGTTATGCAGCATAGCACACATTTTTACCATCATATTGTCTTTGGTGAAATTAATGAGATTTCAGAAATATGGAAACTTATCATTTCAGAGACTAACTTGCTGTGAACTCTGATGCAGGCCCTGGAGAGAATATATGTGCAACAAAAGGAGAGACAGGTATACGTAAGTCCATGGTTTGCTTATGATGGTGACTATGTAGAGCACAATTACTAGGCACAGTCCAGTATTCATCCTCTCTCCCTCCTAATTTAACCTAATTTAACTGAACTTATTTATCTTTTTATCTCACTCAGTTGAATTCACCTGTGGCCTAGCACAATCACTGGCTGTCTCAGAACCATGAGATATGGTATGATAACCTTTCCATAACATTTTCAGGTGTCATGAACACATACTAAATTTGGCTTTGATCCAGACACATGGTGGTAAAAAGTGTTACACATTGCATAACTACCTCAACCCTCTATTACAAGTCTAACCATATAAAGGAGGGAATGTAATGGAATTTATTAATTTGATCATTGACAATGCTATGCTAAGGTTTTAAAAATACAGCAATTCAAACAGTTAAAGAAGATAATCCAGCTCTCCAGACCAGAGTCCAGAGTCCAGTTTTCCAGACCAGAATCCAGTTTCCTCCTGATGACATCTTACCACTTCAAGAAGACAAGAGAACTCAGAGACTTTATATGAACTGTTTTGCTTTATTAGCTTTTACTATCTCCTTTCTGTTATATACTATCTGTAACATGTACTCTCTGCAGAGGCTCTCCCTTTGCAAGACTAATGTCAAAGCGTCGGTTCATGAGGGAAAAAAAAAAAAATCACCCCTCTGGACAAAAACTTTCCTCTCTTCCTTTTCTGTATTGTTGTTCGCATATTATTAGTCAGCAAAAGTTATTATGTTCTTTTTACTGTTCCATCAAGGAAACATTCCGTTTCTTGAGGAAGCAAAGGGGGGAAATGTGGTAAAATATGAAAGTTTTTAACAGTCGGTTAGGATAACTGAAAGACGCCAGTTTTTCAAGGACCACCCTTTTGGGGAGGAGATGAACAGTCTGCCTGCTGCGCATGTCAGACTGCCTGCCAGGTACAGTGCGCCTGCTGCGCATGTCAGACTGCCTGCGGGGGGTTTTTTTTTGGGACTTCCGGGGTGGAGAGAAGCAGAGGAGCCTTTTGCCTGCTTGGCGGGACTCCTGACGGCGCGGCACAGATTCTCTCTCCAAAGGTGGCCTTGTCGGTTTGGTGAGTTGTTATAAGGAATATAGACTAAGCTTAGACTTAAGACGATTTGTATTGTGTTTCTACTTTCCTATCCTTCTAACCAACATCACCTTGTGACTATCATAACTATAAATAAAAAGGTCTATCTAGAAAACCAAAAGCTGCTTCCATTTACTAGTTTGGGAGATAAATTAAGGGAAAGGTTAAGTAGGGGAGATTTATGATCTAATATCCAATTTTAAATCTCACAAAACGTACTAATAATTTTCAAGAAGTGAAAGTTAGCAACCTATCAGCAAAAGAGAATACAAAAACAAAATAAAGCACAACAGAAAAGGAAAAGGGTAACCAAAAAAAAAAAAAAAACATGAGACTTCTAAAATCAAGGACATCCTGTGCAATAAGGCCTGAATGCAAACTGCCTCAAATGCCTCAAAATATAGCAGCCTCATTATATATTATAGCACAATATATTTGTAATCATCATAGGACTTACCATGAAAGCGCATTCCCATTTTTCAACATTATCTGTGTATTTATTTAGATTGGGGGGGGGGTTATTTTGTTTTGTTTTGTAAAAAAGCTCTCTATGCTTAATTCATTTTTGTTACATTTTATTGCTTTCTATAAATGATAAAATGCATAAATTTAAACATTTATATTTTTTGTTTTAGTGATCTACTCTGTTTCTATAAATCAAATATTCTAGAAATATTGATAAATTATAGAATTACTATTTTTAAATACAATTTTTGATTGACTTTTTTATTTTTACATCACAGGACTTCCAAGTTATATGACATCACAAACATTTTACTATAATCATAAGCAACTAAAGCTTAAAACTACACTAATACTGCACTAATAATAGAAGTACCCTGTATAATCCATCTCTTCTCAATATTGTCCCTTATAACAAAGAAAAACATTGAAACAAAATCAATGACCTCATCTAATAGACTGTGCAACTCTCTGCATATGGTCTTACATTTTACAAAGGAAAAGTCCTCCAAACTTTTTAAATTGCTTGAGACATAGAGTAGCAATCTTAGTGCTTATCATAACCTCCTACTGATGCAAATTGCTTGAAGGCAAGACTTACTTCAGTAGAAGGTAGTGTTAACCCTGAAGCAAGAAACTGCCAAATAGTCAGTATGTCTTCCCAAAGGAACTGATGCAGGCTGTATCACTTGACGAATATAAAACCAGGACAGAAAAAATACTAGAGAGCATAATGATGAGCATGAAATGAATGACTAATCCAATCATTTTCCCCCAATGTCTGTAAGTACACACATACTATTGCAAGTGAGTAAAAAGTTAATTTTAATATTTCAGGCATGCCATATTGCTAGAAAACTTGAATTGACATTTATATTCTATGCCTTATTTTAATTTTAAAAATAGCTATAACAAATTCTTTTGAGATCAAAACAGTACATTCAATAATTTTATTATAAATATATAAACACCATACATTGTAATATATTCCTTTTGGTAGGAAACTGATAGCATTGATCACCATCATTTGGTCACAAACTTTTAAGTTGCTTTCATAATTGTATTGATAAAACTCAGCTTATGTATTTTGCATATATATATATGCAAAGTTACAGTAAGGAACAATAAGAAAATAGATATAAAACATTTTACAAATGTTGAACATTATATAAATGCCAGAAATTATTATTATTAACCTCTGGTGTGGTGATGATTTTATTACCTAAATCTTCTACTGCACTTCTGCTAAGCTCAAGAAGTGATTAGAGAACAAATAAAAAGTTGTCCTGGTATACTTTTAATAAAGAGCCCTCCTATGAAAACATATTTTAAGTTTAATCTGCATCATTAACAATATATTAAGTCTGAACAATCACCAGCATCAAGCCCTGATTTGTAGGCATTGCCTCTTTCTGAAGTATTGATGTTCATAATGAAAATTTAATAGCTGTCTCTTAGATCTGGCTCATCACATGCCTTCTTATACAAAGGGAAGTATTTTGCTTGTATGTTTGTATCCCCTGTGTCTATTAGAGAACTTGAACAGGTATTTAATGCATGCTAGTAGGTATTTAATGCATTCTTGTTAATTAATTGATTTAGTTGAATCACCAATTTGTTACCAAAACATATATAGTTAAATAGTTGGTTGTTATAAGTATATGTCCATGGAATAATTTTCTCACTGCAAAATTAATGGTTGTGATAATTGAATACATGAACTTAACCCCACTGGCCCTATGCTCTAACTGGCTCAGCTGACCATTAAAGATGTATTGATTTTTATAAAATGAAGTCATCTAAACAGTGACATCCCCTTAAACACAAAAGTCAACAGATACAGAGGAGAGAAATAATATACTAGAAAATAAGAGACAAAATAAACCAAGAAAGATGTAATTTCCTAGTCCTTAACAGCAGTTATAGGATTTTAATGGTATATTTTAATTAAAAGTAAGGGAAGCTAAATGCCTAAAACAAAATGTATACATAGGGTACAGTGCCATGGAAGAGTCACAATAATGAAGGAAGAGAAATCAAAGGCAAATTGAGTTTCAGTAATTTGAGTGATTAGTCTCTGCATCCTTGGGTTCTCTGGTCTTGAGATCTAAATAGGAGAAAGAAAGAGGTACAGAAATTGTTTTTCAAAGAAGCTACCTGAGAGAAGTGATTACACTGTTGTATTGTATTAATAAACAAGTGTTAAATTTGGATCGAGGGTTTTCATTTCCATTTCCTCATTCAGGGACCAGTCCTTGTATGTCATTGAGCCAGTCTCTGAAGGATAAGGCTGATAGATGAGATTGGCCTAATTCTTGGTATATATGCTCCACAATGTTGGGTGGACCCCAGCCAATTAGAGGACCTTACTTCTAGTGATCTAAAGAATCTATTCTAGATGAATTCTTGCTCTTGAGAAATAAACCCAGGAACTTTTATCCCTCCATTGGAGTTAAGGGTAACCCTGATTATGAAGGAGGAAACCAACCAGATTGATCTATTTATTGATGTTCATATTGCTGACAGTTGATGCAGTTGATGAGACAGTTGATTTGTATGATCAAGTCAGATTCTTAGCAGAGACTTTTAATCCACCTCTTCATTAATGTGTCCAAACCCTCATAAATTTTTCAGCAATCAGGGTTGATTTTCAACTGTTAGGGGCAACCTCTTTTCCAAAGGACTTTAAGCATCCAGTAATCTCCATAGTTTTCTCTTTAGTTACTGAAAGAGACCACTGACCAGCAATTTATTGATTATGAGCTAGCCTAATTGATAAATTGATTAGTAATTACTCATAAACTCTTGTCTCTTGACTTTTTATTCATCTCATTCCTTTGAACTTTTGATAGAAAGCACCAGTAATTTGTCCAACACTCAACATACTTGGCATAGGTTCTTTTTCTTTTCAATCACTTTCAAAACAATACAACTTGCTGAGGCAAATAAACATAATAGGTATTATGGCAGGGTTGGTCTCTCACTCAGGCACATCTGGTAGTTCTTCCATCCCTGCTACAGTCAGAAAGACACTAGCTATTGCTCAAAATAATAAAATAAGGACAACAAGTGTGGGGAATAGACATTTTCATAAAAGTTTCTTGTGTAGGATGAAGGTAAATTGACAGCATCGAGATCAAAGACAACCTACTTAATGTGCATCTTATGAGCTTTAGAGAGGCTTATAACCTCCATATTTGTTGTTGTTTGTCCTTTGTTCTTGAAGAGAACCATAACATCAGGGTGATGTCATGACTTGCACAGAATTGGATTTAAGTGAGGGGGCACTGTTCAAAGTCAACAACCTCACTCTCTCCTCCAGAGCCATCTGGGTCCAGTGTCAAGATATATATCCAGGATGACTGGAGATGGTTGCGATTTTTTTTTTTCTGTTTAGAATTTTATTTCCCGAAATATATGAAAAAATAAAGTTTGACATTAATTTTTTAAAGCTTTGTGTTCCAACTTCTCTTCCTCCCTCCCTTCCTAACCCCCACCCCAAAGAACTCAAGCAATTCAATATAAGTTATACATGAATAGTCATGGAAAACATGCCCACATTAGCTAGGTTGTGAGAGAAAACAGTTAAAAAAAAAAAACTTCAGATTAAGGAATTGTAAAAGAAAAAAAATTTTCAATCTGTTTTCAGATACCAACAGTTCATTCTCTGTAGATGGATTGCAAATTTCATAAGACCTTTAGGGTTATTTTGGATCATTGCCTTGCTGAAAATAATCACGTGCTTCCCAGCAGATCATCTTACACTATTGTTTGGTTTGGGTTTTTTGGGTTTAATTTTTTTTTCTATACAGTACATTTCACTCTGGTTCACTTCATATAGATCTTTCTAGGTTTTTCTGATAGCATCCTGTTCGTCATGACTGGTATATAGTACCTTAAACTTGACAAAGAATTTTCGTCACAAGAGCCCAGCAAAGTAGGTACCATACATTTTTGCCATTATAGTCAATCATCATAACTATTTCCCTCCATTCTATTCCCTTCCCATGATATTTACTCTATTTTCTATCCTTTTTCCCTATTCCTCATCAAAAATGTTTTGCTTCTGATTGTACCCCCCTCCCTCTCTGCCCTTCCTTGTTTCACCCTTCCCTCCTTTTCTTCTTCCCCTGCTACTTTCCTGTAGGGTTAAATATATGATTCCTCCCAATTGAGTGTGAATGTCATTTCCTCCTTGAGCCAACTTTGATGGGATTAAGGTCTTTAAGCTAATTCTGTGCTCTAAATTTTTCTTCTTCCCTCCCTCCTCAACACTCCCTAGGAAATCAAGAAATTCAATATGTCATACTTTTGCAGTTATGCAGAATATCTTCACCTTCTTCAAAAGTGTTTTGCTTTGGGGGCAGCTAGGTGGAATGGGGCAGCTAGGTGGCACAGTGGATAGTGCACTGGCCCTGAAGTCAAGAGGACCTGAGTTCAAATCCAACCTTAGACACTTGACACTTACTAGCTGTGTAACCCTGGGCAAGTTATTTTATCCCAATTGCCCCACAAAAATAAGTGTTTTGCTTTTTACTGCTCTCTCCCCCAATCTGCCCTTCCCTCCTTCCCCTCTTCTCCACCCCCTTGCCCAGGCTTATCTCCCTCCCACCCACGTTCCCTCAGGGCAAAAATATTTTACTATACCCATTTGGGTATGTATGTTATTCCCTCTTTGAGCCAATTCTTATGATAGTAAGGTTCACTCACTTGCCCACTCCTTTCCCCTCTTCCCTTCCCCTCCATAAGCTTTTTTTCTTGTTTCTTTCATGTGAACTACCTCTCCCCAGTCCACCTCTCCCCTTCCCCCTCCCGCCAGTGCATTCCTCCTACACCTCAACCCTTCTATCTTTCCTACTTTCTCTTCAAAGTCCCCTTTGAGTGCTTCCATGTCCTGAGACCAATTAATATTTTTCTTGTAGCTTTGCATGTAGGGTCCCTGAGGTTGCTATTGTCTTCTGAGTGTGTACTTTGATCTTCCTTGTCACTAAAGAAGCTTACTCATCTTGCCATGTTTTACTTCACTTTTAACTTCCTCTTACAGTGGAGCCCTATTTCCAATCTACAGTGTGCAATGCTTCAGAGGGTCCCAGGTATTTTGGTTTGAGGGAGGACAGGTTTTTCTCTCACCTGGCCTGTTCTCTGATCTGAAGATAACCTCAAGCCAACTTGCTAATTAACCAGCCAGTAGAATGCCATGGTGATTCTTAGCTTTAATCAGACTGTGCCCCTCCCCAACCTAGGCCTCCCTCTACTCAGGATTTCTTCCTGGTTCCCTGCTGGGATGGGATAGCTGAATTCCTCCTTAGGTCCACAGACACCCTTGAACTTTCCCCACCTGGTCAGCTGCTCAGCCCTCTCATCTGACCATAAGCTTAGTTCCAGTAGACACTGGTTCTACAGCTGATTCTGAGGCTTGGGGGTAAATTCCTCTGGCACAGTATGCCTGGGGTCTGTTTTGGCACAATCATGGGATTGGATTTTACTTGCTGCCCAGTATAGTTCCCTTTAATATGTAAAATAATCTCTGCTTCTCTTTTTGTGGGTTTTGCCACTCCATGGCTTATTTTATTGCTTTGTTGAGGGGTAATTGTGTCAGGAGCTCTGGATATTTAAAGTGTTTCCTCTGCCATCTTGGCTCCACCCCCTAGATGTTTAAAGGCAATTGAGATTAAAAGACTTGCCCAGGGTCACAAAGCTAATAAGTGTGTGAGGTGAGATATGAACTCAGATCCTCTTGACTGCAGGGATAGCATTCTATGCAGTGTGACACCTAGCTGCCCTCAACCTCCAGATTTAGTGTGCCATCATAATATCTAATATCTATAGATTTTTCTATCTATATCTGTTTATCTGTATATGTATATATATATGTGTGTGTGTGTGTGTATATGTATATATGTATTCATCTATGTTTATATGTGTGTGCATGTGTATATATGTGTGTGCATAATTTTATGTGTCTATATATATCCACATTTGATATATAATTAATAATAAAATATTATATGTATATATTCATATACATGTATGCCTATATACACATATAATTGTATATACTCAGATATGATTAATTATATGTGTGTATGTATGTATGTGTGCTGACATAAATACACACACATTTGCAATATATTATGGCACACTAAATCTGATGATGGGACATATAAATCATATATGATATAATATATACACATATACATGTATATACACACATGTATGCACATCTATCCTATCTCTATCTATCTCTCTATATCTCTATGATTAATGTTAGAGAGACCATTACAAATGTTTTTCTCAAACATCTCTTAGAGAGCTGGAATGAGCCCAGAGTATCTCCAATTTTGACTTCCTGGGAAACTCAATTCTTCCCTTGGAGAGGTATGTTCCCTTACTCCCAAATGCTCTGTTTACCCCAGAACCAGAAACCTAACTAAGGTGCTCCTTCCCTCCCTGCTTTCTGCCACTAAATAAGGTTCACTGAATATTAAGTAAGTGTGGCTATTAGGGAATTTATTTCATTATTTTGGATATTTTCTTTTATGTAAAATGAGAGAGGGCTAGATATTCTTAATCTATTATCCTAAGATCATATATCAAGCCTTCTATATCCTTGTATTCACTAAAACTTAACTTTCTCCAGAAAACAAATCTCCTGGCACCACAGCAAATTTGGTGCTCCTGGGGTAGCTAGGTGGTGCAGTGGATAAAGCACCGGCCTGGGATTCAGGAGTACCTGAGTTCAAATCCAGCCTCAGACACTTGACGCTTACTAGCTGTATGACCCTGGGCAAGTCACTTAACCCCCCATAGCCCTGCCCCCCCCAAAAACAATTGGTGCTCCTTTCATATCCACTAATATATAGGACCAGCAGCAGAAGTTAGTGTCTTTCTTTCTATTTATGTCTTCCATCAGGCCCTCCCTTTTCCACTTTCACTTAGTAGCTACCATGTTTTCTTCCATGTCAATTTCATCTTGTAACCTGTAGGGACCAATTTTTAATTGTTAGCTAGGTGGCTGGCAGCAATATTAGGGCAAGGAAGGAGACCAACAGCCTCCCTCAAAACAGAGCAGGATTTATTTAACAAGAATGAGCATAAAAAAAACACAAACAGGGTCAGTAAGATTAAGGGAAAGGAATAAATGGAGAAAGGGAAATGATACAACCTGAACAACACCACCACCCAGAAATCAGCCGAGAACACACAGCAGTGTCCTGTCACCTTCCAGCTTCAAGCTAGAATGGCAAAAAAAAAAAAAACCTCCCTTCTTCCCAGCAGCCCCAGGCTGACCACACACAGCACCCAGCCAATTGACTGGCCACTCTGACAGTCACATGACTGCCCTAACTGGGCTTCCAATAATTATAATTTTGCCAGGCCCATGTAAGCATCAGTGAATGGTGATGACTTAAGGTGCCAGCACCATGGCAACGGCTACAAGCAGTGGGTGGAGCACCATGCGGTTTGTGGAGCCCCAGACCAGTGTGTGCACTGAGGTTTTTTCTAAATTCTATCCAAAAGATGGGGTCATAAAAACATCAAATAACAATTAATTCTTTACACTATATTCTTGTTGTTATCTATATGTCTCCAGGTCTCTCCTTTCTTCTCAATGAATTTTCTTCTCTACTCTAAACTTCCTGATTTCCCACAATGAGTAGTCTGACCTCACAATTCTATGTCTCTCTTTACTTATCTACAGTCTCTTTCTATCTGCACAAAGGAGGTGATACCTTGGGAAAGTCTTTCCCAACTGAATATGTCCTGGCTATCAAAATGATTTGTTATACCTCTCCTGATTCTTATTTTAAGTTGCCCAACCATTAATTTGTGTTACATATTTCCAAATATGTTGGCTTATTTTTCAAAATTAAAAAAAATTAAAAAGTGTAATTTCAGTTTCAGATTTTAATCAGCAACTTTTTTTTTTTTACTGAAAGGTTAGTAAAAGTAAAGATATATTTAATCTTTGAAAAGAAAGACAAAGCTACCAAGAGTTAAAAAACAACCAAAGACAAAGCTTTGTTTTGTTATATTTCATTCTACACCATGTATTAAGAAATGCTGATGATAAATATCAAAAATGCTACACTTCTTTGTTTTCAGTGAAAAAAACAGAGACAAAAAAGATATTCATTTATTAAAGAATGCCTATCATTGTGGAAATGATAAATATAAAGAGAAACCTAAATTTATGTAAGATTAAGTGAGCTTGTTAAACAATATCCCAATTCTCCCAACAATGTAAGTAGATAAAATGAGAAAACCACAAATGAACACTGTGTTCTACCCTCTTTTGGCATAGATCGAACTAAAGTTATGGCAAGCTACAGATAAGCCGTACAGAGAATACGGCACTGGTCTTAGAATTAGGGAGGAGTAAGTTTAAATCTTATTTCAGACACTTATTAGCTGTATAGCCCTAAGCAAGTTAAAAAAGCTTTTTCCTTCCTCAGTTTCCTCATCTGTAAAATGGGGATGATAACAGTACCTACTTGCTAAGGTTTCTATGAGAATAAAATTAAATATATTTAAGATGTTTTAAAAAACATAAAGTCATATACAAAGTTCAAGTTATTATTGTTTCAATACTTACATTCCATTTGACTTGGCTTATATATTGGTTAATTTTGCTGAATTGCTTTTTTGCCTCTTTTTTTAGCACATCACATGGAATGACTTTAAGGGGGAATAATATTACATTGGAAATGGAAGAATAATATTACATTGGAAAATGAAAGTGCTACAAATGCACAATACACAAATAATTTTTAAAGCACCATTCTATCTTAGTTTTGATTGTTTAATAATATTATGTAATATTTAAATTGCAAATAGTCTATCCATGAGTATAATAGCCAATACAAGTTTGTTTTTTGTTTTTTGGGGTTTTTTTGTGGGGCAATGGGGGTTAAGTGACTTGCCCAGGGTCACACAGCTAGTAAGTGTCAAGTGTCTGAGGCCGGATTTGAACTCAGGTACTCCTGAATCCAAGGCCGGTGCTTTACCCACTGCGCCACCTAGCTGCCCCCAATACAAGTTTTTTAATCAAGTATATTCATATTGAACAAAGTCTGACATTTTCCTTTTTTGGATTCATTCATTGTCATGGTAAAATGTCATTCTACTTTAGCATTTAGGATAACATGTTTAACTATTAAAACTATTAAAAGTCAATAGCTTACAAAGCTTGAGTTTATGCTGACCTTAGAAACAGATAAATCTAAAGAGGGAGATTTCTTGCTCAGCATTTTCTAGGACTGCATGACCTTTGAGAATATGTGGTTCAGTAACTGCCAATTACAGGTTTGTCATTAAGGACACAGTCAATTAGCAAGAGCCATAAAGCATAGATTCCAGAGGAATATAAATGGAGATATCCATTATTGTATCATCTTTGTGTGTATTGTGTGACTGGAGAAAATTCTCTTGCTTTTTAGTTTCCCTGTTTCACACATGTCATGCTACAATTAGTAATTTAATTGTATAATTCCTAAATATTTCTATTTTAAATGTTTCTTTCTTAATGTTAAGATCAATAAAATTCTCCAAGGTATTAATTTAGAAGCTTGGTAACAGAAAAAAGTATGAATGTATGTTCCCATAAATGATGTTCTACATGTGTTAAAATTACACTGCTTATCCCACTGGTGGTACCACTAAAATGACTTTAATATCCCCCCTTTTTTTTTTCATTCCCATGGTCATCACCTAGATCAGGTGATTATCTTGCCTGTACCACCACTGTAGCACTTTAATTGGTCTCATACCCCCGGGGTCTCTTCCTCTAGTTATCCATTCTGTACATAACTACTAGATTAATCTTTTGAAAATAAAGTTCTAATTATGAAACCACCCTATTCAAAGAAAAAAATAAATAAATGTCCAATGTTACTCAGTTATTTCCCAAATGAAGCCCTAACTTTTTAGACTGACATTTAATGATCTCGTCAATATCAACCTTTCTTTTCTTAATCACAACCATTCCTTGTGTATCCTATGATTGCTCCAAGAAATTGTGAATATTGTTGGTTCCTGATCATATTCAGACTTATTCATAGGGTGTCAGTTCCAGAGTCAAAAGGGAAATAACTTTCAAATTTGTGTAAACCATACTTAAAAAGGATTCCTTCCATAAAATACCTATCAAGTAGTCTTTTAAGTATCCCTTACAGACCTCTATTGGAGAAGTCCTCCTGACTAATAAGATATAGATTCTAGTTTGGATACTTTGATCTTGTATTCCTTACATCACACCCAAATTTTTCCCTTTTGATATAACTAATCCATTTTCCAAATGCTTAAAAATCCAAAAAAAAAAAAAAAACAAACAAACAACCTTCCACAAATATATTGCTCACTAGTTGTTTTTTTTTTTTTTGTTTTGTTTTCCTTAGCATTTTAAGGATATTAACTGTGTCATATAACTTCCAATCCCCTTTGGTGCATTTCACAAAGTACATGGTAAATATATATATATTTCTTAAATGAATCAATGGATGGATTAGATATTCTCATGAGGGAATGTGTTTTAAGTTGCTAACTGCTTACTAGAGGTGCTCTTCTTATTTTTAACCAATCAATAGAATTCAATAAAAAATCCAATTAAAATACTTATGCTTTGGCTCTTTATGAACTTCTGAATATTTTTAAATAATGGAACCTAGTCAAAAGATCTATTATGTTGACTTTGAATCATAGACTCATATAATATTAGAAATGTTCTTTAAGGTCTTCATCTTGAACCTCCCATCCTTTATCCAAATTCCCTTTACACCTTTTCCCTAACAGATGAAAATTTGAGCTCTGAATCAACATTCCAAAAGGCAGTAAGTGCAGTATAGTTTTACATTCAAAAGACCTGATATTGAGACAAAAGCCCTTGACAATATTTTATATGTGAACACATATATATATTCATTTACATGAACATATATGCCGATATGTATACATATGCCTATTTGAAGAAATAGAAATAGCCTAGTGAAACTATAATCACATTTATGAGATTATGAGATCATTTATTTTATCAGTTGACAGTTAATCTATGACTGCTCTACCACCTGATTTTTTTCTACACATTTTCATAAATTGACTAAATTACAAAAACCATAGTTTCTTTCCTCTGATTCTCTAGGTATTTCATAACAAACAATAGAGTATATATTCCCTCCATTTATTTTTGTTAGAATCTATTTTAATGTGTTATACCACTCCATTTCCCTTAAAATGATTTGTAATTTCATATTTAGTGGGAAAGAAATAAAATTGAAACCCTGCTTAATTCATATTTGAATTTCAATGTAAAACAACAAATTTTTAAAGTATCCAGGATAAAGGTCTTCAATTATTAATGAATTGTGAACATGGACTCTGTAATGACTATATTATATCTTATAACTTCTGATCTTCACAGGTGAGGACAATGGAATTACACAACAACTAGCTAATTAGAAGGATTTCAGAGGGTCAGAGCTACTTGACATACCAGTGATCCTTGGCCAGTGAACGCTAGCCAAATTTCGAGATGCCTGTAGCTTCCATAAACTGTGCAGAGCTCAAGAGTCAAGATTTTCTTATGGATTTTCTAAACATCCTGACTTATTATGTCTACTAACACCCTCCTTCCTTTAACACCCACCCCTCAATCAAAAGCTTCTAGAAACTATAATATCTCATCCCTTTTACCATTGCCCTTTAACAGCTGAGAACACTCTCCCTCTCAGCACCCTTATAAGTTCTTCTCTCCTTTAAAGGTTCTTCTGAGACAATATATACTTTTAATTGGTGTATCAGACTCTGTTCTATTTCAGATCCCTTATGGTCCTGGGGGACTTTGTTAAAAGAATATAAGTTTAAGTAATTCAAGATTGTTCTATAGCCATACCAAATCAGTAAAGATATTGGGATAAGATATTTCAAGAAGAAAAATCACTCAAGATACACTCAGAATATGAATTTGTGTGTATGTATGCATGTATGTATGTGTGTGTATATATATACATATATACATATGTATACATATATATACACACATATATAATGTTCAATTTTTAAAAAACGTATTTTGTAAAATATATATGTGTAGGGGGCAGCTAGGTGGTGCAGTGGATAAAGCACTGGCCCTGGATTCAGGAGTACCTGAGTTCAAATCTAGCCTCAGACATTTGACACTTACTAGCAGTGTGACCTTGGGCAAGTCACTTAACCCCCATTGCTCTGCCAAAACTAAACTAAACTAAACAAACAAACAAACTATATGTATGTGTATACAGATACACACAAACACACATATATGTGTATACTTATATATGCACATTTATATGAGTTATAAAGAAAAATATTGCAGTATTTTTACAAATTAATTAAATAAACGTGTTGTAGAGATAAGCAGACCTTCAACATGCAAATAGCCCAAATAAATGTGATATATAAACATATTTACCACGAAAAAGTCTATGCAATGAAGTTAAATCTTTCACTTTTCTATGCTAATATGTGTATGTTCATGTAAGGTGTCCAAAAATTCTTAGTACAGGATTAAGCTTGACAAGATTTATGCCACACACACTCATACACAGTAAAATTTAAAATTTATATTAATTCTATTTTTATTATTTAGTAGGTTAATACTCTCCTGTGCCACGTGGGTTTAAACACTTTACCCTTATAAAATCACTATTTACATAGATTCCAGAGAACCTTGCCCAAAGGTTTACTTAGGTAGCATTGAGTCTTTTGAATCTCAATTCTATTATTTAAATTTGTATCTTCACCCTGGTAATAGATATGTAAAATAACTAATTACCTATTTAACTAAAATCCACAGCCCTGTCTCCACTGCAAATCATAACATTACTTCCCTGATTTCATTGTCCTCTTAGAGAAGTTGGAGTTCCTTTGTAACCTCACCTACCACCAACTCAACCCAAATTCAACTTGAGTTAACCTAAACTGCTTCAGGCTACTTCCATTATCTGCAGCCTAATGTAATAGTTTACATGATGATTATTCCATTTTCCTTACAAGGAAGTCAATGAGAAGGAGTTGAGGTGACTCAACCTACCCCCTCATTAAAATGTCTATCAATTAGTATTGTCTTACCTTTTAAAAATGATGTATCCTGTAGGCCAATCAGAAAGAGCACAGACAGTTTTAAAACAAAGCTTCTTAAATTGTGGGTCATGACACCATATGAGGTCAAGTAACTGAATGTGACGGTTGTGAAAAATTTGGCAACAGTAAAAAGTTATTTATATCTATTTTATATACCTCTGTACCCTGTGTCATGTGAAAATTTCTCTGGTTAAAAGGGGTTGTGAGTAGTAAAAGATTAAGAAACCCTGGTTTTAAATAATGCCAGTCTTCACATGGACAATTCTGGTTATTGAGATGCCATAGAACCAAGCAGGAAAGCCATGTGGTATAGTGTATACAGCGTGGAACTTGGAGTCAGGAAGATGTGAGTTCAAATCCAAACTCAGATATTTATTAACCGTGTTACTCTAGGCAAGTCACTTAATCCTATTTGCCTCTTTTTCCTCATCTGTAAAATTAACTAGAGAAGGAAATGTCAAAAGACTGAGTAACTCTGCCCAGAAAAACCCAACTGGGATCATGAAGTGTCAGGCATGACTACAATGACTAAACAACAAAGACCCGATTTATTGGTTACTGCTAGCTTAACTAAAACTTTAATCTTTTTCTTAATCTTGGCCCTCAGTTTAAATTTCGGTGGTGATGGTGGTCCTTGATTTTGAAGAAGACCATCACAGCTGATGTCTTGATTTGTCTATGCATTATATTTAAATGAGGCAAAGGTGCAGAAAGTCATCAGTCTCACTCTCTCTTCCAATCATCAAAGTTCAGTGCCAAGACAGAAATCAAGATGACTGCTGATGGTCTGGAATACAGTGGATGATCTTGACCAACCTCTAATCACCCCACAGCACATGCCTAAGCCACCTCCATGGCCACTGGAACACATTCTGCCAGGGGAAGTATTCACATCCTTGGGGTCACCTCCCCCAACTCACTTTTGAGTTTGAGGTCTCTTCTTGATTTAGCCTGCCTGCAGCAACGTTGTTACTGGGCACATGGTGCAGCTTCTTGGAGTGACAAATGAGAGTTTGATGAGATATAGACACCCAAACTGGATGAACAACTCTAGGAAGTGCTTGGCAAGACCTCATACCAAAGGTCATAGTCTTCCCTGAATACCCCATACACCCCCTCAGTTTATATTAATGTTCAAATGTAACAATATATAACCAATTCAAAAGTTAATGAAGAAGCAAAAAGCAATCATCCAGAAACGGAAAAGATCTAAGGTAGAGTCAAGAACAGGAAATAAAGTAGAATTAAAATAAATAATATATTAATATCCCACAGACTAAATCACACAGTCCTATGTCAATGAAATGTTGACTTTATATGATGCATTAGGGAATATGTTTTATGAAATTAAATATAGTGGCTCCACTTTTTAGTGAAAATACTCATGATAGATTTTAGGCTTCTGTGTATTCTCTAAATATTTCATCCTTTCTTCTTGAACCATGTTTTTTTTTTTTAATCATAAAAGTATTTTATTATTTTCCAGTTAAATGTAAAGATAGTTCTCAACATTTGTTTTTATAAGGTTTTTAGTTCCAAATTTTTCTTCCTCCCTCCTTCCCACCCCCCAAAACAGAAAGTAATCTGATATAGGTTATATATGTACAATCACATTAAACATATTTCTGCATTAGTCATCTTATGAAAAAAGAATCAGAACAAAAGGGAAAAACCTCAAAACAGAAGAAAAGCCACAAAAGTAGAAACGGGATGATTCAATCTGCATTCAGAATCCATAGTTCTTTTTTCTAGATGAGGAAAACATTTTCCATCATGAGTTCTTTGGAATTGTCTTGAATCATGGCACTGCTGAGAAGAGCTAAGTCTATCCCCATTGTTCATCACACAATGTTGCTGTTACCATGTACAATCTTCTCCTGATTCTGCTCACTTCACTCATCATCAGACCATTTAATTCTTTCCAAGTTTTTTCTGAAATCTTCCTGCTCATCATTCCTTACAGCATAAGAGTATTCTATTACATTCATTCATATACCACAACTTGTTCAGCCATTTCCCAATTGATGGGCATTTTCTCAATTTCCAATTCTTAGGCACAACAAAGAGAGCTGCTATAAATATTTTTGTATATGTGGGTTCTTTTCCCTTTTTTATGATCTATTTGGGATAAAGACCTAGTAGTGGTATTACAGGGTCAAAGGGTATGCACAATCCCATAGCCCTTTGGGCATAGTTTCAAATTGCTCTCCAGGATGGATGGATCAGTTCACAACTCCATGAACAATGCATTAGTAGTCCAATTTTTCCACAGCTTCTCCAACATTTATTATTTTGAATCATGTTTTCTAATATATCTCAACATCTTTACCTATTGCCCCATTTACATTGAAATCTCTAAGTATCAAAGCATATGCTGATGTAATTTGGATTGCTTCATCCTTTTGTAGTTTCTCTACCTCTTCACCCTCTTTAAAAAAAAAAAGTTCAGTCCTAAGCTGTGGTTATTTTAGTGGTGGCCTTTTTTTTGGAAGCATTATCATGAGGTCTATACCACCTAATGAGATGATGTTTCTCTTTGCCTTTGGGCATATGGTAAAACAAATTTTTTCCTTTCCTTTCCTTTCCTTTCCTTTCCTTTCCTTTCCTTTCCTTTCCTTTCCTTTCCTTTCCTTTCCTTTCCTTTCCTTTCCTTTCCTTTCCTTTCCTTTCCTCTCCTCTCCTCTCCTCTCCTCTCCTCTCCTCTCCTCTCCTCTCCTCTCCTCTCCTCTCCTCTCCTCTCCTCTCCTCTCCTCTCCTCTCCTCTCCTCTCCTCTCCTCTCCTCTCCTCTCCTCTCCTCTCCTCTCCTCTCCTCTCCTCTCCTCTCCTTGACAAAATGGGCATACTGTGTATTATATACATATAGCTGTATGTGTGTAAATATTTATTTATATATACTTACAAATATATTTTTAATATTTTATAATATAAGAAATATATCTCAAGATTATTCATTTAATAATAATAGTATCCCTTATACAAACTTGTAAAAAATCTTAAAAATCTAAAACATGTTTCTATATCCTATTATTATTAAAGGTTTAAATATTCTATATATGCAGTGTGGTTATTTTTAAAAAATGATTATGCCAAATTATTGATAATATTTACGTAGTAATTAGGAGATCTTTGTGAGCATATGGCTAGGAACTATGCCTGATATGTTGGAATATTCTTCAATTGCTTCCTATGTTTCATCCTCAGTTGCAGAAGGCTCAGAAGGGTAGCTTCTGTGAGCCTAATAGAAGTATATTTTGCTGAAGGCCCTTATAGGAGATTAGTCCTGTTAGCAAGTGTACCTTGAATTCAGACCTAGGGGCATACTTTTAAAACCTGCCCTGTACTTCTTTGACATGTCTTCCTAATAAAGGCACTAATGAATTCCACAAGTACTCTTCTAAAGTTTTAAGACATTCTACTTGTCCCACTTAGAATGGGAATGGGCATGCTGATCATATAATGAAAACAAAAGGCCAACAGCTAAAGACTTTTTCTTTTTAAATTTCAGTAGTCAGAATAGAGAATAACAGGGAACAAGGCACAATAGCATAAATGAAACTGGGAGGGGGGGACTTTAGAATTCTGTCTGCATCAAGAAGCCAATAAATTTCTAGGGGAAAAAAGTACAGTTTGAAAGTATTATTTTTTATGAATTCTAAAAAATAGACTTAAATTTATAGTACTATTTGGAACAGTATTGAGCTGAATGCTTTCAGCAGCTACATAGCAGTTTCCAAGTTCTCTGTGTAAGGAATTTAGGGATGTTTCTCAGTGTGTTGAAAGATGAATGGAATATATATTTTTGTGTTCAGTCAGTGAAAATAGTCTCACTGATATTAAAGAGTACATTGATGGGGCAGCTAGGTGGCACAGTGGATAAAGCACCGGCCCTGGATTCAGGAGTACCTGAGTTCAAATCCGGCCTCAGAAACTTGGTACTTACTAGCTGTGTGACCCTGGGCAAGTCACTTAACCCCCATTGCCCCACAAAAATACACACACACACAAAAAGAGTACATTGATATCTGTTACCCAGTGGATAAAGTGCTAGGCTAAGAGTCAAGAAGATATGAGTTTGAATCCAGCCTCAGACACATAGTAGCTGTATGATCATGGCCTAGTCATCTAATATCTTTGTCCCAGTTTCCTCAACTGTAAAATCAAGATAATAACAAACCTATTTGGCAGGATTGTTGTGAAGATGAAAGGAGATAATATTTGTAAAGCACTGAGTACAATGCTCCACACATAGCAGGAACCATATAAATGCTTATCCTCTTCTTGTCCTTCACTTTGAATTTACTATTTTTTTAGACAAGAAATAAACAGAAACATTTATATTCATTCAGACTAAGACAAAAATAGATTTTTATATATTGTGAAAAGAGGATTTAAAATTTTTATTTGCATTCTGAAAATATCATTCTTTTACCAATGGTCTAATATTATCAGGTACCATTTATTCATGACTTTTTTTTCCCTCATATCTATTCACCAAGGAAAAACATACTATTTTTAAAGGGCAGACACATCTAAAAGCACATAAGATCTCAAAGATAACTATTCAAAAATATAGTAGAAGTGGCAGCTTTAGCATGTAGTGATTTGAAGACAGGTAAAAATGGGTGTTATACATTGGGTGTTATACACAGGGTGTTATTGGGAACAATTAGAAATTCTATTTGAATGTAACAAGAATTTGAATGCCTGTTACATATTCAACATGGAGCAAAATTCTGTGTATTACAAAAAAGAATCAAAAGACATGATTCTTTCTTTTAAGAAGTTTACAAAAAATGTTAGGAGATGAAGTAAGATGATGTGATTACATTATAAATCTGTTTGACAACTGTTATGCTTTGTTTCAAATATAAACAGTGTTTCAACAAATGTGCATGACAACACCTTAGAAGTCATCTTTGCCAGAGATTCTTTTTTGGTCACTATGATCTTCTTAAAACTTGTAATGAATTTTAAAAGGAGAGACGCTTCAATGCCATCTCATTTCAAATCCAAAAGGACAGAGTCTGATGAGGTTTAAAGATTTAACTTTGTGACAAAAGTCAGGGTGGATAAAAACAAAATGTTATCTCTGCTTTGAAATTGCATATATTCATTCATATCCAACAGGACTGTTTTGCATTATGCTCAACCTGTTTAACCAAGATTTTGTACAATCCCAGAATACCAATATCTTCTTGCATAAGGAAGATTTCCATCTACATTGTTCTCAAATTCAGTGAATTATCTGTTTCCATGGTAGCTGACATGACAGAATGACATATTTGCACCATTGTCTATGCATAACTTTCAACAAAGAAAGCTGAAGGGGACAAAGAGGGAGAAACTGATAAGTTGTTATGGGCATTTTTTATATTGAAAGTCATCTATTCAAATGCAAATGATTATGAATTAAATTTCATTGGTTTTGCTGTTGAATTTAAATCTCTCTCTCTCTTTCTCTCTCTCTTTCATTTCCACAATCACCTCTTCTTCCTAGAAGAATAATCAATAAAATCATGAAGCATTCTGGACCAAATAGAAATAATTATTCAAATAAATTTAACTCACATCTCCTTGTCAGAGGAGAATAATGCTTACCCAGGGTCTTGAGATCAAATTTAGAATCAAAGGTAACAAATGGAGGTTTTAAATAAACCAAACAGAGGAGGTATCATTTGTGTTTTCTGCATGCCTCCTTCTCTCCTCCCCATTTAGAGGCATTTATTTGATCATTTGAATAGATCCTATAAAAATATAGCAGTTATTTTGATGTTTTTATCCTTTCCTCAAATGTGATTTAGATGTTAACTTTTACTAAAACTACTTGACAGTCAGCCTGTACACAGTTGATTTTCTTTGATTTTCACATCGGCCACTAGTCATTCCCTATCTTTTCTGTGTTGTTCATCATGTTGAACACTTTAAGACTATCTTATGGAAGAATGTATTCCTCATATGCAGTCTTGAGACTTCTGAGTAGTTTTTGAGCCTCGAATATGTTGTGTTTCTTAAAAATAAAGGATATGTTTTCAACATAATTCTTACCATCCTGCCCCATGCTCTCCTTTAGTACTATAGTTACCAAATGTCAGTTGACATTATATGTTAACTATTTTGTCAGTTCTTCATAGAATTTTACTACCTTTTTTCTTTCCTTTTCTGAAATGCATGTTGGTGCCTAGAAGCAATGTTCTTTGTGGTGCTCTTTTTGCATTTATTCAGTTTTCATTTATTGAGAAAATATGCAATATTGATATGATTCTACTGGGATTTTGATTCAATGGTAATTGGATACTTAGAGTGTCTATAGTTTAATTAATATTTTTGGCCTAAATTTAAAGATTTAATTATCTGTCCACCTAATGAAAAAAAAAAAAAAACCTCCAGAGTTTGAAGAGATCTTGGAACTACATTCCCCTCTACAATAATAGAAATGGCCTTTATGTATCTTGTTGAAGACCTTAACATGAAAAAAGTAGTTTTCTTATATAAAATTTTTTTAAATAGATATTTGAACTTCCATTAATTACTCAAAATGTCCAAATAATATTCTTTATATCCATGCAAAAATACATGATATAGGGGCAGCTAGGTGGCACAGTGGGTAGAGCACTGGCTCTGGAGTCAGGAGGACCTGAGTTCAAATCTGGCCTCAGACACATAACAATTACTGGCTGTGTGACCCTAGGCAAGTCATTTAGCCCCAATTACCTCACCAAAAAAAAAATACATGAAATGACCCTTCCAGAAGTCATAATTTCACATACATGAAAATAGCAACCCTCCCCTCTCTGTAATCAAGATTATCTTCTATAAACCAAGAACTGACAGATCCTTCAGTTGTTCTTTGTATGATAGAGTTGTGTATGTGGATGAAAATCTTAGAATTCAAATTAGCAAGGGACCTTGGATATCTTTATGGTTAATCTCCTCCTGAACAAAAATTCCCTTTTGTAAAATATTCAAAAAGTTGTCACCTAGCCTTTGCTTGAAGATCACTAGTTAAAAGAAACTCACTCACTGCATATTAAGTGAACCCATTTTATCATTTTTAGAGCTTACTATTTTCAACAGAATATAACAATTTATTTCATTTGTATCTTGTAAGAAAAAAAGAGTACATGTTAAAAAATCAAAATACCTGTCTTCCATGTTTCCCTGCCCTCAACCCACATTCCCACATCAACTCAGAATATGTTTAATCAAAAATATTTCAGTCACAGACTCTATGAGATATACATCCTCCCAAATTTTTGTAAGTAGGCAAATAAATATTTAAGCACCTACTATATGCCAATGAAACATGTAAACAACCATATATAAACAATCTGTATAAAGAAAAAAATTGTTGTTTGGTCATTTCTGAATCATATCATCCTCCAGCTCATTTTACAGAGAGTAGCTGAGGAAAACAGTTATGTGAATTGCCCAGGGTGACACAGGTAATCCGTGTGTGAAATATAATTTGAACTCAAGAAAAGGAAACTTCCCGATTACAGGCATGACATTCTATGCAATAAGCCACTAGCTACCCTATAGCCTACACACTTAGAATTTAAGATTAACAGAGGGAAGCCATCAGAATTAAGAGGGATTGGGAAAGACTCCCTATAGAAGATGAGATTTGAAGAATGCACGATCAGGAAATGGGATATCTTGAGGAACTGCAAGTAGGCTAGTATCACTAGATCAAAGTGTGTGTGTATGAGGGGGTGCATGTTTAAGTGCATTTGTATTTACATGCTAATGTGGGGGTATTTGGTGTGTGTGTGTGTGGGGGTTATAAGGTGTGTGTGGGCCAAAATTTAATATATGGAAATTTAATTGGGTGACGCGCCAAAATATTGGGGTCCCAGAAATAATGAGGGACCTTTAGGTTCAAAGCTCCCTCCCCTCTGAACTGCCCTATTAGATGTTTCTCTCAGGCCAATAAGAAAGGAGACTTACAGCTTCTTTTCCACAAAAAGATCAGATTTTATTACTTGGGAATTAATTAAACAACAAAGCTGAAATTAATAAAAAACAAAGATAAGGAAATAGGGAAAAAGAAATACAGATTAAATTCTCTTAACTCTAAACTAATTCTATGCAATCCCCAGATCATTTCCAATTAAGCTAATTCAAAGGAATTTGTGTTCACTCATCACACCTGTGATGTCTGCACTTGCTCTGGAAAGGCAGAAGAAAGAGAATTAGTGTTCAGGAAGTGCCTCAACCTCCCCTCAGGGAGTATTCAATCTTGCTCCCCCGAAAGGGGAGGGCCTTCAAAAACTGCCTATGAAGAGTTCTCCTTCTGACCTCAGTAGCATAAGTAACTTCAGGGTGGGCCAGGTGTGGCCTCTCCGAAATGAGTCAGCTAAATTCCAATAATTTTTACCACAGGTGTAAGAATAATCAAAAGTGATGAGGCAGGTTATGTAGGGCTTTGAATTAAAAGTCTAAGATTTTATATTTGATCTAAGTGGTGAAGCTTATGGAGAGGGAAGTAATATTATCTTACATATGTTTTAGGAAAATCACTTTGATGACTGAACATAATAAGATGGACTAAGTATACAGACTTGTGGCAGAGACATCAATCACCAGGCTATTGCAATAGTCCAGGTGGAGGTATTGAGGACATGAGCCAGTGTGGTTTCACTCTCAGAGGGGAGAAGGGAGTTAATTTTATATAGGATATAAACAATAGTGATAGGCCTTAGCAACATATTTTGTGTGTGTGTGTATATATATGTGTATATATATATGTGTATATATATATATACACACACATATATATATATATACATACATATATATATACACATATATATATTGCATGTGAGAGAAAATGCCTTTTTTCATGTAACACAGCTAATATGGAAATATGTTTGGCAAGACTTCATATGTATGATTGATGTTTCTTGTTTTCTCAATGGGTGGGGAATGAGAATAAGAGAGTAGAGTAAGAGAGCATTTTTTAAAGAATGTTAAAATAGCTTAACTAAAATATTTTTTAAATATAATAAACATTATTGTATGTTATATTAGACTTTCATTTTTGTTTGTGGTTTTTGCAGGGCAATGAGGGTTAAGTGAATTGCCCATTGCACACAGCTAGTGTCAAGTGTTTGAAGCTGGATTTGAACTCAGGTCCTCCTGAATGCAGTGCCTGTGCTTTATCCACTGCACCACCTAGCTGCCCTCTATATTGGACTTTCAATGTGCGATTTCCAATTCAATACCTTCTAATGGCTCCATTTTACTTTCTCAAATGGGAAAAAAGTTAAGGATATATTGACAGGTAATGGGATAAAAGGAACAAGTTCCCTATCTTTTGATCTAAGCTCTGCCAATGAGAGCAAATTCTAACTGGCCTCTCACACCTCCATGAAGGATAAGGATAAAATGTCAAAATGGAAAGAGCTTTGGACTTTGGAATCCTAACAACTTCAGTTGAATTCCCAGTTCTGCTACTTAAAAGCTACGGAATCTGGAACAGGTCTTTTCAGTTCTCTGCATATCACATTCCTCATTTGTAAAATGAGGGAGCCAGCCTAAATCATAGATTTTTTTAAAAACTTAATTTATAGATATATTTTATAGACATTTATAAGCTATACCTTTCATTCCTTCAAGATAACAATAATCTTTTCCTGAAGAGGATGTATTATTTCCTAAAGTCACAGATTCTCATATTTTCCTCCTGAAACTAAGGATTCAGTCTTACAGGAAAACTTCTGTCAAATAATACCACCCTGTTAGCTAAGGTATAATATGATTTACATTTTAAGATGGATAATCATATATAGATTATTTTTATTATACAATGATAAAATGTATTGATAGCTGAGAAAAAGGGAAAGGGTGAAATCAGAAACCCCTCCTTACACAATTTATAGAATTATTAACATAATCAGAAACTAGGAATGACCATCTTCATGTAGGATTTTGAATGTGGTAGCATTTTCTATGTGAGCTTGCTGGAATATGACATTAACAGTTCCTTTGATTTTTTCTTATTTTTACATATTGAGCTATGGGCTCTAGGACCTTTATTTAAAGAGGGGGTTCAGCACAGATTTTTCTCCCCATTTCTCAACAGGTACACTGATTTTGGACTTCCCTGGAACTCTCCAACATGTCCCTGGGCCTAGTACTTCCCCCATCACCTCTTTTTTCAGATTCTTTTTGTGTGTTATATTCCTTTATTAGGTTATAAACTCCTTGTCTTTGTTTTTATTTGTATTCCTATTCCCAGAATGTAGCATCATGCCTGACACATAGTGCATACTTCTTAAAGGATTATTAATTGCCTGATATTAACTATTTTATGTATATGTGTGTGTTCTTGATATATTTATTTGTAAGTTTGTTATATAAAGGTATATTAGTTAAATCATGAAGAGGTATTTTGTTGCCACAATCATATTTTTGTCACCGTTTCTGTTGATAACTAAGGTGACTTAGAATTGTTATTTAGATTTTTCACTCATTTTAAACATTCCTATTGTAATACTCAGCTACTTATTTGATTCCTAAGTGCCAATTAGTTTGAACTAAAATATGTTAGATAAGGAAATTTCTCTGAGAGGAATAAGAATTAAATATCAATTTCAGAATACCATAGCTATATTGTATGCATATTATATAAATATAGTTCTGCATATTTTCAATCATAAGAGCATAAAATAATAGACTTATGGCAGACTAGAGCTTAAAGATACTTTATCACTATCATGTTACAGATAAAGAAACTGAGACCTAGAGAAGTTAATAAACTTGATCAAAGTTATGGAGTAAGTGAAGAGGCAGAAATTTGAACTCATTTCTCAGACAACTAAAAATTCAGCACTTTTTATACTAAACTAGCATGCTATTGCACATTCCTCATCCCAGTGTACAACATTTAGCTAGAATAATAAAAATAATATCATCAAATATGGCAGTTATGGTTTTATAAGTCCATAACATTTTAATATTTCTGACAACATTGTTACCTGTCTTCTTAATTCATTATTTTAAATCTGTGAGTTACTAGAATAGGAAAGACTCTGAACATTTGCTCAACTGTGTAATAAAAGCATTCTTTATTAACTCAGATTTTGAATGTACAAAATATTGTATTCTGAATTTTGCAAGCATAACACTTTGAAACAATCAACAAGTCCATGTCTCTCTCTCTCTGACATTCACATTCACATTACATGTGAATTTTTCAATTCTTTCACCAACATAAAATTTTTAATATAATTTATATATCAGCTTTTCCATTTCCTGTTTGTCATTTAGTATCTCTGGGCCTCAGTTTCTTCAGCAATAAAATGATAAAACTTTCCAGATCCAAGTCTTTGACTCACAGAGAATCATGCATTTCACTGTGTATTATTCACAATTATTATCTATCAGACTTTTGACTGACACTGCAGAAAGACAATGACCTGGATCACACATGGAACAAGGAGAGAGAGTAGATTTTCTTTCTTTGGGGATTTGCTTCTAATGACATCAAACTCCTCTCTGAAACAAAAGCCCATATTTTTAATACCAGTATTCTTTCCCTGATTTATATAACAATGAGTAATAGAATAACAGAGTCTCTAGAAACTTTCACATCACCAAAGGGTAAGAGATGAGTACATAGTGAGTATAACCACAATGAAACCAGTTATTGAAGTTTTCATCTGGAAAAGAGGTATCAAAGAATTGTATCAGGGAGATGGATGAACAGAAAAGAACTTAAGCTGACCATGTAGAAACAGTAAAGGGGTATTCAGTGGGCAATCCAATGCTCTTTGAGAATCAATGCCAGGTGGCACAGTTGATAACACAATGGCCCTGAAGTTAGGAGACTCAAATCTCACCTCAGACACTTATTAGCTGTGTGACTTTGGACAAGTCACTTAACCCCAATTGCCTTAAACATCCAGGAAAATCTCCAGAGAAGTCAATAATAGGATCCCATCTGAACTATTGCAATTTTTGTCAACTCCAATTAGATAACTGATCCATAAAATATTATACTTTGAATTTCAGAAGTATAAATCACAGACAATGGCAATAATTAAAATAGGAACCCAGGGAATGGGCTTGGACATTATGGCGATGTGTTATCTAGTTATTTCTTTCTTCTTCCTTTGTTTTTCAAGTCCTCTACTCTGTCCCTTGTCAGTCTGTGCAACTGTGTTGCCATTTAATTTTAGTCTTTAGAGTGAAATAAATTCCAATGCAATGTATCTCCCACTATAGCCATCACCACCACCAAACTTTCCTGGAATAAAATAATTTTATAGGTATAATAAGAAAAATAGGACTACATAACTGAAAATACCCCCTAAGCTAATTATTTTATTGAAGGTATTAAAGTAGTCATAAGCTTAGAGTAAATGAAAGATTATGGCATTTCATAAATATGTTTGATTTTTATAAGTTTTATAATTCAGACTTATTACAAAGTTCTGTGTGGGGAAAACCACAAATCAAAACAAAAGGTCTTGAAGAAATGAAAGATGGATTTGAAAATAGAAAAATATATAAAAGAATAGTAAATTTATTGTCTAATTGTTCTTTCCTATTGTAAGCTTAGAAAACATTTTTATTATTATTATTTTAGGTGGCCCGGGCTCTAGACACAAGAGTTAAATTCCATTTTTGGCAGTTTATACCATGTATGCCTATGGGAAAGTCATTACATTGTCCTGTGCTTCAGGTTTCTTTTATTTAAAATGAGATTATTATTTCTAGTATGTATAAATACATATCTCCCAGGATCAGTCAGAGCATCAGTTGATACAGATATACAAATCCATCCATATATAAATATCAGCAATGCCAGAAACTGGAATTATCATTAGCACCACCACCACCATAATCATTAGATTCTATGAAGAACATACTATGAAAAACTGCTTATTCATAGGACAAGGATTAATTTATGTTTCCTGTAGGCTTATATTCTAATGCCCTATAGAGATTTCAGAGACATGTTACTTTTAATTAAGGTTATAGAAACATCTATTGACTTATTTGTTGATTTTTTTAACATGGATTCTTTGAAGTGGTATTTATTTTATTATAGAGAGGCTTGAGAGAGGTGATAATATCTTTTCAACCATTTAGAAAGAGTTAGGTTTTAAATATAATATTGCAAAGAGAAAGAAAGTGACTTCCCCATGGTGAGAAGAGCTTACTTCATTGATGTGAAAGGGATATTAATAAAACTTGTAGCAAGGATTATGAAAATAGTAGAAAGAGAAATGTGAAAATCTTTCTTTGATTGAGAACAGGTAAAAGAACAAAAGAATATATTATAATGAAATGTGTGCTGACAAATTATTTTCAAAAATTACTATAGCCCAGCTATAGTGTGCCTTTTTTGTATGCCTATGGTTAGGGTACAGGCAATACAAAAACTACACAGATTCTATAGATATTTAAATGATATTTGCACATCCTTGCTGCCAACAACCTGAGAAAAGATGAATAGCTGGTACTTGGCAAGAACATTGTTTCCTCATATTTCTAGATAAATGTAGTTGTACTACTTATGACAGTTGCTTCTATGGTATATACTTTCTTGGAACTGATATCTTTTATCTTAATATATTGCACTGTCTTTTCTATCAAAACAGTAATTTTATCACCTGCTCCTATGGAAATATAAAATTTAATGATACATAAGTCAATGAATTCAATAAAAGCTCAGTTTAAAAATTTGTTCAATTTCTCAAAATTCTGAGGAAAACGAATGATAAATCTTTCTGCTTCCCCCAGTGACCTGAAAACATACAGCATCATTGCTGAATGTATTCAACTACAGTATTTTGATCAAAGCATTAGGACAAAGCTATGTTTTTTAAGAACCTTTGTGGCTTCATGCTCTAAATGGTTCTAATCTCAAGATGAAATCATTCAATCTCACATATATGTAAAATCCTGCCCCAGGTTTTCAGAAAAACCTGGTACTAAATCAGGAGAAAAGTTAATAGTCTATGGAGTAATAATTCACATCTCAGACTTGAGTTAGTAGCTAGGTACCTTTGTTCTGTGAACCACTTCTTAGTTTTTGTGACAAAGTCCCCACCCATAGTTTATATCTAGGTTATTCCAGGTAGGCTCAGTAAAACTTATTTTTAAATAACCAAATTAAGTTGAAATTGCTTTTAGTTTATTTAGTTTAATGAATTAAAAATCAAAGTTAGTTTAGTTACTTTAGTTTGAGGCAAAAGGAAAAATAAAATCCTTTGGCTTCAAAATCAAATTAAATGTGCTGTGCATGCCTATACAAAACTCCCCCTTTTCCCCCACACCAAGTTGCCAATAGTTGATTGCTTTTCATGTTTCCCAAGATCTCTTCTTGTATCTTGGTTTCCTGCTTAAAATATTGTTTTCTCTAAGACAAAAAATCCTTCCTTGCTTCATCCCTTGCTCCTGGTCTTCCCAAAGATTATATTCTTAACTCAAAAATTCAGTCCCTTAGATCCAGATCTCCACTACCTACTTCCTAAATTCTCTAATTCAAAAAGTCTGCAGAATGGGAAGAAGTTATTGCCCCTGAGGGATTAGTTTCTCATGCATGTAATGCAATTTCATCAGTTTTTAGAATACAATTATATACAACAGTCAACAATATGATTATTTGCTTTGATTCACTTCAGAATTTATTAATTGCCTATTATAGTTAAGCCAATATTAGACTAGCCCCTGGGTTAAAAAGGAGGAAAAAATAGAGAGCTTCTATGTAATACTATAAGCTTACATTGTACTCAAGTGATAGAACATGTATATAACACACAGTGGTGTGCTGGTAAATTGTTAATGACCAGCTCTCATAACATATTTTTAAGTTTAATCACCAGGATTAATGTTTTCTCCAACACTTTCTTAAGCCTGCATAATAAAGAAAACAATAAATCAAGCCCCAATTTATAAGGTCTGATTCTTTTTGACGTATTAATGTTCACAATGGAAATTTCACAATAAACTCTGAACCTGGGAGCACAGCCTTGACATAGGTAAGTAAATTAAGGTAATCTGAGAAAGGACAGAACACCAATGACTGGTGAAATCAAGCAAAGCTTCACAGAGGATGTGGAACCTGAGATGAATCTTAAAGGAAGATAAGGATCATGAAAGGTGTCTCTGAATACAAAGTACATTCAAGGAAGGAAGGAGGATGCAAGTTGGTCAAAGGAATGTAGGTAAAAGAAGAAATGTCAAGTTTAATTGAACAGTAGAGTGCACAGACAGAAATAATGTAAAATCAGGATAGAAATGTAAGTTGTAGTATCTGGTAAGAACAACAGATAGCATATGTAGGATGAATTGATCCTTTAAGGAAGTAGGGAAGCCATTTTGCTTCCTTTCTATAGAAGGCAATAAAGGCCTAACCAAGAAATTAGTTTTATTCCTACCTCTCTGTTCTAGCTGCTTGTTAAACTCACCTTGAGGGGAAGTTGAGTAGTATATCACTGTAAACTTGTATCCTTTTAAATTGATCATTTTTACTCTCTTAAACAAGTTATTTTTTATTATATTTAAGGATCCATAGTGGAAAATTTCATTTTAAACTGCAAGCCTGAATTGTAGCAGTGGTCTAACTCAGGCCTGCCTGGCCTAAAAAACGAGCTAAATTATGTAGTTCTTTAAATGCTAGCAAGAAGAACTTACAATTTGTCATAATGGCAAGAAAAAAAAAAGGTGGGTGCTAGGTGGTGCAGTGGATAAAGAAAAGGCACTGGATTCAGGAGGAGCTGAGTTCAAACCTGGCCTCAGACACCTGATACTTACTAGCTGTGTGACCTTGGGCAAGTCACTTAACCTTCATTACCCACCAGAAAAAAGAAAAAAAACCAAACTATTAGACATTTTTGAGCAAAGAATTAATGTAGTGAGACATTTGCTTAAGAAAAAATATTTAAGTATATTTGCAGAGCATGTTTTATAGAGGGGAAACATGAGAGGCAAAGAGATAAAAGACAAGGCCATTAAAATAGTTCAGGCTTTAGGTTATGAAGGCTTGAAAGGGTGATCACTGAGATTGGGAAAGAAGGGAAGGGATAGGACAGTTTTTATGGTGGTAAAACTGAACTGACAACTACTTAGATATACAGATGGAATGGAGTAAAGAATCATTGAACACTCTAAGATTATTTTCCCTAAATCTGTTTGATTTTATAGGACCATAGATCTAGAACTATTAAAGTCTGATGTAAACTTAGTCACTTTAAAGAAGAGAAAACTGAAGTGAGAAAAACTAAGTGATTTCCACCCCCCCCCCCCAAGGACCCCATATGATAAGTAGCAGTGGGAGGTCCTTGGGGGAAAAAAAAATCACTTAGCTTCTCTCACAGTTATATTTTTCCTCTCAATTCTCTTACCAGAACTCTGACTATAAGTCCACTGCTCTTGTCACTTTATTACATGTAATGCTAATGCTACAACAAAATCAGGTACTTTGAAATACAGTTCTGGTGAAGTTCCAGCAAGGCAACAAAGTGGATCACGGTAGTCCTGGGGTTTTCCAAATACATTTCATTCTATTTCTATGATACACTCTAGATAACTCACTGGGAAAGATGATATCCAATATTTTGTAGCCCTTCAGTTTAAGTTTTGGGAATCCAAAAGGTAATGATTGCAATAAATATCTTTCAAAAAGACCATGGAAACTTTATCAGAGAAGCAATAAGTAATATAGTGGAATGAGTGAGTCCTGTATTCAAATGCCACCTTTCATGTTTGTTACCTGTGTAACTATTGGGAGTCATTTAACTATTCCTAGCCTCAGTTTTCTCATATATTAAAAGGGAATCATGATAATTGTAATACCTACCTTGAAGAATTGTCATGAAGATAAAATGAGATTGATGTGAGATAAGTTTACAGATCTAGACAGATCTAGATCTATATATCTGCTGTTAATATTCATCCTATTTATCATTTCTCGCTTCCATATTTGTGTTAAAATTCAGGAACCTTATTAGAGGTCAGAGAATCCTGAAAACACCAATGAGTCTCCATACTAATAGCTGATGAAAACTATAAAACTCTTCAAGTGCTAAAGGACTATTTATCTACTGGAAATCTAGATGCATTTTTTTTTAAAAATGCTTTTAAGATTAGATCTATTTTATCTACTGTCTTAAAAACTTGTTCAGCATTCATAGGTATGGTAGCCTAGTTTATTTGAAAAGAATATGCTCCAAGAAATGTCATATTTGTGTTTCTATAGTTACAAGATGTACTGAATAGTTATTATTATAATTAATGAAGGCCAAGCATTCACATTTCTTTCCATAATTAATATGTATAAAGGATTTTTCACCTCTCACTGTAACCTTGATATCTGAGCAATGCTTGAGTCATATTTTTTGTTGTCCTGTTTTATTGTTGCAACTGTGAAAATCAGGGACCTGTGAGAATTTTGATGAAAATGTTTGAAGACATTAGGAAACTAATTGCAGAAGTTTTGTCCCTAGATAAATTTAACTGAATAGTCATTAAGCTAGGGACATAATGAACTGAATTCAAAGTACTCTGAAATACTAATTCAGCTCAGAAACCTTAAGTTTTCTTATTTATAATACATCTATTGCCACTTCTCTCTTCTGTGTATAGACTAAGGGAACAGAAGTTTAATTGATATTTTAGTCATCACTAAACACTTAAGACTACAAAGTGTATCTCCCCTACTTCATTACAATCACTACCACCCCCTCGCTCCAGGGAAAAATGTGGAGAAGGAACACAACTCCCACCTATCTAACCCATAAAATCACAGTTTATCTCTTTCCTGAAACTCTTAAAAATTAAGGGAGAAGGAAGACAAAAGTCCTGAAAAACAAACAAAAACCTGAATCCTTCCATTCATAAAAGTTTATATTTATAAATATTATAAACTATACAGAACTTGTAGGTCTTGATTCCATGATCATGATCTCTCTTCTCATATTACTCAGTCCTTTTGTTTATCTCTATCAACTACCTCAATATTAAAATATAGTAAAAACTGATATTTTATTTAAATCCATGGTTATTTGGGCAATAGGATTGAGACCAAAGTCATTTTAAATAAACTTTATTTCTTGTAGGTAATTCTTGGTGCTAGTTATTTTTTATTTCTTCTGTTCCCTCACCCTCTTCATAGAACCAATTGTCCTGTCCTGTCCTGTCCTTTCTACTTTTAGGATGCCTTTCTCATCTGTGCCCTCTTTTCTATACCCACTATAAACACTTTACTTAAAGCTCTAATAGCTTCATTCATGGACATTTGTAAAACAGTTCTCCCTGCCTTCGAGCCCTCCCTTCTCTAATCCATCCTTTCCAAAGAAACTCGAATAATTTAACTAATATTTTACTTGATCACATCACTTCTATGCTCTGTAATGATTGGATGGCATCTGAGGGAAAGCCATGCGGCTTTCCTTGGCGTCAGGAAGTGGCGTTTACTCATGAGTACTGTCTATCAAAGCCATGGCTGGTGGGATGATGGGGTCTCTTAGAAATAGTTAGATTTTTACCTTTCTCTCTGATCCTAATGCTCTTGCTAAAGCTTATAATTTATTGGCGACCACTTATTAGATTTTAGATAGTATAGCTAGAATTTCAGCCCCTTACTTCTCCAAAACGTTCAATGACTACCCGTTGGCTTCCTGACTAAAATACAATTTCCTGACCTTTATATTTTTCTTTGTTCCTGAATCCAAGGTTCTTTATGGTCTGTCACTCATTTATACTTCCAGTATTAACTAATATTTCCCATAATACCACTGATGGGGAATCTCAGTCAAATTTGATTTCCTTGAATATTTTATTGCTCTTTCTTGATCTTTCCCTTTTGACATGATGCCATCTAACAAACCTCTTGAAATCCTTCCTTAGTTTGAAGTTTCAGATTAGGATTATATCTTTCTTTTTTATTTTTTTTTTAATTTTTTAAAATATGGAACGCTTCACGAATTTGAGTGTCATCCTTGCGCAGGGGCCATGCTAATCTTCTCTGTATCGTTCCAATTTTAGTATATGTGCTGCTGAAGCGAGCACAGGATTATATCTTTCATTACAGCCTTCCCTACTATCTAGTCAAAAGTAGCATCTTGGTATGGAAAGGATCAATTAACTCCTCAATGTCCCCACTCTCCATCCCTGTGACGTGTCAAAGCAAAGTACCTCTTTGGCCACCACTCCAGGACCAATAATATAAGCTGCATGAGGATAAGAACTGTCCCAGTTTTGTTTTTGTATCTCTGGGCCTTGGTATAATAATTGGTATGTAATAAGTGATTAATATTTTTTGCATTCAATGTTTCATGTTCCAATTTTTCATACTATTTTCTTTTAATCTTAATTATTACCAGATAGTATAATTATATGTGTACTTGTTTTATATTCTGGCTTCTGTTTAAATCCTGAAGGCAGCTTTATTGATTTCAGCTTTTATTTCCAGCTCAATATAGGACATTGTACTACGCATGTGCTTAATAAATGTTTACTAAATGTAATCATGTTAACTTTCATATTCTTTTGTTCCTTCATTATCACAGCCCTAACATATCCCTCAAGTTTTTCTTCTCTGTGTGAGAGGGGCTGGTGCCCCTCCCCCTCTGCTTCAGCTGAGCCAAAAAAGCCCTGTGGGCTGTACAAGACTCCAGGTCAGATGGCTTGGGGAAAAAGCCCCAGCTCCCTCCACCTTGAGAGGATCTATCCCAGAGATCCCAGGCTCGTCCAGGCCAGCCTCTGGTATAGCCCGTGCAGAGGACCCTGAGCACACAGCAGGGGGCAGGGGACCCTGGAGCCCTGGATGTGGTATGCATGGGATGCTGGAACATCCCCTGCCCCCAGCCACAGCCCTAGTGTGGCTGGCAGATTAGCTTGGTGTGTGTGGGGGCAGAGGGAGCCCAGAGGTTTGATTGGTTAGAAGGAAGATATATATATATATATATATATATATATACAGGAGAGTTACACAGAAAGGGGGCGCCAGAGGCCTAGGAGGGAGCAGAGAGCACAGAAGCTGGCAGCACAGGGTACAGGTTGGAGAAAGGTTGGAGAAAGAGAGGTAAGAGAGTATTGGGGAGGCGGGGTGGACTGACGAAGCAGACAGACAGAACAAGAAGCCACAGAGAGCACAGAAGCAGTCAGCACAGGGTACAGGTTGGAGAAAGTGAAGATTAAGAGATCAGAGAGGCTGGAGCACTAAGAAACAGGGGAAGGAGAAAAAGCTAAGAGCAAGAAGGGACAGAGGCCAATACGGAGCAGGGGGGCCTTTTCAGTGAGGGGAATGCTAGAAGAAGGTCCCTTGGTACACAGGAGGAGTCTAAAAAAAGTTCCAGGCACAGCAGGTGGAAAGAAACACACCAGAACGCAGTCAAGTTGTGCATTTTATTTCCTTATATGCTTAATTTTAAATTGTATCTGCTGTTAAAATGGAAGAGGCTTCTTAATCTTTTGCTTATCAATTTTGGGAGCAGAGCACTGTGGAAGAACTTTATAAACAGCCCATATTAATTTGGTTTTTTTAGTGAGGCAATTGGGGTTAAGTGACTTGCCCAGGGTCACACAGCTAGTAAGTGTTAAGTGTTGGAGGCCGGATTTGAACTCAGGTATTCCTGACTCCAGGGCCGGTGCTTTATCCACTGCGCCACCTAGCTGCCCCGGCCCATATTAAATTAATAGCAGTCAGTAAGCCAGTGAGTCAAGAGGCCACAGATTAGTCCTCCAGTCAGATTAGTCCCCCCAAATTAGCCATAGTAAGTCAAAATATTTCTACATTTGAATGGCAACCATGAAGGGATTTACGGTCAAATTACAATAGTTCTAAACTTATAATTTTTCATATAATCATAATTTTTCAAAAAAGGCCAGTTCTATAATTTTCCAGATGAGATTAGTTATAGTTAATTATTTTTTACACACACACACACACACACACACACACACACACACACACACACACACACACATATATATATATATATATATATATATATATATATATATATATATATATATAAATAGTAGTCATGCCCTAGGGAACTTTCCATTAACCAGAAATGATAGTCAGGTATGGGTATTCAGTTTTGTTTTGTTTTGTTTCACTTCATTTCTATTTTAGAAATGTATTATCTGAGTCACCATGATTCAATGACTTCTGGACTTACAAACTCAAAATCCTATCCTGCAAGCTTTTCAAAAATTAATACTCTGTATAAGTTGACTACTCAGGATATTTATTGAAATATTTGATTTTTTTTTTCATTTTCACTTTCTTCTAAAGATATTTACTTTCTTCTATAAAATCAACTAAGGATAACAAAAATGTGGCATTTAAGGAGTAGGAAAAACTATGATTCAGTTCAAGTCACAGTTTTCACAACAGATTCATAGAAATAAAACGCAAAAACCCAATTGTTTGAGTGGCCCAATTTTGCAGGTCCCAGAGCACTTCAAGTAAGCTGCTTTTATTATAGGTCCATATTTTTTCATAGCCTATTTTGAATTCCTGGCTTGCTTCCATTTAGAGTGGCTCTGCAGCTTATGGTCCTGTCTCAGGCACTCTGGTTCTCCACAATTTGACACAAACTTTCTCAGAATTCTGTTCCAGTTCCTGACTTGTCTCTTAAACTTCTAACTACTAGCTAGATGTCTCTTGCCTCCCCTGTCACTGGCTGGCTTCAGCTTCCTCATAAATGATATAACAAGGAAACTTCTCCATTAATATAAATGGCTTTTCCTCATTCCCTGAAATGGCTCATTCAATTCCACCAGAGTTCTTTCCATTATATATCTGTTCATTTTGTTTATAACACCCCCGGAAAAAAGATGAATGTTCTTAGTTAAGGTGGATTACATTAATTTTTTAAAAAAATATTGTCTTTCTTAATTTCAACATGCATTTTTTCTTTACTCTGGTCAGGATATTATTCTATATCTAAATCTTTCTTGTTATAGTGTGTCTTTTTGTTGTATTTCCCATCACAGAACCCTTCTTGCCCATGAACAAAAGTAAATCATTTTTTCAAATGATATATGGTTGGTGTGTGCATTGCTATCTGCAATACATTTTTGATCTATGACTTAAAACATATACTATACAGCTTCCCTTTCTCTGTCATAGACCTTAATTCATCAATATTTCTGATTAGGAGAAAATTATTCATACCTGCCATTTTGAGAATTTTAAATATCATCTAAAGTATCACATCCTATAAGGAATAGCAAGAGAGAAATCTAAATCTTGCTTAAATAATTAAAAATTATCATGTGTAATTAAAAATAAATCTTAAGTAAATATGCAAATACCTGGATTTAATTAAAGTACTGGAGTTCCAAATTCTAATCTAATTTAATTTTAATTGAATTTAGTACAACTATATTACAAATATTCCATCTCATAAGTGGATTTTTTTTAAAACTCTCTTCTAGGTAAACAAAAGTATAGGTGTTTATTGCTTTTACATGTGGAAAGTAGTCATAGCTGTAATGGTAGTTATAATCTTTATTTTTTTCATTGAACTTTATTTTTTTAATTTGCTTTCATTGTCTTTATTCTTTCTTTCTTTTATTTATATTTTAAATATATGGCATGTAGAAAAATATATTTCAATGCATTTTTTTTTGCAGGGCAATGAGGGTTAAGTGACTTGCCCAGGGTCACACAGTTAGTAAGTGTCAAGTGTCTGAGGTGAGATTTGAACTCAGGTCCTCCTGAATACAGGGCTGGTACTTTATCCACTACGCCACCTAGCTGCCCCCCAATGCATTTTTTCTCTGCCTTTCAAGGTATGGAAATTAATATGTCTTTATATACTAGGACTAGTTTTAGGTCACTTAGTAGTAGAAAGAAATCTCTGTGATATGCCATTAAACAATGTCAGTAGATCATTAGCTAATTTGATTTATTAGCTTATCTCTCATATTTTAGAGTGCATAGAGGAAATACTGAGTTCAGAGACCAACAATGACATGGACTTAAGCAATAACAAACCATATACCCATATGAAGAGTGCTGGAAGCCAAATTATTTAAGTTGTAGTTGTAGTATGTGAGAATTAGAGCGCTATCAACCTGTTGAGAAAGATACTGCAGGGAAGCTCCACTATGAAAAGAACACATGTGACTTAGTGTCCAGTGGTTTTGAAGGTCAGATAGGCATCAGGAAGTAATGTCTGCTAGGTGGGTCTTGTCAATCAATGTTACCAGCCAATTAGCTTAGAGCTGTGTGTGGATGGTTCTGTTTCCTGTTTCACAAGAGGCTTCTGGGAGAAGTGGCGGGGGAGCAGGGTCTTTTCGATGCAGATTGAAGCTTGGCAGCAAGGACAGGCAGAATAGGGAGAGTAGACAAATTTCATACTTTATCCATGTGTTTATCTTTACTAACCCCTAATATACTTTAATAAATACTCAATGACCAAAGATTGGTGCTATACGTTTTCTGACTTAAGGCGACCACTCATTACATTTTAGACATCACAGCTAGAATTTTAGGACCTTACAAGTGGTAGTAGTAGTAGTAGTGGAGGCAGCAGTGGCAGTGGTGGTAGGAGGAAGAGAAGGAGGGGTGGTAGTGGTAGTGGTAGTACTAGTGGTAGTAGTAGTAGTAGTAGAAGTAGGAGTAGTAGTAGTAGAAGTATTTAGTAATGGTAGTAATTGTTGTAGCAGAAATAGTAGCAAAAGTTGTAGTAGTAGTAGCAGTAGTAGCAGCAGCAGCAATAAAAGTGATAATAGTTGTAGTTAATACCCATAATTGTAGTCCCATCAAATACTATTAGCTAGAATTTATATAGGAGTTCAAGGGTTTCAAAGTACTTTCATATGATATTTCATTTGATCCTCACAACAATGCTGTAAATTAGTCAGGTGTGTGCTAGGAAAGTTTAACAATGGGGTCTCAAAAAAAATTACCTACAATACACTTTTACATTTGCTCTTCATTATCAAATATGTTTCTTAATTTAATTTTTTTCAATTACATGTAAAGATTTTTTTTAGTTCCAAATTTTCCTCCTATCCTCCCTTCCCCCCCAATCCAAAGCCAGTAAACAATTTGGTATACATTATACATTACAATCATGTTAAATATATTTCCACATTAATCAGATCAAAAGAAAAAAAAGCAAGAAAAATTGAACAAGACCAATAAGAAAAAGGCAACAACAAAAGTGAAAATAGTATGCCATGGTCTGCATTGACTCCATAGTTCTTTTTCTGAATGGGGAGAGCATTTTCCACCATAAGTCTTTTGGCATCGTCTTGAATCATTGCATTGCTGAGAGGAGCCAAGTTCCTCACAATTGATCATCACAAACTCTTTTGATACTTTGTACATTGTTCTCTTGGTTCTATTCATTTCACTCAGCATCAATTCATGTAAGTCTTTACAAATTTTTTCTGAAATCCATCTGCTTATCATTTCTTACAGAACAATAGGGTTTCATTATATTCATATACAACAACTTCTTCAGCCATTCCCCAACTGATGGGCATCTCCTCACATTCCAAATCTTTGCTACCACAAAAAAGATCAATTATAAATATTTTTGTACATGTGGGTCCTTTTCTCTTTTCCGTAATCTCTTTGGGAAACAGAACTAGTAGTGGTATTGCTGGGTCAAAAGGTATGCCTTTTGGGCATGGTTCCAAATTGCTCTCCAGAATGATTGGATCAATTCACAGATCCACCAACAATGCATTAGTGTTCTAATTTTCCCACATCTCCAACATTTATCATTCTCCTTTTTTTTGTCATATTAGTCAATTGGATAGGTGTGAGGTAGTATCTCAGAATAGTTTTTATTCACATTTCTCTAATCAGTATTGACTGAGAACATTTTTTCATATGGCTGTAGATAGTTTAAATTTCATGATCTGAAAACTGCCTGTTTATATCCTTTGACCATATCTCAATCAGGAATGAGTTGTACACTTATATATTTGATTCAGTTCTCTATATACTTTGGATATGAGGCCTTTATCTGAAACACTGTCTGTAAAAATTGTTGCCAAGCTTTTTGCTTTCCTTCTAAACTTGTTTACATTGGTTTTGTTTGTGCAAAAACTTTTTAAATTAATGTAGTGTGATGTTTAAAATCTAATGTGTGAACGCCTTACCTGAACCACAGTGTGTGTGTGTTGGTGGGGAGAACTAGCATCTCTAGAAAGTAATGGGTCTAGTCTAGCATATTGTTTAGCACCCTTACACAGTCTGTCATAGAATCTATTAGGTTTTTTCATTAGGTTTTTGAACTGTACCTATAAATTTTTGCCAGTTATCAGTTTTACTAGCACTTCAACAAAGTTTTCCTTGCTTTCTACAGCATATCAAAATGCTCAGGGATATTAGGTTCCAGTTAACTTTTCCTGATGTTTCTAAGGAGTTTTCTGCAGCAAATATGTCAGCTCTTTCCCCTGGGGATAATATCATTCCCATGAGATCAGTAATATCACCCCAAGTGGACTAATATCCTCTGAAAATTGTTCTAAACTGACTAATAACTTCTGTGGGATCCTCATCAAATTTAGGAATATTTCATTTTCATGGCCTCAAATCTTTGGGCCAAAAAGGTGAATATTGTCTGCGCTTTACCACAATACCCTTTCAATCGTGGGTGAGGATCTCTTGAAGGGGAAGAATTTTGGGCTTATCTTCATCCTCTAGATGTGAATTGTCTGCAGAAGAAATAGAGGGAGAGGAGATTAACACTGGGATATTTGGCATTCTAGCCTGAGAAACAGGCTCAGATTCAAGTTGGGGCTTGGATCCTCCTTGTCCTATATCCCCAGTATCATTATCCCTGCTAGCTCTGAACCAGCCTTTCCAATAAAGTGAATGTTTAGGTGGCCAGTGGCAAATGTCTCAATGTTTGGAGATTAAATTACCCATGTTTAGGCCATTCTTCCTCTAATACTATATACCACATAAAACACAGTTTCTATAAGTTTCCTCTGGTCATGGTTGATTTCACTGTAAGTTTTCCTTCATCCTAATCCATGAGTAGCTTTTCTAATGGGAAATCCTGGGGAATATCACTCTTTCTAATCCTCTCCATGACATTCAGAACTTTCCATACCATATAACAAAGCCCAGCAACAATAAGAATAGGAATAAAAAAAATATTCATTAAATAAAAACTGACCAAGCATTAACATGACCTTTTCCCCTGCTTGTCTGATTAGCCAAGATAAAGTTAGAAAAGGGGTATTTAGGAAGTTAATATATATATATATATTTGAAAATCTAAAGGGAAAACAGCTGGTATTTAGCACTACCTTGAAATTTAAAGGGACAGGCACATAGGGAAATAGGGGGAAATTTCTTACCCAACTGGAAGATCAGAAGATTGAGGGGTTCAGCATTCCACTTCGTGGTTCACAAACTGTGATGTTTAAAAATCTAATGTGGGTGTCCTTACTTGCCCTCCAATGTGGGAGGAATGAAGTAGCTAAGTTTACTGATAAATTCAGCAACAGTTTAGGCTTTTAAGTATTTATTAAAGTGTATTGGAAGTTAGTGAAGAGGGAGAGAGTGAACACAGGACTCTGAAAGAATGGAAAAACCTAGCTCAGATCTCTGCAGGATAGACAGAGAGAAAACCTGCCTTCACCTAGCAGCAAAGGCTTCCCAAAAGGAGAATGAATCCTAGCGCTTCTCCCAGAAGCCCCCTATGGAACAGGAAGCAGGGCAGTCCTCACACACAGCTCCAAGTTAATTGGCTGCTCCATTGATTGACATGACTTACAAGTGGTCTATGAATAGAGGTAACTTCCTGAGGCCAGGCAGCTTCTGGACACTAGTCACATGCTTTCTCATCATGGAGGAATCACCCTGGTTTTCACAATGTTTTTCTCAGCGGGAGGTGGCACCCTGATTCTCACAGTAGTCAAAGTGATACACTCTGCATTTCATGTTTTCTATCTCATTTTTGATAATAAATTCTTCCCTTCTCCACAGTTCTGACAAGTAAATTATTCCTCCCTTTACTAATTTACCTAAGACGTCACCTTTATTTCTATATCTTGTACCCATTTTGACTTTACTTTGGTATATGGTGTAAGATGGTGGACTATGTCTAGTTTCTGTCATACTATTTTCCAACTTTCCTAGCAGTTTTTTTGTCAAATAGTGAGTTCTTATCCTAGATGCTAGAGTCTTTGGGTTTAACAAACAAAAGTTTACTATATTCATTTACTGCTGTGTTTTGTGTGCCTAACCTATTCCACTGATCCTCCTCTCTATTTCTTAGCCAGTACCAAATCATTTTGATGCAACCATCAAATATAATATATAATATAGTTTTAAATCTGGTACAGCTAGGCCAACTTCCTTTGCATTTCTTTCATTAATTCCCTTGATATTCTTGACATTTTGTTCTTCCATATTAATTTTGTTATTGTTTTTTTTTCTAGTTCTATTAAATGCTTTTTTGGTAGTTTGGTATGGCCATGAATAAGTGAATTAATTTGGGTAGAATTGTCATTTTTATTATATTAGTATGGCTTACCCATGAAAAATTTGTATTTTTCCATTTGTTTAGATCTGATTTTATTTGTGTGAAAAGTGTTTTGTAATTGTGCTCATAGAGTTTCTGGGTTTGTCTTGGCAGGTAGACTCCCAAGTATTTTATATTCTCTACAGTTATTTTAAATAGGATTTCTCTTTCTATGTTTTCCTGCTGGAATTTTTGTCATATATAGAAATGCTGGCAATTTATGTGTGCTTATTATATATCCTTCAATTTTTTAAAAGTTGTTGTTTCAAGTAATTTTTTTAGTTGTTTCTTTAGGATTCTCTAAGTATACCATCATATCATCTGCAAAAAGTGATAGTTTTCTTTCTTCTTTGCCTATTCTAATTCCTTCAATTATTTTTTCTTCTCTTATGGTTAAGTCTGGCATTTCTAGTACAATAATTAATAGTAGTGGTGATAATGGACATCCTTGTTTCACCCCTGATCTTACTGGGAATGCCTCTAACTTTTCCCCATTGCATATAATGCTTGCTGATGGTTTAAGATAGATACCATTTATCATCTTAAGGAGAGATCCATTTATTCCTATGAACTCTGGTGTTTTTAATAGGAATGGGTATTTTATTTTCTCAAAAGCATTATCTTCCTTTATTGAGATAATGGTATGATTTTGGTTAGTTGTGTTACTTACGTGGTCAATTATGTTGATAGTTTTCTTTATATTAAAACAGCCCTTCATCCCTGTATAAATCCCACCTGGTCACAGTGTTTCATCCTGATGATAAATTGCTATAATCTCTTTGCTAATTTTCTATTTAGAATTTTTTTCAATATCCATTAGGGAGATTAGTCTATAGTTTTCTTTTTCTGTTTTTGTTCTTCTTTGTTTAGGCATCAGCATCATATTTGTCTCATAGAAGGAATTTGGTAGGATTCATTCTTCACCTATTTTTCCAAATACTTTGTCTAGTATTGGAATTAATTGCCCTTTAAATGTTTGTTAGAATTCACTTTTAATCCCATCTGGCCCTGGAGACTTTTTTTCTTAGGGAGCTTGTTGATGGCTTGTTCAATTTATTTTTCTGTTAATATGGGTAGTTTATATTTTTGTAAACATTCATCCATTTTATTTAAATTGTCAAATTTATTGCCATATAGATGGGCAAAATAGCTCCTAATTATTGCTTTTATTTCCTCGAGTTCACCCTTTCATTTGTGATGCTGCTAATTGGGTTTCTTTCTTTCTTTTTAAAAATCAAATTAACCAAGCTATTTTATTGGGTTTTTTATACAAGTTCTTAGTTTTATTTATTAATTCTGTAATTTTCTTACTTTCAATTTTATTAATCTCACCTTCAATTTTCACAATTTCCAACACAGTGTTTAATTGGGGATTTTTAATTTGTTCTTTTTCTAGCTATTTTAGTTCCATGTTCAATTCATTGGTCTCCTTTTCCTCTATTTTATGCACGTAGGCAATTAGAGATCTAAAATTTCCCCTAAGATCTGCTTTGGATGTGTCCCATAAGTTGCAGTATGTTGCCTCATTATTGTCATTTTCTTGGATGAAGTTACCAGTTGTTTCTATGATTTGTTTTTTAACCTACTCATTCTTTAGGATGAGATTAGTTTCCAATTCATTTTTGGTCTATCTTTCAATGACTCTTTATTACACATAAATCTTACTGCATCATGATCTGAAAAGAATGCATTTACTATTTCTGCCCTTCTGCAACTGACTGTGAGGTTATTTTGCCCTAATACAATGTCAAGTTTTGTGTATGTGCCTTGTACCACTGAGAAAAGGCATATTCCTTTCTATCCCCATTCAATTTTCTCCAGAGGTCTATGATATTTAAAGTTTCTAAAATTCTATCCCCCTCTTTAACTTCTTCCTTGTCAATTTTGTTGTTAGATTTATCTAGTTCTGCGAGGGGGAGGTTGAGGTTCCACAATAATATAATTTTGTTATCTATTTCTTCTGCTAACTCACTTAATTTCTTCTCTAAGAATTTACATGCTGTACCACTTGGTGCATAGATGTTTATTTTTATAACATTTCATTGTCTATTGGTACCTTTTACCAAAATGCAATTTCCTTCTTTATCTCTTTAAATTAGTTCAATTTTTGCTTTTGCTTTGTCTGAGATAAAGATTGCCACCTCTTTTTTTTTTTTTTACTCAAGCTGAAGCTTAATATATTCTTTCCAGCCTTTTACATTTACTCTGTGTGTATTTCTCTACTTCAAATGAATTTCTTATAAACAACTTATTCTAGGATTCTGGTTTTTAATCCACTCTGTCATCTGCTTCCATTTTATGGGAGAGTTCATCCCATTCACTTTCTTTCTTTTTTTTTTTTTTTTTTTTAGTGAGGCAGTTGGGGTTAAGTGACTTGCCCAGGGTCACACAGCTAGTAAGTGTTAAGTGTCTGAGGCCGGATTTGAACTCAGGTACTCCTGACTCCAGGGCTGGTGCTCTATCCACTGCGCCATCTAGCTGCCCCATCCCATTCACTTTCACAGTTATAATTATTAACTGCAACCTATTTTTTTCCCTTGTTTTTATTTTTCTCTTTCCTTTTCCCCTGTCTCTTCTCACTAATGTTTTGTTTCTGGCTACCTCAGTCTACCTGCCCTTCTATCAGCCCTACTTCCTTTTGTCCTTTTCCCTTTCAATTACTAGTTTTGCCTTCCCTTCTATCAACCCCACCTCCTTTTTTACTTTTCCCATTTCTCCTCCTAGTTTTACCCTCCCTTCTATCAGATCCCCACACTTTTTTCCCCTTTCCCCTTTTACTTCCCAATATGGTAAGATAGAAATCTGTACCCAATTAGTTATGTATGTTATTCCCTCTTTTAGCCAAATCAGATGAGAGTAAGGTCAAAACAATGCTCACCCCTCCCTTTTTTCCCTCTATTACAATAGATCTTTTGTGTCTCTTCACTTAATGTAATTTACCGCATTCTGACTTCTTTTTCCTCTTCTCCCAGTATAAACCTTTTTCTTTCCCCTTGTTTATTTTTTAATAACATCACATCAAAATCCACTTAAACCCACACTTTGTTTCTGTGTGTACTCCTCCTATCTGCCTTAATAAAGATACAGTTCTCGATACAAGTATATTCTTCCTGTGTATGGATGTAAACATTTTAACCTTATTGAATAATGTGCAACCCCACCCCCCCAAACTTTTTAGCTTTCCATGTGTCTTTTGAGTCTTTTATTTATAGATTGAATTTTCTGTTCAGTTCTGGACTTTTCATGAGGAAAATTTTAAAGTCTCCTATTTCATTGAATATCCATCTTTCCCCAAGAAAGATTATGCTTACCTTTGTTGGGTAGTACATTCTTGGTTGTAATTCCAGGTCCTTTGCCTTCCTGATTATCATATTCTAAACCCACAGATCCTATAATTTTGAAGTGGCTAGGTCCTGCATAATTATTATAGTTTTCCCTAAATATATAAATTGTTTCTTTCTGGCTGCTTGCAGTATTTTCTCATTTGATAATTTTGGAATTTACCTATGATATTTCTTGGAGTTTTCCTTTTGGATTCTCTCAGCAGGTAATCAGTGGATTTTTTCAATGACTAAGTTTTCCTCTGGTTGTAAGACATTAGGGCAGTTCTCCTTGATAAAGTCTTGAAGTATGCTGGCTAGGCTATTATTTTTTTTTAATCATTGTCCTCTGGTAGTCCATTTATAGGTAGGTTGCCCCTCCAGGATATATTTTCCAGGTCTCTTGTTTTTCTGAAGAGGTAATTTGTGTTTTTTCTATTTTTCTTTTCTTTTGATTCTGCTTTGTTTCTTCCTGTTGTCTCATTGAGTCATTAAATTCCATCTGTTCAATGCTGATTCTTAGGGAATTATTCTCATTTTCCCATTTTCCAATGGTATTTTTAAGGCATTATTTTATTTTTTGAAGCTATTGACCTTCTCTTGCATAACTCTCATTTCTTTATCCAATTTTTCTTCTGCCTCTCTTATTTGGTTTATGAAATCCTTTTTGAACTCTTTCAAGAGGGCTTTTTGGTCCCAAGACCAATTCTTCTTCCCCTTTAAGGCTTCACATGTAGGTGTTTTATCATTGTTCTCTTCCTCTGAGTTTATGTTTTTATCCTCCCTATCACCATAGTATTCATAATTTTATTTTTATTTTATTCTGTTTTGTGCCTTTTAAGTTTGAGTTCTGCTCCTTGGGTACAGCATATACTATCCAGAGTTTTTTTCATTGGGGGCCTTGGGCCAAGTCACAGCTTTCTGCTCTGAGTCATAAACAACACTGGGGCTGGAGGCCTCACAACTGGCTTTCTGTTCCACTAGCTTTCTGAGTTTAGGAAACTCAGTAGCTCAGCTGCTGATCAGTGCTGTAACTAAGAGTCTTTTGCTGGGTTTCCCAGACCTTCTCTTAGCTGAGCTGTGCTCCCCTTTTACTCAGAATAAATAGCCCTTTCCTGAAGATCTCTTAGGGTAACTTAAGTCAGAATATTGTTTCACTCCAGTTTTTTTTGTTTGTTTATATATATATTTTTTTTTTGGGGGGGGTTACAGGTTTTGCAATTCCAGAATATGTTGAGAGGTTTAATTTAATGTTGTTTATGAGGGAAATTTGGGAGAGCTCAGGCAGCTTCCTGGTTTCCCTCAGCCATCTTGGCTCCCCAAATACATTTTTCCCATTGCTTTCTTAAGTCCTGACAATCAACAAAGCATTGCATGAAGCCCTGCATCTTTTGTAACTATTTTCTAAATTTTGAGGTGTAAATGGTCACACTGAAAATTTAGCAATTTCTTGCTCTTGAGCTGATTCCAACACAGCTCTGGAGATAGATACCATTATTATCTTTTTCTAAACAGATGGAGAAACCAGCTGAGACAGGTTAAATTACTTCCCCAGGGTGATAGAACTATTAAATTTCTAAAGCAGAATTCAAATAATTTTCTTCCTGATTTCAAGTCCAATGGTCTAGCCAATATATCAGTTTAAGAAATAATAGTTATGTGACTTGATCAAGTCAATCAATCTCTCAATGTTCCAGTCATTTAGTCAGTCAATGCACATTTTATTAAGCACTTTCTCTTTTCTAGGTACTATGTAAAGTAGGAATATAAAAAAAGACAAAAACATATAACTTACTCTTAAGGAGCTCACCTTATAATAGCATGACAATAATGTCAAAAGCTAAAGAGGTCAAGAAGGATGAGGATTGATAAAGGACCCTTAGATTGGGTAATTAAATAATCCCTGATAACTCTACTGTCAAAATGATGATTTAAATGCACATATTCCAAATCAAGTGATCTTTCTACCTTACCACACAATCTCACAATATATTATTCTTTTTGATATAGAGTACTCAAGGGAAATACAATTGAGATGACCAGATAATCTGCTTTAGTATCTGGATATCATGCAAATTACAAGTCTCTTAACTATTCAGTGCCCTCGTGCAACCCCCTAAGACCATAAGTTACTGGCAATTGCAATTTGAGTTTCCACACTAGAGAATTTCTATGTGGATGAAACCACAGCTCTGGACCAAACAAAATTACACTAAACTAAAATATTCATTGCAGATTTTAAAAGAAAGACAGAATGAAGAAATGGTCTCTTTCAATTATAATAGTTCATTCTGTCTTTCTTTAAAGTCTACAATGTATTATCTCCTTTACCTTGTACAAAATATTATTCCATTGCAAACATACCACAATTGCTATTCAACTTTCCAAACAATTGAGACATCTAAACCTTTGATATCACAAAAAGTGTTGCTATGAATATTTTAGTTTATGTAGAAGCTTTCTGTGTGTCTTTGATCCCCACAGGGTACATACATACTTTTCTGTGATAAATATGTATGGATATTTTAGATAGTTTTTTTATCATTACAAATTATCATCCAGAATAGTTGGATCAATCATAGGTCCACCCATTGTATGTTGGGGAGCTTCTCTTTCAGCAGATTCTCTAATATTTCTTGCTATATATTTTTTATCATCTTCTAAATATATAACCTATATGAGATTACTTGCTATCTTGGGGAGGAGGGGAGGGAAAGGATGGAGGGCAAAAAAATTGCAACTAGAAATCTTATAAAAATAAATGTTGAAAACCAACTCTATGTGTAACTAGAAATAATAAAATACTTTTGTGATTTATGTGTATATATATTTATCATCTTTGTCAGTTTTCTCAGTGTGCAGTAGAATTTCAAGTTATTTTATTTGAAATTTTATTATTAATGAATTCTTACAGTTGTTCAATGGTTCTTCACTATTTGAAATTATTTTTTTATGTACAACTTGTATTCCTTTTATTTTTCCTGAAAATTGCAAAATTACTTTTTCTTTTGGGGGGGGGGGGGTCAAGGCAATGAGGGTCAAGTTTCTTGCCCAGGGTCAAATAGCTGGTAAGTGTAGTGTCTGAGGCTGATTTTGAACTCAGGTCATCCTGAATCCAGAGCTGGTGCTCTCTCCACTGTGCCACCTAGCTTCCCTATTTTTTTATCATAAAAAGTATTTTATTATTTTCCAGTTACATTTAAAATTGTTTTCAACATTTGTTTTCATAAGATTTTTTGTTCCAAATTTTCCTACTGTCCTCCCTTCTTTCTCCCCTCCCCAAAACAGAAAGCAATCTGATACAGGTTTTATATATATATCTTTATAGATTATTAAGAAAATAAAAAAATTATATATATATATATACGCAATCACAATAAACACATTTCTGCATTAGTCATGTTGTGAAAAAAATATCAGAACAAAAGGGCAAAAGCTCAAAAAAAAGAAAAAAAAAGTAGAAATATAGTTCAATCTGCATTCAGAATCTACAGTTCTTTTTTTCTGGATGTGAACAACATTTTACATCATGAGTTCTTTGGAACTGTCTTACTTAGGTCACTGCACTGCTAAGAAGAGCTAAGTCTATCACAGTTGATCATCACACAATATTGCTGTTACTGTGTACAGTGTTCTCCTGGTTCTGCTCACTTCATTCAGCATCAGTCCACTTAAGTCTTTCCAAGTTTTTTCTGAAATCTTCCTGCTCATCATTTCTTACAGTATAATAGTATTCTATTACATTCATATACCAGAACTTTTTCAGCCATTCCCCAATTGATGGGCATTCCCTTGGTTTCCAATTCTTTGCCACCGCAAAAAGAGCTGCTATAAATGTTTTTGTACATGTGGATCTTTTTCCCTTTTCTAAAATCTCTTTGGGATACAGACCTAGTAGTGGTATTACTGAGTCAAAGGGTATGCACAGTCCTATAGCTCTTTGGGCCTAGTGTTTTAAATTCTTCTGAGAAAATATGATCATTATGTTTGATGCTTTATCTATTGATCAATGAGTTTTATTCTTTTTTTCTTTGTTTTTTTTTTGGGGGGGGGAGACAATGAGGGTTAAGTGACTTGCCCAGGGTCACACAACTAGTGAATGTCAAGTGTCTGGGACCAAATTTGAACTCGGGTCCTCTTGAATCCAATGCCAGTGCTTTATCCACTGTGTCACCTAGCTGCTCCCAAGTTTTATTCTAATATATTTGAATGATTTCCATTTATATGTTAATGATCAGACTTTAATGAGAGATGTTTGAAATTTTTTTCTGAATTGACAACCCCCTTCCTTAAACTAGATATACTAATTTCATTCCTTCAAAAAAAAATCCAATTCTATTTATTATGACACTCTTTATTCTTTGATTAAACTGCCTATATTTTTTGATCCAGCACTACCACTACTAGGTCTATTTCCAAAGATAATAAGGGGAAAAGAAAACCTATATGTTCTAAAATATTTAAAACAGCTTTCTTTTTAGTGTCAAAGAACTAGAAATTATGGGGTGCCCATAAATTGTGGAATGGCTGAACAAGTTGTGGTATATGATTGTGATGAAATATTTCTGTGCAATAAGAAATCATAAACACAGTGATCATAGAAAAACATACATAGACTTGTACAACATAATGAAGAACAAAATGATCAGAATCAAGAAAACACATGTATACAGTAACTATTGTTTTAAGAAAAACTGTAAGTCAGTGTCATTTTGACTATTATACCCAAATTAACTACAAAAGACATATAAAGGAAGACACTATCAATATCCAAAGGAAGAACTTTTAAATAAAAGTATATGTAGAATGATTTTAGATATTCATGTATACACAGTATACATATATGTGTATACTCAAATATATATTTGTATGTATACACACATACATATTTGTGTCTAATTTTAGCCATCTCTAGGGTTAGGGGGTGGGAGGGAAGGAAAAAAGACATTGACATAATAGCTTTATTATATATTTAAAAGGAATGGCAAGTTGTATATAAGAAATTTGCAGTTTCACGTAAAAAAAGAATTAATTTTCTCACCTTAGTCATAGCTGTGACAAGTACCTGATCTTATTCTCTTCATATTTATGGCGGGGAGAACCACTTTAAATATATCAAATTTTGAGCCTCTGGGTAATATAGAAAATGATGTAAAATCAAGTCCACAAAATGTATACTTTTCCTTATTGGTTATCATACAATTTAATCATTTGACTCTTCAAGTTTCCTTAAATCTATGGGTTCTTTTTTGTTTATTTATTCTCAAATGCCTACTCTCCTTGCTTTTATACTATTTCTCTATTTCATTTTATTATTTTCTTAATAATAATCTATAAAGATGAAGTAATATTTCATTATTTAATCTTTTCTCTATAGATTTTTTTTTTGCAGGACAGTGAGGGTAAATGGACCTGCCCAGGGTCACACAACTAGTAAGTGTTGAGTGTCTGAGGCCAAATTAGAACTCAGGTCCTCCTGAATCCAGGGCCCCTGCTTTATACACTGCCCCACCTACCTGCTTCTGATAAGTTTTCTTAATTACCAGTGGTGTTCTTATTGTTTGGAGTATTTTCAATTCACGTAATCTATTCATTTCTGGTTTTGTTTTTAGTTTGTTTCTCTTTATTCCCTACCAGGAAAACTTGAAAGGATATTATTTGAATGTCCATATATTTGAATAATTGGTGTTGCTTGTAGTATGTGATCTTTTTTCATTTCAGTTTGATCTCTTTTGCTCTTTGCAATTTATTAGTATATTGTCTTTATTTTCTTGTAACCATGGGAAAATTCTGGGTTATTTAAATCAGGATTCATTCAATTTTGGAGATATTTTTCTTTCTTGGCTACTTACAAAGACTTTGTTTTGGCTATTGTGAAACTTGCCTAATTTAACTAATGAGTGGTTTAGAGTTTGGATTGAGAGGCTCTTCTCAGAAAGTGACCTGTGGATTCATTAACCTATAGCTTTTTTGTCAATATATAAAGTTTAAGACAGTTTTCTCATATTTTTCATATGATATGGTATTCAGTATACTTTTATTTGGTATATTCTTCAGGGTAAATTATAGTCCTTAAGTTATTCTAATGTCTGCTCTTTACAAGCTCAATCATTGTGACTTCTATAGAATTGACAAGTTTTTTCAGTTGCTTCCTTTTGTTTTCCCATCAAAATTTTCTTCCATTTGTGTGTGTGTTCCAAATGTGTTATGCTTTCCTTCAGAGTCTATTCTTTGTAAAGAATATGAATCTAGTTTTCTAAATTGTCTACCCTTCTATTTTTTTAATTATGTTTTAGAACTCTATATTTCTGAATTAACTGAATGCTTAATTTTTACTTTTAAAAGTTTTATTTATGAAGAACTGTGAATGAATTAACTATCCTCAACAATACAATGATCCAAAACAATCTCAAAAGGCTTTTCATGAAACATACTATCCACCTCAAAAGAAAGAACTGATATTGACTGAACATAGACTGAAACATGATATTTTTCATTTTCTTTCATTTTTTTCTTTTATTTATTCTTCTTGTACAAAGTGACTAATATGGTCATGTTTTACATAATCACACATGCACAACCCATATCTGCTTGCTTATTGCTTCAGGGAGAGAGGAAAGGAGGGAGGGAAGGAGGGATAAAAATTGTAAATCAAAACTATAAATAAAAAGTTTATTATTTAAAGATAAGAGAGAAACCATGCTCTCATGGAGTTAATAAACCAAAAGTAATTTGGTTTCCTTTGACACAATTGGGAAGTCTTGAGAATTATTGCTTTTACTTTTCAGTTTCCATTTTTAACTGACATAAAACAAATCTAAATTCCTACCATAATTATGTGCAAATCAGAATATTTACTTTTGCTTTTTAACTAAAAAACAACAACTAACCTACCCACCAAAAAAAAAAAAAGTTTTATTTATTTTTTAACAATTCTGGATTTTTGTGGTTTTGTTCCATGATCTCAGGATAATCTGTAGGAGTATCTTTTTAAAAGCTTTTTTTTGGTGGTGTTGTCTCTCTTTAAATTTTTACTCATCAGAAAAAGATGATCAGGATGATTTTAGAAAAAAACAAAACAAAACAAAACCAAAAACACCAAACCTAAGAAGACTTACATGAACTGATACAAAGTGAAGTGAGCAGAACCTGGAAAGCATTGTACACAGTTACAGGAATCCTGCATGATGATCAACTGTGAATGACTTAACTATTCTCAGCAATACAATAATCCAAGATATTTCCAAAGGATTCATAATGAAAAATGATATCCTCTTGAAGATAAAGAACTGATGGAGTCTGAATACATATTAAAACAAACTATTTTTTACTTTGTGTGTGTGTGTGTGTGTGTGTGTGTTTTGGTAGGTGTTTCTGTGTCTTCTTTCATTTTACTAATATGGAACTATCTTTTGAATGATTGTACATGTATACCCAATAGCAAAGTGTTTACTGTTTGGGGACGTCAAAAATTTAGAACCCAAAAGTGTTCTTAAATTAATGTTAAAAATTATTTTTACAATTGATTGGGAAAAATAAAAATATATTAAATTAAAAATAACATTTTTTTAAATGAAATTTACTTTGTTATTATGGGCCTCTGTTTTCTTAAAAAATTGGTTGTGAGCTATGGTTTTATTCAGGGTTTCTTCTTTCTTTCTTCATTCCTTCTTTTCTTTTTCTTTTTCATATAACTCTACTTTTCCTTCTCCCTCTTTGGTTACTTCTCTTTTTCACTTTTGCACCTATCTTTGTAGCTAGAAGTCCAAAGAATTCTCAACTGGTGGGGATGTATAGTGTTCTAAACCTCATCTCTGGCCTAAATAAACATGAAAGGAAGAATCTTCACTTAAAATGTATTTCATGCTATTTTTTATGCAGGGTAAATAAACTTTTTTCTCTATTAATTGATTCTTCATTGTCTACACATACACACACACACACACACACACACACACACACACACACACACACACACACACACACACACCCTTTTTCCTTGATATGGCCTGACAGAACCAGTGTCATCCTTTTGGTGTGGGGCGGTGGGATTCAGCTGAATCTTCGTCATAATGAAACAAAATCAATTTTACTACTTTAATTGTTATTTGATATTGTTTTGTTTTTTTCAATGATGTCCAATTCTCTGTGACCCCTTTTGGATTCTCTTAGTGAAGAGACTGGAGTGGTTATTTATTTCTTCTCTAGCTCATTTTATTGATGAGGAAACTGAGGCAAACTGAGGTAAACAGTTAAGTGTTTACCCAAGTTCTTACAACTAATAAGTATCTGAATTTCAATTTGAACTCAGGAAGAGATCACTTCCTTTCTCTAGGCCCAGCAATCTATCGATTATGTCACTTAGGTGCCACATTTATTATCTGAAGTAAATGGCAATTAGGTTGCTTAAACTCATAGAACCCATGCAGAGTACTTGGGCTGCTAAGGACCACAAAATGTGAGCTTTTAGGACTTAATTTCTCCAATTTATTCCATAGATTTTTTTAAGCTTATGCAATGTTTCAGTTTTCTTATTTTGTGGATCTAATTTTAATTATTCTATACCTGGAATATAAATTTTGAAGGATATTTTTTTCTTGATACATTTATAGAAATCAATGGCTTAATCATCTTTCCAACAATATAATTGTATTACTGAGAAGAGTTAAGTCTGTCACAATTGATCATCACAAAATGTCTTAGAAATCAACAAATAAACAATGTGTTATTTAAATGCATTTCACTGTGTAGTCCCAATCACTGATCCTTTGATAGATTACTTTGCCTCAGTGAGACTACAGAAAGAAGGCATACAATCAATAATCATCAACATTTATTAAGCACCTACCATGAGCCAGGAACTATGCTATGTACTGCATATATGAAAAGAAGTAAAAGATAATCCAAGCCCTCAAGGAGTTTACAATCTAATGAATAAAACAATAAAGAAAGCATATGGAAACAAAGCATATTCAGGATAAACAGGAAATAATTAAGAGAGAAAAGGCACTGAAATAAATAGTTGTTGCAAAAGTCTTGCTATAGCAGGTAGGATTTTCATAGAGACTTAAAGGAAGGGGGCAGCTAGGTGGCACAGTGAAAAAAGCACTGGCCCTGGATTCAGGAGGACCTGAGTTCAAATCTGGCCTCAGACACTAGACTCTTACTAGCTGTATGACCTTGGCCAAATCACTTAACCCTTATTGCCCTTCCGAGAGAGAGAGAGAGAGAGAGAGAGAGAGAGAGAGAGAGAGAGAGAGAAACTTAAAGGAAGACGAGCAAACCCTTGTGTGTATATGAGGGACAGCTAGATAAAATTCTTAGAGCTGAGGTGAAATAGCTAGTTCATGGAATAGTCAGAATGCCAGTGTGACTTTATCAACAAGTATACATCAGGGAGTAAGTTATAATGAAATTGAAAAGTTAGGAGGGGACTAGGTTATGAAGGGCTTTGAATGACAAACAGAGGATTTTGTAACTGATCCTGGAGGAGATAGGAAGCCACTAGAATATATTGCAGAGGGAGGGTGATATAGATATAGTAGGTTTCTAGATCTTGGAAAACCCTATATCTAATCCAACTTCTCCCCTGATCTCTCTGTGATTTGCTTGATACATATTATACCATATATCATTAAACAATCCTTTCAGCTAGCTTAACAAAATCGATTTCAGTTGCAGAAAAAAGCAGTAGATAAGACATGATGGAAAGTATAGCTGCCTGTCTTTTCAGCTTGGTGTACAGAATACATTGAAGTTAGATTGTCCTCAGCAACTTATTATTCAGAACAAACTCTGAACACTAGATTGCTCCCTTACTTAGAATTCTACCATTACATATGATTAACGAGTGGTAGCATTTCGATGTGCATTGTCACATTATGGGATTCTATCAATCTGAACTGTTATTGTTAAATGCAATAAGCTTTGTGTGCAATAGCTGACACATTAGCACAGAAATGTTTCTTTCTGTCATTAATGCATTGTTGAAACTGCTTAAGACTTGTTTGCTTACACATAATGGTAGAAAATGCATCTATAATTACTGTCATGGGGCTAAGTCTATACCATCTGCTATGTAATAGAAATGTTTGGATCCAAACTTACCAGAGCAGAATATATATTCTGTGTCATTATTGTAAGGCAATTCATTCAATCTAATATCTTTAAAATAATGATATGCTGCATGAACACATACTAATGAGTATAAACATTTTTAAAACTATCCTATTTAAGAAAAACATCTTTTCCCCCAGAAATAGGATACACGCTTTCTAGCTAAATTGTGGTTCATTTTCTCTAAATAGATTTACAACAAAATATGTTGTTGTGGTAATGTTGTACAATGAAAGGAGTTCCGGATACTCAAGTCAGAGAATCTGATTTCAAATCCATTCTCCCATACTTGTATGATCCCTGGGAAATTACTTATATCCCTAGGCCTCACTTTCCTCATCTGTAAATTGGATTTCTCCATAATCTTCATATGTAAATTGAAAGAATTCAATTATATGGCCTCTATCTGTGATCCTGTGATATTTTTAAAGTACAGAAAAGACCTGGATAGCTCATTGCTTTATACACACACACACACACACACACACACACACACACACACACACACACACACACACACACACACACACACTGTCCTAACCTTCTCAGGCTATGACCCAAGTTTGGAGTTTGTGAGTGAGACTTTTGCCATCCTTTAGTTATAAGAGATTCACCATAGCTATAAGTGTTTTTATTAACATAATAATCAATATATTAACTGAAAAATTGTGGTTTATTATATTTAGATATTATTTTGTTATAATTCCATAAGGTCAAAAGTTTAAGTCTTTCTTCTGTCTAACTTTCCAATGTCAAACATTAAGTAATATCAGAAGATATAGTAGTCAGCAATGCTATATTTTAGTAACCACAAGTGACATACTTTTTTTTTTTTATAGTGAAGCAATTGGGCTTAAGTGACTTGCCCAGGGTCACACAGCTAGTAAGTGTTAAGTGTCTGAGGCCGGATTTGAACTCAGGTCCTCCTGAATCCAGGGCCAGTGCTCTATCCACTGCACTACTTAGCTGCCCCTGACATACTTTTCTTAAAAGAGTTCACGCTGCTGACCAGTGGCCTGACAATGACCCACCCTACTGTCATCATAATGCTGACATTTATGGTCATTTAGCTAGTTCCTCATATTTCCTAAGAATATGTTTTAATTTTAGAAGCACAACTAATCAAGTTGTATAAGTTGTAATCAATGTTGTATAAGTGTAACTTTTGGAAGGGTATATAAACCCACGGATTTTGTAACTCTGGGTCTTTCAGGTCCAACGCCTGGATGACCGGCTTTATTGGGAGACTAAAACTCTCTCAATAAACCTATTGGTTTTGTTGAGGGACTAACCCTCTCTCAATAAACCTATTTGCTTCAGCCTGGAAACTTTGCTGTTTTTGTTCTTCCGTCTGACTTAAAAATTTCCCCGACAAGTTATATGGAAGGGGTAATAATGACTACAGTTTTGATGGTATATCAGCAATGGATGCTATGAAATGTAGTGATAAATATTCTTGATCCTTTAATCCATCAACTCATAGTGGAAAGGGACCTCTGAGATGACCTAAGAATGTCTCTTATTATATAAATAAGGGATCTGAGGTACAAAGAGGGTAATTGACCTACTCAAGGTCATGCTTTGATAGCTATTCAAAGGCCATAAAGAAGGTTCTATATAATCAATTATCTTTCAAAGAACAGAGCAGAGACCTGTCAGAAAGACCTATCATAAGTAAGCTTATGTTTCCTGCTCCTTCTTCATTGTTAGTAGGAGGGCCTTCTACCAATTATCTGTCCCACTCTCACAGTTTCATTTTTTTAAGTTTTCTGAATATCTACTTTCACTTATGTGACTATTTCCGAGGTTGATCTTTAGATAACAAGCATAAAAGAAGTAAAAAAAATAGTTAATATGTATAGTGTTCAATGACTGAATAGTTATTGCTGATTACTTTGGTTTTTTTGTCTCATTAACATTTACCTCTGGAACTTATTGTGGAATGCAGTCCATAATAAAGGTAGCTTGATTTCTAAGTATATAGTAAAACTTGCATTATTGTGTTTGTTCAACATACATCTGCATTTATTTAAATAATTTTAAATTTCCCATTTAAACAAAAAATGTTTAGTTAATGTATATACATACATAAATGGAAGTCATTTTAGAAAAAAAAATTGAAATTGCACCCTGCTACTTTTTAATAACATCTGCATTTATTTAAATAATTTTAAATTTCCCATTTAAACAAAAAATGTTTAGTTAATGTATATGCATACATAAATGGAAGTCATTTTAGAAAAAAAATTGAAATTGCACCCTGCTACTTTTTAATAACTCTTTATCTGTTCACATATAAGTAATTCTGGAAGGATGAGCCTATTAGAACTTCCTGTGTCACTGTGTCACATGTAGGCTCAGACTCAAATAATGATTAAATGTCTCATGGTTGGCTCATTTCCAGTAAGCTTTCCTTCAAATATATAGTAGGGATGGAAATACTTTTTAGACCATGTATATATTATAAAGTAATATTACTTTGTATGACTAAATTATACCTTCTTTTGTGTATTTATAGTAGATGTATTTTGTCTTAATACATTAGTCAATTCCCAAGAAACAAAACAACCCAAAATAACTTCTCCTAAAAAGAGAATCTTACCAAAAGCATCTAAAGAGTGAAGTTAACTGCCATATTTGTCCCCTTCCTATACATCATTTGCTAGCAAAGAAGGAAAGATAAAAGCTTAACTTGACTATTGTCTGCAACATAGTATACTACCTTTTAATGCTAGCTTTATATTTACATTGCTGACATAATTGTATACCATTTTGGTTTTGTATTTTTGACTCTATATGTATTAATGCAAGTCTTTCAACGTTTGAATACTTCATGTAACCTCACCAAAATCCAAATCAAACAAACAAAAACCTCATAGAGAATATCGTTACTATACTTTCAAGAGAAATGCAATAAAATTTTGGGTAGTAACATTAAATGCCATCTTGCGAGAGACTCTCATGACAAGTCTGTATAGGGTATTCCGTTCTAGAAGATGAGTATTTTGAGATGTTTTAAGTTGTAAGTTGTAAGACAAAGACCAAATCAGTTAATTAATATTATGGAATAATTTTTGGTGTCACTGAGAGAGGTCTAAGAGAAATTATTTTCTTTCTTTCTTTTCTTTTTTTTTTTTTGGTGAGGCAACCGGGGTTAAGTGACTTGCCCAGGGTCACACAGCTAGTAAGTGGTTGAGGCTGGATTTGAACTCAGGTACTCCTGACTCCAGGGCCAGTGCTCTATCCACTGTGCCACCTAGCTGCCCTGAGAAATTCTTTTCTTAAGAGACTGAAAAGACTCTATAAAATATTACAAAAGTTAACTGCCATCTTTGAGTGTCAGGGGAAATATTTTGAGAGAAATAACTTTAACTCATATTTTAAAGAGAAAATCTTTTATGAAGAATACATCATGAAGACAAGCTTCAAGTACCAACTTGGAAAAGCTTAATTCCTGTGGAACTGTGTTTCTGGAGTTTTGGGAGAAGTTGGCAAGTTTTTTTTTCCCCTCAATTAATTTAATTGTAATAAGGAGATGAGGATGTACAAAGTTCTATATGATCACATTGGAGGATGATCCTTTTCAAGGGTAAATTTTGGGCTCAGCTAGCAACACAAAGAAATATAACCATGGCTCAAAATATAAATCTCCTAGAACTGACTATTGTATACAGACTTGCAATGAGGCAGAGTTATTAGAGAACTGCAATGAAGAGATCTAGTTGGGTAGTGGCAGAAAAGGGGATGACAAAAAGCTATACAATGACGATGATTTTAAAGTGCATTTATTTTACTGACTTTTCCATCTTTACATTTCTCTTGTTTTTCAATGTTTTTGCAACCTTAGTGCATTAGAAAATTAATTTAAGCAGAGATAGGGACAAAAACTAAGGCAGATTTGCATCCTTGAGAAAAGAAGAAAAAACACGTATAAAAGGGGAAAGGGAGGAAAGTTTAAAAGGTTTTTACGTGTTCCACGGTTGTGACCTGCTTTATTTTTTGTTTTGTTTTTTTCTTGAAACAAAGAAAAAAGAAGCAAAAGGCCTTATTCTCCTTTCTGCACAGTGCCAATATCCATAATTAAAAAAAATAAAACAAAACTTTGCAATTCAAATTGCCTCCATTAGTTGTGAAGGTCTAGTGAGAGAAAGAGGGATTAGATTGGCTGGGTAAGACTTCTTTGGAAGCTTTTACTACCATGGAGATTTCAGTTATGTGGAGTGAATTATATTTGTTAGCTTGATTAAATTGTAATGCCAGGTGATTCAAAAACTGGAGGAAGGAGAGAAGGAGAGAAATAATGGTTTTAGGGCAGAATTTTTGGTTGTTACTATAAACATAAAATGTTTTAGAAAAGTTGTGGAGGACAGTGTTGGAGAGTTTGAATTAGATTTAAAAACCTACAAACATTAGTTTCAGATTCTTTTACCCTAATTATATGTCCTTTTTCTGAGATACATTCAATGATTGAGCACTGGAGATGAAAATAACTCTCACTATATGTTCCCTTCTCCCTAGCACAATCATCTCTCCTTTTTTTTTTTTTTTTGCATGGCAATGAGGGTTAAGTGACTTGCCCAGGGTCACACAGCTAGTAAGTGTCAAGTGCCTGAGGCCAAATTTGAACTCAGGGCCTCCTGAATCCAGAACTGGTGCTTTATCCACTGCACCACCTAGCTGCTCCCATGCGCAATTATCTCTTAATCTCAAACATCAGAGTCTCAAGATGGGCATGTTATCTCACCTGACAGAGTTTTTATGGTTACTTGGTTAATGGCATGAGAAAGGTAACATACATTGCCTGAAGAGGCCCCCTGCTACAGAAATTTGGCAAGCTTGTGTCATATGGATGGATAATTATTTAGACAATGATGCCACCTGATCAGGTTTTGGCCTTGTGAAACATGCCAATCTGTTGAATGATGTGTTGTCAACTTTGGGTAGGTTGCTATTTCTAAAGGTTAAAAACTAGATTAGTATTAGGGCAGCTAAAAGGAATAAATTTGGACAGAGATCATGGTGGGAATTGATTATAAAGGGATGATATCTGTACAGCATTTATTGCTTGTTTATCAGGTTTTTTTTGTGGGGCAGTCAGGGTTGGAGGGCATGCCCAGGGTCATGCAATTGGGGAGTCTCTTATGTGTGAGGCCAGATTTGGGCCTGGGTCCTCCTGGGTCCAGGGCTGGTGCATTGTCTACTGTGTCACCTAGCTGCCCCATGATGGCATCTTTAAAATAATATTAAGGGGTGAGAAGATTGCACTGGGAGAAAGGGAAAGGGAGAGTTGGAATGGGGCAAAGTATCTCACATAAAAGAAGCAATAAAAAACTTATGGAGTGGAGGGGACAAAGGGGGAGAAATGGGGGAATTAAATGAGTCTCAGACTCATCAGAATTAACTCAAAGAGGGAATAGCATATACACTCAAGTGGGTATAGGAATATATCTTGTCTTGTGGGGAAGTAGGAGGGAAGGGAAAAAGGGGGGAGTGGTGAAGGAAGGGCAGACAGATTGGGGGAGGAGCAGTCAGAAGCAAAACACTTTTGAGGAGGGTAAAAGAAGATAGAAAATAGAATAAGTATCATGAGGAGCAAATAGGATGGAGGGAAATACAGCAATAGTAACTGGGGGAAAATTTGAAGCAGAGGCAAGAGCAATGTAAGACAAGGATGATGATGATGATCCTGATCATGATAGTACTTTGCTGGGCTCTTGTAAAGAAAATTCTTTGTCCGGTATAAGGTACTATATAAATGTTAGCTATTATTGGTGCAACAATCAACCTCATGGGTGTTTTATAAGGAAATCTTCCTTTAAAGTACTCTATACATGTAGTTTGCTAAAAAAAAAAAAAAATTAAATTAAAAAAAGAGATGAGCAGGATGATATCAGAAAAACCTGGAATGACTTACATGAGCTGATGTAAAGTGAAATGTACAGTATACAAAATAACAGCAATATATTGTGAAATGATCTGCTGTAAATGACTTAGTTATTTTCAGCAATGCAATGATCCAAGACAACTCTGAAGGACTTATGAAAAATGCAATCTATCTACAGAGAAAGAACTGATGGTACCTGAATACAGATGGAAGTATATTTTGTTGTTGTTTTTAGTTCCTTTTTCTAAAGTTTTTTTTGTTCATTGTGTTTTGCATGACTGCACATGTATAACTTATATTGAATTGCTTGAGTTATTAAGGGGGGAATAGGGAGGAAAGATGAACATTTGGGATGCAAAGTTTAAAAATCAATGTTACAATTTGTTTTTACATGTGAGGTGGGGGAAAATTCTAAATAAATAAATAAAGGTAAATATAAAATACTACTACTAATAATAATAATAATAAGAAGAAGAAGACTAGATGAATTGAGTGAAGTGAGCTGTTAAGAGCTAAAATTCTAGCTAAACTGTCTAAAATATCTAATGAGTGGTCGCCAATAAATAATAAGCTTTAGCAAGAGTTATGTTTTTAAGCATTTATTAAGGAGAATAAGAATTTGGTAAAGAGAGAAGAAAAGGCCTAGATTCCTATCTATTAAAGGGAGAGTGCATTTCTATCTCCCTTCTCCTCTGGAGTCCTCAGGAAAGAGCTCGAGACAGAGGGCTAGTCCCTTCCTTCTTCCTCTCACTAGCCAACGTCACTTCCTGATGCCAAAGAAAAGACTCCTGGTCTTGCCCTCAAAGACTGTCGCTTCATGGGCAGAACTCTTCTACAGTAAGTCTCCAGCAGGTGGCGTCATTCCAATGGTTACAGAGCAGAACCAGGAGAATATTGTACACAGTAACAGCAAAATTGTGTAATGATCAACTGTGATAGACTTGGCTCTTTTCAGCAGTGCAATGATCCAAGATGATTCCAAAGAATTCATCCTGGAAAATGTTCTCCACACCCAGAAAAAAGAACTGTGAGTTCTGAACACAGATTGAACCATACTGTTTCTACTTTCATTATTGTATTTTCTTTTTTTGAGGTTTTTCCCTTGTGTTATGATACTTCTTTAACAACATGACTAATGTAGAAATATGTTTGATGTGATTGTACATATATAACCTATATTAGGTTGCTTTCTGTATCGAGGAGTGGGGAGGATAGGGAGGGAGAAAAATTTGGAACCAAAATCTTATAAAAACAAACATTGAAAACTATCTTTTCGTGTAAATGGAGAATAATAAAATGTTTTTAAGATTGAAAAAAAAGAAAGAAAAATAAATAAATAAAAATTAGCTGAGTCTGCATGCTAGTGCTATGATCTGACATGCCTTTTACCTCTTGTTACCATTGTCACCTCAGATAGGATTACTCAGGCAATCTGGACCCCATTGAGGGGGGGCAAGGAATATATGGAATGAATTAAGATTTTCAACTGGGATTCTAACTTTTTTTGCATTATCATCTTTATAAACCATAGTGAACACTCCTATACTTTTATCATACATGTATGTCATATTTTTTGGCATGTAATTGACAGAGAGAGGCATTAATTCCTTGCTCAATTAATTAGTGTACAGACCTGGCATCCTTTTTGCCATCTCCTCTGGCTAGGCTCTGGCATCCCATTTTTTTTTAAGTCAAGAATTTCTTTTGTTTTGTCAGGTATACTATTTATTTTAACTGCTCAGGTTAAGAATTTACTTCTATAGGTTATGAGTATAGGCATGCAGGGGAATCACACTCTGTTCTAGAATTTTTGAAATATCTTCCACAAATTTGAGAAAATCAAAGTCAAAAGTCTTGTGATCATAGTAGCAGTAAATATTCAACTACATGACAGCTTCCCTAAAAAGAGGTTGTAAATTCCACAGAATATTTTGGGAAGATCTTGAATGAATTTAAAGAACCTTAGCAGATAATTGATTCTAACTCTCAATGCTCTACTTCCAGAAGTAGACTTTTTAACACCTTGTTATTCTCACCAAGTGCCAGTTCTACTAATATCTTGCAAAATTCAGCCAGTCTTGCAATAGGCAGGTACTCTTTGTCCAATTTCTTTCCTGTAATTTGACACCTCTTGAGGACAAGGTGTTTTGGGACAAACTAAGGATATTATGACTCCCATAATAACATGACAAAACTTAAAATAAAACCTGAACAGCATAATTAAAGGAGTAATACAAAAGTACTGCATAGAAATTTTGAGCAGAGAAAATGAAATGCTAATTGAAAACATTCAGAAATAAAAAAATGACTTTTTATGAACTTTTTCTACATTGTTTAATTTATCTCTATCTCTACTTCTCCACATCTATATGTTTATATATAGGCCTTTGCATTACATTTTTTTTAAACAATTATACAATTGGTAACTAAGCCTATAAGATGTGGGATGGTGACTGAGAGAGGAGAAAAAGTGTAAGTATGGGAGAAGCTTTCTCTGGTTATAATAAACTCAGTTGGGGACTTGACACTAATAATTTAATTATGTGATTTCATACCATTTAATTGACTTTACACATGTAATGAGAGTTCAGTTTGACCTTGACAATACTCTTAAGAGGTGTTTTTATCTCCTTGAAATACTCACTGACGTCTTGTCCATGAAATTACTGCAGGTGATTTAGTAGAACGTCTGTCTGAAACATTCAGGTGTGTTATTACTTAAAATGTAATAATACATTATTATAGTCATATGTCACAATTTATCTTGTTCTTCCTCAGTCACTGAACATCTAGTTTTGCTTTGTTTTGTTACACCATTTTGCTTTTTAAATAGTCCTCATACTTATATTTTGGTACATATGGTCCTTCCTGTTATTTCCTTGTGGCATAAACCTAATACAAGGGTCCTTAAATTAGATGCCATAAATAGTTTAACAACTTTTTCATATAATTACAAAATTTAGCTATATCTCTTAACAAATGATTTTCCACAAAGAAGAAAAAAAACAATTGGGGTGAAACTAATTTTTCATAGTTCTCTATATAAAGGTATCAACTCATTTATTAAATATTGATTTTGACCTAGCTGCATATCAAGCTATATAATGTTAAATATTTACATTTCAATGTTCCAATGTATTTGTAATGTTATCAATGTAGATACTCCCCTCTACTTGGCAGATCAAAGTCAAAAGTATGATTTCAGGTATTTGTACAGCTATCATATGAAGGAATGCTTAGATTCTGATTGGTCTCAGAGCAAAGACCTAAAAGCAGTTAGGGGAGTTGATAAGAGAGGAATTCATACTTGATTAGAGGGAAAAAATAATCATTAGTAATTAGAGATATCTAATAGGAGAATGGGCTTCCTTGAGAGATAGTGAACTGTCTATCATTGTTGGGCTCCAGCAAATACTAAAAGACTTCTTGTGAGTTTTGTGACAGAAGAGATCCTTTTTCAGATATGGATTGGACTGTATGGCCTCTGAAATACTTCCAACTCTGAGAATCTCTCATTCAATGGGTATCTTGCATAATTATTGTACATTTCAATGAATTTATCACAAATCTATCCAAGATATGAGAAGCATTCTCTGTTTCTTTTATGAGTGCATAATGTTTATTAGATATGGTACTTGCACAAAATGTAGCTATTGTTTCAAAATCATCTTCTATATTTATACCTCAAATATCTACACTAGCTATATTCCCTGTCTAAATATTTGACATTCATTTTGTTTTTTAAATTCATAAGAAATATGATAAAATATCATTATTAGATGAATGATTAATTAATCAGTCATTCAGAACAGTCAACAAAACTATGTCAGGCAGCATATGAAGCAATGAGGATACCGAAAAAAAAAAAGGCAAAGGACAATTTTTACCCTCAAGGAACTGAGTCTAATAGGAGAGAGAACAAGTGATTAAATATGTAAAATCTATATATAAAATAAATAGGGAATCATTAACAGAAGGAAGGCATTAGAATTAATAGGGATTAGGAAAGACTTCCTGTAGGGGAATCTAAGGAAGCAGAGTATTAAGAAGCAATGCAGCAAGCTACTCTCCACAAACTTCTAACAGATCTAGAAAATGCACCAGAAGAAATCTTGAATGAGAACTCCAGAAATCATAATAAGTCCTTGGTCTAACTCAAAGCCTCTTAAACTGTGGGTCATGGCCCCATACAGGGTCACATAAGTGAATGTGGGGGTTGCAAAAAATTTGGTAACAGTAAAAGACTATGTATACCTATTTTATATAAAAATCTCTCCAGTGAAAAGGGATCATGAATGGGAAAAGTTTAAGCTCTGGTGTAACCCAGCTTGGCATAGGGAGGCAGAGAGGATGATCTGCAGACACTGGAGAAGTAGCCCACTCAGGAGCAATCTGCAAATGAAGCACTCCAATGCCCAGAGAGAGGCTTGCTAGTATTGCAAGAAGAGGACTCAAATACAGAGTGAGTCACTCCAGTATGTTATATATATAGTTGCCAAATGGCACTTTTGCTCTCTGCTACCAAATACAGGGAGGATCTGCAGTGGTATTCTGGGTAGGACTGTGGGTGGTATATAGAGAAACAGAAAGTTCAGAAGCCCACAGCAGCAGCAAAAGAAACAGCAATGGTATGGCTAAAACTTCAGGTACAAAGCATTGTCTCACTTTCAATGTCTAGCCTAGCCTTCATGGGAATAACCAGGGTGCAAATCTCAAACCAAAAGGGAATCCATAATTCTGCTGCTCTGAGTTAATAGAGCTTTGGAAATTGGCTGATAGGGTCTGAGTCTAGCAATAGTCTCTTATTGCTTAGACTCACACTCTTGACAGGAAGGAACTTAAAGAGTTCAAATGAAGATGGGAAGGGTGGGAATCAGACTTTACCTTCAATCAGAGCACTTAAGGAAGAATGAAAATTTGCAGGTCCCTAGCCTCTTCCTGAAATACTGGAATAACACAACATAATAACTGAAGAAAACAAAAGTAGCTTAGACCATCTCTCCAGAAGTGCTGCTGAGTCATGTCCTGATATCAAATCCAAAGTCAGGAAGTAGGCTGAAATAATGGGCAAACCAAAAAAGCCACCATAAGGTTGTGGTTGACAGGGACACACAAAACACAAATGCAGAAGACAATGACTACAAAATGTCTTCCAACTTTGTGTCAGATAAAAACATAGTCTGTATACAAACTATGGGAATTTATTGTGATTTGGGGACCCTGCATTCGGCTGAGATTAAAAAACCTTAGGCCCTCAGGGTTTTTCTCTGTGTGAGAGGGGCTGGTGCCCCTCCCCCTCCGCTTCAGCAATGAAGCTGAGAAGCCCCATGATCCTTAAGGGGTGCTAGTAGGGCTGGATGGCCGGGGAAAGCCCCAGCTCCCTCCTCCCTGAGGGGATCTGCCCAGGAGATCCCGGGCTAGCCCCAGGCTAACCCCAGGTGTGGCATGGCACAGTCCATGTGGAGGTCCCAGGCTCACAGCAGGGGACACTGGCCCCTCGAGCCCTGGGTGTCATGCGCATGGCTCACTTGAGCCCCCCAGCCACAGGTAGCACAGCCAGCAGATTAGCTTGGTGTGTGCTGGGGCGCAGGGAGCCCAAGATTTGAGGGGAGAGAAGGGATATATAGCTTGGAAGGGAGAGATGCTGGGGGTGATATAGGAGGCAAAAAAGGGATTAATAAAAAAACCTAAGATCCAAGCTTTAATTCAGATATGAGCTCCAAAAGGGAGTCAGATCCTAGTTAATGGATAACTTATGTTAGGTTCTCATACCCATAGTGATCAAAATCTATAACGGACCAGAACGGGTCTGGTCAAAATAACAATAAAGGAAAAAGAAAACCTATAGAAATTCTAATGAAAAATCTTTCTATTTTGAAACTAGCCTTGGGAATCAGAAAGTGACATGCACAGAAAAGGCCAAATTTGTCCCCAGATTCACCTTATGACATGTAAACCCCCAAAACACATCTCTACTGCAAAAGGTACCCACCTTGGGGGTTGGCTTAGGACCCCAGGAATTCCAAATTAGGATAAGACCTTCCCTGAAACACCCTTAGGTGGAGAATATTATAATGAGAAGGACAGACCCTCCCCTGTACCTCCCCAAGGTGGAGATTATTATAATGAGACTGATAATCACTTTATCCATACTATAAATATAACTGTCTTTCTTTTCACTATTCAAGAGATACCTTTCCAATATTCTGGTTCTCTCCCTGTGGTCACCCATGGTATTGCAATAGAACTTAGGAAACTGAGTCACTGAGTCTTGTAATTCTTTTGGGACAACTCACAATCAATTTGACCCCAAATTCCATCCCACATCAGGGGGTTTGCTAAGGAGACTGTGGATAGGGTACAGAGAGGGAAGAGAGACACAGGGGGGTTGAAAAGGTGAATAACGCTTTGAGTTAGAAGAAAGGAGTGGAACATGAAGCAGGGGGCTTTTGAGTTAAAAGAAGCATGGGACTGAGAAAATTGGAGAGGACTGAAGGCAAACCTGTCCAAGTGAGGTGAGGCTGCAGGCCGGCACACCCATAGGCTAGAGGTGGCAGAAATTTTAAAAAGCTGACAGGTCGTATTTTACTTTTGCTATCCTTGTTTCTACATTTAACTCTAAAATTATTCACCTAAATAAACCCCATATTTGCTTTAATTAAAGAGGCATTTTAATTCTTTTTTCTTATCAGTCTGAGAGGCAGTGGGGGAAGGAATAGGCCCTAACAGACTGGCTTAGGAAATTAAAAGCAGTCAGATAGCCAGCTAGTCAAAAATCAACAGATTATGCCCACAAGTTAATTAAAATATTGTTACAAAACTCAACCAAATTCCTAAAAGAATGAGGGTATTTTTTAAGTTAAATTTTATTTTTAATACATAGAAGGGAATATAAAGAAATGGGAAAAAAGTGAAAGTCATGGAAAAATAAACAGTTACCAGTTTGGTATAAGAGGTACAAAAGCTTGCCCAAACAATGAACTCACTAAAAACCTGAGTGGACCAAATTGAAGCCAATAACTCCATGAGGCAATAAGACATAATAAAACCAGATTAAAAGGCTGTTAAAAAATAGAAGAAAATACAAGGCATTTCATATAAAAAAACAATTGATCTGGAAAACAGATTGAAGAAGAAAATAAGAATAATTAGACTATCTGAATGTCATGACAGACAGAGAGAGGGGGGCCTCAATATCATATTTCAAGAAATATTAAAAGACAGCTGCATAGATCTCTTAGAAAAAGAGGGCAAAGTAGAAATATAAAGAATCCTCTTGTCACCTGTAGAAGGAAACCCCAAAATGAAATGAAAATGCCCAGAGACAATCATAGGCAAAATCCAAGTCAAAGAAAAGATTTTTTTTTATTTCCTCTTTGACAATTCCTTAATCTGAAGTTTTGGCTTTTTTGACTGTTTTCTCCCACAACTAGCTAATATGGGAATTTTTCCATGACTACTCATGTATAACTTATTTTGAATACTTGAGTTCTTGTGGGTAGTGGGGGTGGGGTGGGAATGGAGGGGGGAAGAGAAGTTGTAACACAAAGTTTTTAAAAAATTAATGTTAAAATTTTGTTTTTACATCAATTTTGGAAAACAAAATTCTATTCAATAAAAAAAACTATCTTTACATGTAAAAAAAAAAAAGAAAAGATTGCAAGCAACTAGAAAGTAAAAAAAAAAAAAAAACAAGTAGAGAGGAGCCACAGTGAGAATCACACATGATTTAGCAGCTACCACTAGAATCAAAAGAGAACTTGGAATATAAGATGTTGCAGAATATAAAGGATATGGGATTGCAAAAAAGAATAATGCAGGGGGAAAAAATTGAGCATAATGCTATGAGGAGAAGATGTATCATTAATGAAAGAAAAAAGTTCTGAGCATTCATAAAAAACAAAACAGCTGCAGAGAAACTTTTAATTACAAAAACAAGAGTGTAAAGGAATATTTTAAAAAGTAAACACAAATGAACAATGAATGATAAAGGACTAAATAAAGATAAACTGCTTACATTTGACAATGGAGAGAGAATGTACAAGTCCTTTCTTATCCCCATCATTTTATCATTTTCAGGTTCATAAAAGGAATCCAATTAGACAAGGCCTGATGGTAGTTCTGTTATGGCTTGAAGATCTTGAGAAAATAATGAAGAAGGAAAAATACACCAGGGGAGGAAGAGAAGGTTAGAGGAAATTATGTCACATAATAAGTGTGTACAAGTAGGAAAACTGAAGCCTGCCAAGATGGTCTTGCCTTAGGTCACATAGGTAGTAAATAGTTGAGCAAGAATTTTAAATTCTTATTTAAGACTCCATTATACTAAATTCACAGGAAGGTGGGTTAGCGGTACCAAACCTGGAGCTTTTTACTATAAAGTGGCAGTCATCAAAACTATCTGGTACTGGCTAAGAAATAGAGTGGAGGATCAGTGGAATAGGCTAGGCTCAGGAAACGCAGTAGTAAATGACACTAGTAATGTAGTGCTTGAAAAACCCAAAGACTCCAGCTTCTGGGATAGGCACTCAGTATTTGACAAAAACTGCTGGGAAAACTGGAAGATAGTATGGCAGAAATTAGGCATAGACCAACATCTTACACCTTATACTAAAATAAGGTCAAAATGGATACATGATTTAGATATAAGAGGTGATACCATAGGTAAATTAGGAGAGAAAGGAATAGCCTACCTATCAGATCTTTGGAAAGGAAAACAGTTTATGACCAAACAAGAGAAAGAATATATTATAAAATGCAAAATGGATGATTTTGATTATATTAAATTAAAAAAAATTTGTACAAACAGAAGCAATGCATCCAAAATTAGAAGGGAGGCAGAAAGCTGGGAAACAATATTTTGGCCAGTACTTCTGATAAAGGCCTCATCTCTAAAATATATAGGGAACCAAATCAAATTTATAAGAATCCAAGTCATTCCCCAATTGAGAAATGGTCAAAGGATATGAACAGGCAGCTTTCTGATGAAGAAACCAAAGCTACCTATTCCCATATGAAAAAATGCTCTAAATCTCTAATGATTAAAGAGATGCAAATTAAAACAACTCTGAGGTACCACCTGACACCTATCAGATTGGCTAAAATTCCAAAAAAGGAAAATAATAAATGTTGGAGAAGCTATGGAAAAATTGGAACACTAATGCATTGTTGGTGGAGCTGTGAACTGATCAAACCATTCTGGAGAGCAATTTGGAATTATGCCCAAAGAGTGATAAAGCTGTGCATACCCTTTGACCCAGCAATCCCACTTTTGGGTCTTTTGCCCAAAGAAATCATGGAAAGGGGAAAGGGACCCACATGTACAAAAATATTTATAGCTGCTCTTTATGTGGTGGCAAGGAATTAGAAGTTGAGGGAATGCCCATCAATTGGGGAATGGCTGGACAAGTTGTGGTATATGAAGACAATGGAATACTATTGTGCTGTAAGAAATGATGAACAGGAGTTCAAAGAAACCTGGAGGGTCTTGTGTGGGCTGATGATGAGTGAGATGAGCAGAACCAGAAGAACATTGTACACAATATCATCAACATTGTGTGTTGACCTACTGTGATGGACTATATTCTTCTCACCAATGCAATGGTACAGAAGAGTTCCAGGGAACTCATGATAGAAGAGGATCTCCAAATCCAGGGAAAAAAAAGAACTGTGGAGTATAGATGCTGAATGAACCATACTACTTCTTTTGTTTTTGGTGCTGATGTTTATCTATTTTGAGGTTTGTCATTATTGCTCTGATTTTTCTCTTATGACTAATGCAGAAATATGTTTAATGTTATTATGTATATATATATATATATATATATATATATATATACATATATATAAACCTATATATATATAAAACCTATATATATAAATACCTATATATATAAAAAACCTATATATATGTAAAACCTATATCAGATTGCCTGCTGTCTAGGGGAGAGGGGAGGGAGGGGAGGGAGTGAGAAACAATCTGAAATTGGAGAGCTTGTATAAACAAAAGTTGAGAACTATCTTTACATGTAAAGGGAAGAAAAAATAAAATACTTTATTAATTAAAAAAAAAAGACTCCACTATACTAAATGGCCTCACTTATATCATAGTCATTTGTGTAAATGTCTCATCTCCTCATAAGACTGTATACAAGAAGTTAGGGAATGAGTGGTTTATTATTATTATTATTATTATTATTATTATTATTATTATTATTATTATTATTATTATTATTATTATTTTACTCCCTCTTCCATTTCCATTGCAAGGAATGGTTCCTTGCACTTTCTGTATTCTCTTAATATTTATTGAATTAAATAATGAATGATGTTACCCAGAAAGGAGGGGAAAAAAAGCATGAGTGGAGTTATTTTTTTTTCTGTCTCTGATGATATTATAAATCCTTTAAATTTGAAAATGTACATTACCTTCTCATTATAGTATCAAAACTTTTTCATAATACATAGTTGAATTTCTCAATCCTTACAATGTCCCTGTGAGTCTGCTTAAATGTGAACATTTAAATTACAAAAAAAAGAAATGTGTTTTTTTAAATAGTTATGTGATTTTAGATTTGGAAAAGAGTGACTTGAAAATTGTTTTTCTACTTTATAAGACAATTAGCTGCCTCAATTCTATGTACTAGTCACAAGGCAATCATTTAGAGGACAATAAAGTTACATGGTAACAGTAAATAAGCCTTTCAGAAGGAATCATACTAAGAAATTAACAGCAAAGTAACTTTTAGAGGAATAAATAGAGATTAGTAAAATAAAAGAGATAAACAATTTGTAAGGAAGGTCATCTTTGTTTCCTGTAAGGCTTTTGAATACCACAGATAACTATGATATGTAACCAGTATTCCTTCAAATTGTCTAACCTATTGTTACTATTACTCTTTGATATGTATCCCCTCTAAGTTTCTATTTTAATCTTATCTTTAACAACAGCATTGATTATTTCCTCCCAATTCTAATTCCAACATTTGAATGCAAATATCTCTCCAAACCATCAATTTAGTAGTAAATTGAGGTCCATAATAGGTATGAAGGAAGAGAAACTATGTATAAAACCTATATACCTAAATACAATTTACTGAACGCTTTTTTGTATAGCTACAGCCTGGGTATGAAGAATGCCAAAAATCTGTAGGTCTTCAAAAAATTAATTGATAGGGTTTGGAGCACTAAAATTAGCTTCCTGCTTGTCCCTTTTTATATACCAAATGTCCCACATCTGAAATGATGTGTCTCCAATTTTCCTTATTGGTGCTATCTGGTGGGAAATCAAAATGTCATTTGCTACCTCTTAACCCAGATCTGCATGTTGGGATTTTTGTGTATTGTCATTGTTTGAGAAGGACAAAGCAGGCACAACAAAGAGAGGGAAAAGGTTTGACTTATTCTATGAACACATTTGTTAATTTATTGGCAGCTCCACCATAGAGATAGGGTTCTACCCTCAAGGATTTGGATGGCCTCTGAGAAACTTTTTTTCATATCCCAGAGACTAATTCCTCTTACACATAACCCATAAGATTATAAGATAGTAGACTGTCAAAACTACTAATAGTGCAAATGAGTTTTTTCATGGCCTTAACTTCTTTTTTAACACAATTCTACTTAGCCAATTATCAGATAAATTATGCTATATGTACAACAAACAGACCAATTTACACCCTGAGGTTTTCGTTTGGTACTTCATATAATGGATATCTGCCTATGAGATTAGCCAGAAGGTTGCCATAGGCTACAGTAATTCCCAACATACACGTTTCCAGTCTGACCCCTCTCCTTACTTCAGAGTTCTCAGTCTTTAATCAAGAGCCTCTTCAATCTACTTGATGTTTTCATTCAACATTGAAATATGGATCTTCTTTCCAACACTTCATAATTTGAAAACTTCTGTATTTGCTCCTACTCTTCTAAAACCCCAACATAAATAGGGCTATGAAAAAGAGTTGTTTTCTATGACTTATCTTCAATGATTGTTATCTTTTTTGAGGTACATCCAATATTTATCTGTTCCTCTTTAATATCTCTTATTACTACCAACCTCCATGTCATGATCCCAACTTTTTGAATTTATTTAATTTTAGTACTTGATTCAAAGCCTTAATTTCTACTATAACTTTTATCATTATAATGATGTAGGGGGCAAAAAAAGGGGTTAACAGAAAAACCTAAGACCCGAGCTCCAATTTAGATCTAAGCTCTAACAGGGGCTATAATTATAATTATAACATAATATAAGTATAATAAATATATTATATAATTATAATAAATAATAATATAATATAATTATAATAATTAAAATTATAATAATTAAAATTATAATAAGACCCCAGCTCTGAAAGGGATTAATGGATAGCTTAAAATTTGGGAAACAAATCAGGGCCTAGGTTCTTGTTACCGACATTAATCACCGCTCATAGCAAGAACATAAAGAGGCAGGTCATAGAGACCTTAACTATAACAAAGACATAAGAGACAGCCTAATAGAAAATAGAAATTCTAATTGATAAATGTTAAACTAGGCCTGAGAATGAAAAATGCAGGGACAATCTGACCTCAGCAAGTTGAGGTAACACGTTCAGAAAAGGCCAAATTTGCCCCCAATTCACTAATAACACACCTCCACACAAAAAGGTCCTTGCCTCAGGGGTTGGTTTAGGACTCCAGGAAGACCGAATTAAGATAAGCCCTCCCTTGTACCTCCCTAAAGTGGAGATTATTATAATGAGACTGATAATCAATTTATCCATACTATAAATATAACTGTCTTTTCTTTCCCTATTTGAGAGACACCTCCATGATGCTCTCCCTGTGGTCACTCACAGCATTGCAATAAAACTTGGGAAACTGAGTTACTGAGTCTTGTAATTCTTTTGGGATGACTCACAATCAATTTGACCCTAAATCCATCCCACATCAATCCTAGGAGATGTTATTATATATGCTAATGACCCTTCTAGCTAAATGACTTAAGTTCTTTAATTTCTTCAATTCTAGTGACTTCTTTTACTCTCTCACATTTCATCTATCCTTGGATATGACTACTTATTAGACCTCAGAATGGCACCCACTTTAGGATCACAGCACTTTGAGAATCTATGGCTGATACTTTTTCCAACTTTCTTATTCATATGAAATCACTCTTAATATCCTTATGATATCTCATTTCTTTACCCATCACTTTTCTCCCAATCTGTTGTCCCTTCCTTCACATTTTTTCTTTCATATTCAAGAAATAATTCATAATTTTATATTTTAATATCTCTTCCGTTACAATTCTAGCATTCCTCCCATATCCACAGCTTTCTACTATTTCTAAAATGTTAATCATCAATTCTGGTTAACCCTATTTCTACCACTCTATTTGTTGCTTCATAGACTATAGTCCTGGAATATTACTATTAAAATTAATGGCATTTAGAGCACTTCATACGCAATGTATTTATAGTATATGTACCTTACCTGGTCGCTGAGTAATACTCAACAATGCTTCCACTCTACCCTAATTTATTTCTTTTTCACTACAATTTCTACATCAATCCCCTTCTTTCCTAACCACACCTACCTTATCATAAGTTTCCCTTTTTCATTCTTTAAATCCATAGTTAGCATGATTCCTCAGGTAAAAGAAATCCTACTCCTCACTAAAGCTAATTCTCTCAATCTTCCACCAGGACAACCAATTTTGTCATGTGTACTTCATTTTTATTCTTCCTTTCTGGAACCGTATCCTTGAAACTTGACTTGCAAAGACCATATACCTATTGTGTATATTTAGATTTGGATATGTATGATTTGTATCTCATCCAGTTATTCACCAGCAAACTCAAACCTAACTGCAGATTTTGCCATCTGCTTTGGCATGCACAATAAAACCTTTATCCCAAAGCATGTGTGCTCCTTGTCCCAGGCCCCTCACCTAATGAGGCCCCCACACTTTGGAAGATTGAATTCATCATAGGCACAAAAATTGTTAAAATAAGAAGAATTAAACAAAATAATTATAAATGACATGCACAACCAAGAAAACATTACATTTTGCTTAGGGACATGTGAAAATCTCAATACATTTAAATTAAACCAGACAGTTGGTCTGTGTTTTATAGTATAAAAGTAACACAAACATGGTAAGAAATACTGGCCCATATGGGAAAATCTCTTGATTCAGAGGTGAGTTGACAGTTCATTTCTGCAGCAATGTTACTCCACACCCAGCTTTATCAGTATGTATATTTGGGTCTATTGATACCTTGTTTTCATTCCTTCCCCTCCATTTATCCCTTATTCAGGGAATAGTGATCAAATCAATATTCTGTAATTATGCTATTAGAAAGGGAATGATAATGTTTTACCTGGATGTATACACTAACAATCCTTGCTACCATCTAGTTCAAAGCAACTTTTCTTGGATACTATTTCCCATTTCTTCTGTTCCTGTAGTACAATGTGAAGTCATCGAGGAAAGGGACTTAATTTCATGTGTATCTCAAATGCCTAGTTCAGTTCCTGGTTCATAGTAGATGCTTAATAAATATTTATTATTGATTATAGACTTGGATGGCTCTCTTTATCTCTCATATCCAATTTTTTTTTCAAGCCTTATCTCCACAACACCTCTCACATAAACCCTTTGCTATCCATTTCTTCTGTCAACAGCTAAGTAGACATGCTCATTACTAACTGCTTTGGACTATTTAAGTAGCCTCATCATATATATTGCTACCTCCATTCTCTCTACCTTTCAATACATACACCAAACTTCAGCTAGAATAAATTTCCTTTTTTTTTTTTTTTCAGGGCGAAGAGGCTTAAGTGACTTGCCCAGGGTCACACAGCTAGTGTCAATTGTCTGAGGCTAGACTTGAACTCAGGTTTTCCTGAATCCAGGGCCGGTGCTTTATCCACTGCACCACCTAGCTGCCCCCTAAAATAAATTTCTTAATAGATCAATGTAATCATGTCATTACTGTCTAAAAGTATTTAGGGGTTCCATACTATTCACTAAATAAATTTCCTTCCCCCCTACTTGTTATTGACATACCCTTCTCCTTCTGGGGCCAACATGCTTTTTCATATTAGTCTCCCACACAATTCTACTTTCATGCCAAATCTGATATCTGTCACTCTTAAACGTGCATTGTGTTTTCCAATCTGCAGCCCTTTATTTAGGCAATTCTCTAAGACTGAACTATGCTCCCTACCTGTGTTTGCCTATTGAATGCCTATCTATCCTTCAGGGTTCATCTCAAGTGATATTTCCTATACAAAACTTTTCTTTATTCCTTCAGGAATAATTAGCATTTTTAAAAGATTTTATATTGAATTTTGTTTTGTAGTCCTCTAAGGCATTTAGAATGTATCATTGCATACAATGCTTTCCTGTGCTGGTCTCACACTTCTAAGCAAAAGTTCCTTGAGGGGAAGCAATGATTCTTAACTCTTCTTTGACTGTTTTTGCACACTACTGGATATTAATACTGAGTGCTATACTTGATACAATTTTAGAATTTCTAGGTAAAGCAAAAGTGTATAAGGTAATAATAACAACATCAATATCAAATTGATTATATAATGCTTTGAAGACCATCAAATAACATTCTTTCCTGGTAGGAAATATACTTAAAAATGAGGATAATTTCATTTGGGGTTTGGATGCCTTAAATCTAAATGAAAATATGGAATTAAAAGTATTCATAAGGTGTACTTCTAATTATTTTCAAATTTAATTTACTTACATACATGTCAATATCCAATACTTCTTCCCTAAATGTAGTTTGGATAGAGTCAAATAATGCAAAGATCAATCTAAAGCAATAGGATTAGGTTAGAAAGAATAAGAAGAGGACAGAATGTTGTTCCCAGGGGCTTTTTTAAAAAAGTGGAAAGGACAGAGGCAAGATGGTAGAATAGAGGAATCATGAAAGGCAAGCTCTCACAAGATTCCATTCTAAATAACTTTTAAATTATTCTTTAGATTGAATTCTGCGGAGGCAAAGCCAACAAAAGATCAGTGAGACATTCTTTTCACCTAAGACCACTTCATAGGGGAGGAGAAGTATGTGGTATGGGGTTGGAAATTGTCTTGATGTCCATGTGGATGTAACAATAGTGGTGGGACTGGGTGGTAGTGACAGTATCAACAACAACTTCAGGAACTCTCAAGTCAGATAACATAAGGAGATTATACAATGGGTCAGAAAGTGATTATAGAGTAATCCAGTGCCAATACTGGATGAAGTACTATACACTTTTTGGCAACTCCATTAGATATACTAACTTCTCAGTCACAGTCCCAGGAAGGAGATAGGTACTTTTGAGCATGAGGGAGCAAGGGTCCTGAAAAGTAGTATCACTTGAGATTACAAAAAATCATAAACCTTTCCTGAATAAGGACCAGAACCAGGATGAGTAGAGCAGTGAACACTCTTCTTACTTTATTCCACCTTGGAAGCAACAAAATTTTCCAAACCCTGAGAACTAGCTCTAAAAAGAATACTGGGTAAAAAAAAAAATGCTGAAGCTTAGGACAGTACTCTCCTTGTTCACCAATATCAGTAACAAATCCCAATGTTAACAAAATGTTAAAAATCAAGAAATAGGATGAGAAAATGCAGAATGATGACAAAAATAATTTGATCATAAAAGTTACCATGATAACAGGAAAATCAAGATACAAACTAAGAAGACAATGATGTCAAAAGAGCCACCAGTAAAGATTCAAAAGGGAAAAACTGTGAATTAAACATTAGTCCAACAAGAATTTCCCTTAGAACTAAAACATTATTTTCAAAATCAGAGAGGTGGAGGAAGGATTAGATAAAGAAATGAGGAAAAGGGAGCATAATTATCAAAAAGAAATTTAACAAAGTTGTAAAAGAGGCACAAAAAAGATACCCAAGAAAATAACACTTTAAAAACAAAAATGACCAAATGTTAAAAGTTGTAAAAACACTTCTCTGAAGAAAATAACTCCTTTAAAAAGCGTAATTGGAGCAGCAGCTATGTGGCACAGTGGATAGAGCACCAGCCCTGGCTTCAGGAGGACCTGAGTTCAAATCCGGCCTCAGACCCTTGACACTTACTAGCTGTGTGACCCTGGGCAAGTCACTTAACCCCAATTGCCTCACCAAAAAAAAAAAGTTTAATTGGCAAATGGAAAAAGAGGTACAAAAGTTGTTATTGTTGTTGTTGTTTAACTAGAATCAGGGAAGTGGAAGTTAATGCTTTTAAGAAACATCAAGAAATATTAAAGTCAAAAGTATGAAAAGATGAAAATCAGAAATATCTCATTGGAACAATAACCAATATGAAAACTGAGGAGAGGTAATTGAAGATTTATCAGATCATCTACAAGCCTTAATCAAAGAAAGAACCTAGATATATTTAAAGAGATCATAAATGAGAACTTCTCTGATATCTTGGAGTTCAAGGATAGAGGTTAAAATACAAATTGAAGGAATCCACTTATTACCTCCTAAAAGATATCTCAAAATGAAAACTCCCAGGAATATTATAGCACAATTCCAAAGCTCCCAGGTAAAAGAGAAAATAAGTCAAGCAGCCAGTAAGATACCATGGAAATATCGTGGTCAAAGTAAGGATCACATAAGATTTAGCAAATTCCATGTTAAAGAAATGTGGGGGTGGTGGGGCAGGTAGGTGGTGCAGTGGATAGAGCACCAGCCCTGGATTCAGGAGAATCTGAGTTCAAATCCTGCTGAAACACTCAACACTTACTAGCTGTGTGGCCCTGCTCAAGTCACAATTGCCTCACCAAAAAAAAAAAAAAAGAAAGAAATGTAGGGCTTCTAATATTATGTTCTGGAAGGAAAAGGAGTAAAGATTACAACCAAAAATGACTTACTCAAGAAAACTGGGTATAATACTTCAATGGCAAAAAAGGATATTTAATGAAATAGGACACTTTCAAGAATTTTTCTGGAAAAGGAGAGAGTTGAATTTTAAAATCTGACGTTTAACTACAAGATTCAAAGAAGCATAAAAAAAGTAAATATGAAAGATAAATCATAAGGGACTTTGTGAATTTAGATTCTTTACATTCCTATATGGGAAGATGATTCATGTAACTCCTAAGAACTTTATCATTATGGGAAGAATTAGAAAGACCCGTATAGTAGACACAGGACATGGAAAATTAGTCAATTTGTTAGAATAATCTTTTAAAAAATGAATGAATGAGAAAGAAGAATGTACTGACGAAAGAGGAAGGTAGAGGAAGAGTCAGGAAAATTATGACATGATCTCAGGAAGAGCTTTTAGAGTGCAAAGTTAAATGAGGGAGGGAGACTACATATACACAATCAATTGGGTGTAAAAATACATCTTTCCCAATAGAGAAAGTAGGAGGGGAAGGGGATAGCAGAAAAATGAAGGTGGAAAAATTGAGAACAGATATAGGAATAAAGTCATGAGAATTTTAAAAAAATTTTAGAGGAGGGAGATGATGAAAAGACAGAAGATAAACAGAAAAAAACATAGAAGGAAATACATAGTAATCATAACTATTAATGTAAACAAGATGAATTAATCCATTAAATAAAAATGGATAGCAGAAAGGAGTAGAAACTAGAATGCAAAAATATTTCATTTTCAAGAAGCACATCTGAAACAGAGAGATTCAGATTTTTTTAAAACTAAGACTAGAGAAGAATCTATTATGATTCAGGTAAAGTAAAAAAAAGGAGTAACAATAATGATTTCAGACAAAGGAAAATAAAAATATAGACTTGATTTAAAGCAATAAGCGGGGAACTACATCTTGCTAAAAAGCAGCAGAGACAATAAAGTTATATCAATATTAGCATCCAAATTCCTAAAGGAAAATTTGAGTGAATTAGACAGAAAACTGTATTTGGGATCTCAACTTTCCCATCTCAAATTTAGACAAATTTTATCATAAAATAAATAAAAGTAGTTAGGGAATTTTAGAAAACTTAGATAAGATAGAACTCTGGGCAAGTCACTTAACCTTCATTATCCTGCAAAAAAAAGAAAAAGAAAAAGAAAAAGAAAAGAAAAGAAAAGAAAAAGGATAAATTGGAAACTAAATCATATAATCCTAAATGTGAATGGATAAAATAACATTATATAAACAATCAATAATTTCAAAAAATAAAATAACAGAGACAACATACCAAAAGTTTTCATAATGCAGTAGTTAGAAGAAATGTTATTATCTCTCAATGTGTACATCAATAAATGAGAGCAAGTGTAGATAAGTGATTTGGGCATGCAACTAAAAACAAACAAAAAAACAACTTAAGAAAGAACTTATTGAAAATCCCCAATTAAACATCAAATCCTGAGAATCAAAATAATAATGAGTAAAATTGAAACTCTATAAGAATTTAAGGGCAGCTAGGTGGCGCAGTGGACAGAGCACCGGCCCTGGATTCAGGAGGACCTGAGTTCAAATCCGGCCTCAGACACTTAACACTTAACTAGCTGTGTGACCCTGGGCAAGTCACTTAACCCCAATTACCTCAAAAATAAAATAAAATAAAAACATAAAAATTTAAGTAAGAAAAATTATGAGCTGGTTTTATAAAAAACACAATAAAATAGATCAAGGATTATTTTTAATATGTTAATTATTATTAGGTTAAAATGATTTATAAAAATAAAGAAAAAAACCAAGAGAACAGTATTAAAAATGAAAAGGGTGGGGAGTAAAGCCAAGATAGTGGAGGAAAGACATTCAATGCACAGAGCTCCTGATACAATTACCCCCAAAACAGCAAAAAAATATGGGCTGAGATATTTTTCCAGCTATAGATAGATTACAGGGGGCTGTGCTGGACTGTGAGTAAAGTCCAAATCCACAATTGTGCCAACAGAGACCCCAGGTATGCTTCATGGAGGAATTTACCCGAGAGTCTCTGAATCAGCTACAGCACCAGCGTCTTCTGGAACTGAGCATGCAGTCAGGTGAGAGGGCTGAATTGCTGACTGGGGGGGGGGGGGGGAAGTGCAGTGGTATCAGTGGGACCTAGGGAGGAATTTGTTTGTCTCACCCCAGCAGGGAACCAGGAAGAAATCCTGAGTGGTGGGAGGCCCAGGTGGGGGAGGGGGGCAGGCTCATCGAACCTAAGAACCATACCCCAAAAAGCTTTGCTAGTTGGTTGTTTAGTAAGTAGGCTTGAATTTAATTTTGAACCGGAGAACAGGCCAGGTGAGAGTAAAACCTACCCTCTCTCAAACCAAAACACCTGGGACCCTCTGAAGCTAGGAACAGTAATGTAGCCAAGAAGCAGGGATCCCCAGTGGAGAGTTTAAAGTCAAGTAAAAGATGAGCAAGCAAAGAAAGTTCAGAACTTTAGAAAGTTTCTTCAGTGATGAGGATCAAGGTGCACCCTCAGAAGAAGAAATCAACCATAGGACCCCTACATCCAAAGTTTCCAAGAAAATTATGAACTTGTCTCAGGCCATGGAAGCTCTCAAAAGAGACTTTGAAGAGAAAGTAGGAGAGATAGAAGGAAGATGTAGAGAGAGAGAAAGAGAGAGGAAAGAATGGAAAGAGAAATGAGAGTGATGCAGGAGAGTCGTCTGAAAAAAGTCAACAGTTTGAAACGTCAAATGGAAAAGGAGATTTAAAAAAAAGTGTCTGATGAAAATAATTACCTAAGAATTAGGATTGAACAAATGGAAGCTAGTGACCTTAGGAGAAACCAAGACAGGGTAAAACAAATCCAATTGAATGAAAAAAAAGAGGACAATGTGAAATATCTCCTTGGAAAAACAGCTGACTTGGAAAATAAATCCAGGAGAAATAATTTGAAAATCATTGGACTACCTGAAAATCATGACCAAAAGAAGAGCTTAGATACCATCCTCCAGGAGATTGTGAGGGAAAACTGCCCTGATAGTCTAGAAGCAGGAGCTAAAATAGAAATTTAAAGAATGCACTGATCACCTCCTGAAAGAGATCCCAAAAAGAAAACCTCCAGGAATATTAGAGTCAAATTCCAGAACTCCCAGGTCAAGGAGAAAATATTGCAAGCAGCTGGAAAAAAGGAATTCAAATACTGCAGAGCTTCAATAGGGACAAAGCAAGATCTAGCAGAATCTACATTAAAGGACCAGAGGGCATGGACTATGATATTCCAGAGGTCAAAGGAACTGGGACTACAGCCAAAAATCATGTGCCCAGCAAAACTGTGTATAATCTTTCAGAGGAAAAATGGGACTTCAGTGAAAAAAGAGTATTTTTAGGCATTTGTTATGAAAAGACCTGAACTGAATAGAAATTTGACTTTCAATACAAGACCCTAGAGAATCATAAAAAAGGTAAACAGGGAAAAGAATTTGCGAGGGACATTAAAAGGTCAAACTGTTTACATTCATACATGAGGAGATAATACAACTCACAAGAATGTTTTCAGTAAGGAACACACAGAGGACACAGGTATGAACTGAATATGAAGGGATTTTATTTGTAAAGCATTTATTTTTTGTGTATCCTTGTTCTTTGTGGAGCAAACAGGATGGGTTGTCTAGTGTCTGGGGCCAGATTTGGGCTCTGGGGCTCCTGGGCCCAGGACTGGTGCTTTTTCCACTGTGCCACCTAGCTAACCCATGATGACATCTTTAAAATAGGGTTGACAGGTAGGAGGAATAGACTGGGGGAGAGAGAAGGGGAGGGGTGGAATGGGGAGAAGTAGCTCACATGAAGGAAACAAGAGAAAAGCTTATGGAGGGGTGGGGAAGAGGGGAAAGGAGTAGGGGAGTGAGTGAACCTCACTATCATCAGAATTGCCTCAAAGAGGGAATAACATACATACTCAAGTGGATATAGTAAGATATTTTTGCCCTGAGGAAAAGATGGAGGAGTATAAAATGGGTGGGGGGTAGGGAGAAGAGGGGAAGGAAGGAAGGGAAGTTTGGGGGAGGGAGCTGTGAAAAGCAAAAGAGTTTCAAGCAAGGTGAAGATGTTCCACATAACACCACATGTATGACATACATTGAATTGCTTGATTCCATAGGAAGAGTTGAGGAGGGAGGGAGGAAGAAAAATTTAGAAAACAGAATTAGCTCAAAGACCTTAACCTCATCAGAGTGGACTCAAGGAGGGAATAACACACACACCCATTTGGGAAGAGTGATCTGTTCAAACCTACAGGAAAGTAGGAGGGGAAGAGGATAAGGAGGGAAGGGTGAATGAAGGGAGGGTAGAGTGGGGGAGGAGGCAGTCAGTAGCAAAACACTTTTGATGAGGAATAGGGCAAAATAAGATAGAAAATAGAGTAAATATCATTGGAAGGGAATGGGATGGAGGGAAGTAGTTATGATGATTGACTACTATGTCAAAACATATCGTACCTACTCTGCTGGGTTGCCGTGAAAAAAATTTTCTGTCAAGTTCAAGGTAGTATATAAAATTTATGATGAACAGAATGCTATCAGAAAAACATGGAAGAACCACATGAACTGAAGCAGAGAGAAATGTACTGTATACAAAATAATAGCATTAGTGTAAGATGATCTTCTGGGAAGCACATGATTTTTTTCAGCAAGGCAATGATACAATATAACTCTGAACAACTTATGAAAATTGCAGTCTATCTACATAGAAGGAACTGATGGTATCTGAAAACAGACTGAAACACATTTTTTTTTGACAATTCATTAATCTGAAGTTTTGTTTCTATCTGTTTTCTCTCACAACCTAGCTAATGTAGAATTGTTTTCCATGACTACTCATGTATAATTTATATTGAATTGTTTGAGTTCTTGTGGTGGGGGAGGGAAGGGAGGGAGGAAGAAGAGTTGGAACACTAAGTTTAAAAAAATTGATGTAAAAATGAAAAGGCTAAATGGACCACCATTGAAGATGAAATTTAAAATTTGGAGTTATTTTGCCCAATCATATGCCAATGAAACTGACAATCTAAATGAAATAGATGTATATTTACAAAAAATATATAAAAATCACAAAATTCATTTGGGTTAACAAAAGGTAAAAAAAAGCAGGGGAATCAATGAAAAAATGTAAAAGAAGATAACAGTAATCTAAATTTTCTATCTATATTAAAAGCATAATCTTCAAAATGATATGGCACTACAGTCCCAGCAACATTGTCTGTTGATTAACTGTGACAGACATCTCTTCTCAGCAATACAATGAACCAAGAAAATTCCAAAAGTCTCCTGATAGGAAAACATTCCTGAAATTCAGCAAAAGAACTTGGGAGTCTGAATTCAGAGTAGTATTTTCACTTTTTATTGTTGTGGTGGTGGTGGTGGTTGGGATTGTTGTGGTTGTGGTTTTTGTTTGTTTTTTCTTTCTTGGTTTTTTCCGCCTTTTTTTCTGATTCTTCTTTTACAAAATGACTAATGTGGAAATATGCTTAACATGATTGTACTGTTAAACTTATATCAGATTACTTATTGTCTTAGGGAAGAAGAAAACAATCTTGTAAAAATGAATGTTGAAAACTAACTTTACAAATAATTAGAAAAATACTAGTAAGTGAAAAAAAATTTTAAAAGTATATAGTACTGGCTAAGAAATAGCATGGTGAACCAGTAGAATGTAGTAAGTACACAGTAAACAGCAGAAAAAGACCATAATAATCTTGTGCTTAATGAACCCAAATTTCCTAGCTTTTAGGGTGAGAAGACATCATTTAATGAAAATGACTTGGAAAACTAGAAGATAATTTGACAGAAAATATGCATAAACCAACATCTCATACCATATACCAAATAAAAGGTCAAAATGTATAAAGGATTTGGACATAAAGAGTGAAATCTTCAGTAAATTAGGGAAGTATGTAAAGATTTACCTGCCAAGTGGATGAGGAAAGAGTTTACGAATAAGTGAAGAATTTATGGCCAAACAAGATGTAGAAGAACATTATGGGAAGTAAAAAAGATAATTTTGATTACTTGAAATTCAAAACAAGTTGCACAAATATAAACAAATGCAGTCAAAATTAGAAGAAAAGTAGGACAGCAAACAAAAATATGGCATTTTTTTCTGACAAAGGCCTCATTTTTCAAATATATAAAGAATTGACCCAATTTATATTTTTAAAAATAGAGGTATATCCCAATAGACAAATAGTTGGTAGATATGAACAGGCAGTTTTCAGAAGAAGAAATTAAAGTTATCAATAGTCAATTGGGTAATGGGTAAACAAACTGTGGTATATGATGGTGATGGAATAGTATTATGTTATAAGAAATGAAAAGCAGGATGACTTTAGAAGGGCCTGGAAAGACATGTATGAAATGATGTATTGTGAAGTTGGCAGAATACTGTACACATAGACAGCAATATTGTTTGATGAAGAACTGTGAATGACTTGACTATTCTCAACAATACAATAATTCAACACAATCCCAAAGGACTATTGATGAAACATACTATCCACCTCCAAATAAAGAACTGTTATTAATGGAACAGAATGAAGCACGCTATTTTCTACTTTCTTTCATTTCTTAAAATCAAGTTTGCTTATACAAATGACAAATATGGTAATGTTTTACATAATCATGCACGAAATACCCATATCTGATTATTTGCCAGCTCAGGGTGGAGGGAGGGGAGGGAGGGAAAGAGGGATAAAAATTAGCACCTGAAACTATAAATAAAAATATTTATTATTTAAAAAGTCACAGGAAAAAGGCTATAAATCACTATTGATTAGAGCAATGAAAATTTAAAACACCTCTGAGATACAACTTTACACCTATATGATTAGTTGACTTTATGGAAAAGGAACATGATAACCATTGGTTGGGATGCGGAGAAATGTGGACACTAATGCAATACTGATGGATTTGTGAACTGATCCAACCATTCTGGAGAGCAGTTTGAAACTATATCCAAAAGACCATAAAACTGGGCATACCATTTGGCTCAGCACTATCACTTTAATGTTTGTAGTTGAAAAAGATTTAAAAGGGAATGGGGAGGAACTTGGAAATCAAGGGTATGTCCATGAATTGGGGAATGATGGAACAAGTTGTGGAAAATTATTATGATGGAGTATTATTTTGCTATAAGAAATGATGAGCAGGATGATTTAAAAAATGGAAAAACTTGCACCAACTGATCCAAAGTGAAGTGAATAGAACCATGAAAAGATTGTACCCAGTAACATCTATTATCAACACTATAATGATTCAGGATGATTCTGTAGGACTTATGATGAAAAATGCTATCCACCTCCAGTGAAAGAACTGATAGAATTTGAATGCAAATTAAAATATACCATTTATCACTTTTTTTGTATGTGTGTGTTTTGGGGGACAGGGACTGTCTATGTCTTCTTTCACAGCATGACCAATATGCAAATATATTTGCACAATTTTACAATTATAATCTTTATAAATTCATTGCTTTCTCAGGAAATTTGCATGCACAAACCTATAAAAATTGATTATTGTCTCAGGGAGGAGAGAATGGTAGGGAGAAAGGGAGAAAATTAAGAATTCAAATTTGTTTTTAAAAAAATCAATGTTAAAATAGTTTTTACATGTAATTGGGCAACTATTATTAAAGAAAAGTGTGTGTGTGTGGGGGGATAATAAATAGGGTTGTTCCAGAAAAGCCTGGAAAGTATTATATGAACTGATGCAAAATGAAGTGAGCAGAACCAGAAGAACACTGTATATTGTGACAGCAATATTATAACAAGGATCAACTATGAAAGACTTAGCTACTCTAATGAAAACAATGATCCAAGACAACTACAAAGAACTCATGATGAAAAATACTATCAACCTCCAGAGAGAGAACTGGTAAACTCTGAGTACACCTTGAAGTATATATTTTTTCAATTTATTTATTGTTCTTTTGTGTGTGTGTGTGTGTGTGTGTGTGTGTGTGTGTGCGCACATGCATGTTTTCCTTTCCAACATGGCTAATATGGAAATAGGTTTTGGTTGACTTCACATATATAATTGATATCATATTGCTTGCCTTCTTAAGGGGTAATAAAGGGATAGATGGGAGCGGGGAGAATTGGGAACTCATTTTTAAAAATTATATCATTTGGAAAAATTTAATTAAACATATTTTTTTAAAGTGGGGACATTTGGAGTGCCAAAATTTAATACTGAAACAGTTTGGTGAAATTATCCCTAGTACTTCTTTTAGGGACTTTTACATGTCCCACTTTTTTCATATTTACATTGAAAACTCTGTCAAAGGCTTACTTAAGCAATCAATACATGTTGTATTATATTCAGTTTTATGTCCAACTATTCCAAGAGCATTGTCTTTCCTCAGGAGTCCTATTACAGTCTCTATTATTTGCTCAGTTATTTTCTCCTCTAAATACTCATTTTTTGAGACTAGAAATCATAATCAGTTACCAGACTTTTTTTGGTTGTTGCTGTTGATTTATTTAGTTTTTCCTATTGCTTACTCTCTGGCTATAAATTTTGAGAATTAACTCCCAAATCTCTTGGAACCTTCTTGATAATTTCTGCTTTGCTTGTTTTCTTTGGATTTCAGTTCTTTTCTTTTGAATCTATGGTACCTAGTTACTCAAGCCAGCCTAGTCTTTTCCAATGTAAACTGTAACTCTTACCTAATATGGATTATCAGTCTGAAATCTCACACCCAGAAAAAACTTTTCCAGGACATTTTCTCCAAACTAGACTAACCTTACTGCTATTTCCCATATCCCAATGAATTAATTATCTGTTTTTAAAGAAATTGATCACCAAAATTTTCTCTTCATTTTAATAATTTAATCTTCTGATTAATTATATTCATAAAAATGTTTAAACTAAGTATTTCAAAATTTGCATGTCTCTGTTGAAAAATTATGACCATTGAACAAAAGAAAAGCATTTATGTTGTTCCTCCTAAAGTAAAAAGCAGTTAGAATTATATTCAATTAATAAATACTCCAAAGAAGATATATAAGTAAAATTCACAACAAAAGACTGAATAATTAAGTTCATCTTCTCATGTATCTAAGGTCAGATGAGTTGAATGGTTAAAAAAAAAAGAAAAAAAACAAAGATTGAAGACAAAAGAAAGAACAAAGAGATATGACCAAAGATTTTGAAAAAAAAATCTATTGGCCTGAAGATTTCAAAGGAACTTGGACTCAAGAGAAGAGGAAAAAAGTTGAATTAATAGTTCATTAACTATAAGTGTATCAATATTCTTTGTTGAGGGCATAATAGAAAAATGTTTCTCTCATGTTGTGAACATAATAACAAGGAGACAGAGGGGAACCAGTGATGTAATTTTAAAAAAGTCTACATAAGAACAGAAAAAAAAAATTAGAATTTCTTGGTTTTCTGTTTTTTGTTTTGTTTTGTTTTTGTTTTTGTGAGGCAATTGGGGTTAAGTGACTTGCCCAGGGTCACACAGCCAATAAGTGTTAAGTGTCTGAGGCCAGATTTGAACTCAAGTACTCCTGACTCCAGGGCCGGCGCTCTATCCACTGCGCCATCTAGCTGCCCCAGTTTTCTGTTTTAAAATATAATATTGTGGTATAGTAGAGTAAGGAAAATAGAAAGGAACCATTAAAGTAAGTGAATGAGTAATTTAATCCTAGAATCCTGGACAGGGAAATGGAAGGGTACCATTGAAGTATAGGCTGAGAGAGCAACAACAGTGACATCATAAGTGGTTTTGTTTGGCCACAATAAGCATCTTTTCCAAATAAGAGACATCCTTCCCAGAAAAAAAAAAACATCCTAAAACACAGAGAAAGAGGCATATATGCTTTATGGGTATAGAAATTCCTGGACAAAAGAGAAGACAGAGACCTAGAGGAAAGTTCTAAGAATTAAGAGATTTGTTGATTATGCCAAAGGATAGGGTAAGAGATGACTTGACTTCGCATAGTAGGGGAAGGGGAAGGGGTAGGGAAGGAATTAAGCATTTATTAAGTAACTACTGTGTGTCATGGGCTGTAGTAAGGACCTTACACATATTATCTCATTTGATCCTTACAATAATTATGTGAAATAGGTGCTATTGTTGTTTCTATCTTGCAGGTGAGGACACTGAAGTGGACAGAGGATAAGTGGCTTGCCCAAGGTCACATAACTAATAAGTGTCTGAGTTTAGATATGAATTCATTCAGGTCTTCCTGACTCTAGGTTGAGTGCTCTATCCACTGCTCCACCTAGCTGAAATTTAACCCCTACCATGTTACAAAACTTGCTTCATGAATGGATATTCTCAGAGCAGAAGTATATCAGAATGATCTCAAAAATGAAATATGAAATGAAGCCAATAATGAAAAATAACAGCAAGACAGGATATAATGAAATCTTAAAAAAATAGAAATGGGATAGAGAAGGAACCAAATTTTGTGTTTGTTTTGCAGAAGATGTTACTTTCATGAAAAATGTATAGAGAATAAAAACAATATGAGCAGCCATGAATAGAAGAAATGGATTCAGAATAACCCTGGAAGAGATGGAAATAAAGGGAAGGGGGAGGAAAGAAGTAAATGATGATTCCAATTTATTAGGAAGGAGATTGCAATTGAATGTTATTCAAAAGTATGGGTGGGAGCAAGGTTGGAGAGGGAAATAAAGCATGTTTTTCTGGACTCAGACAGATAGGAGTTGAAAAGTAGAAACATAAAGAATCAGAAAAGTAAAGTATTTAACCAACTTCAGAAACCAGAAACTTAAGAAAGGGTAATTAAAAGGAAGAAATGAGAATGTGTGGAATCTGTTGACTATCTTTTTTTATATATTTATTTATATATATTTATATATTTATTTATTTATATGTATATATATATTTATTTATTTATATATATATATATTTTTTTTTTGGTGAGGCAATTGGGGTTAAGTGACTTGCCCAGAGTCACACAGCTAATAAGTGTCAAGTGTCTGAGGCCAGATTTGAACTCAGGTCCTCCTGAGTTCAGGGCCAGTGTTTTATAAAGAAAGGGTCAAAGGACTGACTAAAAAAAAGGATAAACTTCAATTCAAATAAATTGAAGATTCATTTGAATTTACCAATCTTAATAATATTATATATGAATGAAACTCCATAATTAAGAGAGAGAGAGACTCCATGAGAAAAATAGAAATAACCCAACAATTTGCAAAGTGATTTGGGGTTGGAGTGGAAGTAAACTTTAAGAATTAAAATTCTGGTGGGCAAATAGGTGGCACAGTGGATAGAGTATGGGCCCTGGATTCAAGAGGACATGAGTTCAAATTTGGCCTCAGACACTTGACACTTAGTAGCTGTGTGACCCTGGTCAAGTCACTTAGCCCTCAATTCCCCATCCAAAAGAGATAATTAAAATTCTGCAATGTATTCAGAATTTCTGTCTACTTATCTTCTAGTTTCAACTTTAACTACTGACGGCATACATTTCTTCCTTTTATCTTTTTTTAATTTATAAAGCAATATGAAAAATAACTACTTTTCAATCTTGCTAGACAACCTTTTTTGGTTTTACACAGATGTCTCTTTTCCCTTTTGTGATCATCTTTATCTTTTGCAAGATTAAGAATCCTTTCCCTCTGTCCAGCATTTTGTGAAAGGGGTAAACCAAGGCAAATGCTCTATTAATGGAATAGATCTCTCTTTTCCCAAAGAGGAAAAACAGAGAACACAAAGGCCAGTTACCAAGACCTTCTAAATAAAATGCCTTTGAAAATTAAAGAAAGGTTTTATGAAGCAGGGAAGAAAATTTTGCATGATTATGGGTACTATCCAACCTGTTGCCAAATAGGACCCATGTAATAGATTACAAGGGTTTATAAAACAGTTTTTAAAAAGGAAGGTAAGGAATTTGGAGTAAAAGGTGGACTTAGAAAGGCCCATTCCCAAGGGGAGGGAGGTGAGGAATTCCAAGGGCTAATGATGTGGTCTTTGATATATAAATTAAAAGGCATCCTTAGTGATAAAAATTTTGGTTCAAGGCCTTATTAGGAGATGTCTTGATAACAAGATATTTTTCAAAACAGAAAAAGGTTATTTCAATGTTAAGGGATTCACTGAAGATAAGGTTGTTTCCAAAAAGACCATAAGCAGTAAATATTCATAGTCATATACTCTGTACTATAATTAATCTTTGATTGGCTTCACAATTACAGATTCCCTATAGTCCAAGTGTTGGGGGAACTTGTGACCTAGATTGGGGGGCTAGTTCATCCAAAGAATTGGAGGTTCATCACAAATCTTATAAAATGAAAAGATTTATTAAGAGGGAGGAATATATGTCCAGCACATAGAATCACTATGGAGACTGTCCTGCTGAGTAAGAGAAGAGTTGATCTTTTGTATGTTTAGAAACAAAAGCTGTATGCACAGCAACTCGGAAGGGCATAATAATTGAAAGGGAAACTGGGAAGGAGTGCCTGGGTATGTAAGTATATATCATCTTTGTTCCTTCCAGACCAGGGTCTTAGTGCTCAGTTATACTGTATTCCTGAGATAGGAGGCAAAGCTGCTTTTCCCTTGGTAAAGTTTAAGGATTCCTTAGGTGTTAAGGTCCTAAGGATTCTTTCAAGACCATGCAAATTATCAAGAAACTGCAGAATTGTGCAAAAAGAGAAATAAATATGTTAATAGAAAGTTTTAGCAAAGAAATTGCATAAAAAATCAATTCTACAGGCAGAATTGAGGAAAAAAACATAAATTTCAGGGTAGGAATGCTCAAATGCATTATGAAGAAAAAAGGAGAGAATAAAAGTTTTAGAAGACAAAAATACTCAAGTAGAAGGAAATTTGGCAGAAGAAAAGCAAAAGGTAATCTTAAGAGAACATGAATTATATAAAAGATAAAATGACAGATCCTAAAGATAATATGTTCAGATATAAAGATAAAAAATTCTAAATCAAGTGACACATATGGTATATATTAATAAAATCATATGAAAATACATGTGCGTATGCATGTGTGTTATATATATATATATATGTTTCTGTGTATATTTTTTCTGGCATATCCTGTGAACTTGAGTCTAATAATTAATGACAAAAGATGGCTTTTAAACAGGAAATATTTTGAGTCAATACAGAAAACAAACAAACAAACAAAAATTTGCAAGCTTAAAATCAAAGAAACAGAAAAAAAAAATACAAGCTAAAACCAACTGTATTAACCATCTGGTGATTTCCCTCCCAACCAAAAGTAAAAAATAGAACTTTCAATAAAGCACATGATAATAGTATAAATGGTCAGAACTGCATTTTTGGGAGTTTTCAGAACAACAACATATCATACAGATCAAATAACAGATATGGATCCTGACCAAAAACAAACAAGCAAGCAAACAAACAAAAGGCAAACAGAAATTTTAAAAAATGATATTTTATGCCCAGTATTTGACAAATAAAACTCTTCCAAATATAACATTTACTGCCAACAATACTGAGGTATGGAACTTAAGGAATAATTCCTGCCTACCATATCTAAATAAATTATGAAATTCTATATTATTGTCTTTAGGAATGCTGGAAGCTAGTCTTATTGTTTTCACTTCCCAGTAATTTTTATCAAGTAATTTTATTAATTGGCCATGGTGCCATTTTAAAAGTAGTGAGACATTGGTAAAGATGTAATTTTTTTAAAAAATTCAAAAAAATTAGGCAAGATGGTAGTATGTTAGGATACAGAGTAGTCCAGATTACCTCAAACATCTGAGTAAGGTTCTAAAATTGCAGTAGATTAATAAATCAAACCAAATATATACAATCCTTGATCCAAATTGTGAGTCAATCAATAAATATTTATATCTAAGCTGTGACAAGCCATGGTAAATGGAAAGAAAATATTAATAGGTTCCACAACTGAAGACAGCCACATTAGTACCCAGCACAAGTATGTAGTTTCAGACCAGTGTCTATCAAAAGAACCTAATACTATTCAAATTCTACAGGCAACAGAAATAAACCAGAAACCATGCATCGTCGATCAACTTACTGACTAGGTAGCCCATATTCAAACATAGAGAGAGTCAAGGAAAAAAAATGCTTGGACTAAAACAAGAAACAAAGCCACACAACTCTGCAACCCAGGTCCCATTAAGAGAAAGGTCCAGGGCAGCACATGGGAAATAAAGTGCATGGGTTCTTTCTGGTGATTGTTTAACAGTACAATTAATAACTATCGAGGGATAGCATGCTCACAGTAAGAAATAATGCCGTAGAGTGCAGCTAGGTGGCACAGTGGATAAAGCACTGTCTCTAGATTCAGGAGGACCTGAATTCAAATAAGGCCTCAGACACTTGACACTTACTAACTATGTGACCCTGGGCAAGTCACTTAACTCTCATTGCCTCACAAAACAAAAGCAAAAATTAAAAAAAAACAAAGAGAGAGAGAGATAATGCCATATCTTGCTTCAGAGTGATGAAGGGAGGAGACAGAAAAGACCAAAACCTGAGTCAATAAGAGGCTGAGCTCAAGTGCCAGAATCCTTGAAGAAGGTGGGGCTTGATCTTAATCATGTAAGTGAGAACCTTTTCTCATCTATGAACTCCCACAGTAGAACAACAAAAATACCATGATATATTCTGAAAAATGGCCATGACATTTAAAATAAAAATTCAGGAAGAGTGCCACGACTTAAGTAAATACTTGAAAAGGAAATCTATACAGTCAGTGGTACATATTCTTTCTTGAAATATCTGAAATTTGGGGAGAAGCATTTTTAAATGAATGTAAATGTTCTTGGACAGCACTTTTTACAAAGAAATGTCACCAAACTGACTTTAATAGGTATCAACAATTCTGAATAATGTTGGTCTTAAAAAAATTTCTAGGTTTGTTAATTTTTAAATAGGTTTTATTTGCAATTTTCATGTTTAATTGTTCAGATTTATAGTTTATTCTGTAAATTTTGGTGTTGTTAACTTGATGATTTTCTAATTTATCTGTAAGCTTAATAAATTGGTTTATTCTTTTGTTGTTGATGGAACTGTTTAGGCATATGCATTTTCTCCTAAAACTTTTTTATTGAGTACCATAATTGTCAATACTTTCTTATTATTATTATATTCTCTTCTTTGACCTATTTATTCTTACAGACTAAGAATTTAAGACATTTAGCCTCCAATTATATTTAAATCTCTACTTCAAATTTCCTTTTATCACTACGATTTTTCCTTGTGTTATATACCTGCTCCCTTCTCCCCATTCTCTCGTCTTTTATTACGGATTTTATTTTTTTGGAGGTTGCCATTTTTTCTGAGATTTTTTTTTGGCTCTATGGTTACAGGTTTCAGACTAGGCTAGAGTCTCCAACTGAGACTGAGTTCTTCTTCTGGGTTTCAATCCATCCACACAGCTGCTTTTTGCTTCTGAACTCACTCTCCTCTTTTGGCACATAGCCTATGTCCTGCAAAGTCTTGACACCTGGAATGTCACTCTTAAATGAAGGTCTCCAATTCAGTTTGCCCTGGATTATGACTTGGAAACTCAGTAGCAATAGAACAGCCAGTTGATAGCTGTTCATGAACTGTGCACAATTTTAATTGTCTCTTTGTTTGAATCTGGGTTTTTCCTCTTGTCTTAGCGCACAGCTTCTGCCTGAGCTGGAATACTCCACATAATCTGCTCCCTAGGAACATCAGAGGCAGAAAAAATGACTCAGTAAGATTTTTTCCTTATGTTTTCAGATAAGGATTTGGTCTGGTACATTTTCTAGATCTGTCAGGAAGAGAGATTTTGCAGTTGAAGGGTTTGCTGCATTTCTTGCTTCTCCACCATCATTGCTTTATCTTATTGTATTTATTCACAAATCTCTTTTCTCCTCAATCTTCATTTATCCAGGTAAGATAAGTATGAGGTTCATGGTATCCTTATTCATCCAATTTTCTAACTTTAATTGTAACCATGGAAAATCTTCGCTGGGTAATTGTGACCTTCTCTTTATTTTTTGTTATGTTTTCCTTTTATTATTTTTGATTTTTCTCCATTATAAAGATATTTTTTGAGTTCCAAATTTTTCCCACTCTCCCTTCCCTCCACCCTCTTAAAACCAGTAAGCAATTTGATATAGATTATTCATGATAATCATGTTAAACATATTCCTACATTAGTCAGAACAAAAAGGGGAAAAATGCAAGAAGGAATAAACAAGAACAATAACAAAAAAGCAACAACAAAAGTCAAAATAGTATGCTTCAGCCTGCATTCAGACTCCATAGTTCCTTTTTCTGAATGTGGAGAGTGTTTTCTGTTATAAGTCTTTTGGCATTGTCTTGGACCATTTTATTTCTGAGAAGAGTTAAGTCTGTAAAATATTGTAGATACTGTGTACAATATTATCCTGATTCTGCTCATTTCACTCAGCATCAATCCATGTAAGTCTTTCCAGATTTTTCTGAAATCCATCTGCTTATTATGTCTTAGAACACAATAGCATTCCTTTACATTCATATACCACAACATATTTAGCCATTCCCCAATTGATGTGCATTCTCTAGATTCCCAATTCTTTGCCACCACAAAGAAAGATGCTATAAATATTTTTGTCCATGTGGGTTATTTTCCCTTTTTTATTATCTTTTTGGGATACAGGCTTAATAGTGGTATTACTGGGACAAAGGGTGTGCATAGCTTTATAGCCCTTTGGGCATAGTTCCAAATTGCTCTCTAGCATTGTTGGATAAGTTCACAGCTTCATCAACAGTGCATTACTGTTCCAATTTTCCCACATTTTCTCCAACATTTACCATTCTCCTTTTTTGTCATATTAGCCAATTGGATAGGTATGAGGTGGTACCTCAGAGTAGTTTTAATTCGCATTTCTCTAAACAGTAGTGATTGAGAACATATTTTGTCATATAGCTGTAGTTTTAATTTCATCAGAAAATGGCCTGTTCATATCCTTTGACCATTTCTTAATTGGAGAATGACTTGTATTTTTATATATTTGATTCAATTCCCTATGTACTTTGGATATGAGGACTTTATCAGAAACTTTTTCTTTAAATATTTTATGAGTTTTCTGCTTTCCTTCTAATCTTATTTGCATTGGTCTTGCTTGTGCAAAACCTTTTTAATTCAATGTAGTCAAATGATCACTCTGTATTTCATAATATTCTCTTTCTTATTTTTGGTCATAAATTCTTCCCTGCTCCAGAGTTCTGAAAGACCTTTATCCTATACACTAAGCATAGACTCATGAGTATTCACAAAAGTGGTGTGGTCTTTTCTTCTTTCATTTTTTCATGGTTGATTTAGGCAATTATTTTACTAGATTTTTGTTTTTCTGTCTTGTTAGATGGTCCCTTCTTTCATGATTTTAGAAGATGAATTTGACTGAAATAAAATTTCATTGTCATTGTCTTTTCCCCAAGTCTCCCATATCAAAACTTTTTTTTTCTTTAATGAAATTATTGCTCTTTGTCACAGCTAGGTAGTGCAATGGATAGAGTGAAAGGCAAGTCAGGAATACTACAAATAGAACCTCAGACTCTTACTAGCTGTGTGACTCTGGGGAACACTTTACCCTGTTTGTCTCAGTTCCTTCATTTGTAAAATGAACTAGAGAAGGAAGTGGCAAACCAGTTTATTATCTTTGCCAAGAAAACCCCAGATGGTGTCTCAAAGAAATGGACACAACTGAAATAACTGAACAACAACAACAACAACAACAACAACAACAACAACAACAAATTGGGGTCAACTTATTCTACTTTTTTGGCTTTCTACATAATTTTATGCCAGAGAATAAATGTATGAAAGGTCAAATGAATGAATGAACAAAAAAAAAATGTAATAATCTCCTATGTGCCAAGAACTATATTATGTTCTAGGTATACAAATAGAAAAAAATGAGACAATCCCTCTTCTTGAGGAAATCATATTTTAATTTGGGGAGAAATAAATAAAAGAAATTCATTTTTCAGGGCAGGTGAAGGTCCATAATTCCTGAGAGATCTGCAGTTTTTCTGATAGCATAGCCCATGGGTTTTTAGATTATATAAGTAGGTCAGATGATAGGGCCTGGAATCATTTAGGCACAGAGACTTGAGAAATGATAAGGCATGGAGGATCTTTGGAGGCATTAGCATGGCATTTTGCAAAGTGGCCATCACTCTCACTTGACGGAATAGAATTGGTATCTTCCATGTCATAGCCAAGCAATGTGAGCATTAAAATAGCATTTGGGGGTTCTAGATTGTCCGGGGAAGAAAGAAAGCATGAGAGAAGAAAGCAAATAGTGGATCTTCCCACTACCCAGCAATCTTAAATAGGTTGTGGGAGGTCCAGGGCAGATGCAGCTATCCCTAACTTCCTCCTCATCTATAAGAAACTTGAAGATAAAGTTTTGACTTCCTCCCAAAATTCTATTCATTTCTAATTTAGCAACTAGTTCCTTTTAATTTAAAAAAAGGAGTTCAAAAAATGACAATTCTTTTCATTTCCTTCTGTTTTCAAACAATATTCTTACTATGATTAAATAGCTTTTTTTTTTTTTTTGGAGTCACACAGATAGAAAGTGGATGGCTATGGAAACTTTTCCCCAAAGTTGTCATCCTTTCAGTTTCACCAAATAGTCCCTTAATGGATATCATACAGACCCTAGAGCTAGGAAGACACACCCCCCCTAACTCTATAACTGAAACCTGTGTACAGTATATATCTAATTTTACAATCCATTGCTGGGAAAGACTGCAGGCTGATAAGCTATGTTTACTTTCAATTAAATTCAGATGATTTAAACAAAAACATTCTTGATTGTTAATAGGAACAAAATATATATTAGCATCAATTACCCAATTTAAAAAACTATTTTTATTGATTGATTGATTTTTGTGGGGCATCGAGTGTTAAGTGATTTGTCCAGGATTGCACAGCTAGTAAGTGTCAAGTTTCTGAGCCCAGATTTGAAGTCATGTCCTCCTGAATCCAGGGCTAGTGCTTTATCCACTGTCCCACCTTGCTGAGTGAAACTAATGTTTTTAAAACATTTATTTACTTAAAACAAGAAATATATTTTTATTAAAGACGGCTACTTACTAAATCACTAATTTTTTATTATAAAATATTGAAAAATGATTATTTTTCTCAAATTAATAACTGATTATTAAAGAAGGTTTAAGATTTTTCATTTCTATTTCCTCATTCAGATACCAGCCCCTGTAGGTCATTTAGCCAGCCTCTGAAAGTCATTGCTGATATATGAGACTCCCAAATCCTGTGGGTACATGCTTCTCTAACTTGGGTAGGACACCATGCAACTAGAAGACCTTATAAACATAATCCAGTATAGGTGAGTTCTTACCCCTAGAAATTCTAATAAGCCTCTCTCCTGGGAACACACAATTTAGGATGACCAGCTTTTGAAGGAGCTGGGTAGAGATCTGGGTAGAGATGGTCTCGGTAGAGATGGATTCCTTTGTTTAGTTTGCTCTTGGTGGCTGGGTATCATCATCAAGTCAAAGTTCTCAGTAGGAGAATCAGAAGATTTTTCACTCACCATCTAATTAAACACTTCCTCATTAATATGTCCACCCACTCATTAATTTTTCTATAATTAGGGTCATGCCTCCTTTTGCAAAGGTACTTAAGCATTCAGGGAACTACATTATTTTGTCATTGAAAGAGACCAATGATAATCAATTCATTGATTATCAGCAAGAAGTTAATACATTGATTACTAATTACTCAGAAACTCAATCTCTCATGATTTTTATTTGTCACAAAAAGGATGGTTTGGGGTAAATTATCTTCATCACCGCATGTGGGAAATTACTTAATTTTTGTTCACTTTATATAACATATAACCACATAATTATAATTCATGACAATGATTCATTGGCTTTCTTTCAAGGTAAATAGAAGATTATGATTAAATACTGAAATAGCTATTGAAATAAACCCTTAAGCAATACTGTCAGTTAAGCAATAAAAGTCTTTTAACATTAAAAACTCAGGTTATTGCTACAATAGAATCTATATTTACATCAAGATCAGACAAACATGAAATGCGGTTTTTTTAGAACATGTGGAGTATTCCTATAATATAATCTCCATTCCTCATGTTATGGTGCTTAAATCCAATCTTCTATAATTTTGGAAGTTAACTGTGTGTATTAATTAGTGGCAATGTTTCTCCTCACAGCCAATGCAGAGTTAAATTTTGAGTAGTTCATCTTTAAGTGTATAGTTATTATTTACCTTTCACTGCAACTAAAAATTTAAAAATTGGGGGACAATTTTATAATGTAGTTATTTTGAACTTTGATTTTTTTTTCTAAAGCTGCTTACAAATTATTTTGATCATGACTACAATTTATTTAAATTAAAAATGCAGGAGGACTTAGGAAACCTAGTCTTCAAATTTTAAACATCTGCCATGGACTGAACTATGTTTGCTCATCTGGAGATAATACAAAAAAAAAAAAATTAAGACCGAACCACTGCCCATAAGAATTGTCTAATCTCAAAGAGGAGAAAACGTGAACACTTATGAAAGCTCAAGAGAGAAAAATAAAGCAGTACATAATTAAGCACTAAATTGTTTGATGTAGACTAAGTTGTGTACAAATTCAGAGGGGAATCAGCATAGGTTGAAACATCTCCAGAAGCCTTCATGAAGGAGGTGGAATTTGAATTGGGCTTTGACAAATCAGTAGGTTTTGTAAAATAAGAAGATAAAAAAGCATTCTGGGAAGGAAGGGAAGTGTTTCAAAAAGTACAGAGGGAAGAGGAGATATTTCACATTAGTAAGAGAATCAGATGACTTATCAAGCTAAAACTAAGGCTATATTTTCAGAGAGAGTTGGGAAATAAGTCTCAAGGATGCCTTTAAAAGCAGGGAAAGAAAAAAACAAGTTAAACAATATACAATTTTTAAAAAATGTTTATTTTTGATTCTTTATTATTGAATGTTGGAGATTGACTTTTCTCTCATTTGAATATATTTAAGATCAGGTTTATTGCCTACAATTTATAAGGAAAATGTTATTTCCCTAATGTGCAATTTAATATGCAAATGTCTCATCTATCTGGGGAAACATTAACATCCATTTGGAATTTACCTCCTATTACAGAGATTTTATCTGATCAGTTTCTTTTATGAAGCGAGGTATGATTACCTGGAACAAATTAAGTACTTATTAGTCATCGATAGCAATTCTTTTATTATTTTTCCACCTTAATCCTCTTTCTACAGATAAAATAAACACTATAGAAATTTTAAAAAGAAGAAATTGAATTTAATAGCAAGATTTTTAATAAAATTAAAAGGATATGTGTGAACTAAACTAGATTAATTGTCTTTATTTTCAACTGTGCAACATTATGTAAGGTAAAATTACTACAGAAACTGTTGGTTTAGCCTATATCAGGGTACATTGTGGCTTAAAACATTGTAATCTCAGTTGACTGTAAACAATGTGATTTCCTGAAATTCAACTGTTCATATGAATTTCACTTCTTATCCCAGTATAAAGCAAAATATTATCTGTTTATATAGGTTTATGCTCTTAATTTATATGCTTAAAAATCTAATAGTACAAAGAAAATTATCTTACCCAGCAATTTTAAACGTTAAAGACATCAATGATTTATAACTAAGAAACATAATCACCTATTTTAATTTATCTATTTTCACAATAATCCAGGAATATGTACTTAATTCTAGCAAAAGACAAAGATACCTGAAGAAATGGAAGTTATCTATGACTAAAATCAATTATAAATGTTAGTTCTGATCCAATCCAGAAGAAAAGGAATCAGTGATGTACCCTAATCCTCAGAAATCATTAAGGTTTTTATAGCTCAAATTAGTTTGTGAGCTATAATTCAACACCTGACTCCTATTTTAAGATAGCATTATGTATCAAGGTGAACAATTAAGTAACATGCAAGGTCAATCAATGCTAAGTCAGAATATACTGTTGGAAATATTAAAAATGCTGAACTTAAAGTAATCTTATTTAATAACAAGACACAGGTAGTTCCTGAATAGGTGCTGAATAAAAACATAGAAGTTGTCTGTTAAGCAAGGGATTTAGCAAAAATGAAACATATCAAAGGCAAAACTTTAGGTGAATTGTATCTCTTTTATACATGGTGACATTTTTAGGTTTGAAAATTCAATAACACACTGCCATATTTTCTTTAACTCTGTCTTCCACAAACAATAACAACAACAAAAATATTCTGGTAAACTTTGTCCAAAATATGTAATACCCTCTTGGTGCTTATCAGAGGTTGTCACTGTCTTGCAGTGTGTGTGTGTGTGTGTGTGTGTGTGTGTGTGTGTATTTTTCCTTTTCTACTTACTCTATAAAAAAAAAAACAAAAAAATCAAAAAACCTTTTCCTTACAAAAATTGCTGGTCAAAGGAAACTGCTTTGAAGTATATCAATTAGCTGAAACACTACATTCATTTAGCCAGCTGATTATTTATTATTATCATTATTTATTATTTTATCATTCCTGGTATCAGCTACAGGTAACATTCCCAAGTATTGCTTTTTTTATAAAATTTGGAAACTAACCATTAAGCCATTAGGCAAGGGGTTACATCAAAATGTATGCTTTAATAGTGGTCAGCTTGTTTTGTTTTGTTTTCAATGAAAGAGTGAAGCAAGAACTTGCTTCTGACTCCTAGAAAATCTCCTTTTACATTTTTCCTCTTCATGTTTGGCTCACATAGTTTTGTTCCATTCTATCCAACCATACTTTTCTATTTCTTTAGTGTTGTTCTCTTTATCTTGCATCCCCTAACTAGCCATGTGCATTTTCTGAAGGTTTAATCCTTGTCATATAAATTTCCCTCTTTGTAGGGCTAATTCATTTTCATGGTTTCAACTATGTTGATATTTCTCAAATTTTTATCTCCAGTTCTATTTTATCGGAAGTTGCATTTTTTATAAATTTATCTGCTCACCAAGCATATTATCACATGAATACACCCAGTGTCACTTCAAGGTTAACATCTTCAAAACTAACTTTATCATCTGTATCTTCAAAAAATATGCCCTGCATATAATTTAAACAATAGCACCATTATTTTACCCATTTTGCCAGTCTATGATGAGTGGAATCATAGATACAGAATTGGAGAAATAACCAACCTCCTTGTCTTAGAGGTGAGCAAACTAAGGATCAGGGAATTTAAATAAATTGCCAAATGTCACATATGTGATATATTCTAGAGGTCATGTTTGAACCCAGGTCCTCTGATTCTAAATCTGGTGTTCCTTACTATATGCATGTGTGTGCACATAGTGTATGTGTGTATCTATCTATCTATCTATCTATCTATCTATCTATCTATCTATCTATCTATCTATCTATCTATCTATCTCTATCTTATCTATCTACATCTTTATACAACACTGCCTTTTTAGTTTATTTATCCGTCAGAATATTTTATTTATCCATCACTTCTACTCCATTCCATACAATCACTCACCATTCTGGTATACGACCTCATCATATCAAGGTGGGACCAGATTATGGAAAAGAGGACACTATGGAATTTAGAGTACTCCCTTCCATAATCTTGGTTCCACCTTGATGCTTCAATCTTGTTTTCCAGGAGAAAGGTATCTCAGAGAACCACACCTCTTTGCCATGCCTTCTCCCCATGTGAAGTCCAAGGACTTCTCTCTTGGTTTCCTTTCCCTGGCACCTAAAGAAACTATTATTTTATTCTAAAAAAACAATCTTATTTTCAACCATTATTGAATATCCACTCTTCATGCTAAGCAGGCCAGATTACCCACACTCTAACAATATACTCTTACTGTACTTTCCTATCTGTAGTTCCTGTATACCTAGACTTCCTCTCTTCTTCTGGATATAAATCAGACCCATTCCATATCCCATATTTTCAATGGATCTTCTGCAACTCTTCTAGTAGAAAATGAAATCTTCTTTTCTGAATTATAATGTTCATTATATACTTTCTTGTATTATTTGTTAATAGCTTCTTCTGTGCCTTTCTTTATATCCCTACTAGATAATAAGTTCCTTGAGCATAGGAGCATTGTTTTATATTTCTTCAGAATCCTTCAACATTAACTCGATATGGCTGACAGTGTTTACAATTAGCAATCAAAATGTATATTGAATCTTGATTTCATGGTTCTAGAAAAGATCTGATTGAGTTCTCCAAAGTTTTCTAAGTTTTTTGAAGTCCCACCATGTACAAAGATAATCCTAACTTGGAGCACTTTTAGCTCAGAGTACTAACTTATAAGTAATTTTAAATTGGAGAATGGATGTAGAGTTGCCTTCTGTTTCTCATCTATGAAACATAAGCAACTTGGATGACTATATAATTTTTGTATTAAATATGCTGCTGTTCTCTTCCCTACTACCCATTCTCCCCAGTTAATTTACATGCAAATATATTAATGAAGATTAGAAAATCAAATTTGTAAACTAGATATATACAATATGGTTTATAAACTACCTTCTCAGAGACAGAACATTTCCACTCTGCTAAAGAGATTGACCAAATCGCATCATATCTTGCAAAAGTGACTATAGTAAGCAGATAGAATGCTGGAACTGGAATTAGAAAGATAAATTCAAATGCCACAACACCTACCAACTATGTAAACCATGGCAATATTTGTAGATATACATATATAGACACATAATACCTCATGACTGTCACACAACGTATCTTTCAAATTTACATTCCATCATGAAGTGTGATTAAAATGTTAAATAGCCTTTCATTCTAGTGAATATAAAAAAATATATATATTCAAACAGCACAATGCCAGTGACAGATGCCATGGTTACTCCACTCTAGACCTTCTTTCCAAATTGTCCATACATGTTAATAATTTTTTTCATTCCATCATTCACCTGTTATAAATCCACCTAGCAGTAATATTTTTAGCCATAATATTTCATCTTGTCTACAAAGACTGCATGATCTCTCAAGAAGGCTTGCATCTAGATGAACCTTCAGATAATTATAACGCTAATAAATATTGCAGTGAGGAGTGTGAAATTTTTATTCTTCCCAATGCATGCATAACAATGCAAGGGGAAGTGGATGGCTCTCCTGTGTTTCTAAATCTTGACATGAAACTAAAACCTCACATAGAGTTAATTTCTATCATTCCATTGAGCCCCAGAAGAATATCATGAATTAAAATTAGAAGACTAATGAGGAAAACTCATGATCTGTTAAGATACCTATAGTGTGTTTGAAAAGTACTGATCATAGAGAATGAGTTCTTGAATTGGAAGGGACCTTAGAGATTATCTAATCCAACAACCTTATTTTATAGATGAGGAAATGGAAGTCCACAGAGATTAAGTAATTTTCTCATGGCTATAGGATTCAAATTCAAGTTCAACAACAGAAAGTTAAACAGTATTTTCAGGTTACTTTCACCCAGGAACTGATGTATAATGCATCTGATCCTTTGATACTCACCCAGTTTCAATTTTTCTTAAGGGACTCAATCTGTTTGGTGGACCTTCTGTGGCAAGAGGTCATGTACAAATATTACATACTATGTACAGACATGGATGGATTGCAATCTCCATGAATTGAAGAATTACACATTTGGATGAGATCATAGACACATAAAATATCAAATAATAAAGCTGTATTGTTTTTTGTTTATTGTGGGGGTTTTTGGCAGCCACTGATGAAAATTCAATTTCCTTATTTCCACTGATGTTTTCCTTTGCTTTCTTTCTATTTTCATTTTACCAAAAATAAAATCTGTATTTCCAATGATTAGCCAATTCAATAGTGTAACACTTTTCAGACACACATTTCAAGCTAATTTTAAATTGGAAGACTTGCGTCATTGGTTCAATAATAGAAGAGAAAGGGATTTGCTCAGCTGGAGAGTGGTGAAGACCGAAAGGGGAGCAGTTAGCAGAGAACTGACTTTGTTCTTGCAGATGTTCCTTATTGGACTATGACACCAAAGCCTGCCCATCCAAAATTAAAAGTTACCCCAAGTATTTTTTTTTCTCTCTCTCTTGTGTCTTTGCCTGACATGTATCTCTATTTATCAAGTCTTTCCCATTACATAATAAATTCATTATTAAGAATCTGTCACATATTTTTATGTATGGATTATGTTGTACTTATTCATGTAATCATTCTAATGTGTGAGTACATTTGGCAATGCTATTTCTTATTGTTAAGTGAAGGGTTATGTTTAAAATCTAAACATGTCTTTGTTATGAGAGGATGACATCTATAAATGGAACCATACCAGTAGTAGTACAAGAGTTTAAGTGGTAAATACAAGATTGTCTCCTCCCACAAGAGGGTTACTTCTGGGACCCTGGGAGTTTTTAGGTATAGCTATGTGGTGGTTATATATCTCCCAAACCTAGACCTACCAATGTGAGGGCAGGTTCTGGTAAGTGAGCCAGTTCAGAGAGAAAATGTAAAAAGGGTAGATATTATGAGGTCCATATAAAGAGATCTACCATACACTAATTTCATTGTAGGAGCTCATGTCACATATACCATACAGGCTTTATATTTGTATATGCAAATTTGGTACAAAATAGATAAAGTTAATGTAGAGGGTGGGGTCGGGGATTGGCAGTAGTAATTGAGGAGATAGAAATACCCTAGTAGAATATGGCATTTGAGCTGAGCCTTGGAGGAGTATAAGGATCCAAATAGGTGGAAGTAAGGGACCAGTTTATTGTACTCATTGATGGACAACTGATATAAAAACACAAAAATAGGAGGAGAGGTGTTATGTACGAGGAAAATGAGAAAAGTCAGTATGTCTGTCATCTAGTAGAAATTAAAGGGAATAATATGAAATAAGACTAGAAAGTTATATTGAAGGCACAATCCTGAAGGGCAACTTTCTTTTTTTTTTTTTCTGGTGGAGGCAATTGGGGTAGTGACTTGCCTAGGGTCACACAGCTAGTAAGTATAAAGTGTCTGAAGCCAGGTTTGAAATCAGGTCCTCCACTGCGCCACCTAGCTGCCTCCGATGGGCAAATTTCAATGTCAAAGAGAGAAATTGATATTAGATCCATGAACTAATAGGAAACTAACTCAGTATATTTAATTAGAGCCGTGAGTAACAGTCTTTTACTTTTAGGAAAATTACACTGGTTGCTGTGTGAAGACTGAGACAACGAAATCAGAGAGGTAGGAGAAGAACCAGGATAAAGAGTTATCACAAAAACCCAGAGCAATGAGAGTTTTGTGTAGAAAAGGGTAATTGAGAGGATCAAAACTTGGAAGAGTTAAGGAAAAATGGATTTGGGAAAAGATTGTTTGATTTGAAAATTAAGAAGTCTGTGATAATTTTGTATAGTTTTAATTGAGTGATAAATTAAAAGGTCATATTTCAAAGGAATAGTGAGAAAAGGGGAAATTTTTTAAATGGAGTATAGATTTGGGGTATCTTAGAAACTGTGTTCTTTTATAGTAAGAAATAGTACTTGAAGTATTATTAAATATTTTATTATTAAAAATTATTAATACCATCATTATTACCATATTATCATTTTCTAGCATGTAGGACTCTTCTTGTTGTTGTGTGAAAGAACCAGAAATAAAATAATGAGAAAAAGAGATGTAGGAGATGAAATGATTTATAGCTACCAGCTTTTTTTTCCTGTTCAGTAGTAGAATAAAATACATATTTATGAAAACATAAATGTTAAAACATGTTGTTGCACAATCTAGCACAAGTTGCATATAAAGACTTTTCTACTTTCTAAGAACTTGCCTACTTCCATTCAGAGAAACCAGTGATTAAGCTTTGAGCACATGGCTGCAAAATAGTTGTAAATTGTATAATAGGCATAATGGGAATCCAAGGAGTGGTTTCATTATCTTGTCTGTGAGCTTTGAAATAAAATGGAGTAGTATAGGTGTGGGCCTATCTCAGCTTAACTCTGTTTAGATATCTGACACAGGAGGCAACAGTTTGCTTAAAAGTACTACATTGGTTTTGATTTATGATCTCATCAATGTAGAAAATGGGGGAAACTACCTCGAATGTAGATCTGAATTTCAGATGCAACAGAATTTTTGATACTTACCTGGGAGACTGAGGGGTTGACATAACTATTCTGTGTCAGAGGTGAGACATATTATCTAGTCATCTTGACTCTAAGGTCAACATTCTATCCACTATGCCTCTAACATGCACACAGTATAATGTTTGCTTTTACATATGCAAGAATTCAGTTATATTTTATTCAATTTATTTCAAACTGATTAGTGAATTTTAGCCCTGAAGTGCCATAAGAATACCAAAAAGAGATATAATATTGTTCTCTTTTAAAGGAGTTTTGACTTATTAGAGATGAAAGGAAACCATTAGAGAGCCATACAAGAAAATATAGTTAAGTTCAAAAGTGCTTGGTGTAGCCAGTAAGTACTAAACCCTATTCAACTTTTGTGTTTTTTACTGGCAATGTCATATATTGAGAAGAACAAGGTCTTTCAGAGTTAAGATTTTAGTGTGAGTCTGTCCTTGGGATAACACTTGCTAGTCCTGTGACCTTTGATATCACTTCACTTCTCCATCCCCCATTTTCCTTTATAAACCATGGATTAGAACACGTTAAGTATCAAAACCATCTGTTTTGTTGAAAGGAAAATAATTTATAAATCCTGAAAGCACACTATAAATGTAAGTTATTATTACAACTATTTAATTATCATAGTGTACATTAAATAAATTTTTATGTGTTTATCACTTAGTTCCCCAATACTTACCACTATGAACAAGGATTTATACTTTTATGTCAAGGAACTTCATTGTCTTTATACCTACTCTAGTCTTAGAATATCAAATTGCATGAAGCAGGTATTCAATCTTTTGACTGTCTGAAAATGTCTTTGTATTCCCAAATGATGTCCAGTGCAGGGTCATATACAGCCAGTTATTTTAAAAAACTGTATTTCTTCATTAAGTGGGTGATCGATTAATTCAAATTCTTCCCAAATACCTTTTTTACTTAATTTTTTTTTTTAGTGAGGCAATTGGGGTTAAGTGACTTGCCCAGGGTCACACAGCTAGTAAGTGTTAAGTGTCTGAGGCTGGATTTGAACTCAGGTCCTCCTGAATCCAGGGCCGGTGCTCTATCCACTGCGCCACCTAGCTGCCCAATACCTTTTTTTCTTAACTCTATACAAACCATAATATAGTTCCCCATGTTGTGATTATCTTTCCTCACATTTTTTTTCTGGTAGTACCCTACTGAATGTCATTTACAAAGCTTCTATATCAGTAGTCAGGGACATTTACAATTCTCTGGAATCCTTTTCTGTACCACGTCAGGCTATTAGTCTTCATGAAAATTCTAGAGGCAGCCATCTGCTAATTCCTTTATGCTAGTTAGTAATCAGGAAGCTCTTACATGAGATAATTAATGTTTATTTTCCAGTTGCTTTCCTTGAAAATAGGACTATCTCTTTCAGGCTTCTGTGCTATTGTTTTTGCCAAGTCTCAGGGATCTGTGTATGCTATGGAAGAATAGAATCTTAAATGAATTCCTCAGTTTCATTTAGTTTCTAGTTTTGAGTTCTAAGGTTCCACATATTTATAGGAGCTGCTCATAAGCATCATGACCAAGTAACACTGTTACTATCATTCCCTTCCACTTCTCCAACCTCAGATAAAGTCCCTCGTAACGCTTCATTAAAAAAAAAAAAAAAGAAAGAAAGAAAAAAAAACAGTGGGATAAAGAAGCCTGCAGCCAAGTCAGTAAAAATAAAGGGGCATAATTAGCCCCTGAATAATTGAGAATCCAGCATTAGTGTAGCATATAGGTCCTCTGAGGCCTGCAAAAAGCAACTTTATAACTTACAACTAGAGAGTCCTTGAAGCATTATGAGAATCTGACTCATTATGCATTATTATTTCATGAAAACCTGTTATTTCTGCAAACCAGCAGATAGTCTGGCAGGAAGGTAAAGGTCTGCAAAGTGCTGTTTGTGTCAACTCACTGCAACTCATTGATGACTTGGCCCTGGGACAGGAGCTACATTCATTTTTTCTGGACCAAGTTCATCAGAGTAACCTATGAACCACACTTAACATCAAATGATATGACAAGGGAATAAATAATGAGACACTACTGCAAATTCTATCCAGAGGGGAAAACCATCCTTAGTGAAACTTCACTCCACTGAATTCAATAAAAGAAATGTGTGTAAGGCAACTGAACAGATGATGTAATAAAAACTGGATGGTTTGCAAGGTGGGGTGGAATATCACTCGTAAACAACTTGTGGTGATACTGTGTTTGCTCCTTTGAGGACTCTAACACATATCTTTCCCTCTCCTGCACAGTCCTGTGCAATGTGAATAATTTGACTGGGTTGCAGAGGAATAATTAATGTAAACTGAAAGAAAACTGTTAAAGACTTCTAGAACGGAATGCAGCAAAAATTATGGGTAGGTAGGAGGGATAGGGATATCGTCTCTCCCCTTTCTCTCTATCAGCTCCCACTCTATGAGCAAAGCATGGCAAATAACAAGTCAAGGGGTTTCAGCTCTCCAAGGTAAACCTGATAGGTAAACTGTTAGAGAGCCAATTCCTGGCTGCCTCCTTTTGCCTTTTTCATAATTTTTCTGAGCACAGATCAGAAACTAACAAGCCTAAGATTAAACATTTTTAGCTGTGGTGTTCACTCCTATGTAATTCCAAGGTTGTTAGTCAGGCACTCTGCAAAGAAGAAAATTTCTTTACCCACACAGTTCTCAAAAAAAGCAAAGGTCCTTCATAGATAATCAACTTGTACTTGAAAGACTGAATCTATGCCAAAAGAAACTAAGAGGTCTGGACCTTTTTGATGTTGCTTCAAGGAAGGTTAAAGTAGATCTAGAGAAAAATTTCTTAGGGGTTAACAGGAGTATTAGTAAGAAAGAAAAAAATAGTAGTAACAGTGGATTGGTATAACTCTCTACTTAAGGCTATATTTCTATTGGGGCTGGCTCAGCAGTAAAATATTAACATATTAAGGATTAGAGAATTTAATCCTTCCTTTTATACAATTCATGACTAATAAAAATAAGACATAGAATAATGGAATCCTGGTGCTGTAAAGGATTTTACAAATCAATTTAGTTGAGGCTTTTTGTTTTACAGACAAGGAAAGAGGCCTAGAAAAGGGAAAGTTATTCATCAATATTCTCACAGAAAAATCAAAAACAAAAACAAAAAAGGATTGGAACCTTGCTCTTCTGAATTTACATATGATAAGACAGCTAGTAGAATCCTGCTTCTCAAAACTTGACATCAATTAAATTATCAAACTCAATACAGTTTCTGTTTTTCGTAGCAACAATATGTTGAGTGTTATATAAAACACATTAAAAAAGGAGTGGGAGAGTGAGTTTCATATGTGGCCATCAAAGGCAGTCTAATTTTTGGTTTACAGTTGCATGCCTTTGTGGTAGCAAAGGAAAAGAAACAATGTGGGTGCCCATCAAATGAGAAATGGCCAAAGAAGTTGTAGTGAAGATGTTTTAAATTATATTATTGTCCCATAAAAACTGATTAATAAGAGGAAATCAAAGAAATATTGGCATAATTGAATGAACTGACAGCAAAGCAAGAAGGATTGGAATGCAATACATACAGTGACTACAACATTATAGATAGAAAGAACAATAGCATAAAGCTGAATTATGTGTAATTAAAATGAATAAGGTTTGTCCCGGGGAAAGCATAGAGAAAAGGATTTCCCTTTAGAGAGGTGGGGGACTATGGGTTTTAGGCAATGTATATACTGTGAGATGCAGTTTACAGGTTGGCTAGTATTGCTAAGTTCCTCTCTCCACTATTCTTTTTGGTTGTGAATCTATGACTTTCCTTGCATAGTGCTGCACAATTGGTCAGATGTGTTTGATATGCTATTTTAAATTACCTTTAAAAAAAATCTTTGCTTCAAGGAATGAATCATTGGGTAGATTGGGAATCAGGGTATATATTGAGCAATGGATATAATGTAGTGTCACCCCCTTTAGGGAAGAGGATTCAACTAATTAAAGGAGAAAATTGTTCAGAAAAACTAAAATAGATAAAATTGAGAAACTTTTGCATTAAAAAAATCACTGGAGGGGGCGGCTAGGTGCCACAGTGGATAAAGCACTGGCCCTGGATTCAGGAGTACCTGAGTTCAAATCCGGCCTCAGACACTTGACACTTACTAGCTGTGTGACCCTGGGCAAGTCACTTAACCCCCATTGCCCTGCAAAAAACAAAAAACAAACAAACAAATCCAGCCTCAGACACTTGACACTAACTAGCTGTGTGACCCTGGGCAAATCACTTAACCCTCATTGCCCCACAAAAATCAATCAATCAATCAATCAATCAATCACTGGAAACAGGATAAGAAGGGGAGATATATGTACACATACATCTATACATACAATGAACATTTACATATTATACACACATATATACATGCAAACATATACATGTGTGTATATCTCTATCTCTATATCTGTATATAGAGAAACACACACACATGAGTACATACAGAAATGTTTCAAAATGTTTTCTGGGCATATGTATGAAGGCATATATATGCACATTTATGCATATATACCCATTTTCTTGTTGTTGTTCAGTCATTTCAGTTATATGTAACACTTTGTGACTCCATTTCAGTTTTAATTGGCAAAGATACTGAAATGTATTCCATTTCCTTCCCCAGATCATTTTATAGATGAGGAAACTGAAGGAAACAGGGTTAAGTGATTTGCCCAGTGTCAAACAGATAGTAAATATCTGATGACAGTTATGAACTCAGATCTTCCTTACTCCAGGCCTGTCAGTCTATCATCTTAGCATATTAAGTTTATAAGTTATAGAGTTAAGTTTATACTTTAGCATAGTAAGTTTATAAGTAGCCAGTATATAGTAATAATAACAGGAAGTACAATCACAAAGGGGAACCTAGAAGTCACCTACCAACTTTTCCATAGATAAAAAGGATTTTTAAAAAACTCTGTTAGCCTCTGAGCTTCTAAGGATGATTGATGATTAAATTTCTGGAACAAAAAAAGATGGGTAATAGCTGCTAGAGTTTATATGGATGTAATAATGACTTTCCTGGTCTCCCATGGTTAAGTATGGTACATTTCCCATTCCCCAACCATGTGGTAGGGGAACTCATGTCTTCTTATAGAAGCAGATTCATGCCATCTCCCACATGGGTGCCTCCATAGGTGATTTAAGCATCCACAACATAGCTCTATTACATAGAGCTTTATGATTTGTTAAACACTTCCCATTTGCTATGATATTCACAACTTACATTTTAGGTAGGTACATTTATCATTTCCATTTTACATATGAGGAAACTGAGGTAGACTGAGACTCGTTCATGTTCTATGAGGGTAATGAGTATGGTGGCTGGTGAGGTTTATATTGGGGAGAGGTAGCTGAAGAGACAAGCAATGATGATTCTGTTTATATAAAACCACTAGGTATCTTTACTAAGGGACTTTTAAGGTACTTGTGATAATAATGGATAATTTCAGCTATTCATGTACTATAAAGTTAAACAACCTTGCTACACTTTCAATTTAATTTATATATAAATGTAAATAATTGTTATTTGAGGTTTTTATGACCCCATCTTTTGGCTAGAATTTTTAAAAAACCTCAGCTCAGGCACTGGCCTGGGGCTCTGCAAACCGCATAGTGCTCACCCACTGGTTGTAGCCGTCGCCATGGCACTGACACCTCACGTCATCACCACTCGCTGATGCCTACATGGGCCTGGCAAAATTATAATGATTGGAAGCCCAGTGAGGGAAGTCATGTGACTGTCAGTCAGGGCTGCCAGCCAATTAGAGTTCTACTTAGCTCATAGGGATTAAAAAGGAAGGATACAGGGGCAGCTAGATGGTGCAGTGGATAAAGCACTGGCTCTGGATTCAGGTAGGACCTAAGTTCAAATCCAGCCTCAGATACTTGCTACTTACAAGCTGTGTGACTCTGGGCAAGTCACTTAACCCTCATTGCCCTGCCAAAATAAAAATTAATAAGCAAATAAATAAATAGATGAATGAATGAATAAGTATAAATAAATAAATGGATAGATAGATAGATAGATAGATAGATAGATAGATAGATAGATAGATAGATAGATAGATAGATAGATAGATAGATAATAAATGAAAAGGAAGAGTATGGGCCAGCCACTTTATGTAGTAATATGTGTGAAGTTGGGTAAGTCACATAAACCTCATGGGAATCATTTTCTTCATCCATAAAATGAAAGGTTTGGGCAAAATGTCCACTGAAGTTCTTTTCAGAGCTAAATCTATCATCCTATGATTCTATGATTCTTGGTGCAAGATGAAAAAAGGGAATAATTTTGGAGGAATGTGAGGGCAAAAAGGTCTCTTATAGCAGAAAGAATGGAATTTTCCTGTACCTCCTGCACTTCTATTAAGTTCATAATTAGTGTTGGTGACTCCAGTTGGGGAAAAGAAGACAGAAAAATACTATAATAGGTATACATTAATATGACTTTCCCTTGTATTCATCCTCTTTGACCTTTTATATACCAATCTTGTTGCCAGGTTGTGAGTTGTGGGTTAAGATACAAATGATGGTAATGGTGAATGGAGACCAGGAATATGTGGTTTGTTCAGAAATTATTTGGGAGCAGGTTCTAAGTTAGGAAGAGCAAATTCTCAGTAGTATAGGGAAAGGAATGTTAGGTCCCTATGGTCAGATCTGGCAGGCTAATCCATGTTTTATTTAAGGGATATATCAGAAATATATATGATATACACACATACACAAATGTATGCATATCTCTATGTACATTTACATGTATATATACACATATGTATATTTATATACAAGTAGAAGGCATAAATTAGTATGTACCTAAGTATTCTGCTAATTAAAAATTATTTTAAAAATCAAAAATGGTACTTCAAATACAAAGGCCATTGGCAAATTACTACCTTGTAAATAAACTAGGTTAACTATTTTAACTTACTACTTCTATTCTCTAATCTTCAGATTTTATTTTCTCTAATAAAAATTTTTTTTCATTAAAGTAATAACAATAATTAAATGGTCAATAATCTAATAAAATGATACTGTTTCATTGACTACATTATTATATTCTTGTTTTATAGCCTACCTTTTCAAATGCAAACAGGTAAAAATTTCAAATCTGCTAATGTTCTCTGTAAGAATATTCAGTTAGAAACAATACATGAATTTTTAAATACACAAACAAAATGAAACTTCTAACTTCTTTTAAAATTCCAAAACCTTTTAAAACTATGCAACTCCCCCTACAATAATTTATTATAAATATTATTGTTCTCATGATATTATCAACTTATTGTGTAATTTTGTAATTTGAGAGGTTAGTTCATTTAATCATCTTGATTGATATGATTTCATTTTGAAGTTTTACATAATATGTAAATGATTTATTAACCTCCCATACTTAAAGGTAATTGGCAGATTATGTGGATTTGTTTTTGTTTGTTTGCTTTTTTGTGGGGCAATGAGGGTTAAGTGACTTGCCCAGGGTCACACAGCTAGTAAGTGTCAAGTGTCTGAGGTCAGATTTGAACTCAGGTCCTCCTGAATCCAGGACCAGTGCTCTATCCACTCCACCACCTAGCTGTCCCATTTGTTTTAATTTTTTCTCAAATTTGATACCTACTTTTATAAATTTGAGTCAGTGGCCATCCAAGAATATATATACATACATAACTTCCCAATATATCAATGCTATTTTTTTGTCTCAGAAAGCAGTATTTCACCTAATGATTCTGAGTAAACCTTGTTTCAAAATACATATTCAAATGATATTTATATTCCATACTCTCATCATGAAAACATTGAATCTGTGTGATGGGTATATCTAGGTATTTTTTTAATTATAATTCTTTCAAATAAGGCATCTCTAGAAAAACACACTATTTTTTTATAAACCCCTCTCTTTTATCCCCATATTTTGGACTTCATAGCTGAATTCATTAGGTTTTAACTACTGAATTTGGTTTTTCTTTGTCATATCAGTGACTGGTCATGATATACCAATGATACAATGTTTATTTTGGAACCTAAGGCATTAATTAAAATCATTTTACTGTCAGAATCACCCAAAATGAAGAAAAGTGAGTTTCATGTGAGAGGTAACTAAAACTGATGTTTTACTCTTGGTTTTTTTTATAATTTTTATCAGTATTTAAACAGGTTGTTTTCTTGACTTCTAATTTTCAGATGGAAGGATTTTCTAACTTTCAGTTTTCAAAACTCCGAGTAAAATTAGATAATAAATCATATAGCTGTTCTCTCTACCTTAAGACATATAAGAAAACACATTAAGTTAAAATCAAGAATATAACATATTGTACAGAATAACCTGTGAAGTATAATGTAATATGATTCCCTAGCACATCTAGCTTGCAATTGTAGTTGACCAACATAGTAAGGGATTTATGATAACTTCGTGTCTAATAGGTTCCAATTTTCTAGTTTAAAGGTTAGAGGATGAAGAGATTTGGGGAATTTATGAGTTTGCCTTCTAAGATGGTAAGCCTACAGCTCTGAGAGTTCCTTAGAGGGAGAGAACTTTCCCCCACACCAGACATTACAAGTTTCTGCTTCATTTTGAGGGGGTAAAATAGTTGTTCTTTGGTTGAGCAGTGTTCACTGGAGGTAAATGAGACTGTAGAGCTTTCTAATCACTGCCTACAGGTGAATACCTAGGCTGTGTCTGAATGGCAGTGGTAACAAGACAGAATTCCACATCTAAAATTCTATCAGAAAAGTTATTACCCTTGCTTGGCTTTATGGAATGTGTCAAAGAGGAATGACTTGAGCTGCTGGAGCAAGCTGCCTGTAACTCCTGCCAACTTCTACATACAAGCTAGTAGCAACTCTCCTTAGATGTTTAAATTGTGGCTGACTCAGGAAAAACAAAATGAAAGCTCGATACTCTAATGATTAGCACCTCAAATACCAAATAGGAGCCATCTATGGTATTAGTATGCTTATCAGAGTGTCTGTTCTCTTGTCAGTTTACTTGATCTCATAAATTCAGTCTGAAAAGACCACAGTTATATCAGTATTTCATGAACTTGCCAGAGACTACAATCTTATATAGTCACTCTTCACACAGAGGAAATAAGGATAGGGAGATCAAAAGTTTCAGGGGGTGTACTGGCTGTGTAGAAAGAGACAGACCAACAGACAGAGTATGTGAGAGAAAGAGATCCCTCTCCTGCATACCCCCACGAAGAGTTTGAAATAAACTCTTCAGTTACCATTTTTGGGTAGAATAATATTCAGTCTTTCTTCAGTTTAGGATTTCTACTCCAGGCAAAATTCCCCACTAATTAGAATAGATATAAAGACCTCCTACACTCTCATTAAAAAAAAAAAAGTTACACAAAGAAATACCAAATAACATCATGTGTAAAATTCAGCAATAAGACATGAGTAGTATGCCTCTACTACAAATACAAGGAGGGGAGGCAAGGATTGGCCAGGAGTCACAGAAGTGGTTTATCAACGGAAACCTACAGTGATGAGTAGCTGAAATAGACATGGGTCCAAATTACACTTTGTAAGATATGCCTCTTCCAGCAATTTCTAGCCCTCTGTAGGCAAGGCAGTTTGAATTTTGTTAAGATTATCAGTGAACGTGTGACTATATATCTCTTTGAATTGTGCTAGTTTCCCTGGAATTTAATAGGTTTGTCCCTGATTTTATCTGAAACCACACTGAGAGCTTTTCAAAGTGAAAACTGCCGGGTCTGCTGCTGTACCAAAGCAAAGTATAGCAGACACATTTGATTTAACTAAGGTAAGGCCAAATAACTTTATTTATTATTTTTTTAGAGACTTGGCATGCCACCCAATAAGCTACTTTCCTTTCTTTAAAAATAGAAGACAATGAATGCACTTTTTTTCCTGTTTTTTTTGGGGGGGCAATGGGGGTTAAGTGACTTGCCCAGGGTCACACAGCTAGTAAGTGTCAAGTGTCTGAGGCTGGATTTGAACTCAGGTACTCCTGAATCTAGGGCCGGTGCTTTATCCACTGCTCCACCTAGCTGCCCCAACGAATGCACTTTTAAAAAATAAAAATAAAGTTATAATGTTCCCCCTCCCCAATTTATTACAATTATCATCTAGTCCTTAATCATCTAGCTTAAAACCACTTTTTCCATGCACCCTCTATGGTAACCTCTATGCTCTACTCTTTCAGTGTTTTCAGTAACAAGTAGCTGTTTGAAAATCGAATATCCTTTGAAATACAATACTTGCCTATTAGCCTTTATATTGAGAACTGTGATGAAAATTAGCACAGTTAGATAGAATTAACCATCTATGGGTTATGATAGTCCCCTCAGAAAGTGTGATTATTCAAGCTATTTTTTTTTTTTTTACTAAACTAAATACTCATTGGCTAAAAAATGTATACCTCTTGAGAAGGTTCAAGTATTTGTCTTCCTTTGGTCAGTCACTGATTTAGAATCCTACTTCATTTGACATTTCCCTTAAAAATTTTTTAAAAAGAAGCACAAGTATTTTCTCACTTCTGTTCTATTTGAAGTCTAGGATCCTTTGGAGTTATATTTAGATGTAACTTTGTATGCAGCTGTTTTCTCCCATCAAACTGAAATGTAGCAGATGCCAACAGGGGCCTATGGCAAACTTAAAGGAGTGCTCTGGTTATCAATGAAGGTAAGGGGTTTGGTACACCTGTAATGAATACTGCCAGGGATGCAACAGGCATCAAAACTAGAAAAGGAGATAAAACACATCATCAATCTGACCTCAAGTATAATAAAACTTAGTTTGAGTGTTTCCAGTATTTATGTGATACACCTGGCTTGCACATGGGCAGAATTCATTGGAGAGATACAGTCAATGTACTTGTGCAACATCTGATGCCAAAAACCTAAAATTGTGCCTGGAAGATCTAAGCCCTCATTTAATTTGAAACAGGAATATGTTTCCCAAAAGGCTGGATATGTTTGATGATACAATTTGGCTGAAAGACTTATGTTTTAAAGTTGTCTGTCACTGTAATCATGGATAGCTGCCTATATAGATTTGTCTTTTTCATTCTCTTCTCTTTTTTTCTCTTTTCTCTTTTCATTTATTTTCCCTTTCCTCTCTCTCATCCTCTCCTGCAATTTCTTTACTTCTCTTTTTCTCTCCTTTACTCCACAAAACTGAGATAAATCTTTTTTTATTATTTTCTCATTTTATTTTATCTTATTTTATTTTAAGAATCCTGGTCAAATCCAAAGCTTCTTAGAGCTATAGGGGAAATGGTTTGTCAACAATGTTTCAAAAATGTCTTTAAGAACATCACCTGGGGACAGAGCCAAGATGGCTGAAGGAAGGCAGTGATTAGCTCTCCCCAAGACCCCTCCAAATACTTTCAAATAATACCATAAGACCATTCCTGGAGCAGCAGAACCCACAAAAGGACAGGGTGAAATAATTTTCTAGCCAAAGACAATGTATAAGGTCATCAGGAAAGGCCTGTTGTACCTGGGTGAGAGTGGAGCTCAGCCCAGCCCCAGCCATGCCAGCACAGACCCAACCCCAGCACAGACCCAGCCAGCAAACAGGGCCACTGGGGGCCTCTGAATAAGCTGTGGGAGCAGCTGCTTTTGGAAATCAGCCCACAGATGATGAGGGGGTCAAGCAGTTGGCCAGGGGGAGATTACAGGGGTGTCTTTGTTGGCACTGAAGTGGGACTCTGTTGTTTGGCCTTACTCAGATCATTTATTCATATATATTGACAGGTCTCAGTTCTCAAACACATAGGGAACTGAGTCAAATTTGTTAAAGTAAGAGCCATTCCTCAATTGATAGATGATCTAAAGATATGAACTTTTCAGATAAAATAGCCAAAGCAACCTGTAGCCATATAAACAAAATGCTCTAATTCACTATTGATTGCATACATGCAGATCAAAACAATTCAGGGGTACTAACTCATACCTATTGGATTGGATAATAGGACAGCAGAGGGAAATGACAACTATTGTAAGGTATATGAGGAAAATGAGGCATTACTACACTATTGTTAAAATTGTAAATTGATTTAAATATTCTGTAGAGCAATTTGGAACAATGGCCAAGGGGCTATAAAACCATGCATACCCTTTGACTTAGTAATACCCTTACTAGCTTGGTATCCAAAAAGAGATAAAAAAAGAAACAAAAAGTTTAATTCGAAATTGAGGAGATGCTTATGAATTGGAGAAAGGCTGAACAAACTATGAGATTAGATTTTGATGGAACACTATTGTGCTATAAAAGTGATGAGCAGGATGCTATCAGAAAAACGTGGAAAGACTTACATGAGCTGATGCAAAATGAAATGTACTTTATACAAAATAACAGCAATATTGTAAGATGATCTTCTGTGAATGACAGTTCTTTTCATCAATACAATGATCCAAGACAATTCTGAAGGACTTATGAAAAATATAACCCATCTCCAGAGTAAGAACTGATGGTATCTGAATGAAGATCAAAGCAATTTTTAAAATTCCTTTTTCTAAAGTTTTTTTTGTCTGTTTTCTTTCACAACCTGACTAATGTGGAAATGTTTTGCATGGCTACACATTTATGACATATTGAATTGCTTGATTTCTTATGGTGGGGCATTGGGAGAGAAAGACGATAATTTGGAACACAAAGTTTTAAAAATTGATGTTAAAATTTGTTTTCATATGTAATTTGGGAAAAAATAAAATTCTAAATAAATGCGGAAAAAAGAACATCACCAGCTTCAACAATAAAAGCTCTTTCTTAGTATTTAATATTTAACACTCATTCAAAAATCTTAATATTTAATGTTCTTATAGTTTTGATATTGCTTTGTTTCCTTCATATAGATGATGTTTTTAATAGTGCCTCCAAACCCCCTTTTTCTAAGACTCATGTGCATATGTATTTGCATTTGTAAACATCATTCAGACTAAAAAAGAAGTTTCCTTATGTGCATCTCTGGTTCCTTCTACCTTCACCACCCAGGACAATAGAAGGGATTTTTCTCCCCAAAGAGACTTTATGACTCCATTTTAGTTCTACAGTCCATTCATATACTTAAATCTTTTGTAATAGAATGTGTGCCTTATTCAATTTTAAGCTCAGCCAACAGTTTAAGGTGTAAAAATTATAACAAGGGGCAGCTAGGTGGCACAGAGGATAGAGCACCAGCCCTGGAATCAGGAGTACCTGAGTTCAAATCCGACCTCAGACACTTAACACTTACTAGCTGTGTGACCCTGGGCAAGTCACTTAACCCCAATTGCCTCACTAAAAAAAATTATAACAAATATTGAATGATTTCAGTATATATTTTATATAAACATAATTTTAAATGGGTGTTGCTTGGCAATTTGACATCACTGTTAAGAAAAAAAAAATAAAAATTGCTTTACTTCCAAACTTTTTCCTCTAGTTCTAGGTCTTTTAAATTAGTTAGTATTACTTGTACCTTTTAATAGGCTCTATCAGATCAATTTCCATATAGGGAATCTTTACCTCTACTTCCTATGATAATGTTGATTTGATGCTGATAATTATATAGGTCAAATAGTCTAGGTGCAATAAGGCTATCATGTAGCTATGGCATCTACTCTGTTATTGCCTGTACAACCCAAAAGGTTCAGAATTAATAAAGTGTTGGGACCAGGACCAATCCAAGAAGGATATGTGCTCTGTGGTAAGAATCTGAAAGACTATCTAGCCCTTTGGGAAACATTCCTCTGTTTACAAATAAGGGCTTAGATCTGAATGGCACAACTTTACGCTTTTGGTTCTTCATGTTGTCTGAGTGTGCCGACAATATTTCCCCATTCAATTCTAGACATTCTCAAGCAAGGTGTTTCATTTAAATACATGTTCATAAAACTCAGACAGTAATAGCAGATATATAGAAACCTGAGCATCATAGTGAAAAAAGTAGTGAGCATTGCCATTGTCTAACAGATCCCTGTACTTTCTCAATGACTTTACCAAGTCAGTGTTAGTGAAGTTCTGAAATAAGATGTCTTTCCTGATTCTCTTCCTCATTGCCCAGTTATTGCCTGAAGGTTGGGGGGTGAGAAGCTTAAAGAGGGATAAGAAGAGTGTGGCTCATTTAGTAGAAGTCTCATTTTCTTTTAATTATTCATTTCTATTAGAAAGAAAACTAAGATCTAGGAATGAGGTCAATCTGTCATGAATGGGAAAGAAATACTTCAGTTCTGTAATGGGGGTTCAGAATATAAGTGAAAGTTTATCTCACTTTGGTAATTCTTTTCCCATTCCTCTCTCAGCCCCAGGGGATATCTGTGCTGCCTACAAGCTTGAGAAAGCACACACAATTTAAGGTGGGGAGCAGTCTACTGGTTTATGACTTGAAGACCCTCTGATGAATGGTGGGAGATATCACAGTCTTTGGGAGATAGCACAACACATATGCACTAACTATCCTCCTTTGATAAAGCTACTTGACTGTTGGTATGAGGCTAGTGCCAGGTGGTAGTTAAATCTATAATTCACTCACTAGCTAGTTAACCAGTTAATTTAATAATTTATAGCCTCTTTTGTTTGAATTTCAGAAGCCAATGGAACAAGTCAGGTACAACTTTGACCATTACACCATGAAATAAAGTAGCCAAACTATATCTACATGTTGTAGTAGTAGTAGCAACAGTAGCTGCAGAAACAGCAGTATATTTTTTTTCATTTTTGATTTCCTTTTATTAACCTTTATTATTTGGCAATCATTGCCATTACTCCTATAACTCTTGGTGAACTGAAAGTCCTGACCAAAATCTAACTCATTGTATAATAGCATTCAGGGAAGGGTGTTTTGACATTCCTCAGATACAAGTCAAAGGGGAATCTACCTTCCCAAAGTGATATGTTATTTGAAGAAGAATCCCATCATGGCTGATTCCTTGGTCATCATAAAAAAAGATCCCTTTTTTGTTGAAAGTGAAAAATTCAATAAATACGTGTAGGACTTATGTTTGAAGATAAAAGTAAGAATTGATCTATGCACAGGAGAAAGAGGAAATTATATATGCAGCATGATTTGAAGCATCTTAAAGACATCATCCATGTGAAAATTTCTATTATCCTTCTACTATCTCCTACTTGCTCTCAAACATTTATTATTATGGACCTTAGTGAGTTACTTAGATGTTTATCTTTTGTAGAACATCACTGTTAAATTTCACCTACATTTACAATATGTGGGACATCAGGTAATTTTGCATTACTAGGCCTCAGATTGCTCAGTTTTCAAATGACTAACAGATTAGTTATATCTCTCAGGTCTCTTCTATTTTCTAATATGTAGTGACTTTGTGATTGAGAGTAATCTTATTCCCTCTCGGTGTGTCTCTGTCTCTCTCTGACTCTCTGTTTCTGTCTCTCTCTGGCCCTCTCTCTCTGTCTCAATGACATAAAAGAGATTTGAGACCTAATTTCACACCCTGAAAATGTATAAAACAAATCCTGAAGTGTTAAGATACTGGAAAGACACATTTCAGTGTGTTAAAGGAAAGATGAAAAACTTGGAGGATAGAGGCTAGCAGAGAATCTTGGGTGGTTCAAGGAAGATTATGGGTGAGCAACTGAAGACTATGTTGAGTGCAATGAACCATTTTAGGGAATGGCATGCAAAATGAGGCCCAAAGCAGGGGAGCCCAAGTAGATATGGACCAAGAGTATAGAAAACAAATTTTGCCTACTTTCTATTTCCCTAGTGGCAGAAGAATGATAGAGAACATCCTTATATCTCTATATCTTTATGAACTTTATTATAACATCCATTGAGTATTTTTATGGCCCTATTTAAATATATATATGTGTGTATATATATATATATGTGTGTGTATATATATATATATATATATATATTTAAATATATATATGTGTGTATAAATATATATATGTGTGTATAAATATATATATGTGTGTGTGCGTAAGATATATATATATATCACAACATTTGCCAAGATGAGGTCAAAATGGATACATGACATATATAAAGAGAAATTTTACAAGAAAATCACAATACCATTGAACATATTGCTTATCAGACTTATGGACAGTAGAATAATTTATGAATAAACAAGAGAGAGAATAAAGTTAGGCATAAAAGGAATAAATTTGATTACATTAAATTAAAAAGGGTAAAAACAAATGTAGCCAAGATGAGAGGGAAAGCAGAAAATTTATTTTAAAAAATCAATAAATATTTTATAAGATAAAGGTCTCCTATCTAAAATATGCAAAGAACTTTGTCAAGTCTATAAGGAAACATGTCACTTCCCAACTGATAAATGGTCAAAGGAAATCAAACTTTATAGTTATATGAAAAAATGTTCTAAATTTTTTTGATTAGAGAAATGAAAATTAAAACAAACTTGAGATATCATTTTACACCAACCATTTTGGCTAAAGTGATAGGAGAAAGTGACAAATGTTGGAGGTGATATGGAAAAATTGGGACACTAATTAATTGTTGTTAGAATTGTGAACCTACCCATCCATTTTGAAGAGCAATTTTGAATTATGGCCAAAGAGTTATTAAACTATCTATACCCTTTGATCCAGTATACCACTACTTAGTCCATTTCTAAAGATGAATAGGGAAAAAGGGAAAGAACTTAGATGTTCTAAAATTTTTATAGCAGCTCTCTTTGTGGTGCCAAAGAACTGGAAATTGTAGTGATGCCTATCAATTGGGAATAGCTGAACAAATTGTAGTATATTATTTTGATGAGATACTACTGTATTACCAAAAAAAATTAAGTGATCAATGATTTTTAGAAAAACATGGAAAGACTTGCATGACATCATGAAGAATACAATGAGCAGAACTAAGAGAACATTGTATACAGTAACAGCAATTTTGTTTTAAGAACAACTTTAAGCAAATAAGTTATTTTGACTATTATAAATACCCATAAATAGAAGTATACATAGAATAATTATACATATACATATATGTATACATACAAACTCCCCTATTTTTGTCTAATGGTAGTCATATGGGGGTAAAATAAATTTACATAATAATTTTGTTGCGTATTTAAAAGGAATAGCAAGTTGTACATATAAGATTTGCAATTTCCTGTGCAATAAACTTTTTATTGTACTGTTATGGAGATGCTTCTTTTATTCTATAAACTAAAAATACAATTAAAACTAATAATAAAATTAATATTGTAGCCATGGAGCCACAGTCATCTTTCTGAAAGGGACCTTAGAAATAGTACTGTAATATAAAAATGAAAGCATCTATAGAAAAGAGGGAGGGGGAGCTTTGTAATTGAGTCCCAAAAATGACCAAGTAAAGCAATACTTTCTAATACTGCATAGGATTAGAATTTACCTCAATTTCTCTTTCCTTCAGTACAGGGGACTGTCAACATTCCAGTCCTAAGACCCTAAAGTAGTCAAGGAAAACCAAAAAGTTCATCATTTATTTGGCAGTGTAGAAGGAAAAAAAAAGCCACCTCATTAATCACAATGTTCTTTTTTATTGAATAACTCTCCCCACCCCCAATCATCTCCATATTCAATACAAACAAATGAATAAACAGTGTATAGATTCATTACATAAAGCCCTGTCCTATATGGCACAATGAGCTGCACAAATCCTACAAATACCGAACCTAACACAATAAGTAATTTCTGGGCCAACTTCTTATTATGAATAGATTGCCTTCCATATGCCATGGAATTCTGTTGATTGATTGTGGGGCCAATTGAAGCAGGCTTCAGTAAGCCTGTATCCTAGGATTTATTAAAGTACAAGAGACACATTTTATGCTGCTTCTTAAAGTGAATGAATGAATGAAGAAATAAATGAATAACGGAATTAATGAATAAGTGAATGAATGAAAGAATGTATGAATGAATGAACAAATAAACAAATAAATAAATATTCATGGGTTGGAATAGGTGGTAGGGGTACTTAGGTATTCTTCTGTAAATAATTACACTCTAACACACAGTCCACTTAGAATTAAAATAGTCTTATTGAACACTAGAGAAAGTAACTGAGAGAGATTTTGAAGACTTAGCCTCAAGGGGAGGAAATGATTTAGAGACATCTTTCTCCTCCAACAGAAGAAAGTACAAGGTTTTTTATAGAGGATAGATGGGGTGACCATATGATAATGGGAAGTTCCTTATTGGGGGTGAGGTGGGAAAAGTTTGAATGAGGGGTGGGGTGAGAAAATCTTGAATGAGGGGTGGTGGTCCTGACTTCTGGAGTTATCTCTGTCCTCAGGCAGGCAAGCTGCTCAAGTAATAGGCAAGCCTTCTTGACTTATCTCCCCTTACTTCTTAGGTATGTTAGCCCTGATATCTATTTGACCAGTTTAAACTTTAACAATCTCTTGACTCCTTGATATAGCTGTCCTGTCCTAAACCCCATGTCATAAATGAGTGAATGAATGAATGAATGAATTAATTAATTAATTAATTAATACTTTTTCATTGATATTCTTATTTTTACAACACTTATATTTTCCAATGAATATATTTACCTTTCCCAAAGAACTATTCCTTACAACAAATATTTTCTTGAAGGGTAAGAGGAACAATTAGGAAAACAAAAGTTTAAAGCTAATGAACATATTGAAAAATTCAAATATTATATACCATGTCACACATCTGAAGTTTAAGCTGCAATTCTTTTTTTTTTTTTTTTTTGGTGAGGCAATTGGGGTAAAGTGACTTGCCTAGGGTCACACAGCTAGTAAGTTTTAAGTGTCTGAGGTCAGATTTAAACTCAGGTTCTCCTGACTTCAGGGCCAGTGTTCTATACACTGTTCCACCTAGCTGCCCCTAAGTTGCAATTCTTTAAGAGTTCTTCTATTCATACCTGAAATTCTAAGCTAATCTAACCAATCCTAATGTATATAAGAATTAAGAAATCCGCCATTAATAACTAATTTTGTTCAAATTTAGTTTAGGATTGCTAATGATGTTTCTCTGTAAGTTGAATGATATAAAATTGTGCTATAATGAAAATAGTGTTGGCTTAAAAGCTAAATGCTTGATTTTGAATCCTAACTATGTCAGTCATTACTTAAGATCTGTGTGACTATGGGAAGGTTTCTCCATGTAGATTAGAATAGTTAGGTCTTCTGGCTTTGAAGTTCTATGTATTTGTTTCTAGAATTGTTCTGAGGGGAAATTATAAAGTAGAAAAAGATTGCTGCTTTCATCTTTCACTTCTACCTTACATCTCTCTAACTCCTTTTTTTTTCCACCAATAAAATGTGTGATGTGTGTTAGAACACAAAGGGGCCAGAATTCAGGTTCACTTTGGATAGTTTCACACTTATCTGTTATTCCTTTATCCCCAGAAAAAATAGAACAATCATTCACTAATGCAACCCTATTTAGTGGTATCCTTTTCACATGCAAACACATAGTTGTCAGAATTTTAAAAGAAAAAAAAACTTTGAAAGGATAAAGAAATACAAATTCAAAGCATAATTTTTTTAGCAAATATGTCATCAAAACTCTCAAACCCATCAAAAATGGGATTCTGACATGATTAGCCCTTGCATTTACAGTTATGGTGAGAGAAGGAAACTCAATCTTAAATAAAAACAACAACAACAACAAAATGCAACAAGTAAGTTGCACATTGGATAGAATTCTAGGCCTGTGGTCAGGAAGACCAGAGTTCAAATATGACCTCAGGTACGTACTAACTGTGGCAAGTCACTTAACTTCTTGCTGTTAATAGCTTCAATTTCCTAGGGTACGGATTTGGCTTATATGACTTTTTTTAAGGCCTGATTAAGAGTGCATAACCAATGAATATTATTCGTAGGCATTTGAATGAATCAATGGGATATATTCTATCCCAATAATAAAGTTGCTGTAGAAAATCTCTTGTCACACAAATTGTGAAGTTTGGGAAGTCATGTGCAACTAAAGAATGCCAAGTGAAACAGAATTTTGTGTAATTAGGCTAAGGAATAAGGACATAGTTGAGTCAAGTTTTATTATTCAGTATGTAGCAGAATGGGGTGGGGGGAATTCAGTCAAACAGCACAGTCCAACTACCTATATCCTAGGTAATTAACTTAGTAAATGACTTCCATTTTTCTGATAAAATCTAAAGTTACAACTTCCTGTTCTCTTTAATTCAGTTGGAGGAAAGTGTTCACATATGATAAAATTATAACTACATCTACATACATGCTTATTAAAACTCACAAGACATTCTAAGTCTTAGGAGTTGGTCAATTATCAACTCATATACATAAATGCATGCATATATGTGCAACCCTTGTCCCAAAGCCCATTGGTACAGAACTTCCCTTATTGATGAAGATGAGGGCCCAGTCTTGGAAAACGGTGTGTGTGTGTGGGGGGGGTCGGAATAGAAGTGACCAGAGGCAATGACTTCAGTTCTTAGACAGGTCACCAAAGGGCAACTCCTGTCACTGACTCTATAAGTGGGAATACCTCTTTGTTAAGTTCTCCTTGCAAGTGGTCTTTGAGCTTCCAGCTCCTGAGAGAGAGAGAGAGAGACAGAGAGAGAGGCAGAGACAGAGAGACACAGAGAAATAGAGATGGAAAATGTTAATCCCACTATAGGTTGCTGAAGGAAAAGACTAGGAAGACAAAAGTAAAGCTGACAGCCTCCATCATGTACCTATTTCCAATTTGCTAATCTAGAGACTTCAGGGATTTTCCCATAAGGTGAGATCCAGGACCCTCTCTCTTCAGTAAGCTGAGTTACCCTACATCCAGTGGGAGAGCTCCTTAATTCTAGATTGTCTAGTAAATGTTCTCCTATATAGACCTTCTCTGATTTCTGTTTTGCTAATGACATAGGCTGAGTATAAGTCAAAAGTTTCTTCTGTGAGAAGCAAAACCAAAAGTGATCAGAAAACAGGACAGACATATCAAGGAATTATGGGACTATTACAATTTAGCTTGGCCAACTAGATTATCAGGACTGACACACCAAAGAAGTAAGGGAAGATAAAATTCTATAGCAGGAAAGTCAGTTAGGCATGGCTATTACCTGAGCTAGGAGACAGAGATAACTCCAGAGGTCAGGACTATCATTCCAAATGAAAAATCCCCCTGACTCTCAGGAATCTTTCCCCATTCCACCCCAAAAGGAACTTTACATTTTCAGATGGTCACCCTATCTATCCTCCATAAAAGCTTTGGTCTTCCTTCTCTTTTGGAAGGAAAAGGTTTTTAAGTCATCTTCTCCCCTTGATGTTGTCTTAGACTTCCCTCTCTGTCACTTTCTCTAGTACCAAATAAAAGAACATTTTAATTCTAATTGGACTGTGTGTGAGACCTAAGGACCACCACCACCATTTTCTCCCATGACACTATGATTTGGATAAATGGGCTTCTTTGCTATTTATATGCATTAATTGTAGAACTGGTATTAAGGGGGAAAGGGGTCAAATAGAGCTTCTGGTTTGTGACAGAAGATGCCTATTCTGTCTCCTTTCAAGCCACACAAAAAGACAATCCCGCCACATACATGTATCTTCATTACAAAGGTAGAGCTCACCCCACTCCTTTCACTACATGAGAAGGCTGAAATAAAAATGCTAACAAAAAATGTTTTCCGAAATAAATTATCTTAATTAGATTAAAAACCTATTCAGAATGGGAAGACAAAATCCTGCTTTTTAAATATAACTGGCCTCAGGAAAACCTATGCACAAAACTTTTCTATATCAAGGACATATACCAGGCCTCAGTTTGCTTGACAGAAACAGTAAACATTCAATCACTAAGAGACAGTTAAGAATTGAGGGGGAAGAAATGGCCTTAGGATTTTTCTTTTTAAAAAAATGAAGGGGCAGCTAGGTGGCACAGAGGATAGAGCACCAGCCCTGGAATCAGGAGTACCTGAGTTCAAATCTGGCCTCAGACACTTGACACTTACTAGCTATGTGACCCTGGGCAAGTCACTTAACCCCAATTGCCTCACCAAAAAAAAAAAGAAAAGAAAAGAAAAGAAAGAAAGAACTGGGAGAGAAAGCTACACCCAGGTTTTAGGTTACAAATATAAAATGTAAACCAGGCAGTAGGCAGAAAGAAATTCTTAATTACACTCATTCTAAGCTATTACAACTTAAACAATGAGCTTTTCTAGGTCAAGGCTAAGAGTTTTTGTGGCCTACACCATAAAATCCTGAGGTAATTAGGTCTGAAAGAAGTAGTCAAGTAACTACATTTAAATCACAATAGGCTGGACCAAAGAAAGAGAAAAAGAAAAAGAAAATCATCATAGCTGTTAAGGAAAAACAACAACACCCCCCCACAAACAAACAAACAAACCAAACCAAAATGTAACTTGCAAAAATTATCAATCTTAAATTGTATTCATACCTAATGTAAAGAATTAATTGTTATTTGAAGTTTTTATGCACTGGCCTAGGGCTCTGCAAACTGCACTGTGCTCCACCCACTGGTTGTAGCTGTTGCAGGACCCTAGCAACTTAGGTCATCACCACTCACCAACGCCTACATGGGCCTTGCAAAATTATAATGATTAGAAGCCTAGTGAGGGCAGTCATGTGACTGTCAGAGCAGCCATCCCATTGGCTGGGGCTGTGTGGGGTGTTTCTAGGTTTGGGGGAGGAGAATTGGGCATTCTAGGTGGAAGCTGGAAAGTGACAGGCATTCTGCTGTTTATTTTCAGCTGATTCCTGGGCAGTGGTATTTTTTCAGGTATTATAATTTCCCTTTCCCTATTTTATTTCCTTTCCCTTGATCCTACTGATCCTGTTTGTGTTTTTTTGTTTTTAAGTTCGTTCTCGTTAAAATAAATCTTGTTCTGTTTTGAGGGAGGCTGCCGGTCTCCTTCCTTGCCCTAATATTGCGGTGAGTCGCTTAGCTAGCACTGCCCAATTAAAAATTGGTCCCCACCCAATAGAACCTATACCTATAGAATGGGCCCTACTCTGATAGTGAAGCTCCACAAGTGTCTGGGCCTTGTCTTTCTGTGTGTGGCTTGATGAGGGGCATTAGCAATTTCTAGCTTTTTCTCCCTGCAAGCTTCTCCAGGGGACTTTCATTCCTGATCTGAACAGAAATTGCAGGAGTGAGGCCACCACTCAACTCTCCTCTGAGAGAAGGGTCCCTTGACTAGAAGTGCAGCAATCTTATCCCTTAAATATTGTTTATCAAGGGGTTATGACTGGGATCCACCGAACTTTTGATAGGTTTGTCATATTCAAGATTTGTTGACCCATTTCCCATCTAATACCAGTTCCATGATGAACACACAAGAATAGCAAAGATACCTCTTTATCCAAATCATAGCAAAACAGAAATCAGAGTAGGTGTATATTAGGAGAATATATACCAAACAATGGAATCCAGGCCTCTTTTATAGGAAGTGAGGTAACAGATCAACCAAAAGAGGGGGTCCTGGATTTCATCCAATAGGAAACTCCCTTAAGTGTCTAGAGGAGCAAGCTGGGGATGGGGTTATGATGAAGAATGTTGGCTCCATTCATGCCTTCCCAGAATCTTTTCTACCCAGAATTTTTATTTTTCTTTTAGAACCTAAAGTAAGATTGGCCTTTTAGATCTTCTGTCTTGAAGTTAGGCTTAAAGAAGATTCTCAGAGAGCCCTCCAAGTAGGATTACCACTTGAAGAGGGGACACTGGCAGAGAACTGAAGCTCTTACCTCTGGCCAGGTTCATCTCTCAGCTCATACTAAGCAGAGTCTTCATTTCCACCAATAAGGAAAGAGTTCTATACCAATGAATGGGCTTGGGAAAAGGATTAAATAAGTAAAGTGTAATATAAAAATTAGTCTTTAATGAGTAAAAATGAAACAAATAGAAAAAAATAGAATGAGAAAAGGCACATTTCAACACATACACACACACACACACACACACACACACACATCCAAAAACAGAGTTCTGTCATATTTTCCATGAAATTTATTTGAGCATGGCCAGTCTTAGATTGTAAATTTTATGCTTTTGTTTTTTTTTTTTAATCTTTTTTCCTCTTTGCAGTACTTAACAGAGTAGGAAGGTTTATACAGTCCCAGTTACTTACATTTCTGATTAAATGTAAGAGGGAATCATTTTTCTCATATTCATTTGATATCTGACTCCACAGTATTAGTGAATGCCCTGATGATGATGCTAATGCTGATACAATTTTCACAGCACTTTGAAGTTTAAAAAGAACTGTACTCGTTATCTTTATTTATCCTTATAGCAACCCTGAGACAGAGTTACTATTATTATCCCCATCCCCATTTTACAAATAAGGAAACTAAGGCAGATGGAGGTTAAATAACTTTCTATGGTCATACAACTAGTAAGTGCCACTGGATTTTAATTTGTGACTCCAGGTACACTTCTTAATTAACCATGCCAATTAACTTTTTTTTTCTTTAATTTTTTTTGGGGGGGTGGGGCAATGAGTGTTAATTGACTTGCTCAGGGTCACACAGCTAGAATGTGTCAAATGTCTGAGGCTACATTTGTACTCAGGTCCTCCTGAATCCAGGGCCAGTGCTCTATCCACTGCATCACCTAGCTGCCCCCACAACTAACTTTTAATGTTTGAAAGTTAGCTCTGGACCTAGACTTTAAGTGATTTTTTTTCTGATTATATCTTCAGAATATTACATATTTAGAATATTCTTCCTCTTTATCAAAAAGAGAAATATCCTCCTGACATTTCACTTGTGACTACCAAAATTTTTCAGAATGCAATTATTTGATGAAAGGTGTTTTCTTTTTTTTCCCTTAAGCTCAATATTTTGTTCCTAAACTATCATGAAATATTGAAGATTTAAGTACATGGTTAAGTAGTTGCATTTGTCTTAATATTGTAACATTTCAGTCTAGAGCCATTAGAAGGATACCCCTGATAATTACATAAGGTTTAAAATCCTGGATTGTAAGCAAATAGAATCACATTCTTACATGGGAAGGATAGCAGTGAAGAGATAATCATTAAAGAGGAAAAAAAAACCCTCTCTCTCTCTCTCTACATACATATGTATATATGTATGTATGTTTGTGTGTATTCATTTATACACATATAAATATTTATATACACACACATATATAAATATCCATGCATAGCTATTTTTACCTATCAAACTGAAATAGTTTTATCTTAATATGAGAATTAAGCTTAAAAAAGAGTTTAGAAACCCAAACTGTTTGGAAGTGGAAACACCAGTGACTCCAACTTTTTTCTTCCTCTGGCCTATCATGTTCTTACTCCCTTCCTTATATCTTACCCTTAGCAAATAACTTAAATTGGCAGTTAGAGCTGGGTAGAAATAATCTACCTTAGGTTGTCATTAGGAAGTAAGAGAAATTACAGTATTTTAACTGTCTATGGGAGAGCAATCAAACACATCAGCTGGAAACCACCCTTCCTTGTGATAGAATCATCCATTTCAAACAGTGTGCTTTTTTCAAATGTTGTACTATGGCAGTGAAACCAAAGATCATACTCAGATGCACCAATCTATTCCTTACATTTGCAATGATGGGCTGCATATTAAAAACCAAAACAAGACAAGATACAGACCAGCAGGGGAATCAAACAGATAGAATGCTTGAAAGAAATATTCCCAAAACTTTCAGACAAATTGATCAATATACCTAATTGGAATGTTGGATTAATTGAAACTGATAAGTCAAATCTTTAATAAGGATGACGTTTATAGATCAGTTTGATCAAATATTGTGCCTTGCAGGATGAACAGATTCCTTTTGTTACCACACATGTTAATTTAGCAATCTAAGCCTATTGTTTAATTTATGTATGTGCATGTGTATGTGAATATGCACATGTACATGTAAAAATATTGCTGTGCCTGGATGTTGTTGAGAGGGAAGTTTTGTGTTTTAATTGCTATAGGGAAATTTAAATTTGGCAATCCCTTCCACTGATGCAGATTATATGCTTATCGATTTTCCTTTGGGAATTAGTTGATGTGATTTACCCATGGTCATACTCATAGGATGTATCAGAAGCAGTACATATTTATACATATATGTATTTCTTTTCCGATGAAAATATTGTCAAGTAGACAATGTATGTTGTTAAGGGCTAAAATTCTAGCTAAACTGTCTAAAATATCGAATGAGTGGTCACCAATAAATTATAAGCTTTAGCAAGAGTTAGACTTTTAAGCATTTATTAAGGAGAATAAGAATTTGGTAAAGAGAGAGAAAGGCCTAGATTCCTATCTATTAAAGGGAGAGCACATTTCTAGCTCTGCTCTCCACCAGAGTCCAGAGAAAAGAGCGTGAGCCCTAGCGCCAGTCTCTTCCTTCCTCCTCCCACTAGCCTGCCTCACTTCCTGACGCCAAAGAAAAGACTCCTGGTCTTGCCCTCAAAGACCTTCGCTTCATGGGCGGAACTCTTCTACAGTAAGTCTCCAGCAGGTGGCATCATTCCGATCGTTACGGTTCCCCGCTTTGTTTCCTCAAGAAACGGTACGTTTCTTTGATGAAACAGTCAAAAATAACAATATAATAACCTAAGCTAACAAACAATATGTTAATAACAATATAGAAAAAAGAAATTTTGTCCAGAGGGGTGGCATCATTCCAATCATTACAATGTGAACAGTATACATATATATGTATATATGTGTATATATGTACATATGCATATATTGATGGAAATTACTCATGTATATGGCAGATTGTCCGTATCTATATATGGGTCTGTATTTACATATACATAAAGACACAATTTTTTTTCTTTTACAAGTAAACACAGAACAAAAGTCCAAAAGAAATGATAGAGATAAAAATGAAAATAAATGTATTAGATATTTCTGATTGGATCAAGGAAAATAAATTATAGAACAATTACTTACCTAAATATTATTTGCCTGAATAGAATTAACTAAATCAAATGGAACCAAAATATTTAATTACATAAAATTTGTGTTATTTTCTATTGAACACAACTGTCCCTACTGTTAGATCCTTAATTTTTTGGACTCACTGCCAACCACTCACCAGTCATTTAACTTCTCTTTGCTTAAAGTTTTGTTGTTTTCCTTCTTATATAAAGACTAATGATATTTGCCATGCCTGTTTCATGGAGTAACTGTGAAAATATTTGAAGAATATTAAGCTAAGAACTTCCACTGCATAATGATTGGCACAAATCCATTTTTTTATCCATTTGCAAAACTTCAGGTTACTACTTCCAAAATATTTTGAAATTTTTGAATCATATAAAAATGTCCTGCATAGAGCAAGTGATTGGATTCTGATGGAGACTGCTAGTGTGGTATGATCTAGATTATAAACTGATTGTACTTTAGATGCAAATTACAGATGCTAGGATTTAAAATTAGAATTTACCTAATTCAATCCTTTATTTTACATATGGAATAATTGAGGCCCAGAGAAATGTGTTGTTTGCAACATGATATGTGACAGAGCTGTCATATGACTCCAAATATCTTAGATGAATTGAAAGAAATTCCATTTTTATTTGTATTATAATGTTTCCCAAACTTTCATTTATGAATTAATGTTGGGGTTTTTTAAAGCCCAAAACTTTATAAACAGATTATGCCCCAAGTATTCGCTAGGTGCTGAGGAAAATACAAAGGCAATTTTAAAAAGTGGTTATTGTTCAAGAAGCTGACAAGTTGGTAAAGCAACTAAAGTATTTAAAATGAACTGATTCAAAATAAAATTCCAAATGAGTTCAAGACACAATACTATTAGAGTATCATGGAAAGACAAGTCATTTCCAACCACATAGATCATAAAATATATAATTTGGGTCTGTTATTACTCAGTATAAGGAAAGTACATAGTTGAATATCAAAATTGACCATACTATGCTGGGTGAATACATATATATACATCAGCAATCAGCAATTTAGAGGAGAACATTTGGCTTACTGGTTCTTGATGTTGCTTCAGCAGTAGGCCCATTTCACCATACAACTAACTGTGCTATTCTAGTTCCATTGGTAGCCATTCATTTTCTCTACCAAGAAATCAAGGAATCAGGGAAAGCTCTTATCTCCATTTTTTGCAGGATCTACCAGTACTTGTCTGGTCTGAATGTCACTAGTCTATGTACCCTAAGTTAAAAACATGCCTTCAGCTTTTGAAATTTGAAAAAAAAAAACACTTCATTTTCATATCTGAGAATCAAAGCAAAGTAACAGCAATAACTACATTTCTTATTATATCAGTTGTCATCTTCAATAAAGTCTCCTGAGTTTACTGGCCCAGAACTCTCAAAGATTTGTTATTATTAGCTTTTCTCCCATGAAAAAAAAATAAAAAATCAACATTGCTACACAGTCAAGACCTATGGAAACCCATTAATAGAGACTAATTTTCTATTATGATATATTACGTTAAAATATACTTATATAAATGTATTGTGCAAATTGATTTATGTATAATGTTTTTTCATTTGGAATTATATTAATCATCAGAGATGACTCTACTTGTAGAGACTACTACCACTAGCCTAGGGAAGCATTTTTACCAAATAAAAAAGACACTAGGACTTCCAGATCCCAACATGAAGATTCATTCAGTCAAACAATAAACATTTATTAAGGGCCTACTCTTTGCCAAGCATTGTGCTAAGGCTGATGATACAAAGGAAAAGGAAAAGGATAGTCTGATCTCAAGGAGTTCACAGTCTAATTTACAACCAATGTAAACCTTAAAAACCTTAGAAGCTGCAAATAGTTCACACTAACTCACACAGCAAGAGAGCATTATTCTTTGAAGGCTACAACTACCCTTTAATTAAAATGGTAAGAATAAGATCAAGGGTCACTTGTATATAAAAAAAAATCACTATTCTTCCAGGCCATTAAATATGTAATGTGTATTCAGGAACATTTGATTGTAATAATACCTTCAAAGAGAAAGATGATTACATTTGGAAGTCTGTACCTATGAAAAATAAATAGTGAAAGCATTAGAAAGGAAAAAATTAAAAAAAAAAAACCTAAAGATTACTGATGCAAATATACTGTATGGCAGAAAAAGAGAGAACTTCTACCTCCCAAAATGACTAGTTCATATGTGCTGAACCTCACAATTTTATTCAGTGGGGGGTAAATTTCCATCACAGTATGTGTTTCCCATTTACAATGGTAGCAGTAGCATAAATAACTCCTCACACATCAGGCTGAAAAAATATTCTTACATGTCCATCTCACAGCTTGTAGCTCTTTCTATTTTTATTCTAAATGCACATCAGCTGAACTCACATTCACCGGTAAAAGGAAAACACATGTTTCTAAGCGAAATACTATTTCTTGTTTTAATAGCATAATTTCAGGATCATTTTTTTTCCTATCTCCTAAAAGGAAGATATCTTTTGTACAGGTGTTGTCATTTTCTTTACTGCTCAGCTTAATTAATTACTTGAGAAAATAATGTCTAATCAGGAATTATTCGTGCAGTTTCTCTATAGGCACTGAACATCACACTGTAAGGTGGCACCATGGCTCTGGGTGGCTACAGAAAATGAGAGATTGGCAAAATATCTAAAGCAGTCCCTACTGAACCTTTGTCTCTGAGAGTTACAGGGTTTGTAGCCTGTTTAATGGGCATGCAGCCCAAGTCCTGCAGAGAAACAGCAACATCCTGTGGACAGTTCCACAGAGTTGAGATGGTTATTTGTAGACTAGAACTATCATTCAGGCTCTTTATATCTTTATAGTATTCTTTCTCCACCTAATGGGAACATTCAGAATTGAAGACAGCAGAGTCAGAGCATCCTTTTAGTTTAGGAATATTTCTATAGGAAAAACATGAACATTTTATACCAATATCTCACTTAGTAATTGACATAAACACATTTAGAAAGAATAGAAAAACCGCTTGCTTTTTAAGATGAACCTTTATCAGGAAGATGATAAAGGAAATTGTATAATTATACATTTTCATCTGTGCAAGTGAATAGCTTGACATGAATTCAACTGAGCCTTACTTTGCAATGGCAGCTCTTTACCAAAGTGAGATTCTCTATTGCCGTTTTTTGTTTGTTTTCATGTTTGTTTTTTAGGGGGGCAGGGTATTCCCAGCACTTAGCACAGTGCCTGGAACACAGAAGGCTTTTAATAAATGCTTATTGACTGCCTTGCTTGATAACAAAATTTTGAATTAAGGGGCCCCTAGGGGACATAGTCAAGATCTTTGAGAAGAGAAAAAAAAATTCTAACTTTCTTATTTGTTACAGTAGTCTATAAATCAAAGATATGAGTAAAATACTTCCCTTTCTAAATAAAAAGCTAAAATTAAGAACTTTGACATACAGGGAAAGGTTCTATGTGTGAATATTACATATATTCATTATGTATATTTATGTGTAATGATTCATGAGTCAAAGAAGAGTTAAAAGGAGGAACAAAAAAAAAGGAATGTTTATAATTCCTTTTTCATTACCTTTCAGGGTAGTCATTACCTTTCAGACCTAGTCATAGATTTAGAGCTATAAGGGACTTTGAGATCATCATGCACAATACTCTTATTTTAGGAAGGAAAAAACAGAAACAGAGGAACTACATATCTTTCTTACGGTGTCTAAAGTAGGATTAGAATTCAGGTCTTCCCAACTCCAAATTTAGTTCTTGATGCCTAAAGCAGTCTGGCTGTCTCATTCTAAAGGTCTAGCAGTATTTACTGTGAATTGACTCAAAGAAGTACCTAGAGGTACTAAATGACCACTTAGCAGTCAAATCTACAACATAACACTTTTTAAACATTTTTTTCTTTGTTTTTTAAATAGTATGAACAAATATTATCTTACTCCTGAAAAACTGGTGTCACTTTCTTATCATTTTCCGTGGGTTTAAACTCTCCTGCCTATCAAATAATCCAAGCTATACATTATCAAAGGATTATTCCTTATAATACAGCGTACTGATGACTATCTTACCATGTTCAAAAATCTTGTGTAGCTGCCCTCTCTCTAATAAATAAAATCTAAACTACTTAGCTCAGCATTCTTGGCTTTTTACCACGTACATTCCTGCTTTATTTCCCATGACTCTTCCTGAATTTCTCTAAGGTCCAGACAAAGACCAGTACTTATTATTTTCCAAGTTTTTCCTATACTTTCTTATTGCCATACCTTTGTTCATCCTATTTATACTTCATTTAGAAAGTCCCAGCATTATATATCTCCCTCTTGATGTCAGTAGCCAGAGCTGAAGAGGAAGTACATTCCAAGGTATAGGGGACAGCCAGAAAAACCATCTGAAGCCAAGAGATGAAGTCTCTTTTTCTTGGAATATCCAGTGTCACTGGAATGAATAATACATGTTGGGGAATATGGTGTGGGAAGACTGGAAAGATAGCAGGGGGATAATTATGAAGGGCTTTGAATGCCCAAAACAGTATTTTACATTTGGTCTTGGAGGCAAAAGGAAGTCAATAGAGTTTATTGTGTGGGAGGTAACATGATCAGATTTGTGTTTTAAGAAAATCAATTTATGGCTGAGTGGAGAATAGATTAGAGTGGGGAAAGACTCAAGGAAGGCAGATCTACCAGCAGGCTATTGCAGTAATCAAGGTATGAGGTGATGACATCCTGTGTTAAAGTGGTAGCAGTGTCAGAGGAGAAGAGGATGTATTCAGGAGATGATGTAACAGTAAAATTGGTAGATGTTCACAACAGCTTGGAAATGGGGAGTGAGAGATAGGGAAGAATACAGAATGACTCCCAAATTGTGAACCTGAGAGACTGGAAGGATTATATTTCCCTCTACAGTAACAGGGAATATGGTAGTAAGGGAGGATTTAGGGGGAAATATAGTGAAGTATGTTTTGGACTTATTGAGTCTAAGATATCTACTGGACATCCTGCTTGAGACTTCTAAATGTCATTCAATCTGTCAATCAAAAAGCAATAATGGTACACCTATTATGAAAAAGACACAATGCTATGCTATGTTCTGGGGAATAAAAATACAGGAATAAAAAAATGAATCTCTGCTCTCAAGGAACTAATATTTTAGTCAGGGAAAGAACAACTACATACAGGTTGTCCCAAAAGCCTTAGTGCAAAGTTAAGCTATTAAAGATTCTTATTGAAGCTTAACTGTGCACTAAAATTTTGGAATAACCTGTATGTAAGTATAAAAAGAATAACTTTAATACCGACATCTGAAATTCATGTATTTGAAACTAGAATTATTTTCTTTCCCTCCTTTCTCTTTTAAAATTCATTATTTCAATTCATGACACCATTATATCTAACATGGCAGATATTTCAGCCTCACATATTGGAGAATTCAGTTATCTTTGAAACTCTATTGCTGATGCCTCCACCTTGATACTGGTCCTCATTATCAATTCTATGAAGCACTGCAATGATCACCCAACAGTGAACATCTCACCAAACCCACTCTCTGCTATGTTTATCTTTCATAGCACTGCTGTGATAAAGCTTTTTTGGTCTATAGACCTTCTACTCAACAGTCTGAAGTTACTCAATTTTTCAATTAGTAAAGTTCAAATTCCTTTTCATAGCATGTAAAGTCAACCACACTTCAATACCATTCTACCTTTCAATTCTTTTCTTGTTGTACCATATATTATAGTAGTCTTAATTGTCTGAGGGTGTTTTTTTGTTTGTTTGTTTGTTTTGTTTTTGTTTTTGCCTGAATAGCTTTGCTAATGTTGTTCCTTATGGGTAGAATATTAACCTTCTTTTTCCTTATTCCTGATTCATCCTCATTCTTTAAGTGTTACTTCTTTGAAGATGTCTTCCCTGATTAGCTTTGTCAGTAGTAACACTCTTTCCTTCAATTATGTACATAGATTTTTTTAGTTGTTGTTGCTAAGAGATATGATTGGGAGCCCACAGTTATGATTGCCTTGAAAATGATCAGAAAAACAAACAACAAAAACTGAGTTGCAGCTTTCAGAACTGTATATCCACAAGCAAGTGTCCCCCAAAGCTAAAGCAACTACTTCCATCAAAGCATCACCCAATACAGCCAGAACATTCTACTTCTATACCCATCTCTACATATTTACCCTCACATAAAGCCCATTGCTTTGTATTCTCCTTCCTTAACATATAAGCTCCCCAGTTTCTCTCTCTTTGTTCCCTTGCAATAGCTTCCCTTCTAAATGTCACTCAAGGCTTTTTGAGTTCTGGAATCTGTCTCCCACAAACTTTCTTGTGACTAGAGAGAAAAGAATGTAACCAGAGTAAGAGGGAACATAATCTCATTCCCCTTCACCTGTACCCACATCCCTTTACTCTGTCAGAGGGGAAATTAATTTTTCTTTACTAAATCTACCATAGTTTCTTTCCTTTCCCTTTTCCAGGCAATCCATATGAGAGTCAGAATATCAATAATACATCCTTAGCACGCTGCCATATTCTGTACCAAAAAAGAGAAGAAAGGGCAAGAGGAAGGAAGTGAATAGTCTTCATGGTTTCTCTTAAGCCACCATACACATAGTCTGATAATATTGAACCTAAACCAGTTTTGGACAATTCTACATTAATCACCCCAGATCTTAACAAGTTTAACTCAAAAACCACCATAAAACTGTTTTTTGTTGCACTTACTTTTGGTGTCATTTTACATTTATCTTTGTTTAACTTTGATTCACATCCTATGTTCCAAAATGGCATGTGCTATGTTGTATTTAACTTTGTATCTCTTGTAATATCTAGGACAGTGTTCTTCACACAGTAGGTAATTGATATTTGCACATTGAAATCAATATAATCAAAGGGCATTGAGAGATTCAACAATATTGTTCAAGATAATGGAAGTTCTCTATGAAGAGTTACCAGATTTGAATCAGTTTTGACAGAATGCTTTAATAAAACCATATTATCAAGTATTTTATTGAGAAAATTGGCCCATTATATCTTATTTATCAATTTCTATGAATCGAATTACATTCATATAGGTTTTCAAGGTAAGCATAATTTGTTCTATGATTGTTGGTGTGTATCCATTTTAATCTCTGAGAACCTTTCAGCACCCATTATTACACATATGTGGTAAGAGGAAAAATCACAAATAGAAATGTCATTAAATTTCAAATATCTAATATTTCTAACATATACAATAAAGAAAAAATGCCCTTGTTTGGCATCATGCTCGAGTGAAATAGGAGGTTAAATTAGAGCAGATGTCATCAGAGGAGGAGTATAATTTTAAAAGACATTTATATAAGGGGAAATATATAGTTTGGTCAATAATATAGAATATAAGGTGAAAGGTTACTATAAAGTTGAGATATATGAATTTGGCAAAAATATGAAGGTGGTAATAAAATTAATCTGGTTTCAATTATTATGAAAGTGAAAATAATGAAACCACCATTTTTGTGTTCCAGAAATAGGGCTATTGAATGAATAGCTTATTTTAATATCTCAGTATCATTCAGTGTCAGTATATAGATCTAATTCGAGTATATGGAATTTTATGAGAAAAGCTGTAGAGAAGAAAGAAAAGAAAGAAAAAATCACAGACTAAGGCAAAAAGAGGAGGTTGGAAGCTGAACAAAAATAATTAATCAAAAAGGTGATGACTTTTATTGGTGGATTTTTACAATTTTTAGCAGACTTAGATGAAGATCTGTGTGGCATGCTTATCTTATTGCTGTGACATGAATATGGAAAAGATAGCTTAACACAGTGAATGACAGAATCAGGATCCAACATAGTTTCAGCAAGTAGAAAATTAGGGTGAAATCTAATAATATGAAATGTAATGGTATAAAAGATGGGAAGACCTACATTTGGGTTCTAAATATCAGACATACACATCAATCATGTAGAAGGTATTGACAGATAACTGTTCACGACATAAAAGATATTGAATTTTAATTTTAATGTAACCATAAACTCATTATGTTTTTGAAGTACCCAAAAAGCTAAGGTGAACTAATACTGCATTAATATAACTACCACAGCATCCAGATTGAAGGAGGTGCTAGTCAAGTTTATTCTGTTCTATTCCATTTAACATTCATTGCTCCTATTCTGTTCTCTGGGGCCAAGCTGAATAAATACATTCTTCATGCAAATAACATTCCTTTAGATACTTGAATAAAATGACAGTATCACATCAGACAAATATTCTCAGGCTAAATATTCTCAGGTTTCTATTGATAATTAATCACATAGTTAGGAGACTGTTCATTATCCTGTCACTTTCCTCTGGAAATCCTATAGTTTATCTGTAAAAATGGGATAATAATAGCACCTAACCTAAGGGGTATTAAATGGTTTGAAAATTTTTAAGTGTGATATAAAGATTAGGCTTATGTTTGTTTTATCTTGCTTTAGCATCTATCCTAGATATCTTTTCATCTTGTCTGCAAACAGAATTATGAAAGGTTTTTTGAAGGAGTTTTCATGGAAGTTAGAATGAACTGTGAGATTCCTTCTCATGAGAAGAAAATAAAGCTTTGTCACCTCGCTGCTGAGTTCCTGAGAATTATTGAGAGAGGATGGATTTTTCCCTCACAGAATTATCTTGTTTGATATCTAGAGGGAATATATAGGAAAAATAATTACAATTAACACAGACTTTGGTATCATTTGGTATAAGGAAATAGCTTCCTAAAAAAAAAAAAACTGCCCCAAAGTAGAATGGCCTCCTACAGGAGAGGTGCTTGAACAGCCTGGAAGATCCCTGGTATGGAATTTTGTGTAGAAGATACCTATTCAGCTGTGGCTGGATGGAATGACTGGTAAGCTTCCTTCTCACTTAGAGATACTGGATTCTGGGATGGTTTACATGAAGGATAATATGAATGTACTCATATAAAAGCAATAATCACTCCTATACTTTGTATTAGGCCATTATTTCTTGCTTCACATTCTCATGCCACAAAGTCATCCACTTCAAATCCATTACACATTACAGAATAAACTTTCTTTATTTTCCTCCTTTACAAGTTAACTTTATTTTTCATACATAAAATATCATCATCCTTTGTTTTTGGTAGGGAAAAGGAAGAGGTTATGTTTTTGTTGGCATCATTCTCCTCCCATCATTTGTAATTTAAATGTAGAAATAATATTAAGCTCATTCTGACAATATTCTACTTCCTGATTGAATTGATTATCCATGAATTCAAATCCAGGCTCAGGCTCTTACCTCAACTCTCAATTACAGTACCTACTGCACAGGGTTGTTATAAGGATGGAATGAGCTATTTGTAAAGTACTTAGCATAGTTTCTGGTACATAGAATAAAATTGAGATTATTTATTTATTCTTAGTTAAGAGTTTTAGTAATAGCTGTAACCATTTCTAAACTTTAGATTTTCTTTTTGTTGTTTTTTGTTTTTTGTTTGTGTTTTTAGTGAGGCAATTGGGGTTAAGTGACTTGCCCAAGGTCACACAGCATAGTAAGTGTTGACGCGTCTGTAGGCTGGTTTGAACTCAGGTACTCCTAACTCCAGGGCCGGTGCTCTATCCACGGCGCAACCTAGCTGCCCCTTTAGATTTTCTTGTACTTTAGATAAGACTTAGTGGAAAAAGTTGTAAGAGACTGTGCACCCAATTGAAACTTGCCCTGCCTCTTGAGGGAGATAAAAAGATGAATGGGGGATGATCAAGTCTGGTGAGATGTTTTTTCTTAAAACTAGGTCTCTCTGATAAGGGGGGAGGGGATATCATCTAGTTGGGGACTTTACAGAGAATGTTGATCAATTCTGAGTTTTTCTTGTTACTAAGGATTCTGAAGACCTCTTTTTGCAAGTCAGTATAATGATGAATCAATCACAGTCTTAATTTAGTTTCCATTAGTAGATCTCATGTAAAAAACTCATGTAACAAAACTGTATAAAAACCATTCTGATTATAAGGAATATGTGACAATTTAAAAATTAGAGAGACATTGTTTTTGGTTACTTTAATTATTTTATTAATAAGGCCAATAGGCTATTAATGAAAGGATAGTCATTTGGCCATCTCAATTAGACCAAAGACAACCATGGCAGCCAGGTTCACAGTTTATATTCTCTTCTAAACAGTAGGTGATCAATGGGGCTAAAAGTGACCCTTGCTCAGAGAAATTATCTCTTCTTTCCCACCCCCACCTATGCCAGACCACTCTCAGCCTTCAGCTCTCCGGACAAAAGGATCTCTCTCCACCCAAGCTTCAGTAGAGTACAATAGGTTTTCTCTTCCCTAGATGTAATTTCTTGAAAGATTGACAATATCTAGGAAAGCGAATGAAATCTCATTATCTGCCACTGAGATTCAAGATAAACTGAATTATCAGTTATTGGTTATTAATAATAATTTCTCACAAATGTCTTTGGTCACTGAGATACTACTATTATTGGCAGTTGATATTCTTGCTAATAAATAGATCACAAATATGTGATGCCATAGTACAAAGTATAACACAAATTACTATAAATATTTTGAAATAAATATTTAAAATAGACTACTTTCTAGTTTTCTATGTCAAGGATTATAAATTGAAAGGGTAATGGTCAAATCCCAGAAAGTGTATCTCACCAAGCTTTGAACAATATTTCAGGTGCCTGTAAACTGAAAAAATACAGATGGGTCCTTAAACAAAGATATATGTGCAAGAAAAGCAGTTCCCCTTCCTTCACATGAGGGTACTCAGACTTGGGGTCTTGGATAAGAGGGAGGAGAGTTATCCCCAGTGTTGCATGTAGTTAATTATACTGTTGAAGTTTCATTAAAATGAATGATTTGAAAAGTTTAACAGTCTGGAGACTTCTATGTGGTGAAAGAATACACAAAGTTGTCATTTCTAAATCAACAGAGAAAAGTTTTATTTAATTCCACCAACTCATTTGCCACATGAAAATACAGAAATTCAGAGAGGTAATCCTTCTTCCTGAAGAGTCAACAACTACTTTGAGGAATGCAGTAATAGGAGACATTTTGACTGCATAAATACTCCCAGTTTCTTGTTAACAATAATATCAAACATCTTTCTTGCATTTTTATATTCAAGTATTCTCTCCAGTGACCAGTCTGACTTTAAAGGGACCTCCTACTTCCACAAGTGATCAGCTTCCATAAGTGATCAAAGAATGAGAGAATCTTCCATATTAATAAAGTGCTTCCCTCAAATTCCCAGATTCAAAATGCAAATTGACAGCATGGATTCTCCTTGTGTATGATCACATGGTAAGCATCACAGAGCAAACTAGGACCCCTGAAACATTCCTAAGTATAAATGTTAGACACCAGAAAATAATGCAGACAAAAGTCATGTTATGCCCTTTTAACTTAGACAGCACAGCATGGTGGAACTAGGTTGTGATGGTAAAATGCCCTCTAGGTAGTTATGCTCTCTCTTATCACTGATAGAAGAATATAGTCCTCAGCCAATATAAGTCATATAAGGGAATGAGAAAAGAAAAATGTACCAAAGTTGGGAACTTTTCCTTCTCTATTGCCTTAATCCATTAAGGAGGAAAAAAAGGAAGATTTAGCAGCACATTCCCAGCTCTGGCAGCTTGTGAGAAAGAAAGTGTCCAACAGTGCTATTTTAAATCAACTAGGTAATTAATTTCAGAACTACCAGACACAGAGGAAAAGACTGCAAACAAAACTGACACATTTTCAAACTGGCTGCTTTGATAAATTTATGTATCCATTTCAGGAATCTTCTCATGCCTATAAACATCAGAGCTCCTGAATAAACAGCTACATGTGCCATCTGCTGTAAGAGGTGAGAAATGCTAAGATGCACCAAATGGTCAAAGAGTTAGAAAAAATACAAATAGCCATACAGCATTGTAGAGGAAAACAACAACAGCAACAATAGTGTTTTATAATAGTTGGAGCTAGGATTAGAATGGAAAAAAAATGAGATTTACATTTTCCCCATCCCTATCCTCTACCCTTTCAAAACATATGCAAAATTCTAAATAGTCTTTTTAGAACCAAGATCACTGACTAATTGGAGTTAAAAGAACCTGCTCGGTGTGAACTCCAAAGAAGAACTTATCTCACCAAAGATAAGCTGATAACAGGAAATATCACCATGGGTGGTTAACACATCCTTGGAAATTCAGTAGCTTCCAACTCCCTCAGCTACCTCTTCCCTCTGATTGGAAGGCTGGAGTGTAGACCACTAAACTCCAACCAAATCCTCCTTTTATAGAGAAGCAGACCTGGACTCTATAGTTCCTTAAAATTTACATCTGCAGCCAAGCTTGTTCTGAATTCCAGAGAACAAGATGTCTGGATCTGGTTTCCTTCCCACTCCCCTTTCTAGATTACTTTAGTTGTTTCTCTACCCTTATTAGATTTTAAGGTCCTTGAAGTCAGGTTGCGTCTTTTTCTTATTTATATCCAGACTGCTTAACACAGTGACTGGCATATGGAAGGCATTTAACAAATATGTATTGAATTCTAACTGCCCCTCATATTATGTGGCATTAGACAGATAACTTTATATCAAATTCCTTATATGTAAACATGAATAGATTAAGCTAGAAGAGAGTTACATTTTCTCTCTGTACTAAATCTATGATCTTATTGAAGAACAATATTACAAAAAGAAGAAAACAACTCTACTCTTCTCTCTTTTCTCACTAAAACCCTATTCTATCATATGTAGCAGACATAATATCCCTTATTTTACAAATGAATAAACTGTGGCCAAGATCTTGTAACTGACTTGACCAGCATCACACAATTCGTGAGATAGGATTTGAACTGAGGCCTTCCTACTCTGAAGGTGGGGTGGGTTTGGGGGGGAGGATGGGGGTGAGATGTTTAGAGTTCAGGAAAGAAGAAGGGTCTGGAGACAAGAAATTCAGGAGGCATTCACATAGAGAGGAAAGTTAAACAAAGTATTAATTGAGTTAGTATTAAATAGAAATGTGAAGAAAGAGGAAAAGTCATGAAAATATTCTGGGAAAGAAAATTTCACTGTGCCAAAGGTTCTGAGTAATTCAGGAAGGAATTTCAGACAAGGTAGTCTGGATTGTAAAGTTTAAATTGAAATTCATCGGAGGTCATGTGTTATATAAACATACTACAGAATTCTCTGATATGTTTTGTGCCTTTTGAGTTTTCAAATAAGTTTTATTAAACTCCTCTTCTACATATGGTGCTAAGTTCTGGAGTAGTACTAAGGATGCTATTGATGAACCTACAAAGGATGATGTTAAATTCTAATACTTTTGTTCTACAAAAAGCAAATTATCAAAGCAGTTTTTGTAGGTTAAGTCATAGCTTATAGAATATGTATTATAAAGGAATAATAGAGCAATGAGATTAGAGGCAGCAAATCAGCCAAACTCTCTCAGCATTCCCATCCAAAAATAATACCTCAAATCAATTTTGGAGCATCAAAGCCAACAAAAGATTGAGTGAAATGGTTTTCCAGACTAAGACAACTTAAGAGATTGACAGAAGAGGTCTGTGACACTGGGTTGGGGTTAGAAGTGAATGCAGTGGCAGCAGTAGTATAGTGAGCCTTGGAGTCAGCTGACATAGCTCTCAGCAAATTATTAACAGCTTCAGGAGTTCTCAGCCCAGAGATGGTATGGGGTCAGAAAAATGGTCATAAAGAGTATTCATTGCTAGCACCTGGTATAGCTGGTGTTAACAAACAAATTTATTGCCAACACACAATTGAATCTTAGTTCAGATGTGGAGAGAAACACTGTTGGTTGGTCACTAGGGTGCAGGGACTCTGGCAGAAGTTCCAAAAAAGTGAGGAGAACTAATGCTTACAGGGAACTTAAAGGGAACTTAGTCATGGTCCCAGGGACAAGAGGAGTGCTAGCACTTGTAGATGCAGAGGAATATGGGCCCTTCCCTGGTAAAGACCAGAGCACAGACCAGGAGAGAAATGACCATACCTCTCCTAGGCTAATACCACCTTGGGAGCACTGAAAACTTTAAGAACTGTAGTACTGACTCTGAAAATAGCTGCATAAAAAAGCCTGAAGCTTAGGAGAGTGCTTCACCACTCCCAGGCAAGCAGAGCCAAATTTTAACATAAATTTCTAAGTCAAGAAATAGAATGGAAAACTGAGCAAACAACAACAATGAAAAGAAATAGTGGAAGGGAAGGCCAAGACACAAACTCAGAAGACAACAATAATATGAAACAGCTTTAAACTAATCCTCAAAGAAGAATGCTAATTGGACATAAGTACCACAAGAATTTCCTTGGTATAGGCAATGGTATACAAGAAAGGAATAAGAGGGGTAGAGGAAAAATTAGGAAAATGGAATTGATGCAAGAAAATTATGAAAAGAGCTTAGTGAAAGAGACAAAAAATACTGAAGAAAACAACAGCTTAAAAAACAGAGTTGGTCTAATGGTATTTTGGGCACAAATATTCACTGAAGAAAAGAATTATTAAAAATCCGAATAGGACAATTTAAAAGAAGGTAGAAAAACTTAAGAAAATGGCACCTAAAATGCAGGAGTGGTCAAGTAGGAAAAGAGGTACAAAAGTTCACTGAAAAAATAATCCCTTAAAATTAAAATTGGGTAACTGGTGGGTAATGACTCTATGAGGTTTTAAGAAATAATAAAACAAAGTCAAAAGAAAGATATAAATAATAATCATAATGACAATAACTAAATAATGATACATTTAATGATACAAAATTAATATTCAATAATAATTGTTATTCTTTTTGAATTTCTTACATCTTGTTTTTCATATTTTATTCCTGAGTTTTGTAGTTATTACTGTACCCCTTTCCAAAGTAAGTTCTTTCATAATGAAGTTCAATGATATTGAAGAAGACTTCCCCTTTGCGTATTGCTAATACTAACAAATATATATTCAATAAAAACTAAGGGAGAGAGCAGTGGATAAATAATCTTTAGATAGATGAATTTAAAATTATAATTATGTTGGAAAAATATTGGCATTTAAATTCCAAAATATGTCAGAAAAGTATTGCATATTATAAAATAGCTTATTCAACAATAAGAAATTTTAGAACAATTAGACAAGTTAAATATGTAATCTTTTAGATCAGAAGTCTGTTCCATTTCTTGGAAATAGGCTAGATGACTATTGGAAGCATTTTATTATTAGAGTGCTGGGCCTGAAGTCAACAAGATTCCTCTTCCTGAGTTCAAATGTAACTTGAGATACTTATTAGCTATAGGACCCTGTGCAAGTCACTCATACCTGTTTGCCTCAGTTCCTCATCTATAAAATGAGCTAGAGAAGGAAATGGCAAACCACTCCACAATCTTTACCAAGAAAACCCTAAATGAGGTTACAAAATGTCAGATGACTAAAAAGATCTAACAATACAATAACAATCAACTTTTAAGTAAGGAGTTTGATCAGGTGACCTGTATATGACTTTTGGTACAGTTTTCAATTGTAATTTTTTTTTTCTGATTTGACAGAAACAAAAAGGAATATTTTAAAGGAAAATTGCTTTATAATGAAAAGATTTAGAAGGTTAGGGAGAAAGGATTAATCAAGTCTTCATGTTTTTTTTTTCTTATTGAAGTCTGTAAATACAGAGCTTTTGCACAAAAACAAAAGTACATTTTAGAAGGAATATGAGAATAGGGATAAAATCTACTAGATGAATGACTTACATGGTTACCTTGCAAGTTCAAGACAAAACACAGTTATTAAGCACCTACTATGTATGAGGCACTGAACTAGTTGTGGGAAATCAAACGTCCAAAGCAGAATGTATAGACAGGGAACAGAAGATAGGCAAGGACAAATCTTAGGGAATACAAGTGTTAAAGGAATACTAATGTACAGGAAACTCAAAAAGAGAAGCAAGAGAGTATGATTCCCTGAAAGTTACTACAGGAAAAAATATGCAATGAGAAAGAGTGAATAAAAGTATACAATGCTGCAGAAAGTTTTAACAACTCAATAACTGAAATGTACACATGGAATTAGGAGCTCAGCAGTGACCTTTGAGAAAGTATATTTACTAAAGTGTTAGAGGAAGGAACTATATTACAAAGAGTAGAAATAAGAGGCAATTTTACAGGTGGTCTTTGATGTCGATTCTTTTTATTTGGCAGTTAAAACATAAATTACAAAAGACGAACAGTGGCATATACTCAGTCACAATCACTCTATTCGATGGTTTTCTGAACTGTTTTAATGGAAAGGGTACTTAGGGAGTGCTTGTAGAGAGGGGCTTAATGTGTCTGAATGCAATTTAATAACAGTTTTGAAATGAAGTCAAGAGGAAAGTGATAACTAGATGGACTATAATAGTCATATATATGCATATATATGTGTGTATATATACATCTATATATATATATACACACACATAATATATATGTATGTATAATTCTTATTCTGTTGACCTACATCCCCTCTCCAGTGTCTTCTACCTTATATAATTTATTGATACAGTGATCAATATGCCTTTATCAATTAATCAATCATTATAAGTTAGATTTTACAAAAGAATATTTACTAAAAACATATAGCAAGAAGGCAATTAAAAAAAAAAAACGCTCCTGAACTAGGTTGCACTCACCCTTCTACCACTTCCATCCTTGGATGAGTAGACTCAAACTAAATTTCTACAAAGCATTCATCCTGACCAATTCATTTTCAATCAAAGCATAGCTATGGGCAAGTTGCTCCCTTCCCTTTCCCCTACTGGAAAAACCATAGCAGTTCATTCTTTTCATTTCAGTGAAGCCATTGGTGTCCTTTGTATAAGTATCTAATTCTAGCTCATCAGAGAACCAAAAAACTCCCTTTTTGTCAAATAAATTGACATAAATAGTCAAAGCATACCTGTGAAGATCATAAGTGAGAAAGGGCAGTCCTTTACAAATTCCAGGGAAATGTTTTTATCAATCATATAGGAGACTACATGCACCAAAGGATTGAACTATCCCTGGGATAGTCCCCAGATAATCTTATTGCCTAGTGTAACTATGGGAAAAGTACAAAAACTCCACAGATCTGTTAAGGGTTAAAATTCTAGCTAAACTGTCTAAAATATCTAATGAGGTGTCGCCAATCAATTACAAGCTTTAGGCAAGAGTTAGACTTTTAGCATTTATTAAGGAGAATAAGTAAATTTGGTAAAGAGAGAGAGAAAGGCCGTAATTCCTATGTAGTTAAAGGGAGAGCACATTTCTAGCTCCCTTCTCCTCCAGCGTCCTCAGGAAAGAGCCCCAGAGTCAGCGCTAGTCTCTTCCTTCCTCCTCCCACTAGTCCGCGTCACTTCCTCCCGCCAAAGAAAAGACCTCCTGGTCTTGCCCGTCAAGACCTTCGCTTCATGGGCAGAACTCTTCTACAGTAAGTATCCAGCAGGTGGCGTCATTCCAATCGTTACAGATCTCTGTTTCTTCACCTGTAAGATGTTTGTCATAAATACCCTCTGAGGTCCCTTCTTCTTCAAGATCATGATCTTTAATAAAAGATTGGCAATGAATATATGTATATGTAAATATATATGCACAAACAGATATATACGTATATGTGCATGTGTGTATATCTATATATAGATATCGCTCTATCTCTATCTCTTCCTAGCTATCTATCTACTATCTATCTATCTAGTCTATCGATCTATCTACAAATGTCCATTTGAGCAAATAGAATACCTAGCTTTGTTGGCTCTAAGTCCCAATTTTTTTCTATGGCCCAATGCATTATGCTAGTAATGGTACAATATCGTACTTTATACTTACATTCAGCTGAGTTTGCTTATCAATGGATGGACATGTTAGTGAGGGGGAGTTGAAAACTAAGGTGAGGTAGAGAAATCTTTTAATCATTTAACACACTCATAGAGCTACTTAACCTATTCTGTCAAGACTGTAAAATTCCCGCCTGAGCAGTAGTGAAAACCACCCTGCCACAGTCAGCAGGAGTGACAAGATTCCAACTCATGGGATAGTCTCCTTTATTCTTGCTTGAGCAACTTGAAACAGCACAAATCTTTGCATAAGTAAAATATGTAGACAAGCAGATGTGATAATGATCCCCTCTTTATTTAGGAGAAAGGAAATGCTGCACTGTGAATCTCTAAGTTCAGTTAGGCTATTATTATCATTAGCCATAGGGCATGCACATCTACAGGAAAATATTAGCAAGTTCCCAGGAAAGTCACTGACTGCATCTCATTTAATTGGCTTCTATAGGTTTCCCCCTCTGCTCTTTATGCACTGGCATCATCATTTCTGAAAGACTATAAGTAAAAGGGCTAATGAGAGTTACTGTCCCTCTGAAAGCCAGGAATGGATTAGACTCTTGTCCTCCCCAGAGGGGAGTTTCACATTGTTTTTCCTTTCCATATTGTAACAAGCTTCCAGCTTCAGGCAATAACAAATTTCCCCACCCCACATCTAGTAGCCTAACAGAAGCTTAGCTCAACTGCTCCAGGGTTTGGAGAGACTAAATTTTACTTAGACAGTGTAGGTAATCATGTAAACCTCAGTTTCTGCATCTAGAAAATTGTAAAATGGAGATAGTGATATTTGCATTCTCTACCTTACTTGATTGTTGTAAGGACAGTACCTTGTAAACCTTAACATTTTTTTTAAAGGTTATCATTTTAATATACATTTGCCTATATGTGTTTATATGTAAATCATGCATGCATACACATACATGCATAAGTGTGTGCATATAATTTATTGTAAATAAAACACACTTGAAAGATATTTGCAATACCTATTTGATAGAGGGTATGTGGAGGGTGGGGAATGGAGCACGAGGGTGACTTCTTTTTTTCTGGGTTTTTTGTTGTTTTTTTTTGCGGGGCAATGGGGGTTAAATGACTTGCCCAAGGTCACACAGCTAGTTAGTGTCAAGTGTCTGAGACCAGATTTGAGCTCAGGTCCTCCTGAATCCAGGGTCAGTGTTTTATCCACTGAGCCACCTAGCTGCCCCTGGTGACTTTTTTTAAAAATAAATATGGCATTATGAACACAACCTGGTGAATGGAGAGCAAAGCAAATGTTGAAAAGGGTCATAAGAAAAAGTTGTGGCAGAAAAGACACAACAAAGATTTCTTTCCAAGGCTTCATAATTATTCATTAATCTTTGTCCTTTCAAGTTGGGTAGAGAGTAGAGGAATTGTGAGTATCAGTGGTGTCATGTGTTGATGTTAGTAATATAAAACCTTTCCATTAATTAGATGATGTGGGGGAGGCCATCTCACTTGTAGGAATTATTGGAAATTGTCCTTCTCTGGACCCACTTCACTACTTCTGTCATTAGTTTTAGACTGTCAAGTCAAAAGAAAGGTAATTTTTTAATAACACATAAAATCAGTTAATCAATAAGTATTTATAAGCATGTGGTATGTTCTAGGGACTAGGGTTACAAAGACAATCAAACAAACAAAAAAATCTACCTTTCAAGAAGATTATATTCTATACAGGGATAAAACAATTCAAAAAATACATGAATAGAAAATAAATAACTTTTGAACCCAAAGTGATTTTATTAACATGGAGAATTGTCATTGAAGAAACTTGCACTATATAGCTTTACATCATATTCTTAAGGAGTTTCCTGGTATATACTAAGAAAGGATATGAGTTCCCCAAGGTTATACAGCCAGTGTTGTCAGTAACTGGACTTGAATCCAGTTCTTACTGATGCCAAAGAGATCTCTCATTGTACTTATATACACAAATCACTCTTGCTATAGATGGATGATAGATAGATAGACAGAGAGATAGATAGATAAAACAAACAGGCAAATAAATAAATGGATGAATTAAGTGAGCAAGCAAACAAGTAAGTAAATTAATGAATGAATGAATAACTGAATAAATAAAGAAGTAAATAGATAAAAGTGAGAAAATAAATAATAATAGAAGATGAATGAACAGATAAATTAATGAAAGAAAGGTAATTTTAAAAGAAGGCCATAATAGATGACAGGATCAGGAAAAGCTTCATGTATAAGGGGATGTTTGAACTGAAATTTTTAGGAAATTAGAGATTCTGAATAGTGGAGATAAAGAAGAAATTTATGTATAAAAGCTTGTAGAAAGGTATAGAGAAAGGGAACATCATATATGGCCAAGGAATTGCGAGAATGCTAGTGTGCCTCAACTTTAAGATATATGAATAGGAATAATATATAATGAGATATAGATAGACAGGTAGATAGATGATAGATTATATATGTATATATATATAATTCTACATAATATATGTATGAGTGTATGCATGTTTTTTGACTTATAAACTATCTTTTGACTTCATAATCTAACACTAACTATAGAGGTACTAAAATGAGTTTTTGGGAAAACAGAATAGTTTTATACAAAAAATAAATTCCTTTCATAGGGTTAGTCTCCCCCTACATCAGCTAAATCATTAATGGACATGTTATCTATTACTCTCATTAACCAAAACAATTCAACAACAATAACAAAAAAAAAAACCCACAAAATGTATGTGTATGTATATCTAGGTATATCTATCCATCTATATACATACATGGGACAGCTAGGTGGCTCAGTGGATAGAGTGCCCAGCCTAAAGGCTGAAAGTCTCCTATACCTGGGTTCAAATCTGTACTCAGACACTTATTAGTTATCTGATGCTGGGCAAGTCATTTAATCCTGTTTGCCTTGGTTTTCTCATGTGTAAAATGAGCCAGAAAAGGAAATGTGAAAACCTCTACACTATCTCTGCCAAGAAAAACCCATGTCAGCTCATGAAGAATTAAACACAACTGAAAAATGACTAAACTAGTATAACTATATTTGTCTATCCATACATATACATAGACATTGATGTCTGTCTATCTAACTATTTATCCATTCATTTATCCATCCATCCATCATCTATGGAGCCTGAAAAGATAATATATAGTCAAGTTGAATAGAAGAGTTCCTAAAAGTAGAGGGGGCTACTGGTATTTATTAAGAAGGGGAATGACATGTCTATTTCTTTAGTATTTTCACTTTAGCAAATTGTGTATGGGATGTTTCAGAATGGTTAATGATAGTAAAGAATTTGGAGATTTACTAAGTGCTTTCCATACATTACCACTTTCAATTAAATGAAAATATTATATCAAGACATTAGGGGACTCTCCTAGGGAAACAAATGATACATATATCATATCATATAACATAATAATATATGTATATACAATATATGCATATGCATACATTCATACACACATATTTGACCTACATATTGATAGTAAGGAATGACATAATGAAAAAGTACAATGGTAGAGATAGGTGGTCAGATTGTAGAACACCATATACCAATAATTTTGATAAGCATTGTAATAAGTCCAAGTACTTGAAAACAAAGAGCAGTGGGTAAGGATTACAGGATAATATAATATCAGTAACAATATCTTAAAGCTAAGAAGATACATCAGAGAAATGCAATATAAGTTTTATTATAGGCTAAGATCTTGAAGGTATTATCTTGAATATGCTGTTATTAAAATTCCTTCATTATTAAGTAATAGTATTTTTTTTTGGCAAGGTATTTGGGGTTAAGTGACTTGCCCATGGTCACACAGCTACTAAGTGTTAAGTGTCTGAGTCCAGATTTGAACTCATGTCCTCCTGACTCCAGGGCCAGTGCTCTATCCACTGTGCCACCTACCTGCCCCAGTAATCTGCAAAGTGCTTTTGTTTTATTTCAGGAAAAAACATATTACATTATCTCTGTTTTATACAAAAAAAAAAAGTATAAGGCAACTGACTCTATTATGATGAATGCAATGACTTTCTTGTTGCTGAAATGTTTTAAGTTTTCTTCAGAGAATTATGTTTCAGCTTGCCCCTGAAGTTCTGAAGGAAGCATCCTCATGAAATACTTCTCTTTCTGTGTCCATTCATGGGATTTAGGGAAGAAATGGAGTCATTGAGGGACATTTCTGAAAATTGAGCTAATTGCCTTTGTATTCAGTCTGCCCTGGCATCAACTCTCTGAAGAATTTAATTCTGATAGTTGATTCTGCTTAAAAGTCTTGTCATAACCTATCAGATTGGCTAATATGACAAAAAAGGAAAATAATAAATGTGGAGGAGCGGTGGAAAAATTGGAACACTAATGCATTGTGGTGGATCTGTGAACTGATCCAACCATTCTTTTTTTTTTTTTTTTTTTTTTTTTTTTTTTTTTTAGTGAGGCAATTGGGTTAAGTGACTTGCCCAGGGTCACACAGCTAGTAAGTGTTAAGTGTCTGAGGCCAGATTTGAACTCAGGTACTCCTGACTTCGGGGCCGGTGCTTTATCCACTGTGCCACCTGGCTGCCCCTGATCCAACCATTCTGGAGAACAATTTGGAATTATGCCCAAAGGTCTATAAAGGGTGTGCATACCCTTTGACCCAGCAATACTACTATTGGGTGATTTCCACAAAGAGATCATAAAAAAGGGAAATAGGACCCACATGAACAAAAAATATTTATAGCTGACTCTTTTGTGTGGGCAAGGAATTGGATATTGAGGGGCTTCCCATCAATTGGGGATGGCTGAACAATTTTGTGGTATAAGAATGTAATGAAATGCTGTTGTTCTGTAAGAAACCATGAGCAGGCAGATTTCAGAGAAACCTGGAAGGACTTGCATGAACTGATGATGATGAGATGAACAGAACCAGAGAAGATTGTACATAGGTATCATCACATTAATGTGTTGAGTCAACTGTGATATGACTTGATTCTTCTCAGTAATACAATCATCCAAGATAGTTTCAAAGGACTCATGATGGAAAATGTTCGCCAAATCCAGAAAAAAAAAAAAGAAAGAACTGTGGAATATGGATGCAGAGTGATTCATACTATACTTTTGTTGTTTTGTGCTGGTTGTTTTCTTGTTTGAGGTTTTCTGTGTTGGTCTGATTCGTCTCTTATTAACATGCTATTGGTACTTATATAATCTATATCAGAGTAGTCGAGGCCTTGGGGAAGGGGGGGGAGGGAAAGGGAGGGAGGGAGAAAAATTTGAAACTAGAAATCTTATAAAAACAAATGTTGAAAACTATCTCTACCTGTAACTGGAAAATAATAAAATACTTTTATAATTGTAAAAAAAAGAAGAAAAGGAAAAAAAATGGTCTTGTCATATCATTGCACGGAATTCTGTCATTGTAGGTACTGTGATATGGAATGATGCTTATCGTCCAGAGATTTTATCAAGGGTAGAAGTAGTCCTACTTAATACATAATGATCCGCTACGTTTTCTAAGTTTAAACTAAAAACTGCAGGCTTTTTGTAGTATTCTAGAACAATGAAAAAGAAATTCTATTTACAGGGAAAATATGGCAAAATTCCATCATGTGATTCTATGAAATCAGGAATAAATAATTACCTTTTTCTCCTTGGAAATATTTTCAAATTCTTTTTAATATCATGTAATAAATTTCAAAGCTTTTTAGCCAAGAGAAAAAGGTGTTTTCTATGCCTTTGTATAAGGAATTAAATGTGTTCCAATTTCAGAAACCAATACAGTTATTAAGAGAATTGCTATCGTGTGTTGAGATGAGTTTAATAGTACCAAATAGTTACATTACTTTAAAATAAGATGAAGTGATATGACATGAGAATCTAAGTGACAGTATACTAGAATAAAAGAGATGCAATTTTAGACCAAAAAAAGAAAGAAAATAAAACTTGTTTATAGATAATTTCTTACTTTTTGGCATTGTTCTTAGTAATCATGTTCATAAGAAAAAAAACAGGTCATGAGGAAAGGCCAGTTTTTATCTGTGAAGAGGATCCTTCTATGACAAATTATACAATGCATCACCAAGTATTTTCAATTAGTGAATTGACTTCGGGTGGAAAGTGGAAGTAGTATATCTACAGATAAATATAAAAATAGTATTGAAAAGTAATGGATTAACTCATTAAGTATTCTATACTAATTTATCTGGAAAGGAAATATGTTTTTAAATCAAATAATTATTTTAAAATATACTGTCTATTTTAAGGGAATTTGGAGAGATTTTTTAAGATTTATGTATATTTAGTTCAGAATATTTTAGCAACTTAATAAGAACTTCTTATATAACTATAAACTATGATCTTATTGACTGTTGGAAACTCCCTCTCTAAAAAGTGAAAGTTCATTTGTATGATTTCTAATATCTTGTTCACCATAACCATCTTTAAGCATATGTGTTAAATTAGACTTAGCTTTTAGCAGTTATTTCTAAATAAAAATTTATAATAATTTAATAAGTTATTATAATAATAATAATTTATAATACTGGTTAAATCTATTGTTTATGGTAAAAAGCAGAGGTTTGTTTCAATTTTTGTATTAGTAGTAAATAATCATGGAATGAGCAAATAATTAATAAGAACTCTTATTTACTTAATACTTCAAGGTTTACAAAATGTGTTCCCTATAATTGCCCTATTAAGTAAATCATATAATTCTTTTATCCCACTTTGCTTGATAGCCATAGGGGCAGCTAGGCAGAGTTAAGTGACTAAGCGCAAGTCATTTAACCTCTGTTTGCCTTTTTTTGCTCAACTCTAAAATGGTAAATCACAGCACCTATGAGAATGCTGTAATGATCAGATGAGATATTTGTGTAAGTGGTGGTTTAACATGGGCTTTGGATCATTGTATTACTGAGAATTGTTGTCATTCAGTGTTTCCTCCCTCAAAAATATTACTGTAGTCCCCCTCTAAAGAAAGAACCTTATATGATGGAATGCGGACTGAATCATGCTATCTTTTCACTTCCATTATTTCTTCGTTTACTCAAGTTTTCCTTATGCAAAATGACTAATACAGAAAATGTTTTACAGAAATTATACATGCACGACCTTTATCTGATTGCTTGCTTCCTCAAGGAGGGGACAGGGGAGCGAGGGAAAGAGAGATAGAATTTGGAAAGCAAACCTTTAAATAAAAATATTTATTATTATTTTTAAAAGGAAGGAATATATAATCATCAACAATGTCCTGAAAATGGTTCAAAATGAAAATTTAAAATTTAAGAACCCCCAAATATACTTGATGAGATTTAAGGCGACAAACAACATAAAAAGATCACAATTTAATATTGGTGGGATATGGGGGGAAAGCCATCATATTCCCTCAATAGTCAAACATTCAAAAAAAAATCTAATTGTAAAATAAAATAAAATATAACAACAGAAACAATGGTGCTTGGGATGTAGTAGGTTCTATATAAATGCTTGTTCCCTTCCATTCCCCTACAGTGAGTGTGTGCTACAGGGCATAAGGGATTTTTCTCACTCAGAGACAACCCCACCATCATCACCCCCTCACAGTAGCTTTTGTCTTGTCAGGTTCAAAGTCTATCTGGCTGATATATTCTGGAATAACACAGAAAGTAAAAAAGGCACAAGTCTGTTATATAATCAAGTTGTCCCTCCTCTGGTATGACTAGGAAAATTTTCTAATGTTTGAATCACTTCTCTCAATCTCAACCATAGATTTAAGAGAGTCACTGCTATTGGTTAAGTAATCTAATACCAGTTGCAAGTAAAATAATAATTGAGATAAACATTTCACTAAGATATACAAAGCTGTACACAGGTCTTAGCCAGGTCACCTCATTGCTTTGGAAAACAAAGCCTTCTGCTTTAACTTCACTCTCACCAACTGCCAAAATTATTGCCACTGCAGATTCCTTCTAATTTCAGTTCTAGTATACTCTCTGTGTTTCTACCTTTCATTCCTAACCAATGTGCTCATTCACTTATCTCTCTCTTGTTTCAATCTCCCATAAAGTTGCTTCTAAATTTGGGCAAGAGTTCCTTCTTCAAGGTCACAGGAACTGCCCCCATCACGCCCCCAAATAGAGTAAATAATTTAAAGATTGTCTATGATTTAGTGATAGTCCTTCAAAAAGCTCTATCATACGACTTTCAGCAAGCCAGAGCTATAGTAGATTTTTTAAAAAAATGAATATCAGAGAAACCATAAAGCATGAACAAACTCACACAACTAGTAAGTAGAGATGCCAGAACTTAAAAGACAAGTCTTCTAGATTCTGTATTCTGTATTATATTTCTTTTCACTTACAAATATACATATACATTCATACACATATAATTATTCATTCATAATACATGTGCATATATGCATATATATATTGTTTAAATATTTCTACATGTATAATATATTTATATAATTTAATTAGGACTATCTATGTGTATATATGTATATGCAAACATACACATACATGTGTACACAAACATAGAAACATCTCCTTTATATTCATTTGACAATGATTTTTGGCTAAACTTCCTGGAAAGTATTCAGTCTTAGAATGAAGCAAGTAACTATTCTCTTTCCAAAACAAACATAGTAAAAGCAGCCTTAGTTTAAAGAACGTGTTGTTAGACATCTGTGTTACATTGTATATTATACAGAGCTGCCTAGTTTGTTGTGCATCTGGAGACAGAGTTGGTACTTTGGGGATACTTTCATTTCAATAGAATAGGGACTTTCTTGACTTCCTCTATCTCACACCTTTAAAATCACTCTAATTCTGATCCATTATTTTCATAAATTCTCCAAAAATGGAGATTCACCAAAATTGTAAAGTTTTTCTAATAACTTTCCTGCCCAAATTTATCACATTCTTATTAAATGACAATGATATGAGCACTAAACTATATAATAAATTATATTTTAATTATTCAATTGAAAGTGAAACAAATAAAAAAACAAGGCAGCAAAATTATATAGTAAAGAGAGTCCTTTATGTGAAATTCACAGAACTATAACTCATTTCAATCACTGCATAATTTTAAGAAAATTACAACCTCTCTGACTCCAAGTTCTGTCACTGAAAATGTTGATATTAAGACATAGTCTGAACTGAAGCTTTTCTGATAATCAGCAAATTTATGTTGTAAAATCACCTTCAAAGGAAAGCTTTCAGGGGCAAGATGGCAGCAAAAAGACAGGAAACAATGTTAAATCAAGCCTTTAAGCAGATTCTGGAGTGACAGAACATATAAAAATTTGGAGTGAAAAAAACATTTTTTTAGCTTCAGATAACTTAGAAGGACTTCAGGAAAGGTCTCTCTTAGGTAAAAAAAGGAGTGCAATCCAGAAAAGACTGTGTCCAGAAAAGCCAGTAGAAGGTTCTTAGTCATAGCAAGATTAGCAAACTAGAGCCCTCACACCTAGCTCAGCCGGGTAGTGGAACAGTAGGAAATCTGTGAGGTTACCAAGCCCAGCATAGAAAGCAAACTGCCAGCCCCAGAAGCCCTGGCACAATAGGCAAAACTAGGCCAGACCACCCCAGCACAGTGGAAAATTGGACAGCACCTGAGGACCTGGTACAGAAAGCCAGGGAACAGGCCCCAGTTTCCCAGCATAAGAAGATTGGAACAGTGCCTCCTGTGCTCCCGGAGCAGAGCTCAAATTTAAAAGTCACTAAGTAGAATAAAAAGCAAGCAAAAAACAAAAAAACAAAAACAAAAACAAAAAAACAGAAAAAGATCCCTGATGATAGAAAGCTACTATGTTCTTCTAAAGAACATATTATAGGATTCTGTTTTTTAATCCACTCTGCTTCATGCTTCTCTTTTATGGGAGAGTTCATCTCATTTGCATTCACAGTTTTGAATACTGTGTATTAGCCTCCATCCTATTTTGTCCCTGTGGATATTTTTCTCTCTCTTTGTCCCTTCTCACCATTGTTTGCTTCTGACTACCACCTCCTCAATCTGTCCTCCTTCTATAATACCCCTTCTCTTTTCTTTATCCTTTCCCCTCCTACTTCCCTGTAAGGTAGGTAAATTTCTATGTCCAACTGAGTGTGTGCTAATCCCTCTTTCAAGACAAATCAAAGGAGAATAAGGTTACGTTCCTTCTGCTGTAATAGGGTCTTTGGGAACCTCTTTATGCAATATAATTACCCTATTCTGCTTCCCCTTTCCTCTTCTCCCAGTATAATTCTTTTGTATCAAATTAACTTATACCCGCCACTATCCTGCCTCATGTATACCCTTCTAACTGACAGAATTAGAAGGTACAATTCTCAAGGGTTGCAAGTATCTTCTTCCTATGTATGGATATAAAACAGTTTAAAACTTAGTACATAATAAAGTATTTTTTCTCCTGTATACTTTTTATATGCTTCCTTTGAGTCTTGTATTTGAAGATCCAATTTTTCTGTTCAGCTCTGGTTTTTTCATTAGGAAAGTTTGGAAAGTACCCTTATTTCATTGAATATCCATATTTCTCCCTAAAATATTATGTTCAATTTTGCTGGGCAGTTGATTCTAGGTTGTAATCTGGAGCTCCTTTGCATTCCAGAATATCATATCCCAAGTTATCCAATCCCTTAATGTAGAAACAGATAGTCCTATATAATCCTGATTTTGTGGCTCCTTGATATTTCTTCCACCCTACCACCCCCCGGGTCCTTGCAGTATTTTCTTCTTTACTTGGTAATTCTGGAATTTGTCAACAATATTTCCTGGAGTTTTCATTTTGGGATTTCTCTCAGGAGGTGATCAGTGGATTCTTTCAATGATGATTTTACCCTCTAACATACAAAGGGCAGTGGGCCTTGATGATTTCTTGAAAGATATTGTACAGTATCTTTTTTGATCATGGTCTTCAGGTAATCTAATAATTCTTAAATTATCTCTCTCTAGATCTAGTTTCCAGGTCAGTTGTTTTTTCAGTGAAATATGTTACATTTTCTTCTATTTTTCATTCTTTGTGTTTTGTTTAACTGATTCTTGATGTCTCATAGTGTCATTAGCTTCCACTTATCCAATCCTAATTTTTAAGGAATTATTTTCTTCAGTGAGCTTTTGTACCATCTTTTCCACTTGGCCAGTTCTATTTTATTATTTTCTTTTTTAATAGTAAAAAAGGTTTAGTATAGTTTTGGGTTCCAGAGGGAGTGGGGTGATAGCCCTCACTTTGTCCTCCTAGGCTTAGTTGGTAAGCAATCAGATAGTTTATACATATGCAATTTTTGTAAAACAGTTCCATAGTATTCATTTTGTATAAGAAACTTTAATAAAAGAACAAAATGAAAGTGAGTGAAAAATAGCAATGCGTCAGTTGTGTACAATCAATATCAGTTCTTTGTGGGTTCATATCTAGACCTCAGACACTTGACACTTACTAGCTGTGTGACCCTTGGGCAAGTTGCTTAGACCCTCATTGTCCTACAAACACACACACACACACACACACACACACAACACACCAAAACAAGTGATACCCAGAGAACAGGGGTCACAGTCACAATAATGGCCAGGTTAGGCATAACAGAATGAAGAACATGACATAAACAATGAAATTGTTCTAAGAACCTGAACAAAACAATAAATGGCTTACCATCAGGAGTAAACATTGGCTTCTTTACTGAGAAAACAAGAAATATGTGCTTGCAACCTACATAGAATAATAATAAGGCACAGATGGTGTTTTCCCCCCATTGGTGGTAATACATAAATACACAATGTGATTAGAATGTCTTCATCAAAGTTATCAACAGTTATTGGTTCTGCTCATTTCACAATACATCATTTTATACATGTTTTTCCAGGTTTTTCTGAAGTCATCTTTCTTGTCATTTCTTACAGTACAATAATATTCTATCAACATCATATACCACAGAGTGTTTAGCCAATCCACAATTGATGGGCATTCCATTGATTTCCAATTCTTAGTCACCAGAAAAAGAGCTGCTATAAAATTTTTGTGCAAATAGGACTTTTTCTCTTTTAGGAGATGTCTTTGAGATATAAACCTAGCTGCCATATTGCTGGATCACAGGCTATGCACAATTATATAGCCCTTTATGCATAGTTCCAAATTGCTCTCCAGAATGGTTGGTTCTTTTCACAACTCCACCAACGTGCGTTACTGTCCCAGCTTACCCACGATCCCTTCCAATATATAATATTTTCCATTTTTGTTTTATTTTCCACTCTGATAGGTGTGAATTGATACCTCAGAGTTATTTTAATTTGCATTTCTCTGATCAGTAATGATCTAGAGCATTTGATATGATTAGTAATGGACTTCGATTTCTTTGTCTGAAACTGCCTGTTCATAACCTTTGACTATTTATCAATTGGGCAATGACTTCGATTTTTATAGACTTTGAATCAGTTCTCTTATATTTGTTAAATTGAGGCCTTTATCAGTGATACATGTTTCAAAAATTCTACTCCCAGTTTTCTACTTCCCTTGCAATCTTGGTTACATTAGTTTTGTTTGTGGAAAAGCTTTTTAATTTTATGTAATCAAAATAATCTCTTTTACATTTATTTTTTCTCTATATCTTCTTTGGTCATAAATTCTCCCCCTGCCCATAAATCTGAGATAAACAATTACATACTCCCTTAATTTGCTTATGCTATCATCCTTTCTGTGTAAATCAAGTACCATTTTGACCTTATTTTAGTATACAGTGCGAAATGTTGGTGTATATCTAATACCTGCCATACTGTTTTTCAGTTTTCCCAGCAGTTTTTGTCAAACAATGTGATTTTGTTCCAAAAGCTTGGATCTTTTTATATATCATATGCTAGATTACTATAATCATTTACTATAGTGTAATACCTATCTATTTTATTCCACGGAATTAATTACCTCTCTATTTCTTAGCCAGTACCAGATTGCTTTTTATAATTACTGCTTTATAATACAGTTTGAGATCTGGTACTGATAGACCACCTTCTTCTGCATTTCTTTCATTGATACCCATGATATCCTTGAAATTCTGTTTTTCCACATGAATTTTGTGATTAATTTTTCTAGCACTATAAAATATTTTTGTTAGCTTGATTGGTAGAGCTGTAAAGAAACAAATTAACTTAGGTAGGATTGTCATTTTTATTATATTGGGTTCTGCCTACTCATGAACAATTAATATTTTTCCAATTGTTTAGATATGACTTTCTGTGAAAAGTGTTTTGTACTTCTGGTAATATAGATGCTTTGTTTGCCTTGGCAGATAGACAATGAAATATTTTAGTTGGCCACAGTTATTTTAAATGAAATTTCTCTTTCTATTGTCGCTGGACTTTATTGGTAGTATATAGAAATTAGGTTTATTTTGTATCCTGTAACTTTGGTAAAGTTGTTCATAATATTAAATAGCTTTTTAGTTGATTTTCTAGGATTTTCTATGTGTAACATCATAATCTGCAAAGAGTGATAGTTTTGTTTTCTCATTACCTATTCTAATTCCTTTGATTTCTTTTTCATCTCTTATTTTTATAACTAACATTTCTAGTGCAATATTAAATAATAGAGATGATAATGGGCATCCTGGCTTAACCCCTCATTGTATTGGGCAAGCTATTATGTTATCCATATTACAGATAATGATTCCTGATGGTTTTAGATAAATAGAACTTATCATTTTAAGGTAAGCTCCTTTTATTCCTATGCTCTCTAGTGCTTTTAGTAGGAATGTGTGTTATATTTTGCCAAAGGCCTTTTCTACATCTATTGAGATAATCATATGATTTCTGTTGCTTTTGTTATTGATATGGTCTATTTTGCTGATAGTTTTCCTACTATTGAACCAACCCTATTTTCACGGTATAAATTCCACCTGGTCATAGTGTATGATCCTTGTGACATATTGCTGTAATTGTTTTGATAGTATTTTATTTAAAATGCTTACATCAATATTCATTAGGGAGATCGGTCTCTAATTTTCTTTCTCTATTTTGGCCCTTCCTGGTTTGGCTATTAGCAACATATTTGTCTCATAAGAGGAATTTGGTAGGAGTCATTCTTCATTTATTTTTTCCAAGTTATGTATATAGTATTGGGATTAACTGTTCTTTAAATGTTTGGCAGAATTCACTTGTGAATCCATGTGGTCCTGGAGATTTTTTTCTTAGGAAGTTCATTGATGGTTTGATCAATGGGTTTTTCTAAAATTGGGTTATTTAAATACTTTATTTCTTCTTCTGATATTCTGGGTAATTTATATTTTTATAGAGATATTCATCCATTTCATTCGGATTGTCAAATTTATTGACATATAATTGGGCAAAATTGTTCCTAATAATTGTCTTACTTTTCTCTTCATTGGTGGTGAGTTCACCCCATTGATTTTTGATACTTGTAATTTGTTTTTCTTCTTTCCTTTTTTTGATCAAATTAACCAGTGGTTTATCTATTTTATTGTGGTTTTTTTCATAAAACAAGCTGCTATTTTTATTTTTTAATACAATGGTTTTCTTAATTTAAAATTCATTAATCTCTCCTTTGATTTAGGATTTCCAATTTGTTGTTTAGCTGGGGATTTTTAATTTGTTTATTTTCTAGGTTTTTTAGTTGCATGCCCAAATCACTGATCTGTCTGTTCTCTATTTTGTTGATGTAAGTAGTTATGAATATAAATTTTCCCCAAAGAACTACTTTGGCTGCATCCCATAAAATTTGATATGTTGTCTCATCATTGTCATTTTCTTTAATGAAATCATTGATTATTTCTATGATTTGTTCTTTGACCCACCTGTTTTTTAGGATCAGATTATTTAATTTGAAATTGGTTTTTAATCTCTCTTTCAATTGTACATTTCTGTATGTAATTTTTATTGTATTATGATCTGAAAAAGATGTTTTTACTATTTCTGCTTTTCTGCATCTGGTTGTAAAATTTTTATGCCCTAATACATGGTCAATTTTCACTTAGATCCCATGTACTGCTGAAAAGAAGGCATTTTCCTTTCTATTCCCATTCAATTTTCTCCAAAGATCTTCGTATCTAATTTTTCCTTTTTTTTTTTTGTGGCATAATGGGGGTTAAGTGACTTGCCCAGGGTCACACAGCTAGTAAGTGTCAAGTGTCTAAGGTCGGATTTGAACTCAGGTACTCATAAATACAAGGCTGGTGCTTTATCCACTGTACCACCTAGTTGCCCCTGTATCTAATTTTTCAAAAAAAAATACTCATTTCCTTAACTTTCTTGTTTATTTTTTTATTTAGATTTATCCAGTTCTGAGAGGGGAAGGTCCAAGTTTCCCACTAGGATAATTTTATTATACATTTCCTCCTGTAACTCATTCAATTTCTCCTTCAAAAAATTAGATGCTATACTGTTTGGTGAATATATGCTAAATATTGATATGACTTCATTGTCTATGGTACCTTACAGCAAGATACAGTTTTTTAATTAGATCTATTTCTGCTTTTGTTTTGTCTGAAATCATAATTGCAACCCCTGCTTTCTTTGCTTCAGCTAAAGCATAATAGTTTCAGTTTGAGCCCCTTACATGTACTCTGTGTTTATATCTTTACTTTAGATGTTTTTCTTGTAAAAACATATTGTAGGATTTTGATTTTTAAATAATTCTGGTATCCACTTCTGCTTAATGGGTGAGTTCATCCCATTCACATGTATAGTTATGATGACTCACTGTTTATTTCTCTCCATGCTATTTTCACCTGTTTATAACCCCCCCCACCTCGCTCTGACCCCCCCAACTGTCTCCCTTCTCACAATTGTTTAACTTATGATCACCACCTTCCCCAGTATGCCCTCCCTTGTATCATTCCCCCTCCCCCTTCTATTATCACTGTCCCTTTTAAAACTTCCTTATAGTGTGTGAAAGATATCTATATCCAACTGAATGTGTTTGTTATTCCTTCTTTGAGCCAGCTTTGATGAGAATAAAATTTAAACTTTGCCCATGACTCCCATGTTCCACTCCATTAACATAGTTCTTTTATGCCTCTTTGTGTGTATGTGTGTGTGACAATTCATGCCATTCAATTTCTCCCCTCCTTCTTCTTCCATGCAATTTATTTTTATCCATTTATTTTGTTTTCTGAGGTGGCATTCCATCAATGTTACCTTATTCTTATAGTAAATTTAAGACTTATAAATATTATCATCCCTTCAATATTACCTTATGACCACATCCTCTCTCTACATATACTCCTAATTGCTCTAATAATTGCTATTACAATAAAATTATTAATACTTACAACTATTATTTTATCATATAGAACTAGAAACAGTTTAACCTTATTGAATTTCTTATACTTTTTTCTTGTTTCTTTTTTTTACCTTTTTATGTTTCTCTTGAGTCTTTATTTGGAGTTTTTTTTTTTATTCAACTCTGGCCTTTTAATGAGAAATGCTAGAAAGTCCTCTATTTTGTTAAATGTAATTTTTTTCCCCTAAAAGAAAATATTCAGTTTTGCTGGGTAGCTGATTTTTGGTTGCAAACCTAACTCCTTTGCCTTCTGGTATATTATATTCTAAACCCTGATCATTCTTTAATGTGGAAGCTGGTAAATCCTAGGTAGTTCTGACTGTAGATCCACAGTATTTAGATTGTTTCTTTTTGGCTACTTGCAGTACTTTTTCTTTGATCTGTGAGCTTTGAAATTGTTATATGGTATTTCATGGAGTTTTCATTTTGGCATCTCTTTTAGGTGGTGATTGGTAGATCCTTTCAATTTTGATTTTGCCCTCAGATTCTAATATTTCAGGGCAGTTTTGTTAGATAATTTCTTGAAAGATATAATCCAGGGTTTTTGTTGTTCTTGTTGTTGTTGTTTGTTTGTTTGTTTTTTGGTCAAGTCTTTCAGGTAGTTCAATAATTCTTATATTATCTCTCCTGGATCTATTTTCTAGGTCAGTTGTTTTTCAATGAGATATTTCACATTTTATTCTATTTTTTCTTTTTTGATTTTGTTTTTATTATATCTTGTTGTCTCATAAAGTCATTAGTTTCCATTTGTTCAATTCTAATTTTTAAAGAATTATTTTCTTCAGTGAACTTTTGTACTTCCTTTCCCTTTTGGTTAAATCTGGTTTTTAGATAGTTATTTTCCTCAGTAAATTTTTTGTATTTATTTTTCATGGTTCTCTTGCATTATTTTTATTTCTTTCCACAATTGTTTTTCTACTTCTCTAATTTGATTTTAAAACTCCCTTTTAAATTTTTCCAGGAATTCTTACTGAGCCTGAAACCAATTTACATTGTTCATTGAAGCGTCTCCTGTAGTTATTTTATTACTATTGTCCTCCTCTTTGTTTATACCTTGATTTTCCCTATAATCATAGTCAAGATTTTTGTTGCTGTTTTTTGCTCATTTTGTGCCTTGATATTTTTATTCAAGTTGAGCTCTCTTCCTAAAATGTCCCAAAGTTTGTTTTGAGGCTCTGGGTCTTATTGGAGGTTTTCACTGGGCTTCAGGGCTTAGCTGCTTGCATTTTCTGGGTTGCTAAATTTAACAAAGTCTTTCTGCTGGCTGGCCCTGGAGGAGTGATCTTGTTGGTCTGCCCCACAAGTGGTGCAATGTTGCTGGATTACTCTGTTAGTAGGGCCTCTCTGTTAGCAGGTCATGAAGGAGCAATTATGTTTCCAATCTGCCCAAGTGTGTGTGTGTGTGTGTGTGTGTGTGTGTGTGTGTAGGGGGTTGGGTCCTGCTGCTGGGTTATTATGGTAACCAGTCACTCTGCTACAAGACCCTGGAAGGGTAATTTTGTTGTAATCTGCTGAGTACCTGGAGCTGGTTTTCCCTGTAAACAGTCTCTCTGCTGGGAGGTCACAGGGGTGGGAACTTGCTGTTGACCTGCTTTGGTGGGGCTTCACTACTGGTCAGCAGTGGAGACAAAGCCAACCTGGTGGTTTATGCTAACTTTGGACTACCTGGTGAAGGTGCCTGCTATGCTGCCCAGACTGCTCACCTTACCAGGGAGCTGCTGGTTTGCAGATGAAGAATCACTGGTGGCTTGCCCTAGACTCAGAGAGCCTGCTTCAGGTCCCCTGCTGTTCACTCAGAACTGACATAGACTGAAATGAATTTATCAAAGAACACAAGTTATAGAATAACAACAAACAATTTTGACAACTGTAAGGAATATGATTAATGCAAAGACCATTCTTAATTCCAAAGGACTGATCAAATATGCTCTCCATCTTTTGACAGAAAAGTGAGGTATTTATGGTGAATAATGGGACATATCTTTTGAACGCAGTGAATCAGGGAATTATATTTTGTATATTTGTTAGAAGAAATTTTTTTTCTTTCTCTTTTTAAATGGGGTGGGGGAGAAAATAGAGATTTCTGTACATTTTTTAAAAACTTTAAAGAATATATGATGAAAAACCTTTTCATTGTATTTCATTAACATTAATCATGGTCCACACTAGACTATTTGCTAGTAGAAATGAAAAGAAGTGATATGATTTGGAGATTAATTGGAAATGTAATGAGAGAGAAAGGTAAAAGGGAAAGATAACTCTAAGATTTCATGCTTGGGTGACTGGGGAAATTGTGCTACCATTAAAAGAAATGAAGAAATTAGGAGGAGTGATACATTTATGGAAATGGTGAATTTGTTGTGATGGCAGAACATATAATTGGAAATAAACAGTAAGAATTGTGAGACCTGGAAGTAGGGGAGATGTTAGGACAGAAAATATAGTTTGGGATTATAACAAGTTGATAACCGAAGCTATGAGAGTAATAAAAGGTTTTTTAAAAATTTATTTGTTTTTATTTTGTTTGCTGATTTGGGGATACACAGTATAGACAGCAAAAAGAGAAGAGAACCAAGGATAACACCTTGGAGGATTCACATATTTGGTCGGCAAGAGGAAGGCAGTATAGTAAAAAAAAAAAAAAAAAAAACGGAAAAGGACTAATCAGGATGATTGAGGAAAACCAAGAGAGTACAAGGTCACAATATATGGGAAAAGATATTCTGAAGGAAAGGAGCAGTCAACAGTACCAAATGCAATCATAAAAATTGAGAAGATATATAGGTATATACACATACACACGTATTTGTGTATACATATATATATATACATATACACATATTCAATTATATATGTGTATAAGTGTATACATATATGTATATATTATATATATTATATATATACACACATATGTATATTTTTTCACATTTTTCATCTATCTCTATCTATCTATCTATCTCTATCCAAAGTCCTAGGATCTGGTGACAAGGGGTCCATTAGTAACTTTGGAGTGATTTCAATGGAGAGATTGAGGTAGAAATCAGATGTCGAGGGGATTATAGATGAATAGGCAAAGAGTACAGATTTCTTTTTTATTATTCTAGAAATTTGGAAGTGAAGAAGAAAGAAGTATATGGTAGTTTGAAAATATGAGTTGATACTATTTTAAGGTCCTGTACTTAAGATGCAAAAGATGTCAGAATGAGTTCAATTTCTGTCCTTCCTTTTTGAATGTAATGGCTAGGAAAGAAGGCTATCAGGTAGAAGGTTAAAGTAAAAGGACTGAATAATCAAATGAGATGCTAAAACCTCAAGCCTTTTCTGCTACCAAACAGTGATTTCTTGTAGCTATATTATCTAATGGCTATTTAATGTCCCTACATATTTATTTTTTTGAGGTAATGTATCTTTGTTTAGCTAAGATAATTGGAGTCAAAGCAAAAAGATGCATGATGACATGTCATTTCCTGTTTAGACCTTAAACTCTATTTTTTCTCCTCTATACATGACCAACAAAGTCCAGCAGCAAGAGATAGAAAGAGAAATTCCATTTAAAGTAATGGTAGATAATATAAAATACTTGGGATTCTACTTGCCAAGACAAACACAGGAACTCTATGAACACAATTACCAAACACTTTTCAAACAAATCAAATCAGATCTAAAAAATGGGAAAGATATCAATAGCTCATGGATAGGCAGAGCTAATATAGTAAAAATGACAATTCTACCTAAATTAATTTATTTCTTCAGTACCATACCAATCAGACTACCGAAAATTATTTTATAGAGCTAGAAAAAATAATAACAAAATTCATCTGGAAAAACAAAAAGTCAAGAATATCAAGGGAAATAATGAAAAAAAAATGCACAGGAAGGTGGGTAAGCTATACCAAATCAGGAGCTTTACAATAAAGCGGCAGTCATAAAAACTATCTGGTACTGGCTAAGAAATAGAGTAGATCAATGGAATAGGCTAGGCTCAGGAGACACAGTAGTAAAAGACACTAGTAATGTAGTGTTTGATAAACCCAAAGACTCCAGCTATTGGGATAGGAACTCAGTATTTGACAAAAACTGCTGGGAAAACTGGAAGATAGTATGGCAGAAATTAGGCATAGACCAACATCTTACACCTTATACTAAAATAAGGTCAAAAAGGATACATGATTTAGACATAAGAGGTGATACCATAGGTAAATTAGGAGAGGAAGGAATAGTCTACCTTTCAGATCTTTGGAAAAGAGAACAGTTTATGACCAAACAAGAGATAGAGAATATTATGAAATGCAAAATGGATGATTTTAATTACACTAAATTAAAAAGTTTCTGTACAAACAGAAGCAATACACCCAAAATTAGAAAGGAGACAGAAAGCTGGGAAACAATTTTTATAGCCAGGACTTGTGATAAAGGCCTCATTTCTAAAATATATAGGGAACTAAATCAAATTTATAAGAATCCAAGTAATTCCCCAATTGAGAAATGATCAAAGGATATGAACAGGCAGTTTTCTGATGAGGAAATCAAAGCTGTCTATTCCCATATGAAAAAGTGCTCTAAATCACTATTGATTAGAGAGATGCAAATTAAAACAACTCTGAGGTACCACATCTTCTTTAATGTCATTTCAATTAACAAAACCCTAGCTATTTCTGATGTGAACTATTTGACAATGTCAAAGCCTTTTGTGAGGAAAACTTTCTTTTCTGGGTCTTCAGTAATTGTGACTAATGAGGATGTAAAGTTTAGAGCCGTAAGCAGCAGAGGAAGTGGGTATATCATATATCCCCAAGAAATGCATGCATTCCTGGATGATAGTGACTAGGATCAGGCTGAAGGTAGGAAACATTTTTAGATGTCAGGATCAATGAGAACATATTTAAGGGAGGGAAGGACAGAATACATTGACATAAAAAAGGAAAGAGGCAGAGAGAGAATGAATGTGGAGAAAGAATAAAGCAGATTTTTATCCTCTAATCCCTATCACAAGATCCTTCCCCTCATTTCTTTTTGGTGGAGTACTAGAGAGTCACAATCTTCTCATCCATTCTACTTCATGAATCCACCCTCCACATACAATGCTCTCACTTCATATGTCATATGTCTCATTATAATATAAAATCTCCTAGGAGTGTGTGAGTTAATATTAATAGGTCTATCAAGCAAAAGCAGTTTAGGGTAGGGGTCTACTCCAGGTCAATTCTAGGGGGCAGTTCTGCTAATTTTGGCTCCCATCCCTATTTTGTGGTCTGCAGTTCTGTCCCTGCTCTATACTGATTGGCTGAAGACCTGTTGTTATACCACAGGAGAAAGGTCTTTCTATAGGTCTTTTGGATTGAGGAGAAAACAATTTACAATCTTTTTTTCCATCAATTAAAAAAAGAAAAAGAAAAAAGAAAAAACTTCAGATCCCACCTACTTCGCTTAGGTGAAATAAGGAAATTTGTAAAGCTATCTGGGCCTAAGTTTCATCATCTTTAATATTTGTTCCAAAATCAATTCCGGATTACCATCTGGTAAATATAATTTCTCTAGCTTCTATATAGAAAAAGATAATCATAGAAATATTAGCATGCCAACAATAGAAGTCTGAGAGGTTATTTAGTCAAACCCCAACCTGATATATGATTTCAGCCTACAACATCACCAATTCATAGTCATTCAGGTTTCCCCATTAAATATTGGGAAAACATACTACCTTGTAAGATAACTCATTACATTTGTGTACAATTCTAATATTGAAAAATATGTTTCTTATACTGACCCCCCATATTCCCCTTTTTGCTATATACCAAGTGGTTATAATCAGGTCTACTTCCTGGAAGAACAAAAATAGGTTCTTTTCAACTTTCACATGACAGCTTCTCAGATGTATATGAATAACTATAATGTCCTCTTTATGCATTTTGTTCTCTAGATTAAATATCTCTAATCTCATCAATGGAAACTCATTTCACCTGGTTTTAATTCCATTTACATTTTAGCTGCCTGGATAATCTGTAGTTAATCAGTGTTTCTCTAACAAGGTCTCAATTCCTAGGTAATCCCATAGTGCATGTGGACAATTATGAAAGATTGTGCTCAGCTGATGTGAATAAGAATAGAGAAAGAAAGCATGTAAGACAAATGTTTGCATGAACACTGGTAGAATGTGATAACAAGGAAGTGAGGGAGAGGGGGAAATCCAAGGTAACAGCAGTCAACAATTTTAATGAGTCACTGGGTGAATGATGGAACAACTACAAAAGTAGCAAAGCCAGAATGAGGTAGCATGTTTTGAGAGAAAGATGAATTTATTTGGGGATACGTTGAGTTTGAGGTGCAGATGAAATATCTGGGTAGAGATTTACTATATAGGTGGTTTAAATAGTACATCTGAAGCTCAGAAGATATATATATATATATGTATGCATATATACACACATATATGTAGAGAAATTTAGATATACACATATATGTGTATAGACACATATGTGTGTTTATATATACACACATAAATTCATACATATATGTAGAGGGAGAGAGAGAGTGACAGAGAGACACAAAGAGAGAGACAGAGAAAGATTTTTTGCCAGGAGGGGAGTCATCTACATAGAGACAAAATCAAGAGCTTCATCATGAACTTTATGGCAGTTAGCTTGCACAATCAATAGAGAGCTAAGGCAAGAATCAGGAAGACCTAAATTTAAATGTATCCTCAGACAGATATTAGCTTTGTGACCTTGTACAAGTTACTTAACTTGTCTGCTTCAGTTTCCTCAAATGTAAAATGGAGATAATAGCACCTAGATCCCAGAGTTGTGAGGATGAAGTGAGAGATTTGTCAAGTACTGAATACAGTGTCTGACATATAGTACCTGCGTGATAAATGCTTATTGCTTTTCATCATTTCATATATAAAGTGGCACACTTCTGCAATCATAACAGTAATGCTGTTAACAAAGTTGTTGATCTGTGTGAGAACTCTGATGAAAAATTTTGCTACTGAAAATAAGTTTTCAATAACTCCATGCAATAAATGACTGAGTCTTTAGTGAAGCAAGAAAAATGAGGGGTCTTATTGTGGCATATGTTTGGGGCCTAAAGATTATTATGAACTCAGAAGTTTTCAGGGTCATCTATCTATCTTATTAAAATCAATCCATTTAAGCATTCTAGGATTTTGACAACTAGCATCATTTTTAAAATATCCATTTCCATTTATTGCATCTACATTAAGCATGGTGTTGTGGATAAATTAGGCATTATCCTTACCTTCCAAGAGGTTACTAGCTAATAGGAGGTAGGAATGTGATATGTACAAACATGTCCTAAAAAAATTTCAGGTTAAATTTGTGAAGAAAAAAATTAATGATTTATGGAATATTTGGGGAAGAATTCAGAAAATATGTAGAATCGTAGACTTGAAGAAGGGAGTGATTTCAAGATGTGGAAAAAGGGAAGAATGTGAGGAATGGTGTATGGAAATACTATAAAAAGGACATGAAGATGGAAGTGGACAGGAAGGGAAAAAGTAGCTCACAGAAGCTCACCTACATACTTTTAAAATAATTTAAATCCTAATAATGAATTCATTGGAAGCTTTTGTTTTTAATTGTAGTCATTTTCAAATAAACATCTATCATTCATTCATCCATTTTGTACTTTGCAGGATCCCTTTCACTTTTTTTTTTTTAATAAGCCAGGTTGGAACTGTTGTAACTGTAAGCAGTGGCTTTTTAACCTTATCATTGGGCTAAGAAGTACACAACATGACTAAACACAGTTTATTCTAAGTAATCACTCCTGCCTATTTTTCATGTTTTTGTGCATAATGTTGTTCCATGGTTATCATACCCATTTCTTCCCAAATCTCTTCTAGAAGAAAGAATTCATGGGAGGCAGAGCCAAAATGGCAGAAGAAAGGCAGTCACTTGCCTGAGCTCTCCTCAAGACCTCTCCAAATACTTTCAAGTCATGCCATAAGAATTCCTGGAGCAAGATAACCTACAAAAAAGACAGGGTGAAATCATTTTCCAGACAAGGACAACTTAGAAGGTTGGCAAGAAAGGTCTGTTCTACCAGGCTGAGAGTGAAGTGCAGAATCAAACCCAGCCTCAGCAAACCCAGAGCAGGCCTTGGGAGCCTCTGAATCAGCAGTAGGCAGCCACAACTGCTTCTGGAACTCTTATCCCAAAGAGGGTAAGGGGGTTGAAAAATTGGCCAGAAGGAGATTAAAGGGATCTCTTTGCTAACACTGAGTCAGGACTCTGTTGTTTTGCCCATACTCCCATTCACCTCACAATCTTGGGTGACAGTCCCAGGCCAGGGAGCACAAGCACACTGGAGTTTGTGGCCACAATGGAGCAGGACGTTGTTCTTAGTTCTTAGTTCTAGGGCAGAAAAGCAGGCCTGTGATTGCTTGCAGACCAGCTCACAGGCCAGGAGAGTAGTAAACAGACCTCTCCTTAAATCATACTGCCTTGGAACACCTAGAAGAAAGAATTCATGATTTATAAATGGGATTGGTTGGAGTAGTTTTTAAACCTTTGGCATTTGGGACATCTTGATATAAAATTTTATTCTTCAATGTGTTATTTGCTGCTGTCTTCCACATCTTCCACACAATCCATAATAAAATATAAGTGTATATGTTGAACTGGTCTCATAACAGAAATTCTTCAGCTTTTCATTCTCTGCATCCCATGTTGTTACATTGGCATCTAGGTGGTACATCGGACAGATCACTGGGTCTGGAGTCAGGAAGATGAGTTCAAATCAATTCTCAAATATTTACAACTATGTGACCCTGATTACTTATCCTGTCTCTGCCTCTGTATCTTCATCTGTAAAATGGGAATAATAATAACACCTACCTCCCTGGGCAGTGGAGATGACTAATTGAGATAATATTTGTAAATTATTTAGTACAGCGTCTAGCATATTGTAGACACCATATTAATGTCAGCTATTAATAGTATAATCTTTAATTATCTTCCAGGAGGCCTATACTTATCACCAGCACTGAAGAGGTAAAATGACCTATTGCCACATGGCATAGTCTTTCTTGTTGCATTTATATATCCCTTGAAAGCATTTCTGTCAACTCCTTTATTTGCCTTATCAAAGGGAAATCTTTGAGGTATCTTTAATATTTTTGGGAGGGATTTATATCTTCTGGTAACAGTTACAGTGGAAAATATTAGATATGGATTGGGTACATTAATCATTAGTATTGAGGAATATTATTTTATCTTATCATATAATGTTTTAAAGGGCATAAAATAGGAAGTTTAATCATATGCCATTTGGTAAGAGCTGGGGCACAGTAGGATGGGAAAGGGTAAATGTATGAAAAAAGTCTTTAAAAAATTAACCCAGAGTATAGCTATGAAGGAAAACAGTGAAATAATAGCTGACCAGGTTCAAAAAGTGACCGCTTTGCATTGGATTTTTTAAAAATTTGTTGCTATCTTTGTAATTTTGATTAATGGATGTTGAACTTCACAAGTGTAATCATGTTTTTTGTTCTTAGTCTGAATCATACTAGTTTCATTTTTAGTTACAATCAAGCAAAGATTTCAAAAATCTATTTACAAATGACAGTTATTTTCAGATATTGTGTATTATTGGATAATAAGCTACTCTACAAATTATAGGCAAAGTGCTTCCACAGTTTTCTATTAGTGTAGCAGATTGATCATACTTAAATAGAAATGAAAGAAATAAGAACGGAAATGTTTCTTGACAAAATTGTACTTTTTTATAGGAGGATTTATATGTAGGTAGCTTCATTGAGAGAAAAGAACAATAAATTTAGAGTCAAAATACATGATTTGGAGACCTGGGTTCTGTCACTAATTACTCTGATGATCCTACATAACTCACTTTATCTTTCCAATCTTTATTCTTCTCATCTATAAAAAAGATGAGGCACTATTTGGAATATTCCTTTACACCAAATCTTCTTAAACTGTGGGTTGCAACACCATATGGGGGTCACATAACTAAATGTGGGGATTGCAAAAAAGTTGGCAACAGTAAAAGGTTATGTATACCTATTTTATATATGAATATACCTGGGGCCACGTAAATATTTTTTGGGCAAGAAAGAGTCACTAATAAAAGAAATTTAAGAAGCCCTGCTCTATACTAGAGGCCATGAAATCTAATTAACTGTCTTTAATAATTGGAATAAGTGTATGAAGAGACTGAAAAACTAACACAATGTTAGAAGTGACCCCAAATCTGTGTAAAGATTTAAGAGGATAGAAGAATACAATGCAGAAAAGAAAGGGAAGGAGAAATGTTCTTCTAAACTTGAGGGGTTAATAGAGTGGAACTGAAAATTTTAAGGAGGAAGCGAGTTCTCTTCCTCCGTGAGGTGTTAATGAGATTACCTGGTGAGAACCTATCTAGAAATGCTCAAAAAAAGGGGAAATAGCTGGTGATTCCTCAGAGTGGTGATAAAGTGTCCATATGTCTACTGGGCATAAACAATTAGGAAGTATGCCTTATTAGTGCATTTATCTTGAATGCAGTAATAGTCTTTGTTTTGATCATGGTTACATGGCTGATCTACTACATCATTCAGAGCCTGAAGGGTCAGACAAACAATCCATTAAAACATATCCAACAACATCCAGAAATAAAGCAAAGCCACCTGAAAAGAAACTGAAAGTATTTGTTAAGGATGTTTACTTGGGTTTTAGGAGCTCTTTAGTCATATTCTTAAAACTATATTTATACTCTCCTAAACCAAATGGCCCATAACTTGGTTCCAAATCAATCCGCCTATGGGCAAAGTTCACTAAAGTGCTTAGCATAGTGCCTGGCACACAGTAAGCTCTTAGTGTTTGTTGATGATTGACTGATCAAACAGCATCAGATCTGTTAGAAAGGATCTTGGCTCAGAACAGCAATTAGTGTTTTGGAAGTGTGCAAGTAACCACAATCCTTCCCAATTCCATAAAGTGTTCTGGCTCACAATAAGCTTCATGTTAAGCACAATGACCAATTTGTACAGGATAGCTAATCCTCAAGGTGAAAGTTAGAGGTCACCTAATTTAATGGTTATCTGAATAAGAATATCATCTGCTAAATTGCAAATGATTGGTCATCCACTGTTACCTCAGAGAACTCTAGTGAACAGCAACTTACCACTTCTCATGGTTGCATTTCACCAATTTTAGATAGCTTTAATTTTATTTTTCTCTTACTTACATTGAGATTAAACCAAATTATCTTCATTTTTGCCCATTTTCAAGTTCTATCCCTTGCAAAAATGAGATAAGTACTAATCTTCTTTCCACATAGCAGATATTTAAATGCTTGAGTAGACCTCTGGTATCTCTCTTAAGCCTTCCTCTCTCTAAGTTACACACCTCCAGTTGTTTCAATTTTATGGTGTGGTCTTCAGAACTTTCAGCATTGTTATTCTGTGGATTGTCTCTAACTTGCAAATGTCCTTCCTTTTGTGATGGTAAACCTCATCACATTCTTCCATATTTGGTATGAGCAGAGCAGACTAAAGAAGGATTAATAATTTACTTGTCCTACATGTTGTGCATTTCATATGTCCTGGGATAATACTGTTTTCATTGGTATTTTATATTGTTTATTCATATTAAGTTTTCATTCAAATATATCTCCAATATATTTTTCAAGGAAATTGTCATGTATCTACTCTAACTTAAATTACAAAAATTTGAATTTTTAAACTCAAGTTTAAATTCTGGTTTCAAAATGTAGTAGAAAACCAAGAACATATCATTACATCTGACTTTGAATCCTTGAAAAATTTCAGAATCTATTATTAAAGAAATATTTGCTGAATAACCAGAAGAAGACATAGTGATCACAAAGAGCCAGCATGGCATCAGCAAGAATAGGATTTAAACTATTTGAACTGCTGAACCCAAGGTTCAGTGGTTTATGTTATTAGTGGTTTAATGACAATAATCTTGGAGGGATTATCCAGTGAATTTGTGCTTGGTGTTTTAATATTAATATGTTTTATACACACATATGCATATGTGCATATATGTACATTTATGTTTTTATCAGTGGATAATGGCATAGACAGCCTCATCAAATTCAAATGATATAAATATTTGATAAATCATGAAAGAATAAAAATTCTAAAATAGTTTGACAGGCCAAATTGACTATAAAATGAAATTTAAAAGTCATAATGCAATCTCTGTCTCAAAAGCCCATTGGTAGGGGACTCTATTTTTTTTTCTTTCTTGGTGGGGCAATGAGGGTTACTAGCTTGACACAGCTAGTAAGTGTCAAGTGTCTGAGGCTGGATTTGAATTCAGGTCTTCCTCAAACCAGGGCCGGTGCTTTATCCACTGAACCACCTAGCTGCTCCTCTCTTTATTTGTTGAGATGAAGGTCCTACCCTATGTAGGACCCTATTTAAGGCAGACTTGATAGGAGGCAAAAGAACTCCAGACTGATTCAGTCTCCTTTTAGGACTCTTCAAATACAAGTCACCTTTGGGGGACCCTACAAGGTGTGATTCTTCTTTAAGCCTCAAGTCTCTTAGGTACTCATGTTTTCTATCTTTGAGAGGGAAAAAGGAAGGAGGCAGCTGCACTATAAACTTCTCAATGAAAAGAATCTGAGAAGATATGAGTAGAGCTGGCTGTCTTTCTTATTTCTTCATTCTGATCTTGTTGATCAGACTAGAGACTTCAAGAAGTTTATCCCTTGGGTTAGATCCAGGACAATATTTCTTGGTTAAGCTGAATTATCTTGCTCAATGAGAGAATTCTTTCATTATGTATTATCTGATATATATTCTCATACATATACCTTCTGTGATTTCTGTTTTTTCTATGATTTGGATAAGTGAGTTTGTTTCGTATTAGATGGGAAAGGGGTCAAGCTTTGGATAAAGAGCATGGGATCCCTTTTCCCTCCTAAATAACAAAATTATCAGAAATTAGAGAAAACCCAATCATATCCCTTAGATCAATAACATTTAAGGGAATAGATAGATAAACATCTAGCCTAGTAACCCCACTCTGAGGAAAGCAGAGTGGCCTCTGGCTCCAACTTCTTGTTTCCTCTTTGATCAGGAATGAAAATCTCCCTTGGAAAAGTTTCAGAGAAGAGACTCTCTCTCTCTCTCTCTCTCTCTCTCTCTCTCTCTCTCTCTCTTTATATATATATATATATATATATATATATTCTGCCTCCCTTTGAACTAAACAATGACAATTATTGTCACCTTTGAAACCCACTCCCTTTCCTTACATAAATTTAAAATATTATATCTTTGTTCAAAAATCAACTTCATGGGGCAGCTAGGTGGCACAGTGGATATGGCACCGGCCCTGGAATCAGGAGTACCTGAGTTCAAATCCGGCCTCAGACACTTTACACACTTACTAGCTCTGTGACCCTGGGCAAGTCACTTAACCCCAGTTGCCTCACTAAAAAAAAAAAAATCAACTTCATAAGTACAAGATGTGATGTTTTCCAAAAACTATTGTTATCCCCAAGTTTGCAAGGTCAGTATGACTCTTTTATGTGATATGGCAGCAAAGAACATGAATTTGTTGCTACATTAAGATAGGAATAAGGAGATGATTCAATGCTAAACTTTGCCCTGATCAGAACACAACTATTTGTATTGTGTTCTGTACACTACATTTTAGAAAGAATATTTATAAAATAAAGATTATACAGAGGAGGATGATAAGGATGATAAAGTTCTTCAATATCATGACATATGTGGACTAGAAAAGGGAACTGGGGGGTATTTAGCCTGGAGAGAAGAAAAGACTTAGGGTAAGGGGATATATTGTCTTCAATTAAAGGATTGTGATGTAAAAAAAAAAAAAGATAGATTTGTTCTGTTAGCAAAACTGGTAAAACAGATGGAAGTTTTAGAGGCAAATTGAGCCTTAATGGAAAGAATGAGGCTTAACCTAACAATTAGAGCCATTTGGAATTGTAATAGGCTGACTCAGGGAGGTCTTATTCTCACTGCAGGTCTTCAAGCAAAAGCCATAGGACCATTTAAGACTGTATCCTTTTTTAGTTATGGATTGGACTAGAAAGTCTCAGAGATACCATATAACTGTAAAATTATGTGATTCACTGACATTGCATTGACCCCTATCAAAATTTTATTACATATGTATAAATGTTCTTAGGAAGAAGGAAACCATTTATTTTTCCCCTTTAATTATTTTTTTCAAATTACATGTAAGAATAATTTTTTATCATTCTTGTTTTTTAAATGAGATCCAAATTACCTCCCCCCTTTCTCCCTTGAGGAGGCAAGCAATTTAATATAGGTTATACATGCAGGGCAGCTTGGTGGAATAGTGGATTGAGTCCTGGTCCTGGAGTCAGGAAGACTCCTTTTCCTTAGTTCAAAATCTAGTTTCAGACACTTACTAGCTGTGTGATCCTGGCCAAGTCACTTAACTCTGTTTGCCTTAGTTCCTAATCTACAAAATGATTTGGAATATGAAATGGCAAACCACTCTAGTATCTTTGCCAAAAAAATCCCAAATGGAGTCATAAAGAGTCAGAAAAAACTGAAAGACTAAACACTATGCATGTGCAGTCATGAAAAAAATACTTCGTTATTAGTAATGTGAAAGAAAACACAAAAAATAAGAAAAAAAAAGAAAAGAAAAGGGAAGAGAGTAAAAAAGAATATATGCATCAATATGCATTCAGATTCCATCAGTTCTTCCTCTGGAGGTGGATAGCATTTTTCACTATAAGCCTTTTGAAACTGTTCTTGATCATTGTATTGATGAGAATAGCTAAGTCATTCACAGTAAAACAATCAATTATTAAGAACCTACTATGTGCCAGAAACTATACTAACTACTTCATAAAGATCACATTTTAGCTTCACCACAACTCTGTGAAGTAGGTACTAATATTATTCCCATTTTTACAGTTTAGGAAACTAAGATAGAGAGATATTAAGTGATTTATTTAGGGTCACAGAACTAGTGTCTGAGTTTTTATTTGTACTCATACCTTCCTGATATGAGGCCTAGTATTTTATCCACCAAGCCACCTACCTGCCTCTTGCACATCATTATTTTTTCTAATCATGGCTCTATCAACTAATATATTAACCATTCCTATCAACTTGCATGAACAACAAATTAGATAAGCAGAGTCAAGGACAGATCCTGACAGAGTCAGAGAATTTCTCTAATAAAATGATCTGATAGTAAACCATTAATTACTGCTCTATGTGTCTGGTTATTAAATGACTTCTTAATTTACCTACCTAGGCTATTATTTAGCCATAACTTCATCTTATCTAGAATAATTTTATGAATTTTTTATATAAAATCTCGGGAAATATATTCAGCATTACCCTGAAATACCAATACATTAGCCTTGCAAAAAGGGGAAGTGAGATTCATGCTATATAACCTGTCCGTAAGGATACAATGCTGGTCCTTTGTGATCACTGACACCTCTTTTGAATGTTTGTAAACCTCTTTAATAATTTATTCTGTCATTTAACTGGGAATCAAAGTCATACTACTTGATATAAGATGTGCTAACTTCACTCTCTTTTCTTTTTATGAAATTTAGCTAATATTTTCCTTCATTCTGTACCACAGTATGACTTCTGTTCAGCTGCCTACTCAACAACAACAAAAAGCATCTATATTTCTACTATTATCTGTCAATATTGATATATATGGAAGAAACTTCCTTATATAGTATATATAAACACATATATGTGCATACATAAATATAATATATATAGAGAGATCTGAATAACTAAACATTTATAGTTAGTTAACACATGAATAAAAAAATCATATTTTAATAAAGCTATCATTTGGAGCAAAGTGATATATGTATATGGCTATATCTAGTACATTTTATATAACATCATGTATACTTATATCCATTTTTATAGATACATATTTTACTTACCTCCAAAATGTTATCTTTCTTGATTTCTCGGATTCCTATTCTTCTGTCCTTCAACCTATAAATGACCTCTTCTCTCTGTCACTTCTCTCTTCAGATATATTTTCTTTTTCTTTAAAAAAAAATCTTTACTGCATTTCCCTAGATGGTGATGGGATTTTTCATATTTCTGAATAACCTAAAGAATGGGGAGACACTTGTCGAGAACCTTTTTCATATTTTTTGTTTGTTTGTTTTTTGGTTTTTGGTTTTTGGTTTTTGCAGGGCAATGAGGGTTAAGTGACTTGCCCAGGGTCACACAGCTAGTGAAGTGTCAAGTGTCTGAGGCTGGATTTGAACTCAGGTCCTCTTGAATCCAAGGGCAGTGCTTTATCCACTACGCCACCTAGCTGCCCCTATCATATGTTTTTAAGAGCAAGAGAGAGATTATATTGAATATTGAACCCTAATAGCAGTTGCTTGAACACAACAAAAATACCCATCGCTGGTGATTCATACATGTATAAATCATGCCTTTGGAAAGAATGTAGAAAGCAGAAACCTGTCTATGTAACTGAAGACCTAAGGGGCACAGACAGTATTTCAATCGCCATTGCCAAGCAAATGGAAAGGTTTCAGACAGATTGTGGAATAAAGGAATGAGAGAGCTTGGTGTGAAGATGTAATTGGAAAATAGAATTTAGATTTCTGGACCAAGACTTAAGACATAAGAATTCTGGGTCTTAGAGAAAAAGTTAACTGAATGGTGGCTAGATAAAACTGTATCAACCTGGAAAGCTTCAGGCCTGGTTGAAAGTACTTAAAGAGAAAACTTTCTACATCCAATTTCTAAGGTAAAGAACTCAAATTCTTGATGCTAAGATATAAGAAAATTATTAATTTAGCAATTCATTAACTCAGTGGTGGCAAAAGTTTAAAAAAATGGATTGAGCAATAAGATAGCTTCAGTTAATCATAAATTGGTAAGCTTATGGATCATTTCATCAATGTACAAGGATTTAATAAATGCTTACAATAGGCACTGGGAATATAAAGAAGTGAAAAACAGTACCTCAAGGAAGAATCATACTAATCGGGGTACAAAAAATATTAGGTCACCACATAATATATATGGAGAATATGGAAGATAATCTTGAGGGGAAAGCACTAAAAGCTGAAAGTAGGGAATGGTGGTAGAATTAAAATCATTCTTCAGAAGGTTGAGGCTATAGTATTAGGACATATATTTTTTTCAAAATACAGATTGCTGCAACTTTATTCATTGTAACTCATGATGTTGCAATAAAGAGGCATGCTGTATTTAAAAAGTAAGATAGTAGATAAAGGATATAGGTGGGGGAAATAATATTGGCTCCAAGGAGATATACTTCTGTGAAGATATCCATGAATCAGAGAGTGAAGAATGGTGGAAAGTACTAGGTTAAATATGAATAGAAAGATAAATAAAGCTGATATTGTGAAAGTATATTTTAGACCACTCAGCTAGAAGCAGGAAATGAATGAGTTCAGGAAACAGATTACAAACATGTGCTATTGTGGTATAGTGTCAATAAATGAAGTAGTGGTAGGAAAAGTCATTTTAGGGTCAAAATTTGAAATCTGGTTCTACTATATATTGCCTTATAATAAAACAGTATCTTTATCTGCCTAGGCTTCAGTTTATTTCATCTACAAAATTAATGGGTTGGGGCTTGATTATTTTTATAATCAATCAAGTAGTAGTTAAATGCTTCCTATGTACCTATCAGTTTTCCAGCTTTGTGTCATAAGATTAAGATTTTTCCTGGTATCAAAATATAATTTAATTTTGTACATTAAAAAATGACAATTTACTATCATGAACGAATAGCAGTCATATTCAAGTGATTTCCAACTAGGCTTAAATGATTATTATAACCCATCCTGCAAGTAAATAGGTCAAAAATGTAATAGCTTACCAGAACTATTATAGTACATCTGAATTCATTCTATGATAGAATGAATCCTACCAAATTTTAGCCAGTATTAAAGCATCCTGGATTAATAATAAGAAGTGAAAACTTGAAAGAAGCTTAAATGTTTACCAAATACTTTGCATACATCATCTTAAATGCACCTAACTATTCTGTTAGATGTGTACTACAGGTTTTATTACAATTTCCCTTTTATAGATATGGAAACTGAAATTCAGAAACAGTAAATTATTTATCCATTGTAACAGAGTTAGTAAGCAAAAGAAGCAGAATTTGAAGCCAGGTGTTTTTTTTCTCTTTAATTAAAGCTACAAATGTACATTACCTATTTATATATTCACTTATTTCTTTATTTAATTCATTCATTCATTTATTTATCTGTTTGCTTGCTTATTCATCCCTTCATTTATTCCTTTGTTCCTTCATTCATGTATTTATCTATTTATTCATTTATCCATTCTTTCATTTATTATTCATTATTTATTCATTAATTTTTGCTTGTTCATTTATTTGTTTATTTGTTTGTATGTTTGTTTGTTTATTTTTGCAGAGCAGTGAGGGTTAAGCAACTTGCCCAGGGTCACAGAGGTAGTAAGTGTCAAGTATCTGAGGTCCGATTTGAACTCAAATCCTCCTGAATCCAGTACCAATGCTTTATTATAGTCTTCATCTTTCTTCTAAATCTATAAAATAGAAGAGATGTTCAAGAGCATTTCCAAAAGGTAAACGGCTAAGAATGAGGGGACAGATCTTCATGGGTACTTGGATTAGCCCATGTATTTTTTTTTCAATTTTGAAAAAAGAAATGAACCAACTCATCAGTATTCATGTCATCCATTGTCATTTTAAATTATACCACTAAGAAAGAAAAATCATATTTTTCTCACAATACTGTAATATTGCACTTTTAGAAAAAACTACAAGGGTAAGTTGCCTATTCCTCAAATGTTTCATCATCTTGTCACTATCATATTGCTAGATTTGGCAGGATTCCCTGTTACAGTTAGGCAATTATTTTAGCATACCAGCTGCTCTGCACTATATAATGTATGGAATTTTGAAAATCCTGCAGGTGATTTTAGCTGCATCTAGAACAATAGCTGCCTGAGTCCAATTTATAAATTTTCTGGAGAGCTGAAGACAGCTAAAGCATGCTGTCAGCATCAAGCCATTTACTAAGATAACAGTAGGGACAACTTGCTCCCTTTCCAGCTTTTACACCTGCTCCATACTGCCAATGGCAAGGTTTTTATATTTTGGAATTTTACCACTTCTCCGCTGTCAAGGGGAGAATTATAAGAAAGGGGTAAAAAAGAAAGATTAACTCTTCAAAATTATGGGAAATAAAATATTTGAATTGATCAAATATAAAAGTTCACATTTTAGATTCCATCAAAGCAAGAAGATAATTATGTTGCACATTCTTAGAGTTGGAAAATATCTTTTTAGAACACCTACCCTGAGTTTCCTACCCAATGCATTGATTCTCTCTAGTACTTCCCTGACAGGTGGCAATCCACCTTCAGCCTGAATACCTCTAGTTATGGGACTGTGGAGACAGCCTGTTATAATTTCAGAGAGCTCTGATTGTCACCAAGTTCTTTTTTTATCTAGTGAGAAGCAATCTGACTCCTTGTTCTGCCTTATGGAACCACACATAAGAATTGTCTTTTTTCTCAAATTGTATAACTTTTAAAATGTGAAGAATATAATAAAAAATGACATAATAGATTATGTTATGGAGTTAGTAACCTTCCCATTCATCAAGTCTTAAAATAGAGATTGAATGACCAGTGTATTGCAAATAGTAGACACTTAATAAAAGTTAAATGAATGAATTTTGCTGCAAGAATGACTTCTTGTCAGTGATGTTATACTGGGGTTGGAGTTAAGGTTGGGGTTGCAACACTTCACCTTCAAGGTCTCGTTTAACTGTAAAGAGTCTGTGAAACTTATGATTTTATTTTCAGAATAATTATCTGATGGCACACATTTTCCATATTATATAGCTTCAAATCCATCCAGGTCATGATTTAACAAGATATGTTCCAGGTTATGAATGCCCCTAACCAGATGTGGTATTCACTACAGAATATAATGTTTATAACCTCCATTGATTAAAACATTAAAATCTTGGGGGCAGCTAAGTGGTGCAGTGGATAAAGCACTAGCCCTGGATTCAGGAGGACCTGAGTTCAAATCTGTCCTGAGACACTTGACACTAACTGTGTGAGCCTGGGCAAGTCAATTAACCAACCCTCATTGCCCTGCCAAAAAAAAAGGCACAAAAACCTTATTTTTATGCTTCACCTTATAATGGAGGTTACCATGAATTTTTGAAGGAGGGTTTTGGCAAGTCCTCTCAAGTTGGAAAGTCTTCAAGTTCAGGCCTAGTTGTGTCATGTTATCTAAGGCCTAACCACCTTATCTTTTTATTTTTAAACATTTAACACTTGTTCTTTCAAAATTTGGGGTGCATGTCAAGCTATGTTAATTTTTCCTTTCCATTTCCTTTTTTGTTTGGTTGTTGTTTATTTTTTGTTGTTGTTTGTTTTTTAGGAAGCATTGTGTACTTACTTGGAAAATACTTGTTATTTCTAGTTCAACAACTACTTCTTCCTTCTTGGACAAAATCAAAACTATCACTTTCTTCTGCTTTTGGTTAATGGAATGATCACAAAGACAAGCTGAAATTTATTAATGAGAGAAAAGACCATATTTGTACCCTTCTCAGAAACCTAAAGATAGAGAGTGAATTTAGTTTCAAACCCCAAAACCTTGTTGTCCAAATTTCCATTCACATACAGTTACCATATATGGGGGGGGGGGTTGGTAATATATGCTGTGATTGGTTGTTTCTGTAATGCTGTATGTAAATGGAAACTGTAATGTGAGCTTCAAGCTGCTACCAACACTTGAGCTGCTAATACTTGATCTGCACAACACTATTCGAGCTGTTATCTGCATTTCTAACAATTAATCATCCTTTTTTTTTGGTTGAATGAGATCCAAAAGTTGAAGTCAACCAGCATTATTATGTTTTTCTTCCATTACAGCCCTTTGATGTATTTCCTAGACATTTTCCCTCACCCTCCACTTCTCTTATCTCTCTAGGTGATCTTTATCATACTCTCAGGATAGCATTAACTTTATTTCACTTTCCATCAGATTCTCTCCCTTCCCCTCTTTTATTAATTTATTTTTGTTTAGTTTTTCCTCATGTACATATTAATTCTTAATACAGAGTACACCTTTCTCTGTTGTTTCTTTTGAATATACTTCTAGGTTCATACTCTATCCATTATTCCCATTGAACCAAAATTCCATGAAAATCCATTGAGATAAATACTTAAACCTAGACATGCCTTTTTAGGTCACCCCAGTGCCCCCACCCCAGGTGATTCATAAGGTGAAGTTTATCATCATATATTTACACTGCATGAATTCATTTTGTACATACTCTATACATACAGATATAGACATTTATGATATACTCTATACATATTTTATACACAGATATAGATATTAATGTATATGTATATGTATGTATTGATATATTTGTCCATATACTGATGTCTTTTCTGAATTTTACGTCTCCTTCATTAACTTGAACACAATAGAACTTAGTATCTATTGATTTATAATTTATAAATTCTCTAAAAAATTAGATGTTATGCTATAAATAAACAATGTTGTATATGCAGATAACAAGTGATGCTAATATATAAAATGCCATAATTCTATATTACATATAGGATTTTTTTTAACCTTTGGAATTTTGAGTTCCATACATAGTAAAGTGTTTTGTTTTGTTTTGTTTTTTGTTAGTTGCTTAATCCAATGAGTTTAAATAACGTAGCAAATATTTAAAAGCAACTATATATTACTTGTATTTAGAGAGGCTGTTTCACTTTAAAATTAGGTAATTATCCTCTTGTATGAATATTGAAGAGCATGTTGGTATTTATAGTAGCTTGATTGTTCAATGGGACAGTAAGTAGAAATGGTAGAACAGTCAGGCAAGAACAGAGCATATTAAAGATATAGTCCAGAAGAGATTTAGGTAGGAACATATTAAAAGACAAAGTCAGGCAGTATAAAAAAAAAAGATACTGCCTGTAAATAATGATGTGGCCTAGTAATAAAACATATATATTTTTTTTAAATCTTTTTTTGGATTCTCAATGCAATTTGTTGAATGGATGGATGGAAGGATGGATGGACAGATGGATGGATGGATGGATACATGATTTTCATTTCTCTGGGAAGTTCATTGGCTTTTCCATGAATCGGTATTCAACTAGCTTTTCATTTATAACATTATATTCATTGTAGAGTATATCTACATAACTTCTGAAATTACTCTTTATCAATTCATACAAACCTTCCCATTCTTTTCTGAATTTTTCACATTCATCACAATAATATTCTGTTATATTTATATATTATAATTTATTTACCCATTCCCCAATTCATAGGATTCAACTTTGTTCTCAATTCTTGACTACATCAAAAGTGACTATTCTGAGTATTTTGACATGGTTTTTTTTTTAATTCCTTTAGGTGTTTGCCTAGTGAAATTGTTGGCTGAGAATGTGTGGACAATTTTGTCACTTCTTAACCATTTCAAATTGAATACCAATATTATGAAAATGATTCAAATTCTATTCTTGCCAGTTCACATGATAGAAAGTATAACATTTTTGTATTGTTTTAATTTTAATTCTTCTTATTAATAAGTTGGCGTATGTTTTTCAAATGGCTACAATGTGAATAGCTTTTGAATACTAATTTATATAATTTAGCCATTTACTGACTAAAACTTGCCTCTTGGTGTTGTATATTTGCTTCAGTTTTCATATACATTAGATGCCAGAATTTTAAGAAAAATATTTAATGTAATTACTTTTCCCCAAAAATAATCATTTCTTTTTTATATTTATTTATTTAATTTATTAATGAGTTTTTCATCCTTGCACAATTAGAATTGTCTTCTTTGTCTTTTTGAGTTTTTTTATTGCTTTTTGTGATTAAAACCTCAAAGTACTCTATACTTTGGCTTCAGCTTATCCAAACTTTCTCTTGCAGTACTTCCCTTCAAATGTTTTATGATCTTGTTAAACTGAATTGCTTTATAAACAGAACTGACTGATTTAATCCTGCTCATTTTCATCTTGATGACTTTATGTAAACAATTTTCCATGTAATGAAAGGACTTCCCTCCCATGCTTTCTGGCATCCTTTCTGTCTCTAAATTACTAGCACAGTTCTTCATAAAACCTTGCCTGAAATATTACCTGGAATTTATTTCTCTATCCTTAAATTTCTTAGACTACTATGCTTAATCTTCTTTTCAATAATTTTCTAATGTGTTATAATTATTTTATGCATTTTTATCTCTACCACCTCCCCACACAAATATAAGCTTTTTGAAGAAATTTTGTCACTTACTAAAGCACTATGCACACAACAGATGCTTAATAATTGTTAAAAAAAATAGGTGGGATATTTTAAAAGTATATAATCTAGTTCTGCTTAACTCTGAAGGACTTATAATGAAAAATTCTATCCATCCCCAGAGGAAGAACTGATGGTGTCTGAATACAGATTGAACCATATTTTTTAACTTTCTTTATTTTTCCTTGAGGCTTTTTGCCTGTTTTCTTTCACAATATAACTAATATGGAAATATTTTCCTTGACTATGTATAACCTATATTGAATTGCTTGCCTTCTCAAAGGTGGAGGAGGGCAAGGAAGGGAGAGAATTTGGAACTCAAAGTTTTAAAAGTGGATTTAAAAATTGTATTTACATGTAAATGGGAGAAAATAAAATAATAAATAATAAAAAGAAAATTAAAGGGAAAAATTATTTCATTGGTCTTATGAAGATTTTTTTCCTAAATGCAGTTTGCCAGAACTAGGCAGAAATAATGGTTTTCTGTTTGTTTGTGTTTTTTTTTTAACGTATAGTGTCCTAACCTTTTCTCCTAAGGCATTTAAAGAGAACTAAAAATTTCTTCATGAGTCAACTCCAGTATTCCATATAAAGGAAATGAATAGGAATTCATGTGTTTTAAGTGTCCCTTTACTTACCTTGAGGAGGAGGAATTATCTCTAGGTAACTACAAAAAATGCCTTTGGCATGGTAAAATATGCTTCATGGGGAGGGAGCATTAGCACCAAAAAGAAAATAGTGGAAGTTACCTATAATTCCCTAATATATGATTTGGCTATCATTGGGTTGTGCTGTGAGAGTTCATTCAAGGAAAACTTCTCAGATCATATAAAAATTATAAAAAAACAAAAGCAAAAATTGAGTTTTAAGTCATTACACATGGGCATTAGCATTATAAGTATATGAAATATTTTAAGAAATGTGGCAGTTGCTTATTTTAAAAGGATTTTTTTTACAAAATACATGAAATTTATTTTGAAACAGCATCATATATTATACCCATGATAGAGGTGATGGATGGTTGAATCTAATAAGTCAATATATTTCTAATATGGAATTGAGCTGCCCATACTATATGTACTCAAAGTGCTTAAGTACCTAACTATGGAAACTTGAATTTGCATGTACTATGCCACATATTTGTCTCAATGACTAGTTATAAAGATTCCTTATTTTATTCATTAATAGTTCTGCATTAGAATGTTTTAATGGCAAAAATATTATTTTACTAGATTTCAGTAAAAGCACAGGAAAATCTTATTTCTGATGCAGCTTCCACTATAGACAGTTTTCCAGCACCATTCTAGGATTTCTGGATTACATCTCTGTGCTCTCCTTTTAAATGCAAATTTGGTCAAGTTATGAAAAGAAAAACACAGGCCTTTTCATGGATTCAGTTGTGCACATTTTCCCTCATATTGGAAAAAAAAATGACCAGTTTGTCTCAGGGGAAGAGATATTTTTAAAAAGCTCCTTTTCAGAATTTTTAGAGGATGTTTTAAACACAATTTTATAATGCTAGTGGTGGCTTTTGTGGTTTTATAGTTTCATGTAACATCCTGAATGCTTTTAATTTTTGTCCTTATGCCTTGAGGCAACTATTGTTGTGAAGGATGAAATCTCATAAATAATAAATAAACAAATAAATATTAAACAAGGGGAGAGAATAAAGCTCCTTACAACACATCATTGTATAATAATACTGTATTTTACATTTATATTGTGCTTTACAGATTGCCAAATACTTTCATATAGGTTATCTAACTAGAGTCAAACTAGCCTTTAGGGGTAGGCAGGACAGATATCATCAATCCCATTTAACAACTGAGATGATTGAGGCACAGAATAGTCAAATAATTAACTTAAGTTTACATAACTTATTAGTGGTAAAACTGAGATTCAAACAAATGTTATTAAATGCCAAGTTCAATAGAGCTTTCACCACCCTTTACCCTTTCAATTCCATTCAAGAAAGCAGAATTGAAAACCTATTATTTGCTACCCACTGAGCCAGATATTGGTGATATAAATACAAAAGTGAGATTGTCACATCCCTGAAGCAGCTTATGTTTTGGGGGAAACAAGTAAATAGAAAAGATTTTTTTTTCATGTGAACAGCCAAAGTAGCAGAATAGGAGGAAAGAGTATAGCTCAATTCATTCCTGTACCCACCACTACTACAAGATAGCTCCTTTAGCATGTTCACTCTGTTAATTTGACTATATGGATATCCTGGATTTGATAGAAGCTACTTTATTAACCAAACATATTTTCTGAAACACTGGATTAATAGGAACAAAATGCCCTTCAATGAATTCCAACTGAACCTAGATAGCTAGCAGATAAGTCTCTACCCGGTAACTTCTTTCTCTAGGATAGTAAGTCACTCATGGTGGAAATATATATCAATCTAGTCTTTCTGGAATGAAATTTGGAAATATGCTCCCAAAGCTTTTAAATTGAGCCTTTAAATTATATTTTGCAAAGAGACATACTACTCCAATGACAGACAATTTTTTTTTTGCGGGGCAATGAGTGTTAAGTGACTTGCCCAGGGTCACACAGCTAGTAAGTGTAACTGTCTGAGCCCAGATTTGAACTCAGGTCTTCCTGAATCCAGGGCCACTGCAGAACCTAGCTGCCCCAGACAAAATTAATTAAAAAAAAACTAAGGTTAAAAGTATTCTAATGAATTTGAGGATTAGAATTATAAAGTGCTATTGGAAACTGAAGTGTAGCCATTTTAGAATGACAAGCATTTTATCATATGCTCATATGAAGGTTGGTAATCAGTTAACCAGCATTTATTGAGCACTTATTGTATGCCAGGAACTATGCTAAGTGCTCAGGATACAAAAAAAGACAAAAGACAGTTCTTGCCTTCAAGGAGTTTGTAAGCTATTGGGGAAAACAACAGGCAAACAAATTTATGTACAAAGCAAACTACATACAGGAATAAAAAAGAAATAATTAATAGAGGGAAGGAGCTAGAATTAGGAAGGATTGGGGAAGGGTTCCAGTATAAAGTAAGATTTTAATTGGTGTTTAAATTAAGCAAGGGAGGTCAGCATATGGAGTGAAAGAGGGAGACTGTTCCAGGATGGGGTTAGCCATAGAAAATACATGGAGCTTATAGATGAAAAGGAAGTATAAGGTTGAACTCACTCACATGTTATTTACATGGGCTGATCATCCCTTTTTCTGCCTTCTCCTAGCTAATTTTGTTACTCATTCTCTCATCCTTTCTTTGAAAGGATGCACTGTTTTTGTTTGTTTGCTTGTTTTGGGGATTTTGTGGGGCAATGAGGGATAAGTGACTTGCCCAGGGTCACACAGCTAGTAAGTGACAAGTGTCTGAGCTGGATATGAACTCAGGTCTTTCTGAATCCAAGGCCTGTGCTTTATCTACATAGAGGCACCACCTAGCTGCCTCTCTATAGTCTAATATTTATCCATTAACTAATACAATTTTCAAAATATTTTTTACTAAAGTTAGGTTTGACTTTCTACTATAATGTATCAAATTTTACTTATATAATAAATGGAAGAAAAATTTCCCCATAAAAATCTGCTCCTCTCTCTATAGATTAAGTCTATTTTCAATTATCAAAAGGTATTTTCCCTTATTGTCCCCACTCCCGCTGGAGGGGCCTGGGAGGGTGCTGCTCTCTTCTTTAGCAGGGATTTTAGTGAGGAAAGTAGTGTAGGGAGATTGCAAGTCATTGTCCAGAGCAACACAATCCATGGTGCCTTTACTCCTGGATTGCTTTATGAGCAGTTTGGAGGGGCAGGTTTCTGGGCTCATTTTCTATAACTGCCAACAGGTCTCTCCCCCCTCCTCCTTCCTCATTGGATTCATGCCAGTAAAAGCCCTCAACTCTGAATCCAGTGTCTTCATCTTCCCCTGCTGCTCCCTGAATCTCTACCACCCCAGCTTCTGTGCACCAAGTTTTCCCAGAGTTTATCTAGACATCCCCTTCCCCTCACCTAGCAATGGCAGAGAATGATATGGACAATGAACTCCAGAATTATGAAGATGATGAAGTGGAGACAGCAGCTGGGCGGGATGGAGCTGAGGCCCCTGCAAAGAAAGAGGTGAATGTTTCCTATGTTTCCATCCACAGCTTTGGCTTCCATGACTTTTTACTTGAGCCAGACTTGCTCCAGGCCATTGTAGATTTTGGATTTGACCATGCATCTGAAGTCCAGCATGAGTGTATTCCTCAGGCCATCTTGGGAATGGACATCTTATGCCAGGTGAAGTCAGGCATGAGAAAGACAACTGCATTTGTTCTGGCCACACGTTAGCAGCTGGAGCAGACAATGGTCAGGTTTCTGTGCTGGTGATATGTCACACTTCAGAGCTGGCCTTTCAGATCAGCAAGTATGAACGCTTCTCCAAATACATGCCTAATGTCAAGGTGGCAGTGGTTTTTGCCAGTCTATCAATAAAAAAGGATGAGGTGCTAAAGAACTTTCCACACATTTTCATGGAGATCCTGGGCCATATCTTAGTGATGGCCAGAAATAAGGGCCTCAATCTCAAACACATTAATCATTTTATCTTGGATGAGTGTGACAAAGTACTCAAACAATTTGACATGTATCAGGATGTCCAGGAAATTTTCTGCATGACTCAGCACGAGAAGCAGGTCATGATGTTCAGCACCACCCTGAGCAAAGAGATCTACCCTGTCTGCTGCAAGTTCATGCAAGACCCAATGGAGATGTTTGTGGATGATGAGATGAAGCTAACACTGCATGGGCTACAGCCCACATGAAGCTGAAGGACACTGAGAAGAATTGAAAACTCTTCAACCTCCTGGACATTTTGGAGTTCTTCATGAAATCCATGGAGCACTGCATTGCCCTGGCCCAGTTCCTAGTGGAACAGAACTTCCCAGCCATTGCTATCCATTGTGGGATGCCCCAAAAGGAGAGGTTGTCTTGGTATCAGCAGTTCAAGGATTTCCAGCATCATATTCTTGTGGCTACTAACTTGTTTGGCCAAGGCATGGATATTGAACGAGTAAACATTGCCTTCAACTATGTCATGCCAGAGGACTCAGACACCTACTTATACAGGGTGGGTAGGGCAGGCTGGTTTGGTACAAAGGGTTTGGCCATCACATTTGTATCAGATGTAAATGATTCCGAAATCCTCTATGATGTCCAGGATCACTTTGAGGTCAACATCAGTGAACTGCCTGATGTGATAGACATTTCTTCCTACATTGAGAAGACTCGGTAGAGACCTTGGCCTGTCCTTGGAGTATAATACCCAATCCCTGCCCAGGAGCTGAACACTAGGGTGTGGGGGTGGAGACACTACTGCCACCTACCCCCAGTCTCCTGCCCCACGGCCCTGTTCATGTCATCCCCCAAATTCCCTTATTGATTTGCCCTCTCAGATTTTTTTTAACAAAAGTAAAAATGAAAAAACAAATTAAAAAAAAAGGTATTTTGAGGGCAAAGCCAAAATGGTAGAGGAAAGGCAGTTACTTGCCTGTGCTCTCCCCTAAAGTCCTCCAAATACCTGTAAACAATGCCATAAAACTCTTCCTGGAGAAGTGGAATGCACAAAATGATGTGGAGAAATAATTTTCTAGCCATAAACAATTTAGAAAGTCAGCAGAAAATGTCTGTCACACAAATGAGAGTGGAACACAGTGCACCACAATTGGTGATAGCACAGACTGGGCCCCTGCAAACCAGGAGCTAGCCTTGGGAAACACTGAATCTTCAAAGGCAGCAACTATTTCCTAAGTTCTTAGCCCACAGATGGTAAGGGAGTCAAACAACTGATCAAAAGGAGATCACAGGGGTCTCCTTGATAGCAATGAAGCACTCTATTGCTATGACCTCACTAAGATCTTGGACTCAGTCATAGAGTGACAGTCCCAGGGTGAGGAGGAGCAATAGCACACCAGAGTTTATGGCCTCAGTGGAGCAGAGACCTCTGTCATGGTTCCATTGCAGAAAAGAGTTCTTGTGATTTCTCACAGACCTGAGCACAGGCCAGGAGGGTAGTAAATACACCTCTTCTTAGATTGCATTACTTTGAAAGAACGGAAAAATTACAGATTCCTAGAAATATCTCTGAAAACAACTGCACAACACCTTAAAGGGACAATGTGTCCTCCACCCTGGAAGCAGAGCCCTATATTAATAAAGAGTTAAAGATCAGGAAATAATCTTCGGAAATAAGTAAACTACATAAAACAAATCTGACCATAAAAAGTTACTATGGTGACAAGGAAGATCAAAACACACCCTCAAAGCTCCTACATCCAAAGCCTCCAGGAAAAATATGAATTTGTCCCATGCCATGGGAGATCTCAAAGATGATTTTGAAAATCAAGTAAGAGAGGTAGTGGAAAAATTGGGAAGAGAAATGAGAGTGACAAAAGAAAATTATGATAAAAGAGTCAACAGACTAGTAAAGGAGACACCCTCCAAAAAGACTGAAGAAAATGACACCTTATAAGCAAACTGGATCAAATGGTAAAAGAGATTTTAAAAAGCCAATGAGGAGAAGAATGCCTTGACAAGCAGAATTGGCCAAATGGAAAAATCAAAGCTCAAAAATTGACTGAAGAAAATAAGTCCTTAAAAAGTAAAATTGGCCAAATGGAAAAAGAGGTACAAAAGCTCACTAAAGGGGCAGCTAGGTGGCGCAATGGATAGAGCACCGGCCCTGGAGTCAGGAGTACCTGAGTTCAAATCCGGCCTCAGACACTTAACACTTACTAGCTGTGTGACCCTGGGCAAGTCACTTAACCCCAATTGCCTCACTAAAAAAAAAAAAAAAAAAAGCTCACTAACGAAAGTCATTAAAAATGAGAAATGAGTAAATGGAAGCTAATCATTATATGAGAAATCAAGAAACAATAAAATAAAACCAAAAGAAAATAGAAGATAATGTGAAATATCTCATTGGAAAAACAACTGACCTGAAAAATAGATCCAGGAGAGATAATTTGAAAATTATTGGACTGCCTGAAAGCCAAGATCAAACAACAACAACAACAAAACAGAAAGAAAAAACCCTAGACATCATCTTTCAAGAAATTTTCAGTGAAAATTGCCCTAATATTCTAGAATCAGAAAATAGAAATTGAAAGAATCCACTGATAACCCCTTGAAAGAGATCCTGAAATGAAAACTCCTAGGGATATTATAGCCAAATTTCAAGGTCCCAGGTCAAGGAGAAAATATTTCAAGTATCCAAAAAGAAAAATTCAATTACTGTTGACCACATTCAGGAAAACACAAGATGTATCAGCTTCTATATTGAAGGATCACAGGGCTTGGAATATGTTAATACAGAAAGCAAAGGAGCTAGGATTGCAGCCAAGAATGTCCTACCTATCAAAACTGAGTATAATTATTCATTGGGAAAAATATATATATTCAATGAAAGAGAAGACGTTCTGGCATTCTTGATTGGAGAAGAATAGAAAATTTGACTTTCAAATACAAGAATCAAGAAAAGCAAATCAAATGTGAGCCATATGAAAAAATGCTCTGACTCACTATTGATTGGAGAGTTGCAAATCAAAACAATTCTGAGGTGTTATATCATACCTATTAGATTGGTTAGTACGGCAGAAGAGAAAAATGACAAATATTGGTGGGGATGTGGGGAAGAAGACATTAATGCATTGTTGGTGGAGTAGTGAACTAATTCAATCATACTATACAGCAATTTCAGATCATGCCCAAAGGGCTAAAAAAACATGCATAACCTTTGCCACAGCAATACTACTACTAAATCTATATCCAATAAGAGATTTAAAAAAAGGAAAAGAACCTATATGTTGAAAAAATATTTATAGCAGCTCTTTTCTGGTGGCAAAGAATTGGAAATTGAGGGTATTCCCCAATCAATTAAGGAATGATTGAACAAATTGGGGTATATGATTATAATGAAATACTATTGTGCTATAAGAAATGATGAACAGCATGCTCTCAGAAAAACCTGGAAAGAATTCGATGAGCAGATAGACAGTGAAATGTATTGTGTGCAAAGTAACAACATTACTGTAATGATCAGCTGTGAATGACTTAGCAATTCTCAGTCAATGATCCAACACAACTCTGAAGGACTTATGATGAAAATTGCTATCTCCAGAGATTAAATTGATGGAGTCTGAATACGTATTGAAACATACTTTTTTAAATTTTATTTTTCTTTAGTTTTTTTAAATGTCTATGTTTTCTTTTACAGCATGACTAATGTGGAAATGATTTGCATGACTACACATATATAGCCTATATCAAGTTGCTTACCTTCTCAAGTGGGAAGGGGAGGGGAGGAAGGAAAAAAGAGAATTTGGAACTCAAAGTTTTAAGAACAAATGTAATTTTTTTTGTTTTCTATGTGTAATTGGGAAAAATAAAATATTAATTTTTTTAAAAAGGTAATTTGTCTTAGAAATATACCTGAGCCCGTAATAGTCAGTGGGGTACAGAAGAAAGAGTGCTAACTCTGGATTAAAAAATGATGGCTTAATATGCCACATCTGACCCCTGCTATTTTTTTTTTTGATGTTGGCCAAAAATCAGAACAAGACAAAGCAAAAATAAACAACCAAAAAAAAAATGTTCCTGACTCTCAGTGTCCTTAAATGTAAAATAAAGCCATTAAACTAGATTGTTTCTGAAATCCCTTCCAGTTCTAATCTTTTATCCTCAGTGAAATATAATTGATATTTTTATCTTCATCTACATTTTCCAATTGTTACTAATATTTAAATCATTAAAATAATCTTGAAAATAACATTTCTAAAGATATGTGATAGACAGGTGTGTTTCATAGTTTGTTTTAGAAACTAGATTTTTTTTCCTACTCTAAATTTACCATCTTATAAAATCATTGTATTGGAAATATGGTTATTGAAAAGCAAAGAGAGTTTGTTTAAAAAGATTTCTTTATGATCCAATATCTAAAATACCATCAAGGATTGGTTTATGATTCAAGATAGCAATTGTATTTATTTGTCTATTGATATAGTTTATGGACCATGAACCAGTTGCTGCAATCTGCTCAAATGAACTAATAAAAACTATCTTCAGAAATTTTGCCACTTTGTTTTGTCTGAGCTAAGTGTGTAAAGATTTAACTATGCATGAATATTTTAATTAAGAAATTCATTTAGGGGCACCTAGGTGGCACAGTGGATAGAGCACCGGCCCTGGAGTCAGGAGTACCTGAGTTCAAATCCGGCCTCAGACACTTAACACTTACTAGCTGTGTGACCCTGGGCAAGTCACTTAACCCCAATTGCCTCACTAAAAAAAAAAAAAAGAAAGAAATTCATTTAATATCTCTTGTTCTACTTCCATGTATCAGGTATTCCTTCATCCAGCTGAAAAAGCAAGGGGATGAATGAAGTTCAAATATAGTCATGAAAGTGGACTTCAGATACCAATATAGGAAACATTATCAAATAAAATTAAACTGTGACATAAGGTGTAACATGATGCTCCCAATTGTATATAATCCCCTTTCCACCATAATAACATATAATACATAATAACACATAACATAATAAAATAATAACATAATAACACATGAAAGAGTGAGATTGGAATAAGAATAGTGGGATGAGAGGAAAGAACATAGCCTTGAAAGGCTATCAATATGTATGTCTTTGCCTTAAACAAAACAAAACAAAACAAAACAAACAAACAAGCAAATAAATAAAAACACTGTATTTGGGCTTACTTCTGGGTACTGGTTAGAATATTTAATAAAGTATGAGAAAATCAATTAGCATTGCAGATTCTCAGTTTGCTCATTTGCCATTGTTGAGTGCCAAGAGAGGGGAATAATATTTTCACTACATTCCTGACAGGGTAGTTGAGAGGAAAGTACATTACAATATCTAAAGCACTACATAAATGTTTTTACATTACATTATACATTACATAAATATTGTTAGTAACCACAGCAATTGAAGTTTGCCTAGTGGCTATATAATTTGCTTTTAAAAATTGTGCAGTAATTTAAAAATTGATTTTGTAAAAATCTAAAGCTTATTTAAAATATTAAGCCATTAACATCCTGAAGAAAGAGATATTTATAGCTTTGAAACCCTGGATATGAGCAAGCACAGCTTTATGTATTCCAAACAGAGATGTTTGAAATAAATAAGCACATGTTTCTTATTTTGGGTTTAAGTGCTAGGTAGTATATTGTATTTTAAATAAGGAGAAACTGAATTTGGATCCTGCTAAAGACATTGAGTATCTCTCTATTATCAGAAGAGGGTTTTCTTGTTTTGTTTTGGTTTGGGTTTGTTTTTTTTTTGCAGGGCAATGGGGGTTAAGTGACTTGCCCAGGGTCACACGGCTAGTAAGTGTCAAGTGTCTGATGCCGGATTTGAACTCAGGTCTTCCTGAATCCAGGGCCGGTGCTTAATCCACTGCACCACCTAGCCGCCCCCATGAAGAGGGTTTTCTAAACCTTTCTGATCTGTGTCCTTTTCTGTAAAATGAGGGTGTTGGATTTGTAGGCCACTGTGGTCCCTTCTAGTTCTAAATCTATGATCATCTAATCCTAGTGTAACAAATTGGTAAAGAAAGTAGCACTGCCGTGGCAAAGAACTGGAATTTGAGGGGATGACCAACAATTGGGGAATGTCTAAAAATGTTGTGATATATGAATGTAATGGAATACTATTGTGCTATAATAAATGATGAGCAGACAGATTTCAGAAAAACCTAGCAAGACTTACAAGAACTGATGCTGAGTGAAATGAAAAGAATCATCAGAACACGGTACACAGCATCAAAAACACTGTGTGATGATCAACTGTGATAGACTTAACTCTGAATCTGCCCATAATTTCCTCAGCAAACTTTGATACCTCTCTTATTCCATAATTTCAAGTTTTCATCATTATAATAAAATGTTACTTCATGCCTCAGTTTTGACCACTGGAACAGTATAATGTTATGAAACATCCCAGTTTCAATTCCTGCTTCTATTTTTAGCTAGCATGGTGGCTTTGGAAAAATCATTTTATTTTTACAGATCTGTTTCTTCTGTTACAAAATGAAAACATCTGATTAGATAAGCACCAAGGTCCCTCAGTCATGAACTTGTCAAATTCATCCATTCTATAGTTAATACCTGAAACTCTGCCCTAAGCTTCTACATCTCTACACTTATACTAACAGAAATTCTAAAAATAGGTCAACAAATGCTTGTTAGATAAGCAGTATGAGACAAAAAGTTAATTAATAGGTTGTATTTTCTGTTTTTTTTTCTAATCTAGTATACGTTCTTGACACTGACTCTGTCTCTATGTTCCTCTTTGTCTTATTTGCTCATCCATTCACATCCATTATATCTTCTTTTTCCAAATTTATTCCCATTTCTGCTAATGACTCTTGAATTCCCAAGCATTCAAAACACATTCTCTTGGATGAACAATCTCTTTAAGCTTTGTACTCAATGATTTAAACATTTTTCAATACTCCTTATGTCACTAAATGAGTATTTATTGAGATCCTACTGCATACAAAGAATTGTCCTAAATGTTGGCAAAAAGGGGCAGAAAACAGACATATACACAAACAAGAAAGGAACCAAAGCAGTCCCAGCTCTTAAATAATTCAGAATGTAATGATAACCATGATGTACAAATAAAATATATACAAAGTAAGTTAGAGATAATTAGTTGAAGGGAGCCACTAGCATTAAGAAATATTAAGAAAGACTTCTTGTAAAAGGTAGAATTTTAGCTGGGATTTGAAGAAATTGAGGAACTAAAGAAATGGAGATGAGAAAGGAAAAGAGTTTCAGACATAGCAGGAAAAACAACAAAAATGCCTGGAGTCAGAAGATAGAATATTTGTATAAGAAGTAGCAAAGGAGCCACTATCACTTAATTTCAGTGGATATGGATTTAGGCTAAATATAAAATGTAAGAATAGTGGAAAGGTAGAAAGGAAGCAGGTTATCAAGGGCTTTGAATGATAAATAATTTTAGATTTTATATTGGCGGTGATAGAGAACCTTTAGAGTTTATTAAGTAGAGAGCAATATAATCATACCTGTAGTTTACAGAGATTATTTTGACAGCTAAGTGGAAGAATTATTGCATTGTGGAAGAGATTTGAAGCAAGGAACTGAGAAGGACATTATGATAATCCAGATATAAAAGGATAAGGGCTTGTCCCACAGTTTTGGTAGCATCAGATTAGAGAAGTGAGTTTATATAATAAATTTTACAAATGTAGAATTTGACAGTATTTAGCAATAATTTGGATATGGATATGGAGACTGAGGAATTGAAGATGTCAAATAGGTTTTGAACTTAGGTTATGTGACTGATATGATATTGTCTACCACTGTAGGAAGAGGAAAATACTGGGTTGGGGAGAGATAACATTAGTTTGGGATAAGTGGAATAATTTTTACTGTATTGTATTGTATTACGTAATATTATGATATAACAACACTGTATAAATATGTAATAACAACATAACATAATTAATATAATGTAAATATGAAAGAGAAATAAGTATGTCTATAGGACATCCAGTTTAAGAGGTGCATTGAATAGTGGAAATGTAAGTTTGGAGATTAGTAGAGAAGTCAGACTTGGATAAATAGACCTGAGAATAATCAGCATAGAGATGATCATTAAATTCATGGGAACTGATATCACCAAATGAAGTAACAGAAAGTGAAAAGAGAAGATAGCCCAAGTCATAGTCTTTGGGGATATTCACTATTAGCAAATACGATCTGGATGAAGATGCAACAATGGAGACTGAGGAGGTTTCAGAGAGGCAGCAAGAGAATAAGGACAAAATGATATCCTCCAAAACTAGAGAGAAAAAAATGAAGGAGAAAAGAGTAATTGACAAAAGGCTAAAGAAAGATGAAAAAGCATAAGACTTGACAAAAGGCCAATAGGTTTGCCAATTAAGAGATCACTGGTATCTTTGGATAGAACAATTTCATTTTAATAGTAAGGTAGGAGGGGCAGCTAGGTGGCGCAGAGGATAAAGCACTGGTCCTGGATTTAGGAGTACCTCAGTTAAAATCCAGTCTCAGACACTTGACACTTACTAGCTGTGTGACCCTAGGCAAGTCACTTAAGCCCCATTGCCCCTCAAAAAAAAAATAGTAAGGTAGGAAGCTAGATTCTAGAGAATTGAGAAAGGAAAAGAAATGGGAGGGGTGTATTGTAAAGCAATTTCTCAAAGAGTCCAGCCACAAAAGAAAGGAAAAATATGGGATGATAAGTAGATACCCAACGGGAATGGACAAATCAAGTGAGTTCTTTTTTTGTTTGTTTTTAATTTGGTTTTCGGATGGGAGAAGGTTTCATTTGTAGGAAATACAGATGCATCCTGTCCATAGGAAGTTATTTAAGTAATAGGGAAGATTGTGAATTAGGCTATCTTCTTGGAAAGGTGAGATACAAAGACATCATTTGTGCATTTATCTAATATAAAAATAACAGTACCTATATTAATTAACTTATTCAGTGCCATACCAATTAAATGGGCAAAGATTACTTTTTAGTTCATGGAGTAATAACAATTAAATCCCTCTGAAGGAACATGAGTCAAGCATCTCAAGAGAAATAATGAAAAAAAACTGAGAAGAAAGGGGATATAACAGCACCAGATCTGAAAATATATTACAAAGCAGTAAGGAAATGATTTGGTACTCAACAAATTTGAAATAGACTTGGTACAAAACATACAAGAAAAAAAATAATCTGTTAGCTATTTGATCAGCCTAAGACTCTGCTTAGCAACTAAAGTAATGATTCAGTACTCAACAAAACTGGGAAAATTAGAAGGTAGTCCATCAGAAATTAGAATCAAATTAATCACCTCACACCATTAAAATAAATTCCAAATGAATAACACACACACACACACACACACACATACATACATAAGGACACATATGTGTGTGCTTATGTATGAATGTATGTTTATACAAGGAAGGAATGACTGCACAACTATGAATAGAGGAAAAAGGTAATGATCAAAAAAGGGGACAGAATAGATAAGATCACTAAAAATAAAATGGACAATTTTGAACGCATAAAATTTAAAAAGTTTTTTTTTTTAACAACAACAACAACAACAAAAAGATTCTGAGAGTAGGAGGGAAATATGTACCTGGGGGAAAAAAATCTTTGCAACAAGTATCTCTGATAAAAAAAAAATCATGTCCAACATATAAAAGCAACTAATTTTGAATTTCTAAGAACAAAAGCCATTTCCTAATTGATAAATTGCCAAGGGATATGAATAATTGTCTTTTTACAGATACATTTTATTGCTATTTTTGCTTTTGTCATTGCCTAAATTTCTCATAGTTTCTCTGACCTTTTCCTTTCCCTTAACAGAAAGCATCTCATGTAAAAAGTATATTTGTCAAAATAAAATTTAAAAAGAAAAAGATAAAGAAGAGAAAAATAAGGAAAACTGATAAATATATCAACAAATTCTGAAAATTTATTAAATATTCCTTATATGTGATTCCCTCACCTCTGCAAATGTGGAAGAAGCATCTTTTCATATCTTTTCTATAAGGCAGCTCTTATCTATCTATCTATCTATCTATCTATCTATCTATCTATCTATCTATCTATCTATCTATCATCTATATCTATCTACTTCTATGTAAATATGTAATTTTTTGTCTCTGTTTACTTGAGCTTGCATAGATTCATGTAAGTATTTCTAAGCTTCTCTGTATTCAGAGAATATTTATAATTTCTTTTGTTTGTTTGTTTGTTTTGGCAGGGCAATGAGGGTTAAGTGACTTGCCCAGGGTCACACAGCTAGTAAGGGTAAAGTGTTTGAGGCCACATTTGAACTCAGGTCCCCCTGAATCCAGGGCTGGTGCTTTATTCACTGTGCTGCCTTGTTTACAGAGAGATTCTTATCTCATGGGACACACAATGTTGGTATACAATTAATTATGATCAAAGTGGATAATATAATGAAGGGGAAAATAAGTGCCTAAGCAAAGTACTATGAGATAATGGAAAGATAGCTTGTTGGCTCAGAGAATGAGTTCTTAAATTAAAACTGATATTATAGGCTTTAAAGATTTTTAAATTAGGAAAATTTATCTTTGCATTATTCTTTTTAAATAATAAGTTATAATGGAGGGCTAATAGTAACCCTTCTAAAGTGATCTTAACATTTTTCTTATTAGTTATATTCACAGTATATTTCATTATCTTTCTTATTTGGCATAGATTATTTTGAATATATTTTTTACCAATTCCAACATAGATTATTAAAAATAACCTGTTCAAACCTGAAAACACATCTATATTTAGTAGGTTATTTTATTAATTTATATGAAATGAGTAAATTGTTATATAAACAAAATTTTACTTTCAAACAGAATGTGAGTTCATTTTAAATTGTCACTTCTCTTGGTCACAAAATCATGGGGGGATGAAGCGGGGTGGGAAACTAAACGTTTTGTCAGTTTTGTAAAAATCTAACAAGCATCATATACAATTTTTTTCTTTGTATCACTGAAAGTATATTAATGATTATTGTGGGAATATTCACTATTTTTCCTTTAGTGATTCCTCAATCATTTGAAAGTCTTGATCAAACTTAATGTGTATGTTCATTTAAATAATAATGATATTAAAGGAAAAGAGTAGGAATTATGTCTACCAGAGTTATTCGTTAGGGCAAATGCAATATTCCTAAGGGAAGTAGAAATAGTATAGATTCGAGAAACTGAATTAATGTAGTAACAAATTACTCCTTTGTGAATAGTTTCTTCAGGCTTTGGATTATTCATGTTAACTGAATAAGTCAAATAGTTCCAAAAGAGATAAGAAAAAGAATAACCCAGGAGGGTTATAACATGTGAAACCATGATTGAAAACAAAACAAACAAATGAAAACTGAAAAATCATCATGGGCTGAGGGCAAGATTACCTTTCCTCTGTTCCCCTCACCCACCAGCAGACAGTGGATCACCTAGCAATTTAAATATACACACTTGTTGTAGAAGACCTTGTATTGATCCTTCCATTAAGTAGATCAATAAGATTTTATATTCTACAATACTAAAGGTATAATCTTCTGCACTGTCCAGGGAAGGATAGACACTCCAGATGTCTGCCAAACTAGGTAGTCAACCAAATTTACCTCCTGTTTTCTGTGTCCTAAGAGATCTGAAACTATTTATTTTCCATATGGCTAATCCCTAGACCATGTTCACCTACAGCCATGCTAAAATGCAATATGCTAATACTACTCAATCTTTACCTAAATCTCATTATTACTTTCAAACCTACCCAAAGAAAGTTTAGTCAGAAGGATCACATTGACACCAAGTATCAGATAGACCTCATTGTTTCCTTCTGTAAGAGCAGGTACATGTATGGGTAAGCTCAGATACCAGAACTAAGACTTAGCTAAGGACAGTAATTAATTGCTTTCTTCCTTTGGCAGAACTAGCACAACCTATGTTTTAATCTTTAAACTAACTTCTCTAGTCTTAGAAGTTTTATGGTTCAAAGGGAATATCTCCCTTGAACAGGTAAAGGTCCTCCTCTATAAACTTGCCTCACTCATATTCTATTCATCATAATAAAGAATAAATATTTGTCATGCAGTACAGTATGTAGGGAAATCTTGATTTTACAAATGATTTTCCTTTTCTTCTTTCTCATTTGCTCTTCACCACTAACCTTTATTCTTTTTTGAGGTATGAGAAATTATGCTTATACCAGGCATTATCCATGTAAATCATGGTCACAGAATTGATCTTTTTAGAATGTAGTTATCTACAAGGCTCTCAATATGGAATGTTCCTTCACTTAGAACTTAGGAGTCAAAAATTAAGGTATTATTCTGTTATGACTTCTATTAGAAAGGACATCACTAGGTTGAAACGAGCATTTTGCCAGGTTTGAAAACAAACCATTTTGCCCAATAAAAAAAAATGCAGGAGAAAACATATTTTTTTTCCATCCAAGTAGAAATAGTCTTAAAACCCACATGTATTTTTTTTTGCAGGGCAATGAGGGTTAAGTGACTTGCCCAGGGTCACACAGCTAGTTAAGTGTCAAGTGTCTGAGGCTGGATTTGAACTCAGTTCCTCCTGAATCCAAGGCTGGTGCTTTATCCACTGCACCACTTAGCTGCCCCCAAGTATTTTCAATACATGCAATTTATATATGGTTATATATTTCATGTATTTATTTATATATTTATTTTGCAGTTGAGGTAGACTGAGCTAAATCCCCAGCATTCTATTTGCATAATTAGAAATTTAAGTTCACTAAAGTTCTAAAAGAGCCACTCTCCAAAGTTTGCTAAAATTATTTGGAAGGGTAGAACTTTGTGCAGCACTACAGAGGTCAGAAGATAATTTTTTACCCCTTGTTATCCGTTGGCTCTGTGTTTTTGGCCACAGACATCTGTGCTGGTTTCAGTTATGATTGTACCCTTGCATACCCCTCACAGTGATTGCCTAACCTGTGACAGCAGCCCAGCATCTGACACGCAGTATCTATTGCATATCAGATTCTGTGGAAACTCAGCAGGTTTTCAATTTTGGCTGTCAGCAAAAGCATTAGGAAAAGGGAATGATAACAATACAACAAATACTTTGACATTTTGTTTGTATGTATCTATATGTTTCTACATTCACGTATATGCACAGAAACATTATACATGTATGTGTGTTAATGTGCACATATGCATATATGTATATGTATTTTCCTATAAAGCCCCTCCCACTCAGAAAAAAAGTTGCAAGTCACTTTTCCTCATAGAAAAGGATTATTTGCAGATAGTTGGAAGTTATCAGCTTTTTATATTCAATGATTAGTGTTGGCAGTAGATAATCAATAATTAATACTGAGATTCTAAACGTTATGTTATGCTTTTCATCTTTACAAGCACATATCTTCAAGAGTTAAAGTTCCAACTTCCAGTGCCAAAAGAAGGCAGAGTGAGGAATGAATTCTCTGGAGATTTCCCAAATTTCACCTCCAAACTAATAGAAAACTGCCTCTGAATTGTTGCAGAATCAGGGAAGCAGCCTACCAGCCAGGCAAGAAAGGTCTGTCTTACCTGGGTGGGAAGATAGTGAGGTGCAAGAACAGTAGGAGCAGCAGCTTCTGGGTTCACAGCAGGGAGCCTGAAGCAGAGCTCTGAGCCTGGGGCAAATCATCAGTGAGGCTCTGCTTCTACAAACCAGCAATTCCCTAGGCAAGTGAACAGTCTGTACAGCATAGTAGGGACCCTCACCAGGTACCCCACAACTAGCACTGACCATCAAGGAGGCTTTGACAGCACTGCTAACCAGCAGTGAAACCCCACCCAAAACTGGTCAACAACAAGTTCCTGCAAATGGGACCTTCCAGCAGAGAGACTGTTTCCAGGGCAAACCAACAGCAAGATGCTCAAACTCTCAGATCTGCAACAAAAATACCCTACCACTCTCTAGCAGTGACTAGTTACCATAGAAACCCAGAAAGAGGGCCTCTACACTTGGGTAGATTGGAAACAAAATTACCCCTCCAGGGCCTGCTAAGGGAAAGGCGCTGCCTAATAGAGCAGCTCAGTAGCAGGGCACCAGCCCTGGGGCAGAGCAGCAACAAGATCACTCCTTCAGGGCCAGCCACCAGAAAGAGTTGGTTAACTTTTGCAACCCAACACCAAGATGCCACTCCTGGAGAAGGCCAGCCCACACTCAGGGGAGGCCAAAGGGGAAGACTAATCCCCAAATACCAATCAAAAGAGAAGCTTACTCTACAGAGAAAGCAAGCAGCTAAGCACTGAAGCACAGTAAAAGCAACCAGTAAGACCCAGTGTCTCCGCACAATAATTTGGGACAGTGCAAGAATACAGCCCAACTCTTATAACTCTCAAAATATCAAGGCACAAAAAAACCCAAAAAACAAAAAAACAAAAAACAAAAATAAATCAAGGCACAAAAATGAGAAAACAAACAAACAAAAACCCCCAAAACCTTGACTATTGACAGTTACTATGGCTATAGCTAAAATCAAGGCATAAACATGGAGGACAATAGTAACAAAATGGCTACAGCTGAAGCTTCAAAGAAAAATGTAAATTTGTCTCAGGCCAAAAAAAAAAACCCAAATAATAATTCCTGGAAGAGCTTAAAAAGGACTTTAAAAAGCAAATTAGAGAAATAGAAGAAAAATTGGGAAAAGAAATAAAAGTAATGCAAGAGAACCATGAAAAAGAAATACAAAAATTTACTGAGAAAAATAATTCCCTAAAAATCAGATTTAGCCAAATGGAAAAAAAGTACAAAAAGTTACTGAAGAAAATAATTCTTTAAAAATTAGAATTGAAAAAATGGAAACTAATGACTCTATGAGACACTTAGAAACAACAACCAAAAAAAAAAAATCAAAGAAATTTTAAAAAAGAAGAAGAAAATGTGGAATTTCTCATTGGAAAAACAAGTGACCTAGAAAATAGATCCAGGAGAGATAATATAAGAATAATCGTACTACCTAAAAGCCAAGATAAAAACAAAAAGTCTGGACAGTATCTTTCAAGAAAATGTCAAAGAAAACTGCTGTGATATATTAGAACCAGAGGGCAAAAATGGAAATTGAAAGAATCCACCAATCACTGTCTGAAAGAGATCCCAAATTGAAAACTCCCCACAATATCATAGCCAAATTTCAAAGATCACAAATCAAAAAAAAAAAAAGTACTGCAAGTAGCAAAAAAGAAATAATTCAAATACCATGGAGCTACAGTTAGTATTACACAGGATTTGGCAGCTTCTACATCAAAAACTGCAGGGCTTGGAAAATATTATACCAGGCAAAAGAGTTAGGTTCACAACCAAGAATCACCTACCCAGAAAAACTGAACATATTCTTTCAGGGGCCATTTAATGAAATAAAGGACTTTCAAGCATTTCTGATGAAATGACCATAGTTGAATAAAAAATCTGACCTCTATATACAAGACTCAAGAGAAATATAAAAAAAGTAAAAAAGAAATAGAAAAACCAAGAAATTCAATAAGGTTAAACAGTTTATATTTCTATATGATAAGTTAATATTTGTACAACTTAACTTTATTATAAGAGCAATTAGAAGTATATGTAGAGAGAGGATGTGGTCACAAGGTGATATTGAAGGGATGATAATATTTTTAAGTCTTCACAACTTTATTATAAGAATAATTAAGGGCAGCTAGATGGTACAGTGGATAAAGCACTGGCTTGAATTCAGGGGGACCTGAGTTCAAATCCAGCCTCAGAAAGTTAACACTAGCTGTGTGACCCTGGGCAAGTCACTTAACCCTCATTGCCCCGCAAAAAAAATAAAAGAAGAATAATTAAAATGAATATATGTAAACAGAGGGCATGGTTATAACTGACATTGATGGGACAATAACTGACAAGACAAAATAAATGAGGAAGAAAGAACTTGGTACAAAACATACAAGAAAAAAATGGGCATAAAAGAACTATATAATGAAGGGGATGATGGGGAGCATAAGAGTGTGGGGAAGGAACAAACAGGTAAAAAATAGCATGGAGAGAAATAAAAAGTTAGTCATCATAACTATAAATGTGAATGGGACGAACTCACCCATTAAATGGAAACAAATAGCAGAATGGATTTAAAACCAAAATCCTACAATGTGTTGTTTACAAGAAACACATTTGAAACAGAGAGATCCACACAGGGTAAACATAAGGGGCTGGAACAGAATCTATTATGTGTAAGCTGAAGCAAAGAAAGCAGGGGTAGCAATCATGATTTTAGGCAAAGCAAAAGCAAAAATAGATCTAGTTAAAAGACATAAAGAAGGAAACTATATCTTTCTGAAAGGTAGCATGGACAATGAACTTATATCAACTCAACATGTATGAAACAAATGGTATAGCATCTAAATTTTTGAAGGAGGAGTTGAATAAGTTACAGGAGGAAATAGACAATAAAACTATCCTAGTGAGGGACTATAACCTTCTATTCTCAGAACTGGTTTAATCTAACCAAAAACTAAAGACAAAAAAAGTTAAGGAAATAAATAAAGTTCTTATAATGTTAGATATGATAGATTTCTGGAGAAAATTAAATATGAATAGAAAGGAATATACCGTGACATTCAAAATTTAATGTGTAGTTGCCTTAAATTAGAAGCTTTAGCACCAGACTTTGGGGTATTAAGCATTTATTAAAGCATACCATGTATTAGTAAAAAGAGAACATGTGGATGTAAGAAAAGGCCTATCTAGCCTAGAGTTCCAGCCTGGTCGGATTGTTCCTCAAGTCCTCCCCAATGAGCCTGCTTCAAACACAAACTCCCCTCAAACTGAGTGTGGAAGCTTTTTATAGGTCTGGAGCAGAGGTGATCCTTACACACTGCTTCAGGCTGATTGGTAGGCATCATCCAAATCCATTGGTTCACTGGACTTAAAGTTGAGTCCAAAATTCTTAGCTTCTGAGAACAATACTTCCTTAATGGCCAGCTAGGTGTGGTTACAATCTCATTAACTTGAAGTAGGCTAATCAGCAAAGTCAATCACTCTCACCTAATTCAATCAGTTTAGATTAATCTGCAGGTGAGCCTTTGAGTATCTGAAAAATCCCATTATTTTCTCACAATACTGTCTTCTCAGCAGTACATGGGACCTACACAAATATTGACAATGTATTAGGGCATAAAAACCTTAAAACCAGATGCAGAAATACAGAAATAGTAAACACATCCTTTTCAGATCATTATGCAGTAACAATTACATTCAATAATGGACAGTTGAAGGAGAGATTAAAAAATCAACTGGAGGGAGCAGCTAGGTGGCACAGTGAATAAAGCACCGGCCCTGGATTGAGAGAACTTGAATTCAAATCTGGTCTCAGACAATTGACGCTTACTACCTATGTGACCCTGGGAAAGTCACTTAACCCTCATTGCCCTGCAAATAAATAAACAAATGAAAGAAGGAAGGAAGGAAGGAAGAAAGAAAGAAAGAAAGAAAGAAAGAAAGAAAGAAAGAAAGAAAGAAAGAAAGAAAGAAAGAAAGAAAGAAAGAAAGAAAGAAAGAAAGAAAGAAAGAAAGAAAGGAAGAAAGAAAGAAAGAAATTTTTTTTTTAATCAATTGGAGGGGGCGGCTAGGTGGTACAGTGGATAAAGCACCGGCCCTGTATTCAGGAGTACCTGGTTCAAATCCGGCCTCAGACACTTGACACTTACTAGCTGTGTGACCCTGGGCAAGTCACTTAACCCCCATTGCCCCGCAAAAATAAATAAATAAATTTTTTTAAAAATCAATTGGAAATTAAATAATGCGGTCTTTAAAAACAATTGGGTCGGGGCAGCTAGATGGCACAGTGGATAGAGCACCGGCCCTGGAGTCAGGAGTACCTGAGTTCAAATCTGGCCTCAGACACTTAACACTTACTAGCTGTGTGACCCTAGGCAAGTCACTTAACCCCAATTGTCTCACTAAAAAAAAAAAAAACAAAAAACAAAAAAAAAACAATTGGGTCAAAGAACAAATCATAGAAACAATCAATAATTTCATTAAATTCCCCAGGTGTAGATGGATTCACATGTGAATTCTACCAAACATTTAAAGAACAATTAATCCCAATACTATATATATATATATATATATATATATATATATATATATATATATACTATTTGAGAAAATAAGAGGAGTCCTATCAAATTCCTTTTATGAAACAAATATGGTCCTTATTTCCAAACCAGGAAGAGGCAAAACAAAGAAAATTATAGACCAATCTCCCTGATGAATATGAATTCAGATCTAAGGACCTGTACTATTATTAATAAAATTCATCTGGAAACACAAAATCTCAAGGATATCATGGAAATCAATGAAAAAAAAATAGGAAAACTGGTCTAGCAGTACCAGATCCTCAAACATTATTATAAAGCAATAATTATCAAAACAATCTGGTACTATGAAATAGAGAGGTAGATCACTGGAATAGAATAGATAGAAACTATACTATAGTAAATGACTATAGGAATCTAGTATATGATAAACCCAAAGATCCAAGCTTTTGGAACAAAATGTCATTCTTTGACAAAAACTGCTGTGAAAACTTTAAAACAGTATGGCAAAAACTAGCTATAGATCAACATCTCATACTGTATACTAAAATAAGTTCAAAATAGATACATGATTTACATATAAATGATGATACCATAACCAACTTAAGGGAGTATGGAATCATTTATCTGTCAGATTTGTAGGCAGAGGAAGAATTTAGGACCAGAGGAGATATATAGAATAAAATAAAATGTAAAATAGATCATTTTGATTTTATAAAATTAAAAAGTTTTTGATCAAACAAAACTAATGTAAACACAATTACAATGGAAGCAAAAAAACTGGGAAAGAATTTTTGAAACAAATATTTCTGATAAAAGCCTCATTTAACAAATATAAAGAGAACTGAGTCAAATTTATAAGTCATTCCCTAATTGATAAATGGTCAAAGTATATGAACAGGCAGTTTTCAGACAAAGAAATGAAAATTATTTATAATTATATAAAAAAAACATTCTAGATCACTATTGATCAGAGAAATGAAAATTAAAACAACCCTGAGACATCACCTCACACCTATCAGAGTGGCAAATGTAACAAAAATAGAAAATATTGGATATTGGAGGGAATGCGGGAAAGCTGAGACACTAATCTACTGTTAGTGGAGTTGTGGATAGATCCAACCATTCTGGAGAGCAATTTAGAACTATGCCCAAAGAGCTATCGAACTGTATATACCTTGTGATCTAGCAGTACCACTGCTAGGTTTATATCCCCAAGACATCCCCAGAAAAAGAAAAAGACCTATTTGTACAAAAATATTTCTAGCACCTCTTTTTGTGGTGACTATGAATTGGAAATCAAAGGAATGCCCATCAATTGGGCAAACAACTGTATGAAATAACAGAGCAAAAAAATGTTATGAAAGGCTTCCTAGACAAAGTGGAATTTTAGAGGGGACTTAGAGCAAGGCAGGAGGGGAAGAAGAAGTAGGAGAGGATTCCAGTCAAGAGAAACCATCCAGAACCAAGACATGAAGTGTCTTGTTTATGGAATAGCAAGAAGTCACTGCACTGAAGAATGTGGGGAGCAAGGGGGTGTCAGCTGAGAGGTAATATCTGCATTGGCTGATTTGAGAATCATCTGCAAAGAGATGTTTATTAAATCTATGGGATTTGAGGAGATCACCAAGTAAAGTAGCAGAGAGGGATAAGAGTGCCCAGGAAAGATCCTATGTGGGACACCCCTAGTTAGTGAGTGTGACCTGTATGTGGTTCCAGCAAAGGAGACTGAGGAGGGAATTGGGAAATAGTGGGGAAAAAGTAAATCAATTACATTGAAATAGTCATCCATTTTTATTAATTTTTTTTTGTGGGGCAATGAGGGTTAAATGACTTACCCAGGGTCACACAGCTAGTAAGTGTCAAGTGCCTGAGGATGGACTTGAACTCAGGTACTCCTGAATCCAGGGCCAGTGAATTATCCACTGTGCCACCTAGCTTTTCAAAGAACTCTTTTTTAAAAAATAATGTCCATTAGCTGTGTGACCCTGGGCAAGTCACTTAACCCCAATTGCCTCACTAAAAAAAAAAAGCAAACATAAAAAATAATGTCCAAATCTTCAATTGATCAGGAAAAGCCCTGATCTACCTCCCCTCCTTATATTTGCAAAAAACACAGTGAGGTTGAAATGTAACCTTAAAAAACTCTTGGGGGCAGCTACTTACAACAACTTTGTGACAACCACAGGCAAAGGTTATTGCTTTTTTGGTCCATAGCTGCTATTCATGTTTACAGTGAGCTATAAGTGATGGAACTACCTCCATAATAAAATTCTGCAGTTGCCCATGCACATCTCCAAGGGCAGATATTATTGTCCTTTTTCTTACAAAGAATAAACAGGCTCACAAATGAAGGAACTTGTCCAAGGTCACAAAGCTAGCAGGGGATAAAGTCTGGAATGAAATCTCGATCCTTTCCTGGGCACTGAACATTTAATTATACAAAAGAAAGAAGTCTATCAGGTATCTCTACCTCTAAGGAAAGAAAAAAGGCACACAGCAGAACACCCCAAATATGATAATATTCATACTATCTTTCTTTAAATATTCTGAATTTCCAGGCCCACAACTTTAATATAGTCTAATTTTACAAACATATGCAAGAACATTTATCTAAGAACAAGAAATTATAATTATGGGCAGCTCTTTTCTGAAGGACTTCTTATGGAAGATCTAATGAGGACAAAGGACAGGCTTTTCTGAAAAACAAAAACAAAAAACAGAACTTTATTGTCTCAGATCAAATTTCCCTTGGTGACATTTGTATAAAATTAATATTTAGATGCAAACTAAATATTGATAGGGTAGTACTATCACCTTGGGATCTTCCTCTTAATGTCCATGCTCCATGCTGATAAAAGTTAATCCCAAGAATTGCAATGGCTAACATTCAAGGCTCCCTCCCTTTAACTACATGATATCTCCAGCCAGGTGTATTTTTTACCCTTTGTTTATGCTGTAATTCTTCCCAGAATATCTTATATCCTAAAAATCAGAGAGCCTCATAGTAGAAAGAGATCTCAGAAATCACCTGTCCAATTTGTGCTTGAAAAGAAATTGCCTTTATAACATCCCCAAGTATATCAGCTCTACTTGAAGACTCCAAATAAGGAGGAGCTCTATGTCCTATGAAAATACTTTTTTTTTTTTTTTGCAGGGCAATGGGGGTTAAGTGACTTGCCCAGGGTCACACAGCTAGTAAGTGTCAAGTGTCTGAGGCCGGATCTGAACTCAGGTACTCCTGAATCCAGGGCCGGTGCTTTATCCACTGCGCCACCTAGCCGCCCCCCCTATGAAAATACTTTATATTTTTTTGACAGTGAGTTTTTCAAGTTATAATCAAACCAAAATCTTTCTCTGTAACTTTTTATTCCCTATTCCTACTTTTGCTTTCTGAGACCAAGGAAAACAAGTTTAATCATATTTCCACATAACTGTCTTCCAAATATTGAAAGACATGGATCACATTTCACCTAAGTCTTCTCTTCTCAAGGTCAAATATCTCCAGTTCCTTTGACCAATCAATACATGGTATGCTTTGGAGTTTTTTAAGCCTCCTGATTGGTCTCCCCTTCAAGTTACAGTTCCCAAAAAGTAATCAACTACCAATATCCATTCAAAAATGCTAGGTGCAAAATGGCATGTATAAAAATTATGTCTAACAGTATCCTTTGGATAGGGATAAGAAACTGTTCTTTCATATTAATCTTAACTCCAGAAGAAAATGAAATTGTACAGCTAACAAAGGAAGAAAAAACCTGTATGTTTATTCAAAAAGGGATGGTCATACTAAAGAAAAAAATAAACTTAAGTTTGGGAATGAATTCCAATACTCCGTTTCAGAAAAGCCACTTTCACATGACATAAATATTCTTTTAACAATGAGATCTCTTTTAAACATTAAAGAGATTCAATATAAAGGTAGTATTCTGTATGCAAAAGGCCTGAGAATATTTGTTTTATCTATTTATTTTTTAAAGGCCAACACATATTTAGACAACTTAAATATAGTTCCAACAGATATACTCCAACAATACCAGCAATGGTCTCATAATGTGTTCTCACATTCAGACACTTGCTGGGATAATCCAAGTTCTTTGATTTAAAATATATATATATATATATATATGGTATACATCTTTCTTATCTTCAATGTAATCTACAATTTCTTGTGAACACATTAACTTTTCAGTATCTATTACAGGAATTTTTAACCTAAATTCATTTTCCATGGCCATTAGAATTTCTACTTGTTCCAAACTATCTAAGCCTAGGTCATTTGTGAAGTGGGAAAATACTGAAAGCTTTTCTGGATTAATCATATCATATAGTTTCAAGACAAAGAGGACATGGTCCTTAAAGCTCTCCAGTTTCTGAGGGGCGTCACTATATTTCAGATTCAATTGTAGGGATATCCCAGAAACTTGCATGTTAGCAGTGATAGGAACTGCTGCTGCTGCCTTCTCCACCACCCTGCTGCTACTCACAGGACCGAACAGAGCAGCAGGACCAAGGTGAGCAAGGCTTGGATGTGGAGAGGACATGGGCCATCGTGACTATGCTGAACCAGAGTGCCCAAAAAAGAAATTTTAATGATGGTAAATTCTGCTGATTTTTCAGGATTCCTGTCTTCTGTAATATTTAAATAGCTAGGTTAACATCTGCTCAACCATTTTGCTACCAGGCCTCAAGTAAGAAATTCTCCCCGTTTCATGTTTGGGATTTGCATCTGCAGAAAGACTTTCCCACTGAGAAAGACAAGGATTTAGGTGCATAAGTGAAGAAACTGACTATTCAGCTGCTGAAGTAAGTCAACTCAATGTCTCTTCCTTAGTCTTTGAAGAGGATCAAGGATATCCCAAATTGATATGTTGACTTGCCAGGAATGTGAATTGCATTTAAATGAGGCAAGTTGCATAAAGTAGCCAGCCTCTTTCTTTTCCATAGACATCAAAGTCCAGTAGAAAGATAAAAATCAAGATGAGTAGCAATAGACCAGGATGCAATGTATGACCTTGGTGTCATTGATATCTGACCAAGCTTTAAGTACTCCACAGTGTCTGCTTCAGTTGACTTCATAGACACTGGAACAAATTATTCTCATCTACCCATTCCACTAGGGGAAGTCTTCACATGCTTCAGGTAGACATTCCTCTAAATAATTGACAGGTTTGAAGCCTACCAGTTACCCACAATCTGAATTAACCCATCTGCCAAAACAGTTTACTGGGGTGTGGCCAATATGCATGCTACAGCTTCTAGTATTTGAATTGGTAGAACACAGTGTTGTCTTAAGAAGTTTTTCTTTTTCTTTTCAACAAGATACCTCTCAGTCACACAACAAAACCATTCTAGACTCCTTGAATAACATAACAGAAATAACCCTATTGAACAACCCTCTGATCATAAACTTTAGTAAGGCATAAAACAAGGAGATACATACTTACCAAAGGATGGAGGAGATACAGTACAGTCTTTCTTTCTTTCTTTTTCTTTCCTTCCTTCCTTCCCTTATTTAAATTCTTCCCTTTTTCACTATTCTTAAAAATATATTGTTCTCATGTTGCATGCTGGGTATTTAAATAACTCTCATAAAAATACCTCCCTCATAAGGGCCTCTGTCTTGGTTTCAGTGATATTTCATCTCACCCCTTGCAAAATGTTCATTCATTCCTGTGCATTTTCTGGTATATTCCAATACTATTATCCTCCCTTATCTGCTTTGGTTAGGTAAATTGGTTTTCTATTTGTTATTTGTAATTTTTTTAACATTTGTTGGTAAGGGGCTAAGCTAATATATAAGCTAAGGGTTACCTTCACTATTTTTTTTTTTTTTGGTGAGGCAATTGGGGTTAAGTGACTTGCCCAGGATCACACAGCTAGTAAGTGTTAAGTGTCTGAGGCCGGATTTGAACTCAGGTACTCCTGAGTCTAAGGCCAGTGCTCTATACACTGGGCCACCTAGCTGCCCCTACCTTCACTATTAAGAATCTCAAGGGAAGGAGATTTCCTTCTGAATTCCCCAAACTGTACCCTCAACTGGTCGGTTTTGAGGAGTGCATGCTGATACTTCTCTTGGACATAGCTTAGAGGAGGAATACATGCTTAGCTTTAGCCCTGTTTCTGTTTTCTCAAAGTAGAAACCATAATTCCACATAGAGGAATTTAATAGTATAGTGTATATCTATCTATCTATCTATCTATCTATCTATCTATCTATCTATCTATCTATCTATCTATCTATCTACCTATCTATCCATCCATCCACCCATCCACCCACCCACCCATCTACCTATTTACCATCTACCTTTATGTCTATTGTTAATCTATCACTATCTCAATTATTTTTTTTTAATTTTTTTTTTAGTGAGGCAATTGGGGTTAAGTGACTTGCCCAGGGTCACACAGCTAGTAAGTGTTAAGTGTCTGAGGCCAGATTTGAACTCAGGTACTCCTGACTCCAGGGCCGGTGCTCTATCCACTGCGCCACCTAGCCGCCCCTACTATCTCAATTATTAAAGGACATTTATTCTGTTTCTGTTCTAAGTGATGACTTGAATTTTACTCACTATGAAACTTTGAAATTCTAGATAGAATCTAGAGAAAGGATATTTATATATGAGGATACATTAATAATGTAGGAAATATTAACTAATTAACATTGTCCCATAAGTCAACCATTTAAATATTTGCAAGAAAAATATTTGTGAGTTATGTCAGCCATATCATACAACTTTTAAAAAGGGACCCAGATGTTACAACAATAGAAGATCAAGACATTAATGTAGATGATATTCCCTAAAATAAATTAATAGACAATTCACCTTTGAGTTCTCTGAGGGTTTATTGAAATGTATTTTTGCAAATTCCTATCAAAATGATCTTTTAAAATGCTGGCTATTTGAAAGAAAATTTAATGAAATGCAATCTTATGTGATTAATTATTTGTCTTTTTGAAATGCTATTTGAATGTGATATTTAATTTTCCATTTGGTAATTCAGAAACATAATATTCTTCGTTAAGTGATCATAGTATTTCAATTCACTATTTCTCCTTTCTGGGGGAAAAAAGCTAAGAGAAGACCTATGCAAAGTGTTATTACCAAAAAGTCCAAAGTAAGTCAGTACAAATATGGGAAAGGATCAGAACAAAGGTACGAAAAGAGAGGAGAAAGAAAAAAAACAGAGGGGAAAGTAAAAAAGAGGGTTGATGTTGCTCACCCTTCATTGTTTTAGAGGACCAATGATATCAGGAGAGTGATGTCATGATTTGAAAGTGAATTTTATTTCAGTGAGGCAGATCTGTGGAAAGTCATCAGCCTCATTCTGGTAGAAGAGGGGGAAAATGCAGAAGAAGAAGAAGAAGAAGAAGAAGAAGAAGAAGAAGAAGAAGAAGAAGAAGAAGATTTAGAGTTGGAAAAAGCATTGATCATCATCTCTTCTAGCTTCCTCATGTAAGGATAAAGAAACTTAAGCCTAGAAATGTTGTCTTGTTTGATCACAAGATCTATGATATTGTATAGACATTAAGGCTCAGACTCAAGACTAGGTTTTTTTTGTTTGTTTGTCTGTCTTTATTCCAAAACCAGGGCTCTTTTCAGTAAAGGCAATTAAGCTAACACTATAATTGTTCAGACTACTGAAAATCACTACCACAAGAAATTACTACCACAAAGGCGGGGGGGGGGTTCTTTTTATCAGGTAAAAAAATTGGAACTCACAATTTCAGGAACATTTTTTCAGTCAAGTGATAGTCTTAAATATGAAAGAATGCACCTTTGATGGTTGTTTTTTTTTTCCTTCTCTTTTAATGTTCTTTTTTTTTTTTAAAGAAATCTTTTCATAGCCTGAAGTGGTTACAATTTGTACCAGCAGAGGAAGTCACTATACCCATGAAATCATAAAATCACAGATCCTTACAGAATTAAAGAACACGAATCATTAGCTGCAATCAGAAATTACAGAATGTTGCAAATGGATGGGGTCTTTGAAATAATTTAGTTCAATACTCTCATTTTAGAGATGAAAAATGAAGGAAATGAAATTAGCCAAAGTTCTCAATATTAACCAGTTAAAGATATAGGATTCAAATCCTGGACATTAATTCCAAATTCAGGGTTCTTTTTCCTAAATTTGGCTCCAATGAGATTATAGCTGAACCAAGGAATTGGAGAGTCCTTAGACCCTTAATGCTCTGACCTGATTCTCAAGCTGTTATCTTTTAATCATATCAGAGTAAAATGTCTAGGGATTTTGTTGAATGATGAAACAAGAACTCAAAAAGTTTTAAATTCCTATCTTATTCAGTAAATTGAAAACCCATGGAGGAGATTATTAATTCATTTTATTCTTTTTTATCTGACTGGAAAATACATATTTTTCCAGGAAATTGAAATGCTATATTGTTTTATTTGCATGGTGCTGTTTAATTCTGAATCTTTGATCTTAAATAACATGGATAGTTTTAGTAAAGCCATAGCACTTTATTTTCATTTTCACATCTTTGGATCTCTGGTATTTAAATGTCATGACCTCCAGAGGGAAATGTTACATTTAAACTCTAGACTTTGTACCCTGGAATTTATTTTTCTCCAATTTAAACAAATATTAAATAAAACTATGCCCACTGTGTATCTGAATTCCTCAGCTATTCTAGAATATAAGGTAAATAGTTTTGATAAAATAGCTAAATATGTTTAATAGAAGCCAAATGAGCCCAATGTCCTTTGGGGATCCCTATTACAGAAAACAGTCAAGTAAAGATACTTGCTTCATGGATTTAAAATGTGGGCTCTATGGCTTCTAAGATCTCTTAGAAGTGTATTTTCTTAAGAATTCCAATAGGAGAAAGCATAATAGATGCCAATCCTTCTTTCAGATTCTTTTGATGATATATTATTATATGGGGGTATTCACATATCAGTTCACATATAAGTATTTGAACTGAAAAAAAAAATCAACTCTGCTGGAATGATGTGAATCCCAAACTCTATATTCAATTTTCATTTATAATATAGGATTGCTGATCATATAGTGCAATAGTTGATTGAAAAATTTTAAATATTCTAAGGAAAAGGAAACAGACTTATCCCGTTAGCTGCCCCAGCTTGTTTTTTTTTCCTTAGTTGTTGAAGATTGTGATGATAATGCCATTTTATGGCTTATTCCTGGTACTTCAGAAGCTAAGAAAAAAAAGCCTTTGCAGACTTCTATGAAAGTTTTCCTCTTTGTGTTTGGAAATATATAAGTATTTTAAGTGTCCTTTATGTGCCACACATTAAACTAGGCAACACTAAACAATGTCACAGAGTCATATTTTAAAAAGTTATTTCCCCCTCTATTCTATAGTTTTTCATGCTCTCCCATTTTTAAAAAATAACTATTATTGTGATGTTCATGCAATTTTGCTTTTAATGAATATTTCCTGTTATAAATGATCTCACTTATCATATCTGAAGGTTTGTTAAAGTCATTTTTCTCATGCAAATAAAGACCACAAATATTCATAATAACTGGAAATAATCCATGTTAGAGGCAGCTAGCTGTTCAGTAATAGAATGTTGGAGTCAGGAAAACTCGAGTTTAAATCTCAGCCTGAGATACTTAACCTAGATATACCTCAGTTTCTTCACTGTAAAATCAAGAGAAATCCTTATCTCTCAGGATTGTTGTGACACTAAAATTAAATAATATATATAAAGCACTTGCCTATTCTTAAAATGGTACATAAATGTTAGCTATGCTTTTTGTGTATGCTCAGTATTTATAGAGAAATTTTTTCAAACCCCAGTTAATTCAACATTCAATTAAGATGATTTTTTCATGTGTATGCAGTTTGTTCTCTGAGTGGTAGTGGTATAAACCTCAAGCAAATATGTTCATGTCAGAGAGCAAGTGAAATATAATCAAACAAAACCCTAGAGGAAATGCTCTGGTATATGCATATATTGGGTACATCCTCTTGCATCCATTGTATTTTAAAATTCTTTAAATCAGTATTGATATTTAGAATGATGACCCTGAGGTACTGAAGATCCATAGACATCAAAGAATGAATCAGAATCATGGAGTATGCTGGGTTTATTCAAACAAGAAGATAGAGGAGTATGCTGAGTTTACTCAAACATGAAGATAGAGATAGATTAATGCATTTTAGAAAGTTTCTAGAAGAAAATTTTGAAACAAAAGAAATTCTGGTTAGCCTTAAGTAGAGCAGAAGATAAAACTCACTAAGGCCTAGGGCATTAACATTTTGGTTAGTCACATTTATCATCTGAATGTCTAATGATATGTTCCAAAGGGAAAACATATCAAATTAGAAGTTTTAACTTGGACAAACATATAAGAGTTTACCAGATCCTAGGTTGATTTTTTTTCAATGTCTCCTGTTTCAATCACTTCTCCACTTAGCTGCAAGAGTGATTTTCATGAAGTGCAGGCCTGTACTTTGCACTATGTTACCTTCCTAGTCAATAAACTCTAATGTCTCCTTCTTCCTGGCAAAATCAAAAATAAAATCCTCTGTTTGGCTTATAATGTGAGCTACAAGTACGTCAATTCCTACCTTTTTATTATCATTATTCTTTATTCCCCTCCATGCTATGATACAACAACATAGACTTTCTTGCTGTTCCTTGGAAATAGTGTTCCTTATCTTGACACTGTGCCTTTTTTCTGGTTGTCCCACATTCCTGGGATGCCCTTCTCCTCACTTGGTCTCTTGACTTCCCTGGCCTTCTTCAAAAGTCAGCTTAAATTCAAGTTATCCTTGGAAAGATATTTTTTTCCTATAGCTATATTGTAGTTATATATATACACATTCAGACATATATGCATAAATATGTAAATCATCAAAAATCTGCTCTCTTCCTCCTATCACAAACCCTCTCAAAAGATTGAAAATTAAATAAAAACAAAAACCCTATTAAAAAGATGTATGATCAAGCAAAATAATAATAATTAATACTAATAATAAATATAGATATATACATATATATGCATACATATGTATTTATGCCTGTATATATCATTGCATTCTGCACTGAGTCCTTCATCTCTCTATTGGGACTTGAACATTTTTATGTGTCCTTATTAATGTTCTATAATTAAGGTTGATGATTGCAATAATCAAAGTTTATAATTCTTTCAAAGTTGTTCATTTATATAAATTATTCTCATTTCTCTTCACTCACTTAGATCAGTTCAGATGTCTTCCTAGATTTCTTTGAAAATGTGCCCTGAATCATTTCTTACAATATGATGATATTCCATAACATTTAAATACCATAACTCGTTCAGCCTTTCTCCAGTATATGTTCCCCCTTAGAAACACATTCTTGATACTTTGAAAAAAAGCTATAAATATTTTTGTAAATCCTTATATTTTTTTTCACTTAGCTCCAATTCCCTCCCTTAATCTGCCATCCCTATGATTGCCCCCACATTCTCCCTTCTCCTCTTTCCCTCCTATTTCAGTTGGGGTAAAGGACATTTTTGTCTCCATCTGTGTATGTGTGCCTGTATAAGTACATGCAATTTCCCCTGTTTTTACCAGTTCAGAAAAGAGTGAAGTTCAAGTGTCAGCCACTCACCCAACTCCTAATCTTTGTTTGTATAGAATTCTACTTACATGTGATTATGTGAGATGATTGTTTAAATTCTTCCTTTACTGGCTCCTTCCCTCATTGTATTTCCCTTCACTTCTCTTTCTGTTCTTTACTGAAGATCAAGACATAACAGAACCATTTATATATTAGACCCCCTCTATGACCTTTGATAATGATAGGCTTCAAAAGGGAAATATGTAAATATCTACAATAGAATATAGTTTAAAGCCCTTTATCATTGTTTATTGTGTGTACCTTTTTATGTTTCTCTTAACTCTTTTGATCGTACTTCAAAGTTTCTATGCAGTCCTAGTCTTTAAATCAAGAATACCTTCATTGATGATCCATTCTTTGACTGTAAGATTATACTTAGATTTTCTAGTAAGTAATTCTTGGATGTAAGGCTATAACCATTGCCTTCTGGAATATTATTTTCCAAGCTCTCCAGTGCTTTATTTTAGTGGCTACTAAATGATGTGTGTTCCTGATTGTGGATCCTCAGTAATTTAATTCTTTCTGGCTACTTAAAGCATTTTTACAAATGGGCCTAAAAGCACTGTTCCTGGGATTTCTTTTAGGAGATGATCAGTGAATACTATTTGAACTTTGCAGTCTAGTTCTAAGAATCTAGCAAGTAGGTCATTGTAGCTGAACCATGAAGTGTCTGAAGGAGAACACTGTGAAAAACAGCACTTGTTTCTAATTGCTATAGAAATGTGTTATTATTATTATTATTATTATTATTACCACATTGCAAGGTGTTTCAAGGCAGGGCCAGTTTATTATGATTGTATTTCAAATTGTATGCTTCATGACACATAGTGGGCATGCAATGAATGTTAATAGAATGGATAATACAAGACTAAGTATTAATAAAAAAGCATGTGTAGTTGGTTTAATCATGCTTTCAAAAATACACTTTTGTTTTGTTAATGTTTAAATACATATTAGTGAATTATTTCATAAGGGCATTGATAGTATATGAAGGAGTCTCAATTTTCACACATGCCCAATATCTGTTTCTTCATCTCTGTCTCTCTCCTCTCCCTTTCTCTGTCTTTCTGTCTGTCTCTGGTTCTCACATGCACATATGCACACACACAAACACATACAAAGACACACACACATACAAGCCCACTTTCTTAGAGAAACTCCATCTTGCACTTAGTATAACATAGAAGAGGTTGCCTGTCTGATTTCTACCAGTATTGTTTTCAAAATTTCTGGGATACATAGAATGCCTCTTAAAATGTGAGAAAATGTATATTTGCCTAGTGCTTTCATTTTAACTTCAACTGTATTTCCCTTTATTGCATTTTAAGCTAAATTCTTCATTGCTTCAAAAGTTGGCTAAGTGTTTTTTCACCACCTTTGAATTTGGATTCATTTGTAAAATTATTTAGATTTTAATATAATTTTTCATATAGAGAAAATTTTCCTAGTAGACAAATAATTGAGGTATAACTTTTTAACACAGTTTCAAATCATTAGAATTTAACGCAATTTTGTTGTACAAAGGAGAAATACAGGTTAATATCAAATTGTGATGTTATAATGTAGTAGAGAAAAAAGAACACTAACTTATTCATTTCATTGATGTCAATTAATGTAAGTAGACAAAATATTGTTTTGCTTTTTTGTTTTCATTAAACATTGAAAATAATTTGGTGTTTTGCACAATGATCTCTATATTTCTTGAGCTTTGGGTATAATCTGAACTATTATTAAGGCATATTGAATAAGGTTGTGTTTTTGTGACATTTGGATATCTAAAGAGAATTTATTTATTAAAAACAAAACAACAAATAGTTAACTTCATTCGAAATGTTAAATATTAAATATTATGTATTATTTTTACTTTTAAAATAGCATTCTTATGCTATCAGTAAAAGTTTTCACATTTTTCTCAGTTCTATTTCTGATGCATTTATTTTATATTGATATTGATTCTTTGATATTGATTTATATGAAAGTGTTGGTCCTGACTTTGAGTACATGCTCCTCTTACTCCTACCCTTTCATATGTACTCCATTTAGCCATTGCCTAAAGCAAATTAGCTGTCTGTTTTCTTCCTATTCAATTCTAGGCCTCCTTTTAATTAAAATTATATGCCTACCTCTTTCCATTTGTAGTTTCTTCAAGGCCTGCATATATCTATATGTATGTATGTGTGCATATGTATATTATATATACACACATATATGTATATAAAGTGACATTACCTAAAATAACTGCATGTATATATGTATGTATACATGCATACACACAGATGAAAAGGAATAGGGTTTTAGGAACATTGGGGATCATCATCTACTCGGGTTTTTTACTGTATAAAGGCCAAATTTTTAAATGATTATCATCACATTTATATGACTCTAATCATATCCAAGGAATTGATACAGTCAACCCAATGAAAAATTCTCTACAGCAAACACAATACTAGGAAATACATTCTGCCACTTCAGAGAACTTGAATGTCAGGTGAAGGTGGTAGATTATTAAAGGATCCCAAATTGAAACCTGAAAGTGACCAAAGAAGATTTATCTAGTTTACCCTATCAAATACTAAAATATAGTTTTTGTATCTGCCTGTCTCCTACAAACAGATCATAGAAATAATCTTTAATCCCTCCTACAAAATTAATAAACAGATCAGAGAAGTTATATCTTATAATATCTTCCACAAAATGAACCGGATCAGAGAACATGATACCTGTCCTTCTACAAAACAGATCAGAGACAGACAGAAAAACATAATATTTAATATTTTTTCCCAAGAAGAAAGATAGCACAACGTAATTATGTGGAGTCTTCCCTCCTAAGAGAGAAGCTCAGGGGACTCCCCATTTCTGAGGTTATATATGGTTTTAGTCCACTGATTACAGGACATTGTCAGTTTCAATAGTATGATACAGAAATCAACCCAGAAACAATAAGCAGTTTAACAATTTCAGTTATAACAAGTGATAACTACAAATTTACTGAGAACTGACTAATTCCCCACCCTTTCCCCCTATCCAGGCAGATGCCTGGGGCTAACCAGTCTTTGTCAATTCCAGACACTTATTGGATTTAGGAACCTCCCCCTGCCTTCCCCTCCAAATGTTTCCCCACCTTACTCCCTGGACTTTATGATTATTATGTAAAAGAGTCCATCTACATTAAGTAATTTCTATTTAGAGTTAGTAGCTTCTATATTTAACTTAGAAGCAGTTCTATTGTTTCTTTTGTTAAAGGTTAATTTACATTAAGTAGTTTTTCCTGACTCTGGAGCAATCTTTTGGTTCCCTTTTTTGTTCTGTTACCCCATTAAAACCTCTGTACTCTGTTCCCATCTTTGAGTATTCCTAGCTTCTGAGCTTTGCAATACCCTGAGCTATAGTTCCTCTGCCCAGATTAAAGACTTTATGGAGGGAATACAGAAGAATCTTGATAAGACTACAGGATTCCAAAAGAAGGTTTGGGAAGGATGAGGATACCCAGATGTTACCATAAGATAGGGACTTACTATCCTGAGGGAAAAGAAGTCACTGGGTAGAGTCTTTTATCAGCTAGCTATCTGGGTTTAGGTTTGGAGTTCAGTTGAAGGACATTTTGCTTCTATTAACCCAGGGTTTCATAAAAAATACTTTTGGATAATAAGGTACCTCCATCAAATCCAGGTTATCGATATATTAATTTAACAACCTCAACCCTTTCATTTTATAGATTATGTAATTGTGACATAGGTAAATTCATTGAGTTTTCTAGTTACAAACACAAAACAAGTACAGAACGATGCAAAGCAATAGATAGACCAATGCCTTATATTAAGGATAAAACAGTAAGATTCATTAGAGTTTGGAAAAAGGAAAGAGGAATTTGGGCTGCACCAGTCAAGACAGGTTTCACTGAAAAGCTTGTTTTTCACCTGAAACTTAAGTATACATATTTGCTGTGAGGGTACATCCACAAAATTTTCTTGCATTTAGGTAAATGGAAGACAGTGTTGGTGATCAGAAGGTCATGAGATGTACATGTCTTCAGTAGAAAATTACCATTGCTATTGCTGTTTCCAACTCCATTTGTCCCAAGGACACCCTGCCATGTCTGGTATTCTGAGCCTACTCTAACACTGAAATCACCCAGAATTATATTGTCCTTTTTTTGGGTCATTGATAATAAGGGTTCCTATGTCTTCATAAATTTTTTCTTTGACCTCATCAGGGTTTGTCATGGTGGTATCATAGGCACTGATGATGGTGGCATGGTGTTATCCTGCAAGTGGCAATCACATTGCTATGAGCCTGTCATTCAATCCTGTTGGTAGGCATACAAGTTTGTTGAGTAGATTAGTTTTGATTACAAAAGCTCACCAGACTCATGGTGCTCCCCTTCACTGCAAAACATGTATCCAACTCTGACTTCAATAAGCTGACCTTCATTCACCAGTCTTGTTTCACTCAGGGCTGCTATTTGGATGCAATACCAGCTGACTTCTCTTGCAACAAGAGCTTTGTCTTTCAGGTCTGCTGGATTTTGTGTTGTCTATAAATGTGTACAGATTCCATGTACTGATGATGAGTGGAATCATCTTTGAAGAAGTTTTTGTACAATATTTTTATGTTTCAACTAAATGGTAGGATTCCCACCTGCTACAGTAATCATGCCAGGGTTGGGTAAGCAGACAATTTTTAGGTCACCTTTTCTAGCCCCTTCCTTACACCAGGAGGTAAGCAGCTGCTCAGACATGCAGAGGGCTGCCAAATCCCACTGCTGCTTCCAATGAGATGAACTTGTGGGCTGGGTCACCTGTGAGCAGGGTTGTGACTCCACCTCCGAGTGCAACTACTTCTCATGTTTTGTCACTTGCCTACTGTCACAGGACTTTGAGGTAGGTAAAAATGGTAAAATGGTAAGGGTGATATCTTTTGACTTGTGAATAAATTGGATATAATTGAGGCAGAGTTACATGAAGTCATCAACCTCACTCTCTTCCAGACCCATCACAATCTAGTGGCAGGACAGAGTAATGACAACTGGTGATGGCTTGAGATGCAGTGGATGACCTTGGCTTTCAGAGCTCCACAGAGTCTGCTTCAGTTGCCTTCATGGCCACTGGAACAAATTGTTCTCATCCACTCATTCTACAAGAGGAAGTCTTCACATACTTGGGGTAGGCACTCCCCTAACTCCCCAACTGGTTTGAGACCCCTCAGTTACCCTCAACCTCAATTTTTTAACCTGTCTACCTATGTGCTAGTTTCTTGAAGCTACAGGTGAGAGGTGGGTCAGGTATACACAAAAGGTGAAAAATAGCCCTGAAAAGTGTTGACATCAGAGATACTAGTGTTTCCTGAACACATAGTAAGTTTTTCCTGCTAAACAACTCCAGGAGAAAAGCCAGGAGCAGAACAAATGTCTTTATGCAACATTCATCGACCTGACCAAGGCCTTTGATAATGTAAGTCATGAGGACTTATGGGAAATTATGTCAAAATATAGGTGCCTGGAGAAGTTCATCAGTATTGTACACCAATTTCATGAGGCATGCTTGCTAGGTTCTGGATGACGGACAGTGCTTTTGTCCTTTCCCAGTCATCAATGGAATGAAGCAAGGCTGTATGCTTGCTCCCATGCTTTTTAGCATGATGTTTTCAGCCATGTTGTCAAATGCCTTCAAAGAGTAGAACACAGCATCAGGGTCAGCTACCATACTGATGGTGAATTCTGATTGTACTCTCAGTTGTAGCCTCTGAGATTCAACAAAGTATGGACCAATTCTCTGCTACTTGGAATAATTTGGGCCTAAGAATTAATACCAAGAAAGCACAGGTGCTCAATCAGCCAGCATCACACCATTCATACCTGGAATCATCATTTATAATAAATGGAGAAGTTTTGAATGCTGTGTATAAGTTCACTTACCTTGGCAGTATACTTTCCAGGCATGTACACATTGATAATGAGGTTGATGCACACATTGCCAGAGCTTGCTCAGCATTTGGGAAGCAACAAATGAAAGTGTGGGAGAGAAGAGGTATTAGACTGACTACCAAACTGAATGTCTACAGAGCCATTGTGCTGACCACATTGTTGTATGCCTGGGAAACCTGGACAGTATACTAACGCCATGGCAGGAAACTGAATTGATTCCATTTGAATTGCCTTAGGAAGATTGTGAAGATCAGCTGGCAGCATAAGATACCAAACACTGAGGTTCCTCTCTTAATTCTTCTTCTTTTTTTTTTTTTTTTTTTTGGTAAGGCAATGGGGTTTAAGTGACTTGCCCAAAGTCACACAGCTAGTACGTGTCAAGTGTTTGAGGCCAGATTTGAACTCAGGTCCTCCTGAATCCAGGGCCGGTGCATTATCCACTGTGCCACCTAGCTGCCCCCTATTGAGGTTCCTCTCTTAAACTAAACTGCCAGGCATTCAAACTCTACTTCAGAGAGCACAACTTTGATGGGCTGGCCATGTTGTTCTGATGCCAAATGTATGCTTGACTAAAAGATTATTTTATGGAGAACTCACAGAAAGAAAGGGCTCACAATATGGTCAGAAAAAACAATATAAGGACACCCTCAAAGTCTGTCTTAAAAACTCTGGAATTGATTGCATGACCTGGGAGACACTGGCACAGGACCGCCCAGCATGGAGTGCCCTCATCAGAGAACGTGCTGTGCTTTATGAGCAAAGTAGAATTTAAGTAGCTCAAAAGAAATGTGAGATGCCCAAATGTAAAGAATCTAACCCAAATGTTCACATGGATTATTTGTGCCCAACCTGTGGTAGAGCATTCTGTGCTCATGTTGGTCTGATCAGTCCCAGTCAGACAAGCTGTAACTTGACTCTAACAGAGTGATTTCACTTTGGTCCTCTTCCAGAAAGGTCAACAACCAACCAAGTATGCATAGAATTTCATTTCATTCTAAAGGAGGTGAGAAACACTTCCAGGAAGGTGATGGCCAACAGAAAGTCAGGTGAAGAGAATGAACTTTATTCTAAAGGTAATGGCATGTTATCAAAGGCACATAATCCTTTCCACAGAGTACCTGTTGGTTTCTGAGCAGCACACTGAATTAAATAAACAAGCTCTTAGAGAAAGTCAAATATTTTTTCCTTTATTCTATCTTTTTCTTTTGTAGAAGAGAGAATAAAACAATTGAAAAAACAAATAAAACTTTAAAACTGCATGAAGAGGGGCAGCTAGATGGCGCAGTGGATAGAGCACCTGCCCTGGATTCTAGAGTACCTGAGTTCAAATCCTCAGACACTTAACACTTAACTAGCTGTGTGACCCTGGGCAAGTTGCTTAACCCCAATTGCCTCACTAAAAAAAATAAAAATAAAAAAAACAAAAACAAAAAAACCTGCATGAAGATTTTTTGGAACACTACGTATATCTCAAAAGCAGCATTGTGTAAACAAAAGATTGTTCAGTTTAGAGTGAGAAAGACTTGTCTAAAAAAAAAAAAGAATGTCAAATTTAAACATGATGTTTGGAAAATTTCTCAACAATAAAAAATTAGAGTGGGCCAACCAACCAAAAAGGTAATGGGTTGCTTTTCACTGAAATTCTTTATACAGAGGTTAGAAAATAGGTCCTAGGGGTAAAGTAATAGGGATTCACTCTTAGGATCCCCTTTAACTTTGAAATTCTCATTGTGTGAAATCCTGCCTCAGCTACTTACTTATGATTCCTGGCAAGTTCCTAAACTTTCACTAGCCCTAGGCAACCTGGTGGAGGTGAATTTCAGGAAATGATTTTCCTTGTTTTCATAGAAAGAGGTTCTTCATCCTAGAGATCCTTATCTCAAGAAATCAGAGAACCAGTAACTCTCTATCCACTAATTATACAAAAGAATATGCAAATGAATGTTAGTAGAATAGGAGCAAGAACCAGGTAAATTGTAGGTAACTCTGGGGTATCATTACACTTGGGCATTGAAAACCAAACCAAAAATCCTGGATTGTGCCAAAGAACAAAGCACATAATCCTTGTTTAGTGGATAGTGTATTAGGAACCTGAGGTATTTGAGTGCTGATTACAGAATTCTGGATAGCTGCAAATGTATGCATTCATTTACTCTCTCCCCTTCCTTTCTATTCCACTTACACTTACAGAGAATCTCACAGCTATCTCTCTGGAATCAGGGTCAGTGTTAAGAGGAAACAGGAAGGCACAAGAGTAGTGCTTGTAAAAAAAAAAATAAATGCAACTGGTCTAATGTGTCTTTTCATTCCCTATATACATCAAAATCAGAGAGTGAGTGAAAAACTCAGGGGTGAGAAGTGAATAACTCTGGGCGTCATATTGGTATTAATGACATCTACTTTCCTTAAGAGAGAATAAGAAGAAAAGGTCACCAATAAGTTGCTATTGGAGTACATTTGGTCCACTGTCATCAAAGTGCTGCTTCTCATCACTGCTGAGCCAGCCTGGCCATGGGAGGAGAATGGATGACAGCAGGGCACAGAAACAACCACCACTGAATGATTAAAGCAGGGTGATCTAAGCAAAGGAGCTTGAAGAAAAGCATAAAGGACACACTGCAGCACAGTATGAAGCAATATAACTTAACTGTTGATTGCTGAGAAGTGAGACCAGCTGGCAGACTGTGTTGGCATTCGACAGTAAGAGAAGGAATGACTCAGTGTGAGCAAAAGCATCATGCTGTGTGTGAGGAAAGAATGCAGTCACATAGATGACAGGCTCTACAAGCAGTGACCAGAGTACCTAATCAGCACACTGCCTATATACATACTCAATATGAAAAGGAAAGCCTGTCAGTAGAGCTATTCAAATATGAAACTGGACTTTCCTTTGTCCATTATTTAGGCTTTTCAATTCTTCAGAGGCTACAGAATGTTTGTGACTCCCAGCAATAGAATATAGGAAGACTGTTGGTTTAAAAAGGTTGGACCTTTGTTTCAGAGATTTTTGAGAATGATTTTAGTGACTAATGATTAATGTAAGAGTTTCTTCAAATATAAAGTATGTTATAATTTAAAGAACAATTGGCTTGGGGTCAGAAGAACTGAGTTCAAATCCTAACTCTCTCAGTAAATATCAGTGTAACACTGGGCAAGTCCATTCTATTCTCTAGGATTTCAACAAAATTAAACCTTGGACATCAAACAAAGGCATTAAATTAGATAAATTCTAAAGCTCCTCTCCTGGTTTTAAAAGCCATTTTCCTAGAGCTGAACCATACATTAGTGGTTGTTTGCCCAGTTCTTTGTCACACAGTCATTAATTAACAACCCATTGATTTAGAACACTGTGTAGGTCATCATGCAAATCCCATTTCCCATGGCCCACTCCCCTATTCCTTATTTTGTTCCCTCTCAACCTTTGTATCTCAAAGCCACCCAACCCTTCCATGGTATCCTCTGGAATGCTTGTGCAATAGGCAACAAACAACCTTTTATCCCAAGTCCTTTTTTTTTTTTCCATTCTCACTCTTATTTTCTAGCTGTTATTGAAACCTGACTCATCCCTGATGGCATGGTATCCCTGCTCATTCTTTCCAGTACTGTATATACTTTCCTTCATTTCCCTCAGTTCATGGATTAAGGCAGGGGAGTTCGAATACTACTGGTTCCCCAAAGCTACTTCCAGGTTTTCCCCTGAAAGTCTATTACTCAGTAACTTTTCCTCATTTGAGATTCATACAAGTTACATCTAACAACCAATAATAATCCTCATAAATATATGGTCTATAAACCCCCAGGTTTATATGGTCTATAAACCCCCTTTCTTGTTGATTCTACTTGTTATCAAGACAGGCAATATGGAAACCAATGTCTCTTTGATCAAGTTTTGAGTGACTTAACTCATGTACCTCAAGATAACCCACTTCACATTTGATTAACCAACCAGAGGCAATTGATTAGGTATCCCTCAGGAATACCCCTTGAAAGGGCATAAAAGCTGTGACCCTACTGCCATTAAGGGTTTCTGGTCTAAGAGAGACAGTAAAAGAACCAAAATTTTATTAATAATATGCTGGAATTATTAATAAAATTATTAAATTACATAGAAACTATGAGAAAATCTGAGGTATGAAATTCCAAGCACAATCAATTTATTAGCAATACTGGCAGTTGCCAATAAAAGAGATCCAATACTCCTCAGTAGTCTAGGATGCATTAGAGCAGACAGAGCAGACTTTTATAGCATTGGTTACAAAAGATTTAAGATTATGATTGGTCTATAAGAGAGGTTGAGTAAAAGCACAATGTGGGCTTGCATTTAGCATAATCATGCTGACTTGCTTTCAAAAGGGTATTTCCAAAAAGTGATTCATGATAAGGAATTTCCAAAGTCCATAGTAAGGGGAAAACATAGTTTACTAATATCCTATGGAAAGACCCATACCCCCAAAATTCCATGGCAGTCACCCCCTACCCAAGGTGCATATGACCAAGCAGAACATCTCATAAAAGGGGACCCTCCCCCCACATGGGGTAAGACAGAGTCCAGGTTGTAGTCCAAGAAATGGGTAATTTAAACTCTTACAAATTAAATGATAAGGACTTCTGCAATTAAAATTATAAATCTAATCTATATATCTTATTCCAGTGATTTACTACAATGTAGAATAATCTATCTTTCACAAAGGACGGTCAATTTTACCTTCATGACATCTCTTGTATAAACTCCCCTTCTCTTGTCTGACACTATCACCACCTTGAACCAGGTCCTCATCACCTCAGTGGTTCAGTGACAATTGCAATAACCTTCTGGTTGATCCCCCTGAATCAAGTATCTCTCCATTCCAATTTATCCACCACTCAGCTGTCAAAATGATTTTCTTAAAGTGAAATTCTATTTCATCCCCCTCCATATTCAATAAACTCTAATTGCTCCCTATTACTTTCAGGATCAAATATATTGCATGCCATTTAAAGCCCATCATAACCCGATACCTTCCTACTTTTGCAGTCTTATACTTATTCCTTCTCATGTACTCTATTCCAGCAACACTGGATTTCTGTCTGTTTCTTGCAAAAGGCACTCCATTTTAAAACTCTGGGCATCTCCACTGGCTAACCCACATGATTGGTATTCTCTCCTTCCTTATCTTTTGGAACCCCTGGATTCCTTCCAGTTACAGATAAAATTCCATCACTACAAAAAAGCTTTTTCTGATCCTCCTTACTGGTAAAAGCTTTCCTTTGCCCATTATTTCCAATTAATTCTCTTTATGGCTTGTTAGTATTTAATTGTTTGTACTTTTCTCCCCATTAGGCTGTGAGCTCCTTGAAATATAGGAGTTTATTTTTTCCTTCTTGGTTTCCCTAGAACATAATACAATGTTTGACACATAGCTGGCACTTAATAAATTCCTGATGATTGACATCAATCTTTTGCAGTTTCACTTTTTTTCATCAACTTTGCTTCCTTTAAGAAGTATACATTCCCTGATACTTTGTAGTTGTTAATGCAGTTTTACTTCTCAGATTAGTTTCCATTAATTTGCCTCTGTATGAGCATATCTCAGTAGATCTTTGAGTGTATGTTTTTCTTTTAATCATTATGGCTACTACTGTGTTTTCTAAATTAAATTGCTATTACTGTATTTTATGAATTGATTGCTATGGCTTCAATTTTGGCAGTAAGCATTTATTATTAATTAATATTATATATGCCAGTAAAGTATTTAATCTATACTTCTCATGGTCTTAGGCCTTCAAACCAATATTGTTCTAAAAGGAAGAGTGATCGAGAGAGAGAGAGAGAGAGAGAGAGAGAGAGAGAGAGAGAGAGAGAGAGAGAGAGAGAGACTGAGTGTGAGTGAGTTGAGTGTGAGTGAGTGTGAGTGTGAGTCGAGAGTTACCATGGTGTGGCCAAGTGTTTTATCCTCTATTAATAGAAGAGGGTCCTTAAATAATGATCAAAGCTAATTAATAAGCATCACTCAATTCCATTAGCTGACATGACTTTAGGGTGGTCTAAATTAAACTCTTCAGATGACATTAGGGAAAGACCCTCACTCAAGTTCCTTAAGCCAAAGTCCATTATCTGGGGTGTGTTCCTTGACTGAGCTATACAAAAGAGTCTATCTCCATTTCTTTTGTGCCCTTGAGTTCATCCCAGAAAGAACTGAACTTTATGGAGTGGGATGTGGGGGTTGAGGGGAGAGAAAGGGCTGAAACTGATCTCTGGGTCTCCCCCAAGAAATTAATTATTAATTATTTTCTCAAGAGGTTAAGGACTATTTCCTTTGTCTTTGCCAAGTGACTAATAATTATTTACATATAGCAGCAGCAGCAGCAGCAGCAAGCATTTATAAAGTGTGTTAACCTTTACCGAAAACTTTATATGTTATCATATTTGATGCTTTCAACAACCATGTGATGTAATTGCTATTATCCTCATTGCATAGGTGAGAAAACTGAACCTGAGAAAAACAAAGTAACTTGCTCAATACAGACAATAAATGTTTGCTAAGTTGAATTAATCTCTCTTACATATTGCCTCCTTCTAATGCTATCTTAAAAATAACCAAACAAAAACAAAAACAGAAACACAATCAGGTTTCCTTGATTTTTAAACAAGCTTCCTAATTCCATATTAGTATTCTTCTCATTGTAACTTACCAAAACTTTGTCTACTATATCTAGATTCCCAGGGTACCTTTTATCATTCATTCATTCATTCATTCATTCATTCATTCATTCATTCATTCATTCATTCATCTATTCTTGCTAGTGAAACAAAATACTGATAAAAATTATGTTCTGTTTTTCTTTTGTTTAATTTTGCCATAGATTTAGTAAAATTGTTTAAAGAGTAAAATGCCAAATAACAAACTCATACTTTCATTAATCATCTCTTGTATTGCCTCACTATCTCAGGGTAAAAAGTGGTGAAGCTGGGTTCTTGAGGACTTGGGAAAATTAGCTTTCTCTTCACTGATTTTCATTCACATCTCCCCTCCCCCCCCCCAAGAATTAATTATCTGCATACCAGCTTTTAGGTAGAACCTATGATTGTTCTGTAATTATTTCATGTGATATGATTATAAAGAAAAACTATACTTCAATATGACTAATACCCTCCCTTAAGCTTTTGCAGATTTCGGAATCTGTCACAATAGCATGCATAGATGATGGGAAAATGATGAGTAATACAATGTGTGTCACTGCATTTATTAAAGATGTATTTTTTTTTACAAAACATAGTTATTTACTATTCATTAAAGAAGTGTAATTTTACTTGGAGAACTGTTCAAAAGTGTATAACCCACAATTTGAATCATAAAGAGAACTTTTCTGCTGTTTTCCTAATCCCTGGAAATGGCATGCTTGATTTCCAGGGGATAATTGCCCAAATCATTGCTAGTAACTTCTATAGAATTAACAAAAGGATAAAAATATTAATCTATTTCAAAAGTTCTTAATTCTCCAGGATAGTACTATTATAGTTGCATCAATAAAATTTCATATTTTTATTCTCAAACCTTTAGTTTCTTAATTTAAGCTCTGCATTTTTCTTCCTGTTTTAGCTTTACTTTTTGATCCTTTGTTCCTCTTTTCTTGCTTACTTTGTTCTTTCCTCCTTTTTATCATTCTTTACTTCTTCTCTCTCCCTCCCTCTCTGCTTCCTTCCTTCCTTCCTTCCTTCCTTCCTTCCTTCCTTCCTTCCTTCCTTCCTTCCTTCCTTCCTTCCTTCCTTCCTTCCTTCCTTCCTTCCTTCCTTCTTCCCTTCCTTCTTTGCTTCCATCCTTCTTCCCTTCCTTTTCTCCTGTTCCTTACTTTCCTATTTCTTTTCCTCCTTTCCCCTCCTTTGCCCTTCTTCCTTCTTTCACTCCCTCCTTCCTTCCTTTCCTCTTTTCTTCTTTTTCCTCTTTCTTTATTTTCTCCCACCCTTCCTCAGTCCCTCCCTCCTTCCCTTCCTTCATTATTTTCCCCTCCTCCTCCTCTCTTCCTTCCCTTTCCCCTTTTCTTTTATTTCTCCTCTCTGCTTCCTTAACTCTTTCTCCACCAAAATGTAGGTAAAATGCATCTATAGCATTCTTCTTTACTATTTGAGTTATCATGATTGGAAAGGATTCAATATTACTGTTTCTCTCTTTCCTCTTTTTGGGTATTCACTAGCAATATCATCATAATATGCTCTAGAATTTTCCCAGGAATCAATGACTTCACTGGGATGTCAACTGAGTATGTTCCAAGGACAATGGATGGGAAAAAAATTACAAAACACCCATCAAAAATCATGAGCTAAATAAAATTATTTTAGTGGAAATAAATTAAGGAGGCTATTTATCTACTATATCCAGACTTCCTAATACTGTCAAAGATATATGTGACAATTAAGTATAAGTTATATACATATACATATATATATGTATATGAGACATTTATATATGGTATGATTAAGTATAAATTATGTAAATATATATTGTATATGTACATTTTACATGGATATAAAATATTATATATCATATAATTTAGACTTCATTGTATCACAGATGCCTTTAAGAGTCCCAAGAAGTCTATAGATAAAGTGGAAAGAACACTAAATTTGGATTCATGGGTTCTGACTTCAAAGTCCAGTCCAGGTTCAAATTTCAGTCCTCTAACTTGTTACCTCTATGCCTTTAGGCAAATAACTATACTTCTCTGATTTTCCCATTATCTTAAGACGAAAAATAAAGATAGAAAAATTAAAAAAAGGGGATAAATTTCAGTGTCCTGTACAGCTCTATACTTTAGTTTCTCACAGTTTGATTTGGTGGAGGAAAACATGGGATATGAAAATGTCATCTTCCACAAAGATTTCAGCCTTTTCTTTAGGCGGTGAGTCATTGGTCTGAGACATTTAAGAATTGCACCTTATTAAATATATCTGTGAACTTAATAACTGTAATATATCTGCGAACTTAATCACTGTTCACCTTCCTGCCCCCCGGGAAAAAAAAAAGAAAAAGAAGATGGCAACAGACTTGGTATTTATTTGACATGGACTTTCATGGATATGATCTCTGACTCTGTCAGCCAAGCAGTGCCCACTGGTAAAGATGGACTCAGACTACTTCAGAGACTTGTCAGAAAATCATTCCCCCATTGCAGCTAGTCATAGAACAAATATAAAAAGTATTAAATCTATTGCTATATTTAGGTATTCCTATAAAAGAAGAAGATAGCAATATCCCAGCTCAGACATCACAGAATCCAAATTCCATGAAAGGTAGGAAGATGGCCCAAGAGAGAAAAAAAATGCCTGCCTGCAAAACTTTTCCATTGAAGATAAAAATTTAGAATTTGAGCAGCCTCTAAGTATATCTAAACATTTGAAAGAAGGGCGCTTGAAAAACTATCTGGATAGCTTGATTTCTTAAAGTAAAAAATGCCTGAAGAATCATGGTTTCCTGTTGGTAGATTAAAGGGTGAGGTGAAAAATAAGGCAATAATTAAGGAAGAATAATTTGTAACCACACCACCCATCAGATTTCCATCAGGATTACTGAAGAATGCCTACCTCTGTATGTCACATAATAAATATAATAAATTGAAAAGGTACATTTTAATAAATAATTCTATCTAGCTTAGATATATAATAACATGATTTCCTTAAGGAAGTCAAATGTTGATCCATACCCTCTTTGCTCACTGCTTGCCAGTAATACGATGCTAGTTGTACTTAGTTCCTTCTGTTTGTTTACAGAATAGCAGAAGCTACTAATTAACAGGATCTAACAAGGGCAAGGTATAATCAGTGCCTATATACATTAGAGAAGAGCAAGTTGCCAGTGAAAGTTAAAAATAGAATAAGGGAAACAATATGAAAAGGAAGAAATTTAGCTTTGCAAATATTGAATACATGAATTGACACTGATATCCTCTTTCAGTGCATATATCAGATATGTCACATGCTGCATATAAAGTATCCTTGGGAACTAAAGTGATCCATAATAACAAGGAGTTGAAAATAATAAACTTTATTCACTTCAAGTATATTGTGACAAATTGCTATATCAAGAGTTAAAAAAAATTAAAAGTTTATAAAGCATATTAAATCACATTGCTCTAACTAAAAAATAATAAAGGGGTTTTCTGAATTATTAATAAATTAAAATACTTTAAAAATTCACTTCATTTAGCTCATCCTTTAAAAGTTATTTCTATTTCTATTTTAATTTAATTTCTATATTTGGGGCAAAGGGAAATGTAGGAGGGATTGACTTTCTCTCTCAAGTTCACCTTGCCTTATTTTTTCAAAAAAAGGAGAAAAAGATCAGTAGAGAGAAGATGTCAAATCCAAGCAATGAGGAGAAAGAGCCTGAAGAGTCAACCATGGATGCAAATGACTGGCAGAAGATAAGTTATAACAGCTTACCAACTGTTCTGGACCAATCCTGTATTGTTCTATAGTGGGAAATGCAGCTCTAGGGTTCAGCAGGTTTGCTGGTTGGTTTCTGCACAAAAGATAATACAGATATACAGGTACACAACTTTTACTTTTTAAAACAAAAGAAAACAAAAAATTGTTTTCCTCCATGCTTCTAGTTAGCTGGGTGGACAAGATTCTTAGTTCAATTTCTATCTCATTTACCCACCATAAAACAATGTTGAGCAGAAGTACTAATCTGTAAGTGTATTTTACTTTAGTCTTGCAAGTACAAGCAGAAGATGAGAGAAAAACCGGCAAACAGACAGACATAGAGTGATACAATGACTGGGAAATGATTATTAGACTATAGAAAGTATAGACAGGCAGAAAGAGAGACAAATTAATACAGAGACTGGGAAATAAGTATTAGACTATACAAAGTGTGCATTAGAATTCAAGAGAGTACTCAGCTCTTTCTAGAAATAAATCATAAACCAATGTGTATGGAAGGCAAAGCAAATGAAGTGTGGGTAGCTTATTTACTTACTTTCATTTTTCAAACCAGTGGCCATAGTCCTTGGCAGTCTGAATTTTTGAGGAAAGCCATCCTCTGAAGGCAGAAGGAGTCAAAGGAAAGCCATTTCTCCATACACCTCTGTCTCCCCATACACCCAGTCCCACCAGAACATGAGCGACTATGCCTACTTTGTTAACTAGCACCATATGTTGTCTGCACATGAACATTATAGTTTTTAGGAGATTTAAGTGTGTGTAAAGTTGTTAAACAAATAAATGAAATAAATAAATGTGCATATATGGAGGGTATATGTCATTTTAACTCATGGATTATAGAATAACAAATGTTTGAAAATCACTAAGAAAATTATTATAAATGCAAGATTGCCTATAGCTAAGATAGATATAAAGATACTGAGAAAAAAGGATGACATTAAATTGGATGAACAGCCCAATGAGCTAGTCAATTATACTATACAGACACTGAAGATAGACTATGGGCTGGGCTCAGGATTGAATTGGAGGAAGAGAGTGGGCTTAATTGCCTTCAAAAGGCAGTTCATTGATTGTAATGGTACCAAGCTGTTCCCTGACACAAAATACCCAACATTCTAACAAAAGTGCTCTTCTGGTGACATTATATATTGTGAACCTGATATTCCCCACTTAAAAAAAAATTGCCATTTAACCCAAGGAATAACAGGAGATATGGTACATATATTTTAGACTGTAGCATGTTATCATGATTACTTATACCCAAGAAGTATTGAAGTCAAATGGAAGTGGTGGTTACTAATGGTAATGTAAGGATCCCTGTGAGCTACATATTGACTTAGTTTTAAAATGTAATTTTATCTGTGTCTTATTGTATTTTTATTTATTTTGTTAAATATTTCCTGGTTACATTATAATCTGATTCAGATAGCCCTTAGGGGTGTTGTGGACAGCATGTGGCCCTCCAGCTGCATATTTGAAAATCCTGACCTAAAGAATATCATCATTCAGGAAATGTATTATCTTAAAAGGCAGGTCAGTAAAAAGAATCTGAGACAACAGAACCAGAAACCAAATGTAATGTTACACAAGAATGTTAACAGAACTGGAAAAAGACCTTTAGCATTTTGGGTAAATCTTCTTTGGAAGATTTTTTGAAGATGCAGGAAAAAAATCACAGAATAAGAAGGATATGTGTTTAATAACCTGTACTGACTTCAAATGAGATGAGATATGTACTGAAGGATTTAAATACTGACTTACAAAGGGAGTGCCAATTATTGGTAATGTCAGAAGATGAAAGGAATGGTCCTGTTAAATAGTAAGTTTTATGCTAATAGTTGTGTCCAAGCAGATACAAGATAAATTATTCCTCAAAAAATTTGTAGATGAATTTCATACATCTAAGTTCTATTTCAATTCTCTAATTCTAATTAAGTCATAACAGAATGTCATATGATATTTAACTGCCAGCATTTTTTATCACAACTCTATTATAGATATTGCTAGTAATATTAGAAATTATATACATGCATATATATGTATATATATGTGTATATATATATATAATGTGTATATATCTTTAAAAGTTTCAAAGCACTTCCCCATATATTCTGTCATCACAATACTTACAGTTGTATTAGTGAATAGGAATGAAGCAAATATCATTATCTCAGTTTCACAAATAAGGAAACAGTCTCAGAGAAGTTACTTGTCCAGTGTCAAGTAACCATTAAGTGGCTCCACTGCTAAGTTAGGAAAAATAATACACACATGCAAGACAAGATTTACAGAGGGTAATCACTTATACTTGACAATTGCTTCAACTTATTGTCTTTCAGATATTTTGAGTCTTCATTGTAATACTTTTTCTTGATTTAAATAAATTATTTGCTTGACATGAAAAACAGAAAATCATGCCATTTAAGATGTACTGAAATTATAGAAAATTTTTATTCATGTACATTTACAGTTGGAAGGAAGGAAGGAAAGAGAATAAACATTTATGTAGAGCTTACTTTAAACCAGTCGTTGTACTATATACTTCACAGATTTGTCATTTGCTCTTCACAGCAACTCTACAAGATGGGTACAACATCTTATAGTTGAGAAATCTGAGGCAAACAGAGGTTAAGTAATTTTTTCAGGGGCACAAAACTAGTAAGTACCGAGTTCACATTTGAAATCAGGGATTCCTGAATCCAAATCTAGTAGTCTATCCACTGCATCTATCTGGCATCAACCTCATTAATTTTTCTTATGAGGAAATAGAGGTTGAAACACATTAAGGGACTGCCTGCTGTCATATAGCTTGTTCATCTCTGAGACAGAATTGGAACCTAACCCCTGGTCTAGTGACATATCCAATACACTGGGACTTCTTAAACTTTTTCCACTCATGACCCCTTTTTGCCTGAGAAAATTTCACATGACCCTGGGTATATAGGTATATAAAATAGGTAAACATAACCTTTAACTGTTACCAAAATTTTCAGGACCCCCAAATTCAGTTATGTGACTCCATATGGGGTCATGATGCAAAATTTAAGAAACTTTGTAATACACCATGTTTTTCAGATTAAAAAAAAATCATCCTTCATTGTATACCCTCATGCTTTGCCCTAACAACAGCCATGAAGGTGGCTGAAATAGGCTTCATAGAATGCTTAGAGCTTGATCAGACAGGAAAGATGCCAAGGTCATCCACTGAATCCTGGGCCATTGACAGTTATCTTGACTTTGGTCCTGCCTCTGGACTTTGGGAAGAGAGCAAGACTGACAACTTTGTGCAACTCTGTGTCACTTAAATCCAATTCCTGCAGGTCAAGACATTACTCATGATGTCATTGGTCTCTTTTTTTTTTTTTTTTGTAAAGAGTCTACAACCACAACAATGACTCTAAGATATCACTACCCTCACTTTCTGTAGTCCTCATTATGACTAATTAGAAATAACAGCTAGGTTCTTGGACTCAGTTGGCTATTCTTTCTCCTATGCTCATATCTTTCTAGGAGCCCATCTATAACAGGAATTGTTCTTATGTTATGAAAAATTTCCTGTTAACACATACCATTTCTTTAAGGGAGATTAGGCAAAGGGAAAATCCGTGTGTGGGGGGGGCGGTATTTGGAAAATCCACTGAATTGGCTGGCTTGTGGCCAAACTAGGGAGGGTGAGAGGGTCCTTAAGGTCCCTTCAGGGGTCGCCAAACTGTGAGATTTAAAATTGGATATTAGATCATAAATCTCCCCTCTTTAACCTCTCCCTTAATTTATCTCCCAGACTAGTAAATGGAAGAAACTTCTGGTTTTCTAGTTAGAGCTTTTATTGTATGGTAATCACAAGGTGATATTGATTAGAAGGATAGGAAAGTAGAAATACAATACAAATCGTCTTAAGTCTAAGCTTAGTCTATATTCCGTATAAAACTCACCAAAAGCCGAAGGCCACCTTTGGGGAGAGAGACCGTGTCAAGCGCGTGCTGCTGCTAACCGTGAGCCGGGCCCAGTCAAACTCTTGTCAGCATCAGCCTGTGCAGCACAGTCAGGAGACCAGCAGAGCAGGAAAAAGTCCCACTTCCGTTCTCTCCTTGCCTATTAAGCTCGCAACCCAGAAGTCGAGTGCGTAGCAGGCAGTCTGACGTGCACAGCAGGTGGACTGGCGTGCATAGCTCATGCCGTTGGTCTCCTCCCCAAAAGGGTGGTCCTTAAAAAAACTGACGTCTTTCAGTTATCCTAACCGACTGTTAAAAATTTTCATTTTTTTTTTACCACAATATATATATATATATATATATATATATATATATATATATATTCAGTGATCTCATCCTTTGAGTAAGTCTGGAAGGACACTAACAAAAAGTTTTAAATAGATATAGATAGATAAATAGATACATACACACACACACATACATACATACATAGAAGAAAAACAAAACATAAATTAAAACTTTCTGGTAATATGCCTTCCTAACTTCACTTCTACCACATTGTGCTACATGAAGATAACTTGTTATTTTATGTATACTAACAAAATTAATTACTAACATTTATATAGTGCATTGGGCTTTCCAAAGTGACTTACAAATTTGTCATGCCAACCTCAGAGGTATGTGCTACTATAATCTGTATTTCATAGATAAGGAAATTAAGGCAAGCAGAAGTTATGTGACTTACTCAAGTTCACATAGCTTATAAGTATTTGGCTCTGGATTTGAATTCAGGTCTCTACTACCCCCTACTGCCAGTCAGAACATGGCAATAAGGTTTTTCTTTCTTTGTGGAGGAACAAATTATGTAGATAATAGACTTGATATCTGTACATAACCATCTATTAGTCTTCACTCATTCTATACACAGCCAGGATGTTGTCCCAGCACGGTGGGGAAATAATGTTTCCTTTTCTATATAAAGATGCAGGAAAACATTGGCAAAGAGACCTCAGGGAATTGGGCTTAGTAAACACTAAATCAAGCAATTACTGTTACAGAATTGTAAACATGGGAACAGAAATATTTGCTAAAAGGTTTTTACACATTTCCTTCATCAGTAATCAAGATTAAAGTGTGTGATCAAATGGTGTAGGCAATTACTATTGCCCAGCAAAATGCCTACAAGATAGGAATGAATCCAAGCATCCACATCTTTAATGGACAGTAGAGATCCATGGAATGCAATGGTTAAGGTTGTAGATTGAGCCGTCCCAGTTGTACCTTTTTTTTTTCATTATTCTCCTTTTTTTTTCTTCTTCTTCTTCCCAATTTCTTTTCAAAATGTTACTTAAGGATCTTTCTATCTACTTTATACAAATGCCATTTTTGGATATGTTAGTCTCAGGATTGCCTTTTAAAAATTGGAAACAACATGAATACTGGTGACAGTATTTTAGTTCATTATATATATGCATAAATAAAAGTTGTACTACAAATAGAAATACCAAGGAGATTTAGTACTTTTAGTAGACATAGATATTTATCCAAAGAGGGAATCTGAAAGGTAAATTTGTATGGTGAACAAGTGTTAGATATGAAATCAAAGGACCAGGATTTAAATCTTACCTTAATAGCAGTGTGATCTAGGAAAAATCACTTTTACTTTCTTGGCCTGAGTTTCTGATCTATGAAGAAGGAAAATTAGATTAGATGTCTTCCAAGGTAATATATATTGAAAATTCATATTTTTAGAGTCTCTTCAGTTTAATTTGAAGTTAAATTGTCAAATAAGAATTGGCCAAACATCAATTTTATATTTCTCACTGGTTTTCAGTACTTTTCTCCCTTATTCGCTTTCTCTCTGACTTCAAATGTTTTCCAAATTTGTATTTACAGAGACATACTCTGGTAAACCTGAAAATGAGAATTTAATCACAAGCTACTATGTAGCATCCTTAAAAACTACCAAACATATAACACCTGCCATCTCATCAATGTTTGGTCTACTTCTCTCCAAATTACTACATATATCATTCTTGACATAAAAACTGATAAAGAATTGAAACAGGGCTTTCAAATTTACTAAGACTCACAAGGAAGACAAATAGTGTATTGCCATATACCTGCCATGCATATAAATGTGGGCATATGTATATGTGTGTATATACATAATATACTCTCAATAATAATTTGACCAGTTTTCTGTTCATAATGTAAAAAATATCTACTTAACTCCTACAAAACGTTTATGTAGCTTCCTTCCTTTTTTATGTCCTAAAATAAAAGCAGCATATAATCCTATATTTCTGCATATTGTTGTGCTCTTGTCCCCCTAAAATGACCTAGGGTGTCATTTGCAGAATTTTTAGTTATTTATTATTTTCTTCATATAATTATTATGTTGTTTAAATGAAACTCCATGTGCTTAGAGTTTATTTGAACCCAGAATATCACCCTGACCTCAGTAATTCTCCAGAAATGCTGGAGGTAGTTACAAAGAATTTTAGTTTTGTAAAGAATTAATTGTTATTTGAGGTTTTTTTGACCCCATCTTTTGGCTAGAATTTAAAAAAAACCTCGGCACGCACACTGGCCTGGGGCTCCTCAAACAACACGGTGCTCCACCCACTGGTTGTAGCCGTCACCATGGCACTGGCACCTCATGTCATCACTGCTCACTGATGCCTACATGGGCCTAGCAAAATTATAATGACTGGAAACCCAGTGAGGGCAGTCATGTGACTGTCAGAGGGGGCAGCTAATTGGCTGTGGGGTGTACATGGTCAGCCTGGGGTCTGCTGGGAAGAAGGGAGGTTTTTTGCCATTCTAGCTGGAAGCTGGCAGGCGACAGGACGCTGCTGTGTGTTCTCAGCTGATTCCTGGGTGATGGTGGTGTTCAGGTTGTATAATTTCCCTATCCCCATTTTATTTCCTTTCCCTTAATCCTACTGATTCTGTTTGTGTTGTTTTTTTTTTTAAGTTGGTTCTTATTAAATAAATCCTGCTCTGTTTTGAGGGAGGCTGTTGGTCTCCTTCCTTGCCCCAATATTGCGGTGAGCCACCCAGCTAACAATCCCCAATTAAAAATTGGTCTCTACAGTTTGTCCTAGAATAGATTTATCCAAAACATTCTTGTTTTGGGTCCCCATATCCAAGTCTTATTTTGGGTCCACTAAAGTTTGCATTTTGGGTACCCTTGTGTGTGTTTGGGTTTGCCCAAATCTTATTAAATGTTCATACTGACTAGTATCCATCTCAGTCTAACTTGCTTACAATCACTGTCTCAACCAAAATGCTTAACATATAAACATGTGGTTGTTTCGGTTTCCTTGTCTAAATGCTATATAAGGTAAACCTTTCTGAATTTGGATAAGAGGGATACACACACCTTTCCTACCTTATTTTTGCCTTCCAAATGGCCTAATCAATTTTTTTCTAAAACCATTTCAGATTGCCAAGGTTATTTTTCCTCACAAACATCACCATGCATCCCACCAGATCAAGAATTTCAGTTCTATAATATCATAATACAGATGTCTACTCAAACATTTTCTGTGATTTGCAGAGAAATTTGTACCCTTTCAGAGAAGCTGACAGTTGGACCCATGATGAATATAATGTTGACAGTTATACTCATTTGTTTAAAATCTAATAACCCTCTACCTTGCTCTTATTTCCTATAGATAGAATGAAAGTTCTGAAGATACCTTGTATCACATCTCTGAAGCTCTTTCAATCATAGGATTTTAAGTCCAATCCCCTCATTTTGGAGATGAAGAAATTGAGGCCTAGGTAATTTGAGTACAAACCCTACTCTGATGTCTTCAAATACAGTGCTCTTTCTGCTGAATATACTTCCCAATTTCAAAGAAATATGCCATGTTGTGATTAGCTATGATATATGTTTTACTTTTACTTTTTGATTTTTTATGATTAAGTGAACATGAACATTCACACACACACCAAAAAATGATACCTGGGTCATTCTAGATTATATATATATGTTTAAAAATTCTGCTGATTGTAGTATCTTTTGTAGAATCCACTGGAACTCTAGTGTTGTCTTGTTTGTTACTAACTAATGCAGTTTTCTAAGTGAGCCTTTCCATTGAAGTGAGCACAAGTGTGAACTAGATATTCAAATTTAAAATTCTTAATGACTAAGCCTTTTAACATTCTGAGTGAAAAGTAAGTTAAAATGCATGTAACCCAACTCAGTAGGCCATATTACTTTCCCTTGATTTCTCCTCTCTTTTTTCTAAAATGGACAGTGTTCAATTAAAATTATTTTAGAATTTTATCTGAGACTAAGTGAAAAAGCCTGTCCTTTGGACTATTCAAAACTTGAGCATGAATTTATACAATGTCATTAGGGAGTTTCAAAGGAGATAATTTACAAAAGTATAGACCACTTTAAGTGATAACTTAGTGATTAGTTTAATCAATTTTTTTCCACAGAAAGAAAGGCTAACAAGTAGATCCTAGATTAATTTATAATGCATATCTAGCTATCCATTCCTATATTGGGTGTTTCATCATATAGGTTTTTGATGTGGTAGTTTGAATGGGGAAGGGGGAAGATAATTCCTTGACAATGAAAGCAAAAAACAATGAACACAATACAATTTAATAGAAATGTAATTTTTCTGTTTAAATGAATATAATCAATAAGGTTTGAAGCTAGGCATATTTCTCTGAGAACATACTAAGTTTGTATTTGCTACAAATATAATTTGTTGTGCTATACTTCCCTGGTGACATATTAATAATACCTTTCTACCAATTCCTAAAAAGGAAGTTTCAAGCTTTTAACTTGTAATTTCTACTCTTGTGGAAGTAACTTCAACATGGCAAGGTTTTGAGTATTTGACATAAAATGTAAGCTTTTATCTCAAAACATATTAGAAACCTTGAAGGGACATGATTATTTACCAGGTTGCTCACCAATCTTTCTTCATTTCCAAGAATCTTCTTTATCCTGATTCTCACGCTATACCTTGAATTCAAACAATGGAATTACCTTAGGGTTTCTATAAACTCACCTTGTATGACTACTCCCAGTATCTCCCTTTAAGGAAGGCAAACCAAGCCATCCAAGTCTCTTTCCTCTCCAGACTTCATTTACTTCTGCTCCATCCCAGAGTTCTTTCCATGTATGCTTCCTTCTCCTTCCAATTAAAGCCTCTTGAGGGCAGGGAGTGTCTTTATTTCTGCTTATATTTGTATTCTTGGAGTTTGGCCTATAGTAAGCACTTACTCAATAATTGTTGGCTGATAAGTGTTACTTACTGCTAAGATGTTAATTATATATAATATGATAATATATATTTATATTTATTCAGTTAAATATTAATCAAATGTTTTTGCAAAGAAACCTCACTAGTAATTTGATACTCTGCAGGTAAGACATTCTTGGTCAGATAATAGCATGCTGGGAATGTAATGGATTTATTATTGATCCATTCTTGAGGGCTTCAAGGATCTATAAATTTGTGAAGTTAGACACTCACTCCACTCTACCAACACAGATAATAAAGCTTCTATAACTCCATGCATAGTCTTCACAAATCTCTGTGGTGGAAAATGTAATCACTCTGTGGTCAAACAGGTATTATGACTCTCATAAATTGGTTATTTCATTGTTGAAATAAAAGGCCCATGGCTGAAGCCTTTGTAGTTTAGATGTATGCTACTGACAATTTTTTCTATATTTTTTATCTATTTATATGAATAAGTGTTTTCCCCCAATGGAATAATTATGTTTTTGTGGCCACTATCCTCAGAAAAGTAGCCTTGTGCTGCTGTTTTGCAAGGATAAGTCATTTCCTAAACATTATATATTCTCTCCAGGACACTGGCTGCTAAGTGAAGAATTTGGGCAACTACAAAAATGTGAGAAATAGGCATAGAATAAAATACCTCTTCATGTCATGAAACCCCTTCTTCATCCATACTAACAATGATGAGGAAAGGAATCTGAACTACTTGTAAGGATATTGAGTTAGAAAAAGAAAAAATATATATAATTAATTACATTACAAAGCATATCCAAAAGCTAGGAAAAAAGTGAATAAAATAATATACAATATTTGAAGTTGTCATATTTAAACAACTGTAATACTTTTTAAATATTATTATAATTTTTACTCTCAAGAAATTCCTAAGAATGATCAATTCATCCAATACAGAAAGAGCTGAAAGAACCAGTATATTAATGGACAATTCTGGAATCAATAGAGTCAATCCTCTCCCTCTTCTTCTCCCTCTTCCTCTCCCCTTGTACTCCCCTTCCCCCTCCTCCTTCCTCTCTATGTCTGGGGACACACAAATAGGACAGATATAGATCAATAGATATAATTATACATCTATATCTATCATTTGTATATGTGCATACATGTATGTGTGTCTGCATGTATTCATATCTATATTCTATGTATATATTCTATTTAAAAATAAATTAGCTTCAAAGTCCCTATGAAAGAATCAAGTAAGTGTGCTACCTTTATAAAAGGGAATGCCTTTTATACATCTATTCACAGGGTCACAGGTATGGAGTTGAAAGGGATGTTAAGGACATCAAGTCCATTGTCCTTATTTTAGAGATGAGAAAACTGAGGAATAGGGAGATGAAATGAATAGCACATGGTTACACATATTAAATGATGGAGCTAGGATATGAGCTCAGATAATGTGATTCTAAATGCATTTTCCACTATACCATTCTGCATCTACTGTAGAAAAAATGAAGTATAATAGGTCTGTGAAATAATTCAGTCAAATGTGGGTTTGTTTTCAGATAAATTAAGGTCTACCCTTTGGAGGAAATTCTTAACTACCTCTATTTCCTAAAGTGATTTTAATTATTTCAGTCTGGAATCATCAGCAATTATCTTCTACTTAGTTTCAGGGAAACATAACTCTTCATTTGGAATGAAATCAAAGTGTGAGTGTGTGTGTGTGTGTGTGTGTGTGTGTGTGTGTGTTATTGCTAAAGAAAAAAATAGCTAATGTCTACTTTATGGAAGAATAATTCATGAATCAGGACCAACTTTTATTTCTATTATGAGGGACAATTAATTATTTCTTAGGATGCTAAGATTTAATTACAAGTATTAGTATAAGAAAGTGGTGATTGGAAAGAACCCCTACAGGGAAATTGCAAGTTCTATTGAAATTCAGAAATACCTCTTGTGTGGTTCTTTGCATTTCTCTCTATTAAATTTTGTCTTATTCGATCTGGCCTGCCATAGGACCATCCATTTAAGTATGAAGAAGTCAAAGAGCTCATCTAGTTCAAAACCCTCATTTTATACATGCTGGCCAAAAGTTACAATGTTTTAATAACTTTCTGAAAATTATTTTTTCCTTTATTTTTTGCCATTTTCAAGATTTAATTTTTCACACATAATGTAAATTCATTTCCTATTTATACTGTATATGATGCTATGGTGTTGTAAATTAAAAACAAAGAAAGGGGTTTTCAAATATTGAGCCTACATGACTTTTGACTAACTCTGTATATGAGGAAACAGCCTCAGAGCTATCAAATGTCCTCTCAAACAACATGAAATTATTAAATGCCTACTATATGCCTGGCACTCTGCTAGGCACTAGTACTAACCGAGGCAAAAATGAAACATCCCCTGTTAACATTCCTTAGAATGCTAACATTCTCTAGGGACTAGGGAAATAGAATGTATTCATAAGGGTAGACTCAAAATATTTAGAAAAGTAAATACAAGGTAAAGGCTGATAAGTGAAAGTGGGAGGCACTCACAGTTCTATCTATCATGCAAGAAATGATATTTGAAAGCAGATATGAAGGAAACTAAGGATTATAAAAGTTAGAAATAAGATGAAGTACAGTCTACAACACAAAATGGGTGCTTAATGAAAGTTAATTGGTTGATTAAAATTACTCCATTTCTCCTGACTTCAGTTTCTTAATTTATAATGTGAATAATTTAGAATAAAGGACCTTTATGATCTCTGCAATTCTAAATTTCTGATTCTGTGATGGACCAGACCTATAAGAGTGTGGATGGGCATGCTTTATGAACTTGCTTTATCTTTCTGAGGATAATTGGGTCGAAGCAATGAATGTGATGCTATCTGAAATCAAGCAGTCTCAACCTCAATAGGGGGTTCCTCTTCAATTTTGACTCTTCCCTTGATCTCATTTGAGACAGTTGGGAATAATATTTGTAAATATGCATTTTGCTCTTACATGTCCCATTTGATATTAATGATTGGAGGGTTTTTAAATGATATTATCTGCTAATGATATATTTTAAAGTAAGTTTATATCATTTTATTACATGTATGGGAGCTGTCTTGTTAGATGAGAAGCTTTTAAGGAATATTTTACTCTTCTAAATTAAGATATATATATATATTTTTAGTGAGGCAACTGGGGTTAAATGACTTGCCCAGGGTCACACAGCTAGTAAGTGTTAAGTGTCTGAGGCCGGATTTGAACTCAGGTACTCCTGACTCCAGGGCCGGTGCTCTATCCACTGTACCAACTAGCTGCCCCAAAGATTTTTTTTAATAGTTAACAAAAAATAAGCAGAATGAGATCTTAATTTCTTCATATCATTTGGGAAAATGTGAGATGTAAAATATGTAGTCTATTCTAAAATATCACTTGCTAAAAACTGTCTATTTTTAATGCTATTATTAAGGATGCTCTCAAAGCACATGTAGATTACTTGCAGTTGCCATATTAAATTGGGAATATGGTCATGTAAGTTTGGTAAATAGTACAGTTCTCTTATTTACATTTTTTTTTGGGGGGAGGGACAAAATCCAAGACTTTTCCACATATTTGGTATCATTTCCTCCTTTCAGGAACCATTACAATATGCATCTTATACCTTCCCAACATTATGGCCTTTGGAACAGATGTATTTTCTGCATACTTTGTCTAGTACAGCTGCTTTCCCATATGTGTTTTCTTAACTGTCATTGTCATTGCCTTAGTAATCATGTCCTCAACTGTTATATAAGGGTCTAAAAATAAGGGGTGGTTTCATGGTCCTTTCTGATGAAAAGAATTAATTAAAATTATATCTTTTATCTATTTATTTTCTGCTTTCTAGTTTTACTCATAATAGTTCTCTGAACTCATAAGTTCTCTGAACTTTACTTGATTTTGTTCAGCAGTATCCCCCTTCCACCTCAACAACCCTATTTCTTTCTTTTTTAATGAGAAGCCACTGCTATAAGCTTATAAAGATTTCACATGATAAAAATTGAAATAATAATTTAGTGAAAAATATATTATGCCATGTGAAATGTTAACATGAAGTGTATTATATATTATGGTATGGCATGTTGAATTATTTTACAATACATTGTTATATGTTTTGTACAATATACTATAAAAATAAAATATTAAATTGTTATATGTTAAATACATTGAGTTTATGTAGTATCTTTTGGCATAATTATAATTAATAAAATATAACACAATATAGTGTGGTATAACATAATATAATACAACATAACACTATCTGACATAAAATAATATTGTAATACAATGTAACAATATAAAGTAAACACATAAACATCTCTGGCAGCCATTACTAATGGACAATGGGTTCAGCACAGAGTTGAACAGAGGAGAGGAGGTAATTATATTGCCTTTGGGAAATTAGAAAGCTTCTTTAATCATCCCAAATATATTCCACAAGTAAAGACCTTTCATTTTAAACACTGTTTTCCCAAAGTAGTTGTATAGTGTGAGCCATGGAATGTAGTCTTTGAAGAATTAAATAAAAGTAACATTCAGAAGGCTGCTAGATGACTCAGTGGATAGTTCCAGGCCTGGAGTCAGGAAGACTATGTGATATATGCATATATATGCATGCATACAACAATGTATGTATATATGCACGTGTATATAGGTATATGTATATGTATGTGGGTGTACAATTCAGAAAATTTTATACTAATCTATGGAGAGATTGTGACTTGCATTGGGAGAGGGAATATATATGCTGATGATCTCTAAATGATCAAAAATTGAAGATCTCTAAATTACTTATATATATGTATGCATGCATTTTTATCTGTATGTATATATGTGAATAGGTTTATCTATTATATGTGACGTTTCTTATGTTTACATCGATATAAGCAAGTGAATAAAAAGGAAAGATTTGTTTTGTTTATGTATATTAAAAGTAGCTCATTTTCAAACCAAACAGACACATTTGATGTATTTGGAACAAAGAAGAGATTGTTTCTCACAAATCTTTCAGAAATAATTCCCTAGCCATCAGAAAATTAGCATTGCTTCAGGTTGTGATATAGTCACTGGATCCAGTCAGAGCCTCCACCTGTTAAGAACAAAGCCTCCCATCTGTCACAGATGCATGCCACTTAGGCATTTTTGCTTTCTTTCCTCAGATACATAAGCTGCTTCCTTCCCTCTGTGGAGAATTCTTATACTCTACTATGACATATGACAATATAAATCTGTGAATGAATGAATGAATGAATAAATGAATGAATGAGTAAGCAAGTGTTTATTAAAGACCTACTATACTGGCTGCTGGGGATGCCAAATGTGAGAAAGAATTTACCTTCTAATTTTTGTTGCTGTTGTTCAGTCATCTTCAGTTATATCTGAGTGTTTGTGAATCCATTTGGAGTTTTCTTGGCAGAAATATTGGAGTGGCTTGCCATTTCCTTCTCCAGCTCATTTTACAGATAAGAAAACTGAGATAAGCAGGTTTAAGTGACTTGTCCAGGGTCAGAAAGCTAGTAAGTATCTGAGGGCAGATTTGAATTCATTAAGATGAATCTTCCTGACTGCAGGACTAGCACTCTAACCATTGTACCATCTAGATATCCTTACCTTCTCATAAGGGCATACAACAAATACAGGGGAGTGAAAGGTTAAGGAAGGGAGTTTTTGCCTGTAAATCAAGGTGATGGAGAGTAGAATGAAAGAGTAGTTAATTCTCACACACATTACAGTAGCAATGGTAGATATTTGAACATTTATTTTATTTGAACAATAGCAGCATTTATTTGAGCAAGGCCAAGCAGTGGAAGAAAGGGAGGAAGAAGTAGTTATGTGGTTTCAGAGAGCAAGCCTGGGTATCCTAGTAGATGACTTAATGGGAAGTGAAGCATGGTCTGAGAAGAAATGGATCCAATGAGTTGGGTATATTTTCACTCCTCCACAAATCAGTAGAGCTTGGCATCAGGGCTTAATGATTTAACTTCCCTAAATTGGGTGTGTTTCAGGAATTCTAGTTAGGATAGAAGCTATTCCTGATAGGTATTAGGGCAAATATGAAAGGGTCATGTGAAAAAAAAAACCCATAAGATACTGTGCTACTCTAATTTTAGGACATTAAAAAGAAAGGAGTCTATATAAGTGCTTTATGTGGACTACTATACTATATTTGTATGTGTATATATATATATATATATATATATACATATATATATATTACTTATGAACAGAAAACTCATCAACTGTTTATTGAGTGTGTATTATGTACTTAGCAAAATAACAAGAAGTATAAGATGTCCTAAATGAGACATTTTTGTATTTCTCCTAGAACCTTTCCCTTTATTACCATTTTTTTATATTTTTGCTTTAGGCATCAGTATATTTTGAGCTACCCAGTTTCATAACCTCAGAGTCATCCTCGACCTTCTATTTCCTTTATGTACCACATTGAATTCATTGCCTCATCTTAGTAATGTCCTCAATATCTATTGACTTTGTCAGTCCCAACTCAAGTTCAGGATCTCTTTACCTTTGATCTGAACTATTACAAAAGCTTTCAAACTGTCTTCCAGCTCAAGTTTCTTGTTTTTTAAATTTAATTTCCGTACAGCTGCCATTCTGTTATTTTTAAATCACATTTGCTCGTGCCATTCCCCTTCTCAAAAATCTTTAATGATTTTGTCTTTTGCCACTGTGTGAAATACAGTGTTTTCAGCCTGGAATTAAAGGCCTTCACCCTAGAATTTTTTGGGGATGGGGCAATTAGGGTTAAGTGACTTGCCAAGGATAACACAGCTAGCAAGTGTCAAGTGTCTGCAGCTAACTTTGAACTCAGGACCTCCTGAATCTAGGGCTGGTGTTTTATCCACTGTGTTACCTAGCTTCCCCCCACACTAGAATTTCTAACTACATATCTTTTTTTTAGTGAGGCAATTGGGGTTAAGTGACTTGCCCAGGGTCACACAGCTAGTAAGGTTTAAGTGTCTGAGGCCAGATTTGAACTCAGGTCCTCCTGAATCCAGGGCCAGTGCTTTATCCACTGTGCCACCTAGCTGCCCCCTATATATCTACTTTTATTTCATATGTAATGTTCATCTGTATTCTAGTTTGCAAATCTCACATAAATCATTTCATCTTGTGCCTTTGTACCATAGGTCATCCAATATATCTTTTCTGGTACTACTTTATTCTTTGCCTCTTAAAATCCCTATATTCCTTCAAGACACATCTCAGGCACCAACACTTACACAAACCATGTCTCCTGCACTGCCCCCCATTTATATTTTATACTTATTTATGTACTTGTCTCCCCACCTCTCCCAGTGCATTCAAGCTCCTTCTCTACTTATCATAGCTTCCAAAATAATATTCTTAAGGCACAGGTCTGATCATGTCACTTCTCTGTTCAATAAGCTCCAGTGGCTCCCCATTGCCACTAGGATAAAATGTTATCTGGCATTTAAAGCTCATGAAAGTAAACCCATTATTTAGTCCTCTGTTGCTCCTGTTCAGTTGTGTCCAACTCTTGGACACATTATTTGGGGCTTTCTTGGCAAAGATACTGGAGAGGTTTGCCATTTCCTTCTCCAGATCATTTTACAGATGATGAACTGAAGGCAAACAGGGTTAAATGACTTGCCCAGGGTAATACAGCTAGTAAGTATCTGAGGAGAGATTTGAACTGATGAAAATAAGTATTCCTTACTCCAGGCCCAAGACTCTATCCACTGAACCACCCAGCTGTCCTTTAGCCCTTATATTCCAAGAATAAACAAACCAATTCTTCCACCCACTCTGGTCTTCCAAATCACATTTGTTAAACATATATAAAGGGGAGGAAGTGACTTCTTTTACTTTTCCCACAATTATTCTTCAATACATTATTTTTTATTGATAAATGCAAGAATCATGCTTAGGTAATTATAAGCTTGGAATCCAGATGACCTGGGTTAAAATCCTATATCTAGCCTTTACTTTTTCTTTTTTTGTTTTTTTGTTTGTTTTTGCAGGGCAATGGGGGTCAAGTGACTTGCTCAGGGTCACACAGCTAGTAAGAGTCAAGTGTCTGATGCCAGATTTGAACTCAGGTACTCCTGAATCAAGGGCCAGTGCTTTATCCACTGTGCCACCTAGCTGCCCACACATTTACTTTTTCTATGACCATAAGCAAATCATTTAACATCTTGGATCTTCAAGTAGTTCTTGAAAACTTTGTTTTTAATTTATACCTGGGATCAACCTTCAAAGAACAAGGCTACACAGTGATAAAATCACAGATATGTCCTTTTCCGCTAAAATTGTTATATGCATAATCCAACCATAAAAGAATTTCTAGTTTGATTGATAAATAAAAGAAATTAGTGAATTTTAAGAACCATAGTTTTATCCCATTTATATATGTGTATATGTATATGTAAACTTATATATGTATATGCATATGTTTATATATAAACATATATGTATGTGTATATATGAATTTCATGCACACAAACATATAAAATTCTTCTATTTACATATACACATGTACACACATGCACACATGCCTGCATAATGCATGTGCATGCATACATATAAACATGTATAATTCCTTTTTCCCAGAAGTGTTATGGAAGCTGGTTGGGGTGGAAGGAAGGAGTATGAAAAAATTCATTAATTAAGGACTAAATTTTCAAATAGAGAATTTATAATACATGCCAAACATACCATAATTTAAGGATATAATTTATATATTGTCCAAAACTCACCCTTTTTTCTATTCTACCTCCAAAGTCCAGCATTAATTTGCCAGCATCTCTAGAGGAGTTGGTCAGTAGTATAGAAATGCTACTGCTGAGTTTCTAGAGTCCCATGTACAGTAGTCTGCAGAAAGATTATAGTGTACTGGTAAGCAACAGATCTGTTCTTTTCTCAACTGATGCTTGATGCTTTATGATGCAAGGATAATGTAACAATTGGAATGATGACACCTGCTGGAGATGTACTGTAGAAAAGCTCCACCATGAGGTGAAAGTCTCTGAGGGCAAGACCATGCGTCTTTTCTTTGGCGTCAGGAAGTGACGTTTGCTTGTGGGAGGAAGAAGGGGGAGCCTGGCGCTCTGACTCTCTCTCTTTCCTGTGGACTCTGGCAGAGAGCGGAGCTAGGAATGCTCTCTCCCGTTAATAGATAGAGGAATCTAGGCCTTTCTCTCTCTCTTTACAAAATTCTTATTCTCCTTAATAAATACTTAAAAGTCTAACCTTGCTAAAGCTTATAATTTATTGGTGACCACTCATTAGATATTTTAGACAGTATAGCTAGAATTTTAGCCTTAACAATAATCAATACTATTTGAACACACACACATAATGTAGAGATAAATAAATGTTTTGATTTGTATTCAAATATTTTCGAAAGACTGTGACCTCACATGTAACTTTTTGTCAAAATTTTCTAAATCCAGTTGTGGGGTTAGGCACATACACATGAAAAATAAATGGTTATTCGTGTGGTGGAAATATCTAATGATACTAAACTAACATTTAAATGGCTCAATAAGGTTTGCAAAGCTGTGTATGTTTATACACACATGACATGTAAACTACATATGTATACTTCTTATTGCCTATTCTATATGTGTGTGTTGTGTATATATATATATATGTGTGTGTGTATATATATACAAATATATGTATATGTATATATATATATATACACATACTATTTATAGGAGATCTGTTTTAGAAGAAGAAAAAGAGCTCCTTTTTTTCCTTTAAAACAAACTAAATATAAGATACCTGTGGCATATCCAGATGTAAATGCACTGAGCACAGTGTGTCCCTTAAGGAAAAGCTACTAGGTGAAAATCTGGGCTTCTTTCATCTGCCCCAAAAGACTTCTCCCCACACAGGGCCTCTACCATTTCCTACTCCTCCCTCAGTGCCAGCATCCTCAAATGAAAAGAAGTCAGAGTACCTCAGACTGAATGGTAACACTTCCTACTTTTCATGTCCTGTTGACCACAACTTGTTGACTGAGGGAAGAGGAAGGGCCATTTGTTTTCCATCTGCCACAAAGCAACTTTTATTTATTTTTTTTTTAATTAATTAATTAATTAATTATTTTTTTGCTGGGCAACTGGGGTTATGTGTCTTGCCCAGGGTCACACAACTAGTAAGTATTAAGTGTCTGAGGCCAGATTTGAACTCAGGTACTCCTGAATCCAGGGCCGGTGATCTATCCACTGTGCCACCTAGCTGCCCCAAAGCAACTTCTTCCATTTGTGTCCACACAAGACAACTTCCATTTCCTGCTGCCTACCCAGTATCCCAGCTGGGATGTGGAGAACTTCCTGTGCAAAAAGCAATCCTCTCTTTGACCTTAGGCCTCCCATCTCCATCTCAAACTGTCCTTTGAGGGTAGAGGAGTGGCACACTCCCCTTAATGATGAGCATTTTCACTTTATGTCCCAGTGGTTTTGAACTCCCTTAGGTTCATAACCTAGGAGTCATCTTGTATTCTTCAATATCTCTCACACACCATAACCCCCTTTCAAATTTGTCACCAAGGATTGCCAATTTCATCTTTATAACATCTCTCTAACCCCTCCTCTCTTCTAACAGTGCTAATACTCTAGTGCAGGTCCTTATCATCTGGCCTCTGGATTATTGCGACAGCCTGCTTGTATGCCTGCCTGTTTCAAGTCTCTCACCATTTCAATCCATCCTCCATTCAGCCACTAAAGGGATTTTCCTAAATACAGGGAATGATGATACAGAAACAGAAATTTAGGAGCTGTTGGACATGTAAGGGTTTGAAGAAAAGAGAAGAGTATCAGAGAATTCAGGGAAAAAGATATCAGTAGTTTGAGGTAGTTAGCTGTCAAATGCTAAGAAGTATTAAGAAGGATGAGGAAAAAGGTCAACAGATTTATGGGAGTACTGATCACCCTGGAAAGAGCAGTTAACTGGTTGGATTAGAAACCAGTTATTAAAGGGCTAATAAATAAAACAAAGATAAGGAAGTAGAGGCGATGAATATTGCCCTCCCCCCAGGAGATTAGTTGTGAAAAGGGGGAGGGATACGATGATGACCTGGAAGTGTGGTAGAATAAACTGAAAATGTGGATTTGTACATATTTGTAGACAGCATAGAAAGAGCTAGTTGGTAAGGTAAAATTTTAACATGAAATAAGGAAAGGACATGATCTAAAAGTAATGTTGCTGGAAAAGAAATGAGAGGATGAGATCAAAGGTATAAGAAGAGATGTTTGTCATGACAAAGGGAAGAGCTAGTTATTTAAAAGAGACTGAAGAGAAAGAGTTGGGAATGGGGAATTAGGTCAAGGGACCTCCAGTTATAAAATATGGGAGAAGAGAGGATTCATTATGAATAGTCTTATTTTCTCTGCAATGCTAGAGTCCGAGTAAAAGAGAGATGATCTAGAAAATTTGATGAGAAGAAAATGTTTGGAAAAGAATTTGGAAGGAATTTAGAAAGTAGCTAGAAAGAATAAAAGGATGATTGTGTCAATGTTAGACCTCTTGAGAATAGATTGAATACATTTGTACTGGGCAGAGTTGCTATGGTTCTGTGTCTTCCAGACCTGGTGTACTAGCATAATTTGACAGCTGAAAGCATCACAAAATCTCCACAGAGGGTGAAAAGCTACAGCAGCAGGCTAGGGACAACTGACATCCAGTTCTACCTTGCCAATGCACTTTGTGACACCATTTGGAGAGACAAAGTTCACAACTGATCATCTATGAACTACTATCCTTGTTACCAATAATTTCTTCTCTCCTGTTTCTTTGTCCTCATATTAATCAACTCCTAGTTGTGCAGGAAAAAAACTATCCCCAACCCTATTTCCCATTATGTCGTGTGACAATTGGAGTGATGCCACGTGCTGGAGAGTTACTGAAGGAAAGTTCTGCCATGAGGAGACGGCGTCTGAGGGCAAGCCATGTTGCTTGGAATGTAAGTTCCTTGGCATCAAGAAGTGACATTTGATGTTTCCAGTTGAGACAGGAGGCTTCTGGGAGGAGGAAGGAAGCGTTGAGTCCTATTTTGTTCCTGACCTTGCCATGGCAGGTCAGATGATGGGATCTCTTAGAAATAGTTAGATTTTTACCTTTCTCTCTGATCATTAGATCCTAATGTGCTTTAATAAATGCTTAAAAGTCTAAACCATTGCTAAAGCTTTTAATATATTGGCAACCACTCATTAGATTTTTAGAGAGTATAGATAGAATTTTAGCCCCTTACAGTCATTACCACTGACCCCTAATTCTATCCCAACCTTGTTCCTCTCCAACCATATTCACCCCGTCCAATGCTCTCTTCTTTCAATCTTGTTCCACAATGCACAAACTTACCTTCATTCTGAACCTCTCTTTTTTCCCCCTCCACAATACTTGGAACTACTCACTGATTCCTGATTCCATCCCCTGATGAAACAATTACTGACTTTTCATTCCAGCAGTGCCTTTGCTTTTATATTTTCCAACAAACTGGTCCTGGAAGCGGAGTGCCAATAATCTTTGTTCCCTATTGCCACTCTTAGACTCTCCCCTTACCTCCTTCATTTATCAACCTCCCCTCCTTTGAAATCTATTCAATCAAAATGTTCAAACAATTCAAATTGTGGTGGACATTGTATCCAGGGCTACTGGTCATTCCCTTTTCTTTCTGAAGGAATTCATCCCTGGCCTATGCTCTTTCACAACTCACAAATTTCCTCTCTTTCTTAATTCAAAACTTTATGCTAAGGGACTTCACTGTTTATATCAATGCTTTTTTTAACTTCATAAGTTCCTAGTTCCTCAGTCTCAAATGTCATAACCTCTCCATCTCAGTCACACATAGGGATGGTCCACTTCCTCAACTAGAAACTAGCTTTCATCTATAGGACCATAACCTCCTAACTTTCTATGACCCTCATCTGTCACTCAGTTAAAAATATTTATTAAAAGTTTATTATATGCCTGGAACTCTGCTAAATGTTGGGGTTATAAAAGGAAGGCAAAAAACCCCCAATCCCTGCCCTCAAGGAGATCACAATCTAATGGGGGATGAAAATACATATAGAAAATAAGTTAATAAGTGAAAGGGGAGAGATATTAAAATCTAAAGTACAATCAAGTGAGAAATGAAGAGATGAATGGTCTGGACACCTCCTTTAATTTGGATCCCTCTGCACTCTACTCTCTCCAGTCATAATGAGAAATGGGCCCCAAGAGCAAAGGGTACTGATAAGTTGTGAATTCCAGATTCTCTTCTTCAATCTCATTGAGAATGAAAAGAAGGAGAGGGACAGAGAGAAGGTCAGTTGATCTAGAGCTCAGAAAGTGAGAAGGGAAGTAATATGTAATGATGCTTGACATACAGGTTACAGTCAGGTTGTGAAGGGTTTTAAAAGATCAACAATAGATTTTATATTTTATCCTAGAGACAAAAGGGAGTTGAGGTAAATGTAGATGATTGAGTAAGGGAGTGATATTGTCAGATATGCACTTAAGAAAAAATAACTGGGGCAGCTATGTGATGTAGTGGATAAAGCACCAGCCCTGGATTCAGAAAGACATGAGTTCAAATCCAGCATCACACATTTGACACTTACTAGCTGTGTGACCCTGGGCAAGTCACTTAACCCTCATTGCCATACCAGAGAGAGAGAAAGAGAGAGAGAGAGAGAGAGAGAAAACAAAAGAAAAAATAACTTTGACAGCAGTGTGTAGCATGGATTGGAGTGCTACGAAACTTGAGGATGTGAGATCAATTAGCAAAATTGCAATAATCTAAGCAGAAAGTAATGAAGAACTGAATTAAAGTAGTATCTGTCTAAATAGTGAGAAAGGGGAGGACATAAAAATGTTGTGGAGGTAGGATAATGATTCAGTTTTTCAGTTGTTCACCTTAGTATATCTCTGGGACATCTTGTTTGAAATTCCTAATAAACAATTGATTCAAGACTAAAGCTCAGGGAAGAGTATGAGATTTGTTATTCATATTTACCAAACTGAAAGCTAAATCTGTGTGAGCTATTTAGGTTAATAAGAGAGATATAGAGAAAGAAGAGAAGGGTATTTAGTGTAAACACTTGTGGAACATTCATGGGAGCGGGATGCTATGGATGATGATCCAGCAAAGGAAACTGAAAAAGGAAAGGTCTAACAGGTAAGAAAAAAATCATGAGAGAGCAGTGTCAGGGAAAAGCCAGAGAAGAGAGTCTATCCAGCAAAGAAGAAATTGATCAACAGTGTCAAATTTAGCAGATATTTACCGATGGAATAGGGATAAGATAAGAACATCAGATTGGGGAAATAAGTGATTATTAATAACATTGGAGAGAGCAGTTTTAGTTGGCTATAAAGATTTTTTTGCCTTTTTGTTTGTTTTAGAATGAAGAAATTTAGGAATGTTTTAAGGCAATTCAAAATGAATCAGTAATTAAAGAGCAGCTGAAAATTCAAGTGATAGGACCATATGATTATGGCAACAATCTTCTGGAGAAGATGAGAGGGGATGAGATTAAGCACACCTGTAGATGGGTTAACCTTTGCAACAAGTATTTTTCTCAGAGATTAAGGAAAAGGAACAGGGAGTAGTCAATGATATCAAGTGGTTTAAAAATAAAGGTAAAGGGAGAAGAGGGAGCTCATTTCAAATGGCCTCAATGTTTTTGAGTAAAGTAAAATATAAGGTCCTCCCCCCAAACACTAATCAGTATCAATTTCTTTTATTGGCTTATAAATGGTAGGGTATAGAATACAGTTTATTAATAGATCAGATAAACAATATATGAATGAATTAGTGCAAAATAATGAAGAGATCCAATCAAAATTCACAGTTGTGGGGAAAGAGGATTGAGATTTACTCTTTTTTGTCAATCTCTGAGAGTATGCTGGTTAAAAACAAAAAACGAAAAAACCCCAGTCCCCTAGTGCCAGAATCAAGCCCAAATTTTTGCATAGATTTGTTAAATGATCATCCAATTTTTTGATGAATTTAACTTGTTTATTAAAGGTAGTGAGCCTAAAAAAATCACATGTGAAGGTTCCTTTGGTCAGTTGCTATGCATACAACTGAAGTAATGACTAATTCATATTTTACTTTTTTTCCCAAGTGCAGAATATGCTTTATTTAATTTAGTCAACTTTCCTACTCAATTGTATAGTTTCTTTATATCCTGAAGGAATATTCTGTCTGCTTTTTGATTTCGAAGTTTGATCAGCTTCTCAGGATATTCCCGCTGTTTATGGTATTGGTTTAGAAATTATACAGCTAAGTTCTCCAGTGCCAAATAATAGTCAAAGTAATATTACATGAATAAAAAGACATAGAAAGTAACAGTTTCAGGTTGATCTATCTTTTGATGGCAGTCTCAGAATTCTAGTAGTTTTATAACTGCATCACAACAGAGAGCCCAAGTCAATTGAGAAACTAAAACACAGACTATGTTCAAGTACTACTGAAGCAGTAAACCAAGGTCACAGACATTCCCTTTGCTTCTAGCAAAGGCAAACTTCTCAAAAAAAGAGAAAAGTGTGGAGTTTTGAGGGAAAGAAGAGAAGGTTTGGGGAGGGGTCTTCAGGGAATGAGACAGGGAATCAATTTGGGAAGAATAAAATGACTGCCTTGTTTCACTGATATGCCACTTGAATTTGGAGAACACGAATTTATATTATACCCAGACAGCACAGTTATGACTTTTTAGCATATCGTGAGTAGGAAAGAGGAGGCTAATGACAGCGGTAATTCAGAGCTGATGTTTGACAAGAAAATGGAATTGATAGGATAAGAGGTGAGGGAAAACATGTGAGAATAGTGTACCATTGGGATGGTTAAACATATACTGAGATTGAAAAGAGAGATAGTGAAAAGTAATGGCCTGAGAAAGTATTGAAGAGATGGAAAAATTAGTTCAATGCGCTCCCAACTAACCTCTTTGCCTTACAGAATCATTTTTCCTTTATGATGAAGCTCAAATAACATCTTCAAAAAAATTTTATTTATTCCACTCAACTTTTAGTTTCCTCCTTTGTAAACTAATGTGTATTTAATTTAATTTTAAAATTTATATTATATTTAACTTAACTCTGTATATCCTCATATATGCATTTGCTTCCTTCTCTAAAATATATCAACTTATTGTGTATAGAGATCATTTCTTTCTTTGTGCGTATATCCTAAAAATGTCTGATATATAGTAAGTATTTAAATAAATGCTTTGTGATTTTTTTGATTTATTGATTGATCTTCATTTTTTTTTCTTTAGCCAGTATCTCCTTGCACATGTCCAGTGATATGGAAATTGTTAATTGTACATATCCCCATATAAACAGCTTTAATTGTTCAGTTTAGAGTGAAAAGTGCCTAATTCAGAATCAGATGACATCATTTCTAATCCTGACTTCATGACTCACTAGCTTGTTGACTAAACTTGGTCAATTCTGTTAATATCTATGAATTTTGTATTGCTTTATCTACATTTTCTCATATGTACATTTTTTTCTGAGTATCCTCAACATCTTATAAAACTAACTTGAAGAGTATTTTTGTCAAAAGAAAATATTATCTAACCATTTATTTATCCCTATATCTTGAAAATTTTACTTCTCCAAAATAAATCAGTTCTTGACTTTGGTAACAATATACTAGTAAACAAAGAGACTAATAGGGTTATTATGTGAATCAAATGTGACAATGTATATGAAACATTTCATAAAATTTAAAGTACTATATACATTTCATTTTTCTTAATGTGAGAAATGTTCTTCCTTATATGGGGTTAAAATCATCCTTATTGAAACTAGCAACTATTTATCCAAATTCTGCCCTTTACACATAAGTAAAATCTGCTTCATCCATATGAAAAGTCTACAATTATTGAAAGATTTTGATCATGTTAGCCAAAACTATCTCCCTTTACAGGGTAAATTCCCAAATTTCCTAAATTTCTTCATAATACTTTAGTGTTTCTGTATAATCCTGCTTTTTGATAAAACTTCTGTTTCACCAAACTATATTCTAAATGTCTCTTTTAAAATAGAGTATTTTGAATTGAACAAAATACTCTCAGAGGATTGATCAGTGCAGAATAGAGGGAAGACCATGACACTTTGGATATGGTATTGTATTTTTAATTTTGTATGATAGGGGCAGCTAGGTAGCATAGTAGATAAGGCACCCGACCTGGATTCAGGAGGACCTGAGTTCAAATTCAGCTGTAGACACTTGACAACGACTAGCTGTGTGACCCTTATTGCCCTGTAAAAATGTTGTATGATAAATGTATTTTTGTTTTGTGTATGTATATACACACACACACATATGTGTATATGTATATACCACTTTTCCATATCATAATACTGTCCTCTATTAAGATTTCATAGAATCACATATTTAGCATCCAGAACTTTGGAGGTCATTTTGTCTAAATTAGGTATGGTGATGAATTTCTTCTATAATGCCCTTAATAACAAGCCAAAACTCCTCAGGGAAAAGATATGTGCTGACTCATAAAGTAGCATTTTGTACTTCAAGGTAACTTACAATTCCACTGTCATTTATTTTCCATATAGCAAACTTAAATTCTCCCTTTTGATAATGCCATTTATCACTTCTAATTCTGTACTCATGGCCCAAGCTAACAAAATCAGCAACAATAAGGGCAACAAGAGTAACAACAACATTACCTCTATGTGATAACCCTTTAAATAATACTTGCAGATCACTGTCATATTGTCCTTCAGCCAGTCTTCAGTCATGGGCACCCTTTTCAGCTTTTTGTCTTATACCATGTTTTCAAAGTCCTTTCTCAATTCTATTTGCCTTCTAGTCATGCTTTAGGCATTTTTAAATATCTAGATAATTAAAAACATTTTAGTTTATTTTCTATATATTACTTCTAAGTACTTTTTCCTATACAATTCTGTCTTTCTATGCACCCACATCAATGCCCTCTTTAAATGAATTATTTTCCAAAGGAAGGGATTTGAGTTTATAGGTGTGACTTGCCAAGGGTCACACAGCTAGTAAGTGTGAAATGTGTGATGCCGGATTTGAACTCATGTCTTTCTGAATCCAGGGCTGGTGCTTTATCCACTACATCACATAGCTGCCCCAGTTATTTTTTCTTAAGTGCAGATCTGACCATATCACTCCCTTACTCAGTCATCTACATTTACCTCAATTCCCTTTTGTCTCTAGGATAAAATATAAACTCCATTGTTGATCTTTTAAAACCCTTCACAACCTGACTCTAACCTGTATGTCAAGCATCATTACATATTACTTCCCTTCTCACTTTCTGAGCTCTAGATCAACTGACCTTCTCTCTGTCCCTCTCCTTCTATAGTTCTGGTGTCTTCACAAAATGAAATGCTTTAAATATGGGTCTCCTGATTGATTATGCATTTGTCTATGTAAATTTTGGCTAAGCTCATCATTTTAAAAAAATGCCTATTGCCTATCATGTCCCAGGCACTTCAGTAAGTAAGAACTTTTAGACATGTTATCTCACTTAACCCTCAAAACAACTATGTGATTAAAGGGCTTTTATCATCCCCATTTAACAGGTAAGGAAAATGAAGCTAACAGAGGTTAAGTGACTGGCCCAGGATCACAGAAATAGAACCTCTCTAAGGCCATATTTTGACTCAAATCTTCCTGACTCCAAGCCCAGGAGTCAGCTGCTGCTGTATTACATCAAGGTGTAAGACCATCTATATTAGTCTTCATCTAAATTTGGTCTGCAATAGCAGAAAAAGTATCCATGTGAATAAAATCTTGTGATATATATGATATAGTGCATATAATATATATATATATGCACATATATTAAAATTATAGAAGTGCATGCATAATATAAATATTCATGCCACATGTCATGAAATGATTTTAAGACTATTTTCTTATTTTTTCCTAGAAACCTTTTATTTTAATTCTATGAGACAAGATTGAAATGTAGGACTAAAAATGAACATCTAAAGGGGAAAAAAAATGTTAATATTAGTGATGCCAGAAGCAACTTCTGCCAGAAAAGCAAAATAAAGCATAACTTTCTCTTCAGTAAGTACTAGAAAAAAATGAGAAGTATAGCTTGAACCACCTTGTGGCTATGCGTTCTGAATGAATATGTAGCAAACCTAACCTGACAGTTACAGATCTTAATTTTGTTCTTTGAAAAGACAAATGATAAAGTTGTAAAGCTACATTTCCAAATTAATATAAATAAAATTAAGTTTTTAAAGATTATATATGTATATATATATACATAAATGAATTGCAGCATAAAATTTTATTTAATGAAATTATTTTAAAATTCAGTTATTTTATACTTTAATGACATTTTTCCTTGACAAAGTCAAGCACCGATTTATTTTGCAACAATAAAAATTACAAGATAAAGTAATACATAATTTGTTAGATGATATTTTCTATTGATAAAATTATGCTTCAGCTTAGCTTTATAAGATATTTCAGGATACCCAGAAAAAAAATAAAAATAAAAATGGAACAAAATCCCCCCAATAAAGCTAATCTCAGGACGACAATTATTCTTATGAACCAGAAAGGAACTGGACCCAGGATCCTGGGTACAGGAGAAGTTGAAATTAGAAAGATTCTACAAAAATTTTATAAAATTCTGAGAATTCTAGATATCACCAATATATCAGAAAAGTCATTAGTGATTTCTACAAATGTTGAGATTACTAAAATAGCAATTCTGGAAAGGGCCATAATGAACAATATTATTTAATTTTACCCAGAAATTTGACAAATTCACTTGTTATATCATTATGAAAGAGGTGGAAAAGTGATGTGGGTCCACTGTAATAATAAAGTTAGATGGATTCTAAACTGAATTATGGGATCTAAATTGGGTAGATTTGTATTTGTGCATATATTTACATGATACATATGACCTTGTTTTAAAAAACACATTAAAGTAAAAAATGAAATAAAGTGAATTTCTATAAAGTAAGTCATACTTTCCATTGAATCCCCATGATAAAAGAAGATATTAAAAAAACCACAATAATCTTCAAGATCCAGCTATACTGATTTGAAAATATTCTATAATGATTTGATTCATTTTACACTTTCATTTCCCCACTCAAATATAGGCTATACAGTGTTTGCCACAACTTCTAAGTTTTTATAGTATGAAATGTTTAAAGGTATTTTAAGGTAGATATCATTGTGGATTTATTCCAGTCATGTCCATAGCTCTGTGATCCCATTTGGGGTTTTCTTGGCAAATTACTAGATGAGTTTTCTATTTCATTATACAGATGAGGATACTGAGGCAAACAGGATTAAATGACTTGCTCAGGGTCACATATCTAGTGTGCCTGAGGTTGAATTTGACCACCTAGCTGCCCTAAGGTAGATGTAAGTACTCAATTTTATCTACCCCTTTTAAATTTGAGGTCGAATTAACAATTTCATCTCAATAGTCAACCGGTTACATAAAATATTAATTAAACTCTTATTGTGCTGGCCCCTGTGCTAAATGCTGGGGAAATATATGTGTGTGTGTGTGTGTATGTGTATGTATGTATGTATGTATATGTATATATATATATATACACATAAAAATAGACATGTATATGCTTTTAAAATTTGCAAAGACTTCTATATATTTCATTTGAGCCTTCCAAAAGATCTTTGAGGGAGAAACTATTAGTCTCTGTCTCTGTGTCTTTCTGTCTCTATCTGTCTATCTTTCTTCTCTGTCATCTCTCTGTCTCTCTGTCTCTGTCTCTCTTTTTATCTGTCTCTGTCCCTCTCTTGCTCATTTTCCTTCCCTTCCTCTATTTTTCCTTCTTTCCAATCCTCTTCCCCAACTCCTCATCTCTACATAGTGCAATCTGGTCAAACTCTCATAACTTTTTTTTTAGGTAGTAAGCATTTATTAAATCATATTTAAATGTTAGGAGAGCATTCACAATATTTAAAATAAGCTAAAAAACAAACAAACAAAAACATAAAACAACCCCCCAGCACCATATTGTCAGACAGAGAGAAAGAGAGAGAGAGAGAGAGAGAGAGAGAGAGAGAGAGAGAGCACATGGATTCAAGTAGAGTTCAGAAATCCTACATTACCTAGAGAGAGAGAAAGAGAGAGAGAGAGAGAGAGAGAGAGAGAGAGAGAGAGCGAGAGAGAGAAACACATTGCTCCTGCACTAGGGATCCTAGGTGCAAGAGAGAGAGAAAGCAAGCCTGCTGCAGTCCACCCCTGTTCATCCTTCCATAGGGGTGGCTTTTACACACTGCTCAAAGCTAATTGGCCAGCATTATTCAATTCCATTGGTTGACATGACCTGAGGGTGGTCCATATTAAAATGAGTTGTACCATGGTGAGGTCAGGACCTATTGCAAAGACAAACCCTATGAGGGGAAAGGCACTCTCAAAAACATGGGATTTTAACTTTTTCAGAGTAAGTCTGATATCTATTGTCTCTGGGCTGGCTTTGAAAGAGATCAGCTAACGTTCCTGGGCTAAGCCCTCAAGTGGGGGAGGGTCCCCCAAAACACATTATTGATAATTATGTCCTCACAATCCCCTGTGTGTTTCATTAGCAAACATATTTTCCTTAAAAGAAGTAATAACTAATATTAAAAATACTTTACAAAAGGCTCTTAACTATGGGGCTTATGATGATTAACAATGTGAGGGGGAATAAAAGGAGAGAAAAAAATTTGAGCAATATATTGACAAAGCTAAAGGAGGCAGCCTCCTTTAGGAGGTAGATATTACAAAAAATGTATGCAATGGAAAAAGGGAAACAAAAAGGAAAATGTCTATTTAGGTGTCTGGAATTCTCATCTCCAGATGATTCTTTGGACGTCATCTTGATGCAGCTCTGTATTCTGGGCATGGTCTCAGGTGTGGTTGCAGAGACATCTTTCTCAGTTTCTTCAGATGCTCTTCCTCAGCTAGAAAATCTCCTCAGCTGGAAAACCTCTTAAGAAACTGATCTTAACACAACTTTATTTTATTTTTTTTAACACAACTTTAAATAATTTTGCCAATAATCAAATGAAACAATGAGAGTTCTCAAAAACATATAGCTAAAGAAATTCAGAATTGTTTAGAGATTTTACAATTATGTTTTGTCCAGTTGTTACCTATGAAACTACACAAACAAAAATTAGAACTTTTTTAAAAAACTAAACATTAGTTCAATCCTGTATTTGGAGGGTGAGGTTTCCACCAAGGGATTTCAGACTCCTATTTATAAGATATACTCTAATACAAAATCACAAGTTGTCAGATTAGCTTCAGTTAAAATAACTTCTTTGGGGGGGGGGTGCGGCAGGGAAATGAGAGTTAAGTGACTTGCCCAGGGTCATACAGCAAGTAAGTATCAAGTGTCTGAAGCTGGATTTGAACTCAGTTCCTCCTGAATCCAGAGCTGGTGTTTTATTCACTGTGCCACCTAGCTGCCCCAGTTATAATAACTTCTAACAAAAATAGATGTCCCTTTAAAGCAATAGAGTCCAGAAGTCTTGCTGATATAACTTTCTTTAATACAGGATTAAGACAATTGTGATATTAACTGAGAAAACTTTTCATATCCTGGTTTCATCACTCTTTACATTGTGTCATCTAAAATTATATGTGGTTGCCTTATTTCTGTCTCAAGTTTGGGGAAAATTAGCTGGGGTTTCTAATATATTGCTATGTCTAAATTAGAAGCTGTTGCACCAGTTTTGGGCATTAAGTATTTGGGGTTTTTTGTTTGTTTGTTTGTTTGTTTTTGTGCAGGGCAATGAGGGTTAAGTGACTTGCCCAGGGTCACACAGCGACACAGTGTCAAGCATCTGAGGTTGGATTTGAACTCAGGTCCTCCTGAATTCAGGGCCAGTGCTTTATCCACTTCACCACGTAGCTGCCCCATTAAGCATTTATTAAAGCATGCCAAATATTAATAAAGGGAGAACACTTAGCTGAGAAACTTAAGAAGCCTATCTAGCCTAGACTAGAGATTAGAGCTCAGTCTAGCCTCCTTCCTTCTCCAAGTTCCCTACCACTAACCTGTCCGAGAGCGTGTCTGAGTGTGGAAGCTTCCCCATTTTCTCTCTTCTATTTTTTAGCTAGGTTTTCCTATCTTTCAGAGCCATGTGCACTCACTTTACTAATATTTAATACACTTTAATAAATGCTTAATGCCCCCAAACTGATGCAGTAGCCACTAATTTCTAAGCAACCAATATATTAGAAACCCCAGCTAATTTTCCCTACATTTGGGACAGTAATAGGGCCACCACATATAGTTTTACTTGTCACAAAAACAATAATATTACAAGAAATCAGTCCATGGACAGATCATGTGCTCCTCAAATCTAGCTTTTCATCCTAGAAACTAAAACATTGAATTCTGTATTGTGTATATTTAATACATTTTTAATTGAATAAACAGGAAAATAGTTCTTATTTTAGCTCTCCTCTCTTCTAGGATCCAGCCACATATACATATTGACTTCTAACTATTATTTCCTGACTGTTAACTTTGGAAATAATTATGATTTTGGGGGCAGCTAGGTGGCACAGCACATAAAGCACTAAGCCTGAAGCCAGGAGGATCTGAATTCAAATCCAGCCTCAGACACTTGATATTTATTACCTGGGTGATCCTTGGCAAGCCACTTAACCCTGATTGCCTTGAAAAAAAAATAATTTTTATTATTTTGTATCAAATTCCATTTTTTCTTGTTGGTGTCAGCTACTCTTCCTCAAATCTGTTTCCTGGATATTGATTTCTCTGTCCTTATTTTTTCCCTACTTGGCATCAAGAACTACTGCTTGGGTTCCTTTGCTCTTTGTTCACCAGGCCTTTTGCTTCATCTCTCAATATTTTTTTTGTCTTTGCCTTAAACATGAAATTTATTGGCAAGATACAGAAACATCTGTGTCTCTATAGGTAGTATGTGTCAGCTCCCCTTTGATCAACTGATGTTCTTGGACTGTATACTTTGCTAACCAAATTTTATATTGCTCTCATCCCGCCCCCCCATCTTCATTAACTTCTTTTAACTGTACTTAATATACGAGAGTATAACTACCTTGCTTTTTTAAACCATTTACATTTACATTAATTTAAATTGATAAAATGTCCCCGCTTAATTAATGCCTAGTTACTACTTTTATAACCACTTTATAATACCTCCCCCTTCATAAAGAGAAACTCTTCCTTATAATGGACATATAAAGCCAGACCACACAAATGAATACACTGGCTATGTCTGAAGAAGGTGCCTTTATGGTTCAGTACCTCTAATTTACCATTGCTCAATTAATCAGAAGATATGTTTGATCCTCAATTATTGAAATCATATCTCTTCACTGCTTTGGTCAAAGTTCTGTGATTTTTAAAAGTTGTTCCCTCTTCACATTATGGTTGTCATCATTATATGTATTAGTTTCCTGGCTCTCCTAATTTCACTCTGCAGAGCTCATAAAAAGTCTCTCAATATGTTTTTTAAAACTGTAACATTCCTCTTTTGTTATGGAGAAATATAAATCTGTTGCAATATTAAACCAACATTTTTTTTGTCATTCTACAATTGGAGCCTACCCATTTCCTTTCTATTTTCAAAGTACTAAATTCAAATATCTCTCTCACTCCTTGTTGGCAATAACAATAATATGAAGGAAAGGTATATAAAAATTAGTGATGCTGTGATCCTATGTCTAGGAATATGTCCTTACATATGAACTGCTGTTCTCAATCAGAGAATGGGATATCATATAGCAGGGGAAAATGAGGCTATTCAATAACTGCAGAAGGAATAATGGCCCCAAAGAGTACTGGATTTGTGTCAAACTGTAGAACACAAACTCTCACTACTAGACACAAATCCATTTCAAACATACATTTTCATAAACTCATACATGGTTACATCTTCATTTTATGAGACAGGTCTTTAATTCTTCCATTGAAAAGAATCTTAGTATGTGGCATCATAGTGAGATTTTATCAATTCCTGCTTGATTATTTTATGAAGCTTAGACTGAGTTTAACTCATGTTCTTGACACTGGCTGTCTGGTTCAAATGATTTAGTTTGAAATATTATTGTTGAAAATGTTAAAGAGTTGCATAGTTAGTTTGAGATAATACTATTTCAACCTAGTCTTCTGACAAAATGTTCCTTCAGGACACACAAGAGAAAGCATTTTGACCTTTTTTTTTTCATATGAAAGATTAGCCTAGTTTAGAAAAAGATAAAGCACTAGCATGACAACAGTATTAAGCAGAAGGAAATAGTTTTATGCTCCACTAACAAAACTACTACAGTCATTTTTAAGGATTAAAATGACAATATTTGGCTCCTATTATATATGACAAAAATAAAAATATACCAAGATGGTACTTGATATCTACAAAAGGTAATACATAGTGGGACAGCTATGTGGCACAGTGGATATAGCACTGGCCCTGGATTCAGGAGGACCTGAATTCAAACCTGGCCTCAGACACTTGACAATTACTAGCTTGTGACCCTGGGAAAGTCACTTAACTCTCATTGCCCCACAAAAAAGGTAATACACAGACATGAAATAAGAAAGATCATTTCTGATAGTTATCTGTATTTTAAAAATATTTCCCTTTTAATTCCCTTTAATTAAAATAAAATTTGTTTTGCTCAGACTAGGGAAATAAATTACTTAAGTGAAAGCTATGGAAATAAATGTCATAAATTATATATTTAAAATGTATCACTGAAAATTGTGCTGGCATGGCACTGACTCTTTGCCTGACAGCAAAGACTACTTTTATATAGGCGACATGAATGGAGATGTTTTATTTCTTTTTGGGGGGGGGCAATGAGGGTTATGTGACTTGCCCAGGGTCACACAGCTAGTAAGTGTCAAGTGTCTGAAGACAGATTTCAACTCAGGTCCTCCTGAATCCAGGACCAGTGCTTTATCCATTGTGCCATCTATCTGTCCCTGACATTTTCTGAAGAAAAATCTTATTAATTGCTTATTTATTATAATTACTATTAATATCAAAGTTATTAATTAATCATAATTATTTTGTCAGTGTCAAATTACCTTGAATATATATTATATATGTATATATGTGTATATATATATATCTTGCAAAGTATTACAATTTTGTCATTTTGTACGATAAAACTTGATTAAAAATTTTAAAATGGAAGAACATGAAAAAGAGCATGATTCAGTCTGTCATCAATATCAGTTCTTTATTTAGAGGTAGATAGTATGTTTCAACAATAGTTCTTTGGGATTGTCTTGGATCATTCCTTTGTCTAACAATATTGCTGTCCCTGTGCACAATGTCCTCTTGGAAGTGCTCACTTCACTAAACATCATTTCATACAAGTCTTTCCAGGTCTTTCTGAAATCATCCTACTTGACATATCTTATAACAAAATAATATTCCATCACCATCATATACCACAGTTTGTATAGCTATTCCCCAGTTGATTGGAATTCCTTTGATTTCCAATTCTTAGCCACCACAAAAAGGGTTGCTATAAATATTTTTATACTAATAGTTGTTTTTTTTTTTCTCTTTTGGGGGATATATTTGGGATAGAAACCTGGCAGTGATGTTGCTGGATCAAAGGGTATGCACAGTTTTATAGCCCTATGGGAGTAGTTTCAAATTGCTTTCCAGAAAGGTTGTATCTTTTCAAAACTCTACCAACAGCGGATTACCATCCCAGATTTTCCACATCCCCTCCAACACTCAAAGTTTTCTGTTTGTGTTATATTTGCCACTCTAATAGATGTGAGGTGATACCTCAGAGTTGTGTTAATTTGTATTTCTCTGATCAATGGTGTTCTAGAGAATTTTTCCACATGATTATAGATAGCTTTGATTTCTTTGTCTGGAAACTGCCTGTTCATAACCCTTGACCATTTATCAAGTAGTGAATGATTTTTTTAATAAATTTGACTCAGTATTTTATATAATTGAGAAATGAGGTGTTTGTTTCAAAAACTCTTTCACAATTTTCTACTTCCCTTGTAATCTTGGTTACATTAGTTTTGTTTGTGCAAAAGCTTTTTTTTTAATTTTATAAAATCAAAATGATCTATTTTAAATTTTGATTTGCTCTCTATATGTTCTTTGGTCCTAAATTCTTCCTTTGCTTATATATCCAACCAGATAGACTATTCTATTCACACTTAATTTGCTTATGTTATCATCCATTTTGTGTAAATCATGTACCCATTTTGACCTTATTTTAGTATATGGTATGAAATGTTGGTCTATACATTGTTTCTGCCATACTGTTTTCAAGTTTTCCAATCAGTTTTTGTCAAATAATGAGTTTTTATTCCAAAAGCTTGGATCTTTGTGTTTATCATATACTAGATTACTATAATCGTTTCCTATACTCTAATTTCTATCTATTCTATTTCACTGATTTACATCTCTATTTCTTGGCCAGTACAAGATTGTTTTGATAATTAATACTTTAAAATAGTTTGAGATTTCATACTGTTAGACCTACTTTTTCATATTTTTTCATTGATTTCCAAGATATTCTTGAACTTTTGTTTTTCCAGATGAATTTTGTCATAATTTTTTCTAGCTCTATAAAATATTTTTGATAGTTTGGTATAGCACTAAACAAATAAATTAACTTAGTTAAGATTGTCATTTTTTATTATATTGGCTCTGCTTAGCCTAGAGCAATTAATATTTTTCCAATTGCTTCTACCTGATTTTATTTCTGTGAAAAGTGTTTTGTAGTCCTGGTCATATAGTTGCTTTGTTTTTCTTGGCAGGAATCCACAAGCCACAGAGGCCTCAGAGCAGAAAGCCAGTGACAAGTCCCCTATGTCACTGTACAAGAAGCTTGTAACAGTGGCTTCTGTGCCTCAGGAGCAGAACTCAACTTTAAAGGAAAAAAAACAATTAACCCACAATATGAGTAAGAAAGATTAAAGGGCCTTTACCATTGAGAGTTTATGTGTTGACAGGCCAGACCAAAAGACAAATTTAGATGAGGACAATACTCTCAAAATGCTTACATATGGATACTCAAGGTAGCAGTTGAATTGGTCTCAAGACCAAAAACCTTCTTGGAAGAGCTCAAAAATGATTTGAAAAATCAAATGAGAGAGGGAGGAGAAAACATAGGAAAAGAAATGAGAGAAATGAAAGTCAAACAAGAAAATTATGAAAAAAGAATCAATAGCATGGAAAAAGAAGCAGAAAAATTTACTGTAGAAAACAATTTCTTAAAAAAAATATAATTGGACAAATGGGGGAAACTATTGACCAAATGGAAAAGGAGGTGAAAAAGCTTACTAAAGAAAATAATACCTTAAAAATTATAATTGGAACCTGATGGCTCCATGAGACACTAGGAATTAATCAAACAGAATCAAAAGAATGAAAAAATAGGAGGAAATGTAAAATACCTCATTGGAAAGACACCTTATCTGGAAAACAGATTCATGAGAGATAATTTGAGAATTATTGGACTACCTGAAGCTATGATCAGAAAAAAAATTCTAGACACCATTCTCCAGGAAATTATCAAAAAGAACTGCCCAGATAGTGTAGTATCAGAGGATAAAATAGTCATTGAAATAATAAACTGATGACTTCACGAAAGAGACCCCAAAAGGAAAACTTCAAGGGACATTGTAGCCAAATTCCAGAATTATCAGGTGAATGAGAAAATACTTCAAGAAACCAGAAAGAAACTATTAAAATATCATGTGCCACAGTCAGCTTTGCATAGGACCTGGCACTTTCAACATTGAAGTATCAGAAGGCTTAGAATATGATATTCCAGAAGGCAAAGGAACTTGGATTGCAACCAAAAATGAAGTACCCAGCAAAACTGAGCATTCTGTTTCAAGAGAAAAGATGGGCATTCAATGAAATAGTTAACTTTCAAGGTTTCCTGAAGAAAAAATTTGATTTCAAATACATGATTCAAGATAAGTATAAAAAGGTAAACAGCAGAAAAAAAATAAGTATTCAATAAGGTTAAACTGTTCACATCACTATGATGGAAGAAAATACTTTTAACTCAAGATCTGTATCTCTATTAGGGTACAGTTACTAAATAGACTTTAATGTGATGATATAAAGAAACTCATGGGATAGAATAAAAGGAGAATGGGGGAGTAAAGAGAAGGGAAGGCAGAATAGGGTTAATTATATAATATGAAGAAGCACAAAATATCTATTACAATAGAGGGAAAGAAGGAAAGGGTGAGCATTGTTTTAACCTTACTCTCATTAGATTTGGCTTAAAGAGGGAATAACATACATACCCATTTGGATAAAGAAACAGCTTACTCTTTAAGGAAGTAAAATGGTAAGGGGAAAAGGGTGGTACTGATAGAAGGGAGGGCAGAACCAGGGCAAGAAAGGGGAAAGAAAAAGGAAGGCAGCTGATAAAAGGGAGGGAAGATTGAAAGAGGCAGTGGTCAGAAACAAAACACTGGTGAAAAGGAATTGGGTGAAAGAAAAAAAAAGAATACAAAGGGGACAATAGGATGGAGGGAAATACACAGTAATCATAACTGTGAATGGGAATGGGTTTAACTTTCCCATAAAATGGAAGCAAATAGCAGAGTTTATTAAAAAACAGAATCCTACAATAAGTTGTTTACAAGAAACACATTTGAAGCAGAGAATACACACTGAGTAAAGCTAAAAGGTTGGAGCAGAATATATTATGCTTCAGCTGAAGTAAAAAAAAAAAAGCAGAGGTAGCAATCCTTATCTCAAACAAAGCAAAAGCCAAAATAGATCTAATTAAAAGAAATAAGGATGGAATATACAACTTGTTAAAAGGCATGATAGATGATGAAGCAATAACAATACTAAATATATATGCACCAAGTGGTATAGCATTTAAATTCTTAGAAAAAAAGTTATATGACTTATAAGAGGAAACAGACAGCAAAACTATACTTGTGCAGGATCTGAACTTTTTTTCTCTCAGAACTAGATAAATCTAGCCTCAAAATAAATAAGAAGTTCAAGAGGTGAGTAGAATTTTAGAAAAGTTAGACATGATAGATATCTGGAGAAAATGAATGGGGATGGAAAGGAAAATACCTTTTTCTCAGCAGTACATGGCACATACACAAAAATTGACCATGTATTAGAGTGTGATGTTTAAAATATTGGGGGAAGCCTGCCTCCATTCTAAATTATTGGGAAACTTACCTGGGGTTTCTCCTATACTGCTACTTATACATTAAAGGCTATTGCACCAGTTTTGACAGCAAGCATTTATTATTTATTATTTATTTATTATTAATTTGATCATGTGTAAACCCAGCATAGATTCCAAGGAAGGGGGGCTGGAAAGAGCCAGCCCAGGGTAAGCATAAGGTAAGTCCATATCAGGGACAGGCAAGGTAGAAGAAGAGTGCAGCCCCCTCTCCCCAGGGATTTTTATCCTCTCTCAGGTAGAAGCAGATCACTATACATTGATCCAAGCCAATTGGCCAGTACCATTCAACTTCATTGATTGACATGACTTTAGGGGTAGCAAAGGTGAGTTAACTTCCTCTAAGAAGTCAGGAAAGTCAATCTGCATTTCTTTTGTTAAGCTGCAGGCTTTTCCCAAGCTGGGGAGGGGGAAGCCCTTTCTGTACTTCTCCTAGAAATCCAATATTAATAATTATTTTCTCCCAAGGGCATAAAAACCTCACTGTAAAATGTAGAAAGTGAGAAATAGTAAATGCATCCTTATCAGATCAAGATTCAATAAAAATTATATGTAATGAAGAGCCATGGAAAGATAGACTAAAACTTAATTGGAAACTAAATAATCTCATCCTAAAAAACAAATTGGCCAAGCAACAAATCATTGAAATAATCAATAATCTCATTTAAGAGAATGACAATAACGAGAGAATATACCAAAACTTATGGGATGCAGGCAAAGCAGTTCTTCGGGAAAATTTGGTATCTCTAAAGGCTCACATCAATAAAATAGAGAAAGAGGAGATCACTGAATTGGGCATTCAAATAAAAAATCTAATAAAAGAAAAAATTAAAAATCCCCAATTAAATATTAAATTAGAAATGCTGAAAATCAAAGGAGAGATTAATAAAATTGAAATTAAGAAAATTATTGAAATTAAGAAAACTATAAAATTAATCAATAAAACTAAGCTGCTTCTATGAAAAAATTACAGACTGAGTTACTTAATGAATCTTGATGCAAAAATCTTAAAATATTAGCAAGGAGATTACAAGGAGCACTATGAGCAGGTGGGATTTATACCTGGAGAACATTGTACACAGTAGTAGCAACATTGTGTGATGATCAACTGTGACAGACTTACCTCTTTTCAGCAATGCAGTGATCCAAGACAATTCCAAAGAACTCATGATGGAAAATGTTCTGTGGTTTCTGAATACAGATTGAACCATACCATTTCTACTTTTTTTTTCTTTTTTGAGGTTTTTCCATTTTGTTCTGAGTCTTCTTTCACAAGACTAATGCAGAAATATTTTAATGTGATTATATATATATATATATATATATATATATATATATATATATATATATATATATATAAAACCTATTAGTTTATACTTCCTTGCAATAAGCCCCAAGAATGTATAATACAGAAGAGTAATATTCAGATACTTCATTTTCCTAGAGCCATCATTACCTAAACTCCATCAAACATAAAAGTGGGAAGAAAAAGTAATAATAGTTCATGTTTCTGAAGAATTTTATGGTCTAAAAGAAAGTATTTCCTTTTCAGTAACCCCACATAGTAGATAGTGAAATTTTATCATGTCCATTTTATAGAAAAGGAAACTAAAATCTGTGAGGTGCTTTGTTTAAATATCATTAACTCCAATTTTATACATGAGGAAACTGGTTTCCAGAGACATTAAAAGACCTTCCTATAATCATGGAATTAATAAGTGTAGGAACTAGAACTTGTTTTCATGTCCAATGTTCTTTGTTTATATATATATATTGCTGACTGCTGTACACAGGATTTTCTTTACCATACTCCCCAACACATATCTTGGGCTTTCTGTGCCAAGATGGCTGAGTAAGGATTAAATTTTATTAAATTGGGCTGAATAAATAGGTGATAGAGACATACCTTTAGTATCATATCTGCGATATACATATCATTTGCATAAAATATATCATGTTTCTTCTTTTAAGAGTAGAAGATGTGTCAGATCTACGTCTAGCCATTTATCATCTATCTTTCTATCTATGTCCTAGTATTTGTTTGTAACAATGCTTCAATTTGAATACAGCTTGCTTGTATAATTGTCAAGGTTATTTTGGACTTTGTATTTGTTGTCTGTCAATTGGTTGATAATATAGAACTTTGACTATATAATTACATTTGAATATTTTTTCTATGCATTCAGTAAGTGCTAGCTAAAAATTTGCAGTGCTATATTTTATAGTTCTTATAATTTCTTTTCAAAAGCTGCAAGTATCTTTAAGTTTGTGCTCTTTAAGAATGAGTTTTCTGTGGTCCTTCATAGCAATAAACAACTTTTACGTCAATATTTTGAGTCTTTCCATTTTCTCTGAATGAATCTGCATGACATCCATTTTTTCAACATTTCTTTCTTGGTACGTTCCTGGTTGAATTACTATGGTTTTCATCCATCAAAGAGCATTTGGTTACATTCTTGCATCTTAGCCATTTTATCAACTCCTTAAGTTGATAAACTGGTTTGAATTACCTCAGATTCAGTGGTAAATATAGATTGTCAGATTATACTATTGCTCTGTGAGGTCTTGGTTGTTCAGAAGGTATTTCTTTAATTTTCTTTTAACCTTGTGATCAAGTAGAATAAGATTACCACTACTATTATTATTTTACATCATAAAAATATATACTATATTTTATTTTTATGTTCTTAATATGGCAAATATTTCTTTCAAACATTTTAATTTATTCCAAAATGAAAAATAGCTCATCTCCTGCCTATTCAAGTCTAGGTCTAGTAAACTGGCAATGTGTAAGGCCTGTCAAATTAATATGGAGTGATGGACAGAATCAAATGAGGGCCCAAAAAACTATATGCCCTAATTTGGTTCTCTGTGTGTATGTTTAATGGAAATGGATATTGCATTTTGTCAAATACTTTCTGCATCTCTTGTTATAATCATAAGTTTTTTTGTTATTGATTTGGTCAATTATACATGCTTTTCCCTAATATTGCTGCCACCTCCAAGTCCCATAACAGCTGCACCTTCTACCTTACCTCACTTCTGGACATCACCCACCTCAGTGTCCATAAAGTTATCTTTCTGACGTCCTAAGTAGTCTCCTCTGGAAAAACAAACAAACAAATGCCTCACTGACATTTGTTGGTTGTTCCACTTATAATCTTATTTGATATATTTTTTTTTTACATTATGAGATATTTTATTTTTTCCGTTACATGTAAAGATAGTTCTCAACTTTTGTTTATACATGCTTTAAAATTTCAGATTTTTCTCCCTCCCTCCCTCCCCTCCCTCCCCCCTCCCCTAGACAGCAGGTAATCTGATATAGGTTATATCTATATATCTCTATACATATACATATAGATATATATACACACACATATATATACACATAATAACATTAATCCTATTTCTGCATTAATCCTGTTACAAGAGAAAGAATCAGAGCAGTGATGCAAAACCTCAAAATAGAAAAAAAAAAAAAACAACAGCACCCAAAACAAAAGAAATAATATGGTTCAATCAGCATCTATACTCCACAGTTCTTTCTTTCTTTTTTTTTCTTGGATTTGGAGATCCTCTTCTATCATGAGTTCCCTGGAACTCTTCTGTACCATTGCATTGGTGAGAAGAATATAGTCCATCACAGTAGGTCAACACTCAATGTTGATGATACTGTGTACAATGTTCTTCTGGTTCTGCTCATCTCACTCATCATCAGCTCACGTAAGACCCTCCAGGTTTCTCTGAACTCTTCCTGCTCATCATTTCTTACAGCACAATAGTATTCCATTGTATTCATATACCACAACTTGTCCAGCCATTCCCCAATTGATGGGCACCCCCTCAACTTCCAATTCCTTGCTACCACGTAAAGAGCAGCTATAAATATTTTTGTACATGTGGGTCCCTTTCCCCCTTCCATGATTTCTTTGGGCAAAAGACCTAAAAGTGGGATTGCTGGGTCAAAGGGTATGCACAGCTTTATCGCCCTTTGGGCATAATTCCAAATTGCTCTCCAGAATGGTTGGATCAGCTCACAGCTCCACCAACAATGCATTAGTGTTCCAATTTTCCCACAGCCTCTCCAACATTTATTATCTTCCTTTTTTGTCATTTTAGCCAATCTGATAGGTGTCAGGTGGTACCTCAGAGTTGTTTTAATTTGCATCTCTCTAATCATTAGAGATTTAGAGCATTTTTTCATATGGGAATAGATAGCTTTGGTTTCTTCATCAGAAAACTGCCTGTTCATATCCTTTGACCATTTCTCAATTGGGGAATTATTTGATATTTTTACAAAAAAAAATTTTAAAAGGGAATGCTCAGGGTACTCAGGAGAAAAAAAATTCCATTTACTTCTATAATGTTTCCATTATGAAAAAAAAATTGAGAGAAAGGGCTTTGCAGACATTTGAATGAGATATGGGAATTTTAGTAAAATAAGAATTCAATATGAATTAAAAGTATGATTTGGCAGGGGCAGCTAGTTGGCGTAGTGCATAAAGCACCTGCCCTGGATTCAGGAGTACCTGAGTTCAAATCTGGCCTCAGACACTTGACACAACTAACTGTCTGACCCTAGGCAAGTCACTTAACCTTCATTGCCCTGCAAAGAAAAAAAAAGTATGATTTGGCAGCTAATAAAGCTAAGGTACATTGAATGAGTCCCCCAACCTGGGAACAGATGAAATTTCTACTAATTGACCTATAGTTAGACTAACTGGAGCATTATTTTCAGTTTTAGCCACCACATTTTATAGAGGATACATTTTTAATCTCTTATAGCTATTAAAGGAATATAATTGGGATGATGAAATATCTAAAATCAGATGGATTATCTAGTCCATCCACAGACATTTATTAAGCACTTATTATGATCCAGGAACTATCTTAAGTACTGGGAATAAAAAACAGAAAAAATAAATACAGGCCCTACTCTCAGGGTTCTTATATTTCAATGGGGGAAGAAATAAGACAACATATAAAAAGGAATTAAAAACATAAGGGAAGACAAAGTGAGTGTGTGTGTGTGTGTGTGTGTGTGTGTGTGTGTGTGTGTGTGTCGAGACGGGGGAGGGAGTATGGTAAAGAAAATCCTATGTACATTAGTCAGCAATGCAGCCTGGAGGGAGAAGAAGGTGAGGATTGTTATAAATATTTGGTGTTATGCAGTCTGTAGAATCGAAATATAGGGGAAGGCAGTCCAATAACTTTCTTCAAGTAGTTTAAAGGATTACCATGTGTAAGATAGATAAGGTGAGTTCTGGTTGCCCTGAGGAGCAATAAGTGGAAATTTCAAATAGTAAATTGCATAGACTTCACATAAACCCATTTGGGGTTTGAGGAGACAGACTACTGAACAATTAGAAATATATCAAAGTAGAAAGCATTGCCTCAAGTGTTTGTTGGCTAGTTACTTTTGGACATTTTAAAACAATAGCTAGATGACAACTTATGCCTCGTCGAGAAGGTTTTGTGTTATTGTTCTTCAGGTGAACATTGAATAAGATGTTCTCTAAGGTCTTTTCCAACTCTAAAATGTTGTGATATTGTGATTCTGATATTCTTCATTTACTTATAAGTGTATCCATTTATGTCATGACAGTTCGGATGTACAGTGGATAAAGGACTGGAATCAGAAAGAACTGAGTTCAAATCCAAATTCAGGCACTCAGATCCTGGGCAAATTGCTTAACCTCTGTCTGCTTCTGTTTCCTCAAATGTAAAATGGGAGTAATAATAGCATATGCCTCCTAGGGTTGAAGTGTTTTGCAAATCATAAAGTTCTACATTAAATGCATAAATGATGATGATAATGAAATATTTGCAAATTTCCTCCCAAAGTTTCAAAGATTTTATTAAAAAAAAACCTCACCTAAATACAATCACAGGAATGCAAATTTTAATGAAGCATGTAATGGTTATTTGAATAAAGATTGATTAAATATATAAATAATATTTTATCTTCAGAGTAATGTAAGATATTTGGTATGTTAGACATGAGTGCCTTTATTGATGTCAAAAATGACTCTTTGGTTAATTTAAAAGTGTCTAACATATGCTCATAAATTCTTTTTTTAATCTATCACAATACATCAAAATATATTGCTGTATCTCCTGTATAAAATGAATAGTGACAATTTTTTAAAAAATCAACACTATTCATGATATGTTAAACACCCCAGCAGAAAGCATTCACTGTGTAAACAAACATAAGGAAAGCAACAGGATCATTCAAATCCATTTTAACCAAACTGGCTTTTCAAATTACCACAGCAGGATTTTATTTCCCAGGAAGTGGTAAAAAGAGTAATTGTCAAGTCAATGAATAACAAAGATTTGTTTTCATAATAAATATTTTATAATGAATATTAATAAAAGCATCACCAAAAAAGTCATCCTCTTCATACCCCAGTTCCAAAGTCATTATTACTTGTTCCTGGGTCATAACTTGGATTTCTGAAGTACTGACTGGATTCCATCTGATCCAGCATGAATTTTCTTACTTTTTAGCAATAGGCATGGTATACTTGGTGTAGATTATTTGAAATGAAAAATGGATTTATTACAAATCCATAATTAGGCTAGGTGAGAATGAACCTGTGCCAGTCAAATTAATGAAATTCAAGCTTGTGCATGTAGAAATATACACTTGCTCCAAAAAAAATGATTACATGCTTACGACTGTATTGTTATCCTAGCAATGTCAATCTTGTGAGCTGATATTGATATAATTGTTGATTTCTTACAAGAAATTCTAACCAGGTTATTAAAAAGAAAAATGAAAGAAAAATGAAAATATCTCATCAGGCTTTTTTCCAGGAATGCAATATTCTTAACAAATGGCGGAATTTCATTTTGTTTATAACATTTAGAACATTTTAATTTTTAGGGGGCAGAATTCAAGTGGTATTACACAAGAACTATAATGGTGAGGACACAAAGATATTTTTAACTTGTGTTTTTGATGCAGACTGAATTTCTTTGTAAATAAGTATGAAGTCTATAATATAGTGATAACAAATAGTTCACAACAAAATTTTGAAATTTCAACTTTGGGAAGGAGTTAAATGATCTTTTTTACTCAATTTATAGGACATCCATTTATATGGTCTTTTAAGATTTATAATATACTTCCTTTGAAATAGCTCCAAGATACAGGCATGCAACTATAATATATTTAATAGATGAAAAAGCTGAGGCTCAAAGAAGATATGCCTTGTCTATAGTCACATGACTAAAAACTTCCAAAGCTAGAATTCCAACTGAACACATTGAGGAGTGAGGAGTGCACTTTGGATGTGATTTAATTTTCTTCCATTTTAATTAGTATATTATGATTAATAATAAACCCTAATTAAGAAATCCATTAAATCTCTAAAATTGTTGCATTATAGTTGGCATTAAATTTACTGAAGTTCTTAATGGTAAATTTATGCAGTGTATTTTAATATGCAAATTAAATACTTATTAATGTTAAGTAGAAACATTTGATGCACTGGACTCAATCAACATTAAGTTAGGATTCTATTCAATATCAATGTCTCTTGTCCACCACCCCACACCCCAAGGAATTCTCAATACCTGACAGTTGATTGCTTTAGAATGGGTATCTACAAATGATATGCCTATAACAGTAATGAATCTCTACCTGTGTCAATCAAACTACCATCAATGAACATTTATTAAGCACTTACTATGTTTCAGGTAATGTACTAGTTACTGCAACAGAATCCATATATATTCTCAAGGACTCCATCTCTATTCTCAGAGTTTACATTCTTTCAGGGAATAGATATGACCATGAATAAGTATATAAAGAATAAATATTTGTTTTCCCCCTTCTTCCTTCCTTCCTTCCTTCTTTCCTTCCTTCCTTCCTTCCTTCCTTCCTTCCTTCCTTCCTTCCTTCCTTCCTTCCTTCCTTCCTTCCTTCCTTCCTTCCTTCCTTCCTAACTTCCTTCCCTCCTTCTTGGCACAACATTATTAAAATAAAAATGTTTTACATGATTGTACATGTAGAGCCTCTATCAGATTGCTTACCATCTCAGGGAGGAAACAGGATGGAGGACATAGATATAATTTTGAACTCAAATCTTAAAATAATGTTAAAATTGTTTTCACATATAATTGGGGAAAATAAATTAATGTAGAAGAGATTTTTATTCAAATAAAGATTGTACTATATGATCTCTTTGATCACTTCCAAGTCTGAGACTACTATATCTACAAAAGGGAATTTGTGTGTGTGTGTTTAGAGAGAGAGAGAGACACAGAGAGACACAGAGATACAGAGAATGAGAAAATTTTGTAAATGGAAATTTCCAGATTTAAAGGAAAAGATTGAGCAATAAATTTTCCTAGTGCTAAAACAGATTGAGGATAGTTGATAAATAGGTCCTTTTATCAGCTGAGGCACAAATAGATTATGTTGTCTATTCAAATCATTGCTAGAACAATCTGATGGTACATGAGAACATAATTTGAAATAGTAATAAGATATTTGAGTATATTATTCTAATTTTTGTGGTCTTTCTGCAAGTAAAGGTAGGCTGGTAGAATAGATAAAGTCAACTTCCAAACAAATATTTGGCATAAAGTTCCACCTCTCAGTCCCAATGATGATGAGACCCTGAGAAAGTAACTTAGCTTCTTAGTGCTCTGGACAACTCATTAAGTATCTAATTTTCAGATAAGGAATCATACAGGGGTTTCTGTCATTCAGGTAGTTCCTAACATCAATGAAACCAAACAGGTAGTTCATATCGCTATTGTATAAATAACACTAGCTGAGTGATGGCAAGATCTAAATACAGTTAGCCTTCCATAGTGCCCCCAAAATGGATGCTTTCAAAGCTTAATGATCAAACCTGTGAATTATGTAAACTGAATCCCTGCCCCTATTTTCCCCTTTTGCTGTTTCTTTTTGACTGTATCATTGCTAACACCTGATAATGAAATGTAACATATTTACATTTACATATTTTACACATATGTGTTTATTATTAGCAGGCCTGGTCAAAAATATTTGACCCCAGAGAATGTTTAAATTAATTAATAAAATTAGGTTTGGGTTTGCTTTTTCCCCAAGAATTCCATTACTATGGATAAGTAAATGCTGGCATATCCAAAGACATTATTTTTTCTTTAATCATAAACATATTTTATTATTTTCTAGTTACATGTAGGGATAGTTTTCAACATTTGTTTCAATAAGATTTCTAGTTTCAAATTTTTCTCTCTCTCTACCCTCCCTCCCACCTTGCCAAGACAGTAAGCAATCTGATATAGGTTATATATGTACAATCACATTAAAAATATTTATGCATTTCACAGTCATGCTGGGAAAGAAGAATCAGAGCAAGAGGTAAAAACCTCAAAAAAAGTAGAAATAACATGGTTCAATCTGGATCTAGATTCCATAGTGTTTTTTTCTGGATTTGGAGAGCATTTTTCTTTATGAGTCCTCTGGAACTCTCTTGGACCATTGTATTGCTGAGAAGAGTCAAGTGTATCACAGATGATTAACACACAATGTTGTTGATACTGTGTACAATGTTCTCCTGGTTCTTCTCATCTCACTCAGCATTAGCTCATTTAAGTCCTTCCAGGTTTCTCTGAAATCAGCCTGCTCATCGTTTCTTACAACACAATAGTATTCCAATACATTCATATTCCACAAGTTGTTCAGCCATTCCCCAATTAATGGGCATTCCCTTAATTTCCAATTCCTTGCCACCACAAAAAGAGCAGCTATAAATATTTTTGTCCATGTGGGTACTTTTCCTTTTTTATGATATCTTTGATAAAAAGAATTAATAATGCTATTGATGTGTCAAAGGGTATGCACAGCTTTATAGCACTTTAGGCATAGTTCCAAATTGCTCTCCAGAATGCTTGGATCAGTTCACAGCTCCACCAACAATGCATTAGTGTTCCAATTTTTCCACAACTTTTCCAACATTTATTATTTTCCTTTTTTGTTATATTAGCCAATCTGATAGGTGTCATGTAGTACATCAGAGTTCTTTTAATTTGTATTATTCTAATCAATAGTGATTTAGAGCATTTTTTTTCATTATGGTAATAGATAACTTTGATTTCTTCATCAGAAAACTGCCTATTAAAATCCTTTGACCATTTCTCAATTGGGGAATGACTTGGATTCTTATACATTTGATTTAGTTCCCTATATATTTTAGAAATGAGGCCTTTATCACAAGTCCTGGCTATAAAAATTGTTTCCCAGCTTTCTGCTTCCCTTCTAATTTTGGATACATTGTTTCTGTTTGTACAAAACCTTTTTAATTTAATGTAATCAAAATCATCCATTTTGCATTTCATAATATTCTCTATCTCTTGTTTGGTCATTAACTCTTCTCCTTTCCAAAGATCTGAAAGGTAAACTATTCCTTCCTCTCCTAATTTACCTATGGTTCACCTTTTATGTCTAAATCATGTACCAATTTTGACCTTATTTTAGTATAAGGTGTGAGATGTTGGTCGATGCCTAGTTTCTGCCATACTATCTTCCAATTTTCCCAGAAGTGTTTTCAAATACTGAGTTCCTATCCCTGAAGCTGGAGTCTTTGGGCTCATCAAACAGTACCTCACAAAAGTCATTTACTACTGTGTCTCCTGTGCCTCTCTATTTCTTAGCCAGTACCAAATAGTTTTGATGACTGCTGCTTTATAGTAAAGCTTCAGATTTGGCTTTTATTTTATATACAGTACATTTCACTATGCTTCAGTTCATGTAGGCCTTTCCAGGTTTTTCTGACAGCATCCTGTCCATCATAACTTTTATATAGTACCTTAAGCTTGAGAAAGCATTTCCTTCACAATAGCTCAGCAAGTTAGGTACCTTACATTTTGCCATTATAATCAATCATCATAGCTCTTTCCCTCCATCCTATTTCCTTCCCATGATATATACTATATTTTCTATCTCCTTTCACCTTATTTCTCAGAAGTGTATTGCTTATGACTGCCCCCTCTCCTACTCTGCCCTTCCTTCTTTCACCCTTCCCTCCTTATCCTCTTCCACTCCTACTTTCCTGTAGGGTTAAATAGATTACACTTCCCAATTGGGTTTGTATGTCATTCCCTCCTGGAGACCACTCTGATGAGATTAATGTCTTTGAGCTAATTCTGTGTTCTAAATTTTCTTTCTCCCTCCCTCCTCAACCCTCCCTATGAAACTAAGCAATTCAATATGTCATAAAGGTGCACTTATACAGAACATCTTCACCTTCCTCAAAAGTATTTTGCTTATTTCTGATCCTTCCCCCAATCTGCCCTTCCTTCCTTCCCCTCTCCCTCCCCCATCTCCTTCCCCTCCCACTTTCCCTTAGGGCAAAATAGATTACTGTACCCACTTGAGTATGTATGTTCTTCCTTCTTTGAGCCAATTCTGATGGTAGTAAGGTTCACTCACTTCCCTACTCCTTCCCCCTCTTCCCCTCCCCTCCATAAGTTTTTTACTTTTTTCCTTCATGTGAGTTACCTCTCCCCAGTCCAACTTTCCGCTTCCCCCCCCCACCCCAGTGCATTCCTCCTACCCCTCAACCCTATTGTAAAGATGTCATCATGGGATAGCTAGGTGGCACAGTAGACAAAGCACCAGCCCTGGACCCAGGAGGCCCGAGCACACATCCGGCCCCAGACATAATATACCTCACCTTGCCTACCCCCCCAAAACAAGGATAAACAAAAAAAACATGCTTTACAGTTTTCATCCCTTCATATTCAGTTTAGACCTGTGTCCTCTAAGTGTCTTCCTTTCAGCTGACCTAATAATGAGAAAGTTCTTATGAGTTAGAAGTATCATCTTCCCATGTAGAAATGTAAACAGTTTAATCTTTTAATATCCCTCATGATTTCTTTTTCCTGTTTACTTTTTTATGCTTCCATAGGATCTTATATTTTAAAGTCAAATTTTCTATTTCATTCATCACAAATGCCTGAAAGTCCTCTTTTTCACTGAAGTCCCATTTTCCCCATGAAAAATTATACTGTTTTGTTATACTCAGTTATGTGATTCTTGGCTGTGGTCCCAGTTCCTTTGCCCTCCGGAATAACATATTCCATTCCCTCCGGTCCTTTAATGTAGATGCTGCTAGATCTTGTTTTATCCTTATTGTAGCTCCACAGTATTTGAATCCCTTTTTTTCTAGCTTCTTGTAATATTTTCTCCTTGATGTGGGAGCTCTGGAATTTGGCTATAATATTTCTGGAGCTTTTACTTTTGGGATATCTTGAAGGATGTGATTGGTGGATTCTTTCATTTTCTGTTTTACCTTCTGCTTCTGGAATATCTGGGCAATTTTCCCTAACAATTTCTTGGAAACTGCTGTCTAAACTCTTAATTTGGTCATGGTTGTCAGGTAGCCCAGTAGCCCAGTGATTTTCGAATTATCTCTCCTGAATCTATTTTCTAGGTCAGCTGTTTTTCCAAGGAGATATTTCATATTGCCATATATATATATATATATATATATATATATGGCAATGAATATGAAATATATATATATATATATATTTCATTTGGATTTGCTTACTATGTCTTGGTGTCTCATAAAATGACTAGCTTCTATTTGTTCAATCCTAATTCTTAGGCAATTATTTTCTTTAGAAAGCTTTTTTATCTCCTTTTCCATTTGGCTTTCCAAGCTGTACTTTTTTCTCTTGACTCTGCTGCATCACTCTCATTTCTCTGTCCATTCTTTCCTCGACCTCTTTAAATGTTCCTTCTCTCTCTCCTACTTTTTTTTCAAAGTCCCTTTTAAGTGCTTCCATGGCCTGAGACCAATTTATTTATTTTTTTGAAGCTTAAATGTAGGGGCCCTGAAGTTGTTATCCTTTTCTGCGTGTGCACCTCGATATTCCTTGTTGCTAAAAAACTTTCTATAGTTCTCAACTGTGCTTGCACATCTTGCCATTTTTTACTTGACTTTTAACTCCCTCTTACAGTGGGATGCTACTTCCAAGCTACACTGTACCAAGCTTCAGAGGGTCCCAGGTGTTTTGATTTTAGGGAGGGCAGGTTTTTTCTCTCACCTAGCCTATTCTCTAATCTGAAGATAACCTCAAGCCAATGTGCTAATTATCAAGCCAGCAGAACTTTGTGTGCTGTGGTGGTTCTTAGCTTCTGATGAGTCTTTGACCCTCCCCCACCTGGTCTTCCTGCCTCTCAAGATTTCTTCCTGGTTTAATGCTGGGGTGGGATAGCCAAATTCTTCCTTAGGTCCTGAAGAAACCCCTGTATTCCCCCTCACCCCAGCCCTGGCCAACCATTCATCCTTCTCACCCAACTTTAAGCTTAGTTCCAGAAGATGTTAGTGCTGCAGCTAATTCAGAGGCACAGGGCTAAGTTCTTCCTTGCAACATGCCTGGGGTCTGTGTGGCATGATGGCAGGGTTGGACTCTACTCAGAGCACACCATGGGCCCCTCTAATCTGTCTTTGGCTGCAAAATAATCTCAGCCTGTCTTTTTGTGGGTTTGCTGATCCAGGGGATGTTTTATTGCTGTTTGGGGGGTAACTGTGTCAGGTACTCTATGGATTTAATGTCTTTCCTTCTCCATCTTGTTGCTGCCCCCTAGATTTTCAAGCTTCAGATTTGGTACAGCTAGCCCACCTTCCTGTGCATTTTTTCTTATTATTTCCCTTGATATTCTTGACCTTTTGTTTTAGCAGATAAATTTTGTTATTATTGTTTTTAGCTCTATAAAATATTTTTAGGTAATCTGATTGGTATGGCACTGAATAAGTAAATTAATTTAGGTAGAATTGTCATTTTTATTATATTAGTTTGGCTTATCCATGAGCAATTGATATCTTTCAAATTATTTAGATCTGATTTGTTTTGTGTGAAAAGTGTTTTGTAATTGTGTTCATAGAGTTCCTGGGTTTGTCTTTCCAAGTAGATCCCCAAGTATTGTGATGTTTAAAAGCTAGTTGTTATGTCTAAAATCTAATGTGTGGTCACCTTAAATTACAAGTGTACAGCACCAGTCTTTGGGCATTAAGTATTTATTAAAGTATATTAGGGGTCATTAAAGAGAACACATGGAGAAAGAAAAAAGCCTAGCTCCCTGATCCTCCTGCTCCTATTGCAACCTCCAACAGAAAGACTGATCCCCCATTCTCTCAAGCAGAAGCTCCCTGCAGGCCTGACCAGGTGTGGTCCCTACATACAGCTCCAAGTTAATTGACTGCTACCATTGATTGACATGACTTACAGGTGTTTCTATGAATAGATGTAACTTCCAGATGCTAGTCACATGCTTTCTCCTCAGGGTGGCGCTGCCCCAGTTCTCACAATGTCTTTAGGGACATTGTTTACCATTACTTTAAATGGAATTTCTCTATCTCTTGCTGCTGGACTTTGTTGGTCATGTATAGAAATGCTGATGATTTATGTGGGTTTATTTTATATCCTGCAACTTTGTTAAATTGTTAATGGTTTCACATAGTTTTTTTTAGTTGATCCTCTAGGGTAATCTAAGTATAACATCATATCATCTGCAAAGAGTGACAGTTTTGTTTTCTCCTTCTTGTCTATTCTAATTACTTTAATTCCCTTTTCTTCTCTTATTGTTAAAGCTAGCATTTCTCATACAATATTAAATAATAGAGGGGATAATGGGCATTCCTTTTTCACTCCTGATCTTATTGGGAATGCCTCTAAATTATCACCATCACATATAATGTTTGCTGAAGGTTTTAGGTAGATACTGTTGTTGTTGTTTTTTAAATGAAGGCTTCACCTATTCCTATGTTCTCTAGTGTTTTTGTTGTTGTTGTTGTTGTTGTTGTTTTTAGGAACAAGTGCTGTATTTGGACAAAAGCTTTCTCTGCATCTATTGATATAATCATATGATTTTGTTTGGTTTTCTTGTTGATGTGGTTGATTATGTTGATAGTTTTCCACATGCTGAACCAGCCCTGCATTCCTGGTATAAATTCCATATTAGGGAAATTGGTCTATAATTTTCTTTCTCTCTTTTGGCTCTGCTGAGTTTTGGTATCAACACTATATTTGTGTCATAAAAGGAATTTTAATAGAACTCCTTCACCTATTTTTCCAATTAATTTGTAGAGTATAGGAATTAATTGTTCTTTAAATTTTTGGTACAATTCACTTGTAAACCCATCTGGCCCTGGAGATTTTTTCTGAGGTAGTTCATTGATGGCTTGTTCAATTTCTTTTTCTGATATGGGCTTATTTAAGGGTTTTATTTCCCCTTCAGTTAACCTGGGCAATTTGTATTTTTGTAAATATTTATCCATTTCAATTTGATTGTCAAAATTATTGGCATACATTTAGATAAAATAGCTTCTAATTATTGCTTTAATTTCCATTTAATTTGTGTTGAAAATACCCCTTTCATTTCTGATACTGGTAATTTGGTTTTCTTCTTTCTCTCTTTTATAATCAAATTAACCAAAATTTTATCCATTTTATTGTGCTTTTTTCATTAAACCAGCTCTTAGTTTTATTGATTAATTACATAGTTTTCTTGCTTTCAGTTTCATTAATTTCAACTTCTATTTTCAGTATTTCTAATTAAGTATTTAATTGGGGATTTTTAATTTGTTCTTTTTCTAGCTTTTGTAATTGCATGCCCAATTCATTGATCTCTTTCTCTTTTTTATTCATGTAAGAATTTAGAGATGTAAAATGTCCCCTAAGCCCTGCTTTGTCTGCACCCAATAGGTCCTGGTATGTTGTCTCATTATTGTCATTCTTGTGGGTGAAGTTATTGATTATTTCTATTGTTTGTCGTTTGACCCACTCATTCTACAGAATGGAATTATTTAGTTTCCAATTAATTTTTAGTCTACCTTTCAATGACTCCTTGTTACATGTAATTTTTATTGCACCATGATCTGAGAAGGATGCATTTACTCTTTCTGAATTTCTACATTTGACTATAAGGTTTTTGTACCCTGATACATGGTTATTTTTTTTAAATAAAATTATTTTATTATTTTGCAGTTACATGTAGAGATAGTTTTCAACATTTGTTTATATAAGATTTCCAATTTCAAATGTTTCTCCTTCCCTCCCCTCCCCTAGAAAGCAGGTAATCTGATATATGTTTTATATATATATAGAGAGAGAGAGACACACACACACACACATATATTATATGTATGTATGCATATGTGTGTGTCTATATATATATATATATATATATATATATATATATATATATATATATATATATATAACATTAAGCATATTTCTGCATTAGTTATGTTATAAGAGAAGAATCAGAGCAAAAAGGAAAAACCTCAAAAAGAAAAACAACAGCAGCAAAAACAAAAAAAATATTATGGTCCAATCAGCATCCATATTCCACAGTTCCTCTTTGTTTTCCTGGATTTGAAGAGTGTTTTCCATCATGAGTCCTTTGGAATTTTCTTGTACTGTTGGATTGGTAAGAAGAATCTAGTCTATTATGGTTGATCAACACATAATGTTGATAATACTGTGTATAATGTTCTTCTGGTTCTGCTCATCTCACTCATCAGTTCATGCAAGTCTTTCCAGGTTTCTCTGACTTCATCCTGCTCATCGTTTCTTACACCATATTAGAATTCCATTATATTCATATACCATAACTTGTTCAGCCATTCCCCAATTGATGGGCAACCCCTCAATTTCCAATTCCTTGCCACCACAAAAAAGAGCAGCTATAAATATTTTTGTACATGTGGGTCCTTTCCCCCTTTTTATGATCTCTTTGGGAAAAAGACCCAAAAGTGGTATTGCTGGGTCACAGGGTATGCACAGCTCTTTAACTCTTTGGGCATAATTCCAAATTGCTCTCCAGAATGGTTGGATCAGTTCACAATTCCACCAACAATGCATTAGTATTCCAATTTTTCCACACCTTCTCCAACACTTGTTATTTTCCTTTTTTTGTGATATTAGCCAATCTGATAGGTGTCAGGTGGTAGCTCAGAGTTGTTTTAATTAGTATCTCTCTAATCAATAGTGATTTAGAGCATTTTTTCATATGGCAATAGATACCTTTGATTTCTTCATCAGAAAACTGCCTGTTCATATCCTTTGACCATATCTCAATTGCAAAATGACTTGCATTCCTATAAATTTGATTTAGTTCTCTATATATTTTAGAAATGAGTCCTTTATCAGAAGTACTGGCCATAAAAATTGTTTTCCAACTTTCTGCCTCCCTTCTAATTTTGGATGCATTGCTTCTGTTTGTACAAAACCTTTTTAATTTAATGTAATCAAAATCATGCATTTTGCATTTCATAATATACTCTATCTCTTGTTTCATCATAAACTCTTCTCCTTTCCAAAGATCTGAAAGGTAAATGATTCCTTCCTCTCCTAATTTACCTATGGTATCACCTCATATGTCTAAATCATTTTTGTCTAAATATTTTAGTATAAGGTGTAAGATGTTGGTCTATGTTTAATTTCTGCCATACTATCTTCCAGTTTTCCCAGCAGTTTTTTGTCAAATACTGAATTCCTTTCCCAGAAGATGGAGTCTTTTGGTTTATCAAACAGTACATTACTAAAGTCATTTACTACCATGTCTCTTGTGCCTAGGCTATTCCATTGATCCTCCACTCTATTTCTTAGCCAGTACCAGATAGTTTTGATGACTGCCTCTTTATAGTAGAGCTTCAGATTTGGTACAGCTAACCCACCTTCCTGTGCATTTTTTTCATTATTTCCCTTGATATTCTTGACTTTTTGTTTTTCCAAATGAATTTTGTTATTATTTTTCTAGCTCTATAAAATAATTTTTAGGCAGTCTGATTGGTATGGCACTGAATAAGTAAATTAGTAGAATTATCATTTTTATTATATTCACTTGGCCTATCCATTAGCAGTTGATATCTTTCAAATTATTTAGATCTGATATGATTTGTGTGAAAAGTGTTTTGTAATTGTGTTCATAGATTTCCTGGGTCAATTTTTGAATATGTGCCATATACTGCTGTGAAAAAGGTATATTCCTTTCTATTCCCATTCAATTTACTCCAGGCATCTATCATATCTAACTTTTCTTTCATTCTATTCACCTCATTAACTTCTTTCTTATTTGGTTTGTGGCTAGATTTATCTATTTTGGAGAGGGGAAGATTCAGATCCCCCACTAGGATCATTTTGTTGTCTATTTCCTCTTGTAATTCATTTAACTTCTCCTCTAAGAATTTAGATGCTATACCACTTAACAGATACATGTGTAGTATTGATATCACTTCATTATCTATTGTATCTTTTAGCAAGATGTAGTTTCCTTCCTTATCTCTTTTAATTAGATCTACTTTTGCCTTTGCTTTTTCTGAGGTAAAGATTGCTACCCCTGCTTTTTTTACTTCAGCTGAAGCATAATATATTCTGCTTCAACCTTTTACCTTTATTCTGTGTGTATCTCTCTGCTTCAAATGTGTTTCTTATAAACAGCATATTGTAAGATTCTGTTTTTTAATCCACTCTGCTATTCACTTATATATATTTTCTTTTTTTCAGGGCAATGAGGGATAAGTGACTTGCCCAGGGTCACACAGCTAGTATGTGTCAAGTGTCTGAGACTGGATTTGAACTCACGTCCTCCTGAATCCAGGGCCAGTGCTCTATCCACTGTGCAACCTAGCTGCCCCTTATTGGCTTCTATTTTATTGTAGAGTTCATCCCATTCACATTCATATTTATTATTACTAACTAACTGTTTCCCTCCATCATATTTATCCCCTTTGTACTTTTTTCCCTTCTTTCACCCTATTCCTCCTCACCAGCATTTTGCTTCTGACCCCTATGTCCCCCAACCTGACCTCCCTTTTATCAGCCCCCTTCCCTTTTCTTTACCCTTGTCTCCCCTGCTTCTGCCCTCTCTTCTATCACTGACCCTCTTTTCTCCTTACCCTTTTACTTCCCTAAAGAATAAAATAAATTTCTTCATCCCAATGAGCATATGTTATTCCCTCTTTGAACCAAATCTGATGAGAGTATGTCTGAAATAATGCTCACCCTTCCCTTATTTCCCTTTATTGTAATAGGTTTTTGTGCTTCTTCATGTGATGTAATTAACCCCATTCCACCTCCCCTTTCCTCTTCTCCCTATATACTACTTATTTTCACCCCTTACTTTACTTTATACCCTCTATGTATACTCCTTCAGTCTGCCCAAATAGAGATATAGTTCTCAAGAGTTATACATATTATTTTCCCATGTAGGGATGTACACAGTTTAACCTTACTGAATAAATTTTTTCCTCCCTGTTTACCTTTTTATACTTCTCTTGAGTCTTGTATGTTAAGATCAAATTTTCTATTAAGTTCTGGTCTTTTCATCAGGAAACCTTGAAAGTCCCCTATTTCATTGAATGTCACTCTTTTCCTTTGAAAGGGAATGATCAGTTTTGCTGTGTAATAGATTCTTAGCTGAAATCCAAGTTCCTTTGCCTTCTGGAATACCATATTCTGAACCTTGGGATCCTTTAATTTTGAAGCTGCCAGGTTCTGTGCAATCTTGACTTTGGCTCCATGATATTTAAATTGCTTCTCTCTGGCTGCTTGGAGTATTTTCTCCTTCACCTGATAATTCTGCAATTTGGACACAATAATCCTTGGAGTTTTCCTTTTGGCAATAATTCCTTTTTTCATAATTTTCTTGTGTTGATTTCATTTCACTCCCCATTTTTCTTCTACCTCTCTCAATTGATTTTTAAATCCTTTTTGAGCTGTTCCAAGAAGGTTTTTTAGGTCTTGAGACCAATTTATTATCCCTCTTGAGGCAATTTGAGAGTATTTTCCTCACCTGTGTTTGTGTTTTGCTCTTCCCTGTCAACAGAGAAGCTGTCAATCATAAGAGGCCTTTTCTGTTTCTTCCTCATATTTTGGCTTACTTTTTTTAAGTTGAGGTCTGCTCCTGGGGCCCCAGGGTAACTATTTCAAGCTAGTTGTTCTGGGGGATGGGGGTGTGTGTCACTGGCTTTCTACTCTGAGGCCTCTATGGCTTGTGGATTCCTCATAGCCCTGGGCTTATTCCCTGTGTTTGCTCCAGGTCCTGTGATGGCCTGGCCCAGTCACATCTGTCCCATGGGTGGCCCTCCATCTGGTAGCCTTCCCTATCAGCTGGTGCTGGTGGATCTCAAAACTGGCCCGCTGTGCCACTAGATTGCTGAGCCAGGATCAAGGGGCCTCAGTTGCTCTTGTGTGGCCAAGAGCTTCCTGCTGAATTGCCAAGAACCCCTCTGTGCTGTGCTGTGCTGTGCTGAGCTCTGATAAGGTCCCCTTTTGTTTGAGTGAGACTAACCTTTCCTGAAGTCTTCTAAATTATCTCATGTTGGAAGATTGTGTCTCTCTGTCTTTTTCTAGGTTCTGTATTTTCAGTATCTGTTTAGAGGCTTGATTTAATGTTCTTTTTGAGGGAAACTGCAGGAGAGTTCAGGCAACTTGCTGGCTCTGCCTCCAAAGACATTCTTTAAAAAAAAGAAAAAAAAAAACATTTCATTCATTCCCATGATAAATACTGTAGAGATCCTATTGAATCCTTAGTTAGAAATATTTATTTTCTTGATATTCGTTTAAGTAAATGGATTTAAGTGAAAATATAGAGGTGGTGATGATGTTGCTAATGGTGACATAGTTTAGATAATGATGATAAAAGCTGAATAAAAAATCAACTTGATTTAAAGATAATAAGATGATAGTTAATGGACAGCCAAATTTTTAACATTCACCCTTGTGCATGTTATGCCAAAATTTCCATTTTTTAATTCATAATGAGACTTTTAAGTAAAAATAATTCCTCATCATAAGTAAAGGGATTTGTTCCAAGATAAGAATCTTTCCACCCTCAAGCAATCAAATTAAAATATAGAGTTCTTCTCTGGAAAGTCAAAAGTGAGATAAAGAGCATATCTAGTGATTATTTTGAAAATTGTATATTTATCTTTCAGTTAAATATTAATAAGCTATTTACACGTTTGAAGTCTTGTTAAATTGTGTTTCACAGGAAAAAGTAGAATGTTTATAAGTTCCTAAGGTGCAACAAGAAATTATTAGTGTTGGCAATATTTCAACACATCCTAGGTTTATATTCAGGGCCAACTAATCAAAGAGATTTTTAACACCATAAAACAACTCTTTTCAGAGTAGGAAATAGAAATATATTTTGAGGGAAAATATACTCTCACACAGTAAAACAACTGATAAAATTAGGTATAGCACTATTCCCTGGTCCAAGTATTAGAACATGTAAAAAATGCCCACTTTAAAGAATTTCAAAAGGAGATTGTTAACTTTTATTTGGTAGTTACTACTTTCTCTTATTTTCTATATTTTCTTTTAAATAGCAAACATATTTCATTTTAATTTTAATTGTAAGCACTGTACTATGTTTGGAAACTTAACTATACATAATCATAAAGATTCCTTTAGCTTTTAGCACATATTATTTAATAGATACTTAGTTTTTTAGGAATTGTCTATGTACCTCAGTACCTATATGGAAACAATTTATTCATCTTAATGTGATAAGAGTATGAGGTTATTGGATGTCAAGTCCAAAATAGCAGTCAAGAAGGAATGACAATATCAACTATGAAATAAACCTTTAAATGATAAGAGGTTTGGATGAGATTTCATTATACTGGAGGCTTCCCCCAAATCAAAGAATATGTAATTGATTAATAGGATGGCTTTGTAATTATGACTTGGTTCTTTAGTGTTTTGAAAATCATTAGTTTTGCTGTGAGACAATGATGAATCTACTCTGCAAAAAATAATAATCATATTGGATTGACTTGAGGATTCAGTAATGTTTTTTTCCTCATTCTAACTCCTTAACATTTTTTTTATATTGTTAGAATTTTGTCTTTCATTCATATCTTCCTTAAAGAAATAGTTTCTGATAACCTGCTTTGTAGGAAGAATCAAGATACTCTTAGTGCTGAAATAAATGAATGAAAGAAATGAAGGGAGGGAGGGAAGATGAAAAAGAGGAAGGAAAGAAGGAACAAAGGAAGGGAGGGAGGGAAAAAGGAATATTTATTCTTTATATGCTTGTGCAGAGTCATTTTGACTCACTGAAAGAATGTAAACTCTGAGAATACAGGTGGTGTCCTTGAGAATAGGGATGCTGTTGCTATTTTTTTTTCTTTGTATCACTGGTAACTAGTATGTTACCTTAAACATAGTAAATATGATTCTCAAAATCAAATAGGAGTAATAAAGGGAAAATAAGTTTAAAAAATAAAGGAAAAAATCATGAAAAGATAATTAACAGCTTAACAGAGGAGGCAAAAAAATATTGAAGAAAATATCACTTTAAAAACTAGAATTGGGGACAGCTTGTTGGTGCAGTGGATAAAGCACAATCCCTGGATTCAGGAGGACCAGAGTTCAAATCTGGTCTCAGACACTTGACACTTACTAGCTGTGTGACTGTGTGTAAGTCACTTAACCCTTATTGCCCTGCAAAAAAAAAAATAATAAAAAACAAACTAGAATTGGCCAAACTGAGGTACACAGATTCACCGATGAAAATAACACCTGAAAAAGCAGAACTGACCAAATAGAAAAAAAAATAAGTAGAAAAGATTTTACAGCTAAGATGTTAAGAGAACAGAGGCCTTGGAATATGGTATTCCAGAAGGTAAAAGAGTTGGAATTAAAACTAAGAATACCCTATGTAACAAAACTGAATATAATACTTCAAAAGACAACAAAATGTGTAATTAATGAGACTTTCAAACATTCCTAAGAAAAAGACAAGAACTGAATAGAAAATTTCACTTTCAGATACAAAATTCAAGAGAAAAATAAAAGGATAAACATAAAAGAGAAATTATAAGGGACTAAGGGTAAAATGTCTACCTTCCTATATGGGAAAATGATACATGTACCCTCTTAGAATGTATCATTATTTGAGCAATTAGAAGAAGTCTACAGAGAAAGAGGGTGTGGGTTTGAGTTTATTATGGTGGGATGATGTAAATAAAAAAGATAGGCAAGAAAGAGGAATGTCTCAAGAGAGGTAGAATTGGAAAAATATCTCAAATAAAAGGTGTACTTTTACATTTGAAAGAAAAATGGCGTGGGACAGGCAAAGCTTGAAATGTTGCATTTGTGCAAGTGTGCCAGCACAGACACATGTTCATTTCATGATAGAAATCTATCTTACCAGGGAAATAGATGGGAAAGATTAAAGAAAAAAGTGTGGAGTGGTGATAAAATCAAGTGCAAATAAAAGAGAGCAAAACAGACCTTAGAGGAGGTTGAAGATAAAAAGAAAGAAGGATAAATAGAAAAAAAAATAAGATGGAGGGATAGGCACAATAAGTATTCATAACTGTGAGTGTGAAAGGAATGAATTACCCCATAAAACAGAATCAGAAAGCATAACAGATTAGAAACCAGAATCCAGCAATATTTTGCTTACTAGAAAACACTTGAAACAGAGCAAAACACATGGAGTTAAAATTAAGATCTGGAGAACAATGTATTATAATTTAACTTAAGTAGAAAAGAAGGCAGTGGTAGTAATCATGATGTCAGACAAAAGAAAAGCAAAAATAGGCATAAAAGGAATAAACAAGGATTCTATATGTTGGTACAAACTAAATAAAAGGAAAATGTTTGGAGAAAGGTATAAGCAGATGGGGTTTGAGGAAAGGCATCATTCACTGCTCATGTTTAACTTCGGGGGGGGGGACCCAAATTTATATTTTAAGAGGTGGAGGCAAGGAAGGAATATATTCCAGCTATGACAGAAAACAAGCAAACATGGAGATGGAAGATGGAGTTCTTTTTGTAAGGGACAGCAAGAAGAGAAATTTAGCATAGAATGAGTTAAAGGCAGTAATCTAAAATGAGGCAAATTAGAGATAGGTTGTAAAACTCTTGAAATGCCAAAAAGTGGAGTTTGCATTTGACCCAAAAGGGAATACAGAACTTTGTAAAAATGTTTTACAACATATCTCTCTGTGTCTGTATTTATATGTTTATGTATGTATATGTATATATATATATATATAAATATACACACACACAGATAGAGAGAGAGATTTTGTGAATGAGCTACATTTATTGTTTTTATTTTCATATTGATGTTGTTAATACTTCATTCTCAAAGAAGATCAATGACTATATGAAGGGAATGTCTTGACTTGCTGGTGATTGAATGAGGCAGAGCTTCATGAATCATCACTGTCACTCACTCTTCCAGAGGCATCAATGTCCAATGGCAAGACAAAACGCTAGACTGGTGATGGCCTGGGATACAGTGAGTGATGTTGGCCTTTCTAAATTAAGGTCTTTTCCAGGTCTCGGTTTGTCTGAGACAATACCCATTCGATGACTAAGGGCTGAGTATAACAAAATATGCCCCTACTATCACAAAAAATAACAATAGTCAGGGAGGGGGAAACCCTCAGATTTTCTGGAAAGAACAGAAAATGATTGCTATTTACAGTCATTCCATGTCACCGAGCCTCAACAATAAGGGGTATTATTGTGCATTCAGTGAAGGGGCTTAAAAAATCCTAAATCCCATATTCACTAGATAAAAAGCCAACACTTCATTATATTCTTTAAAGAATTATAGGACAGCTAGGAGGCATAGTGGATAAAGCACTGACCTTGTAATCAGGAAGATATGAGTTCAAAATCTCACCTCAGATACTTACTACTTGTGTCACCCTGGGAGTTAAGTCCAATTTTCACAAGATTCTGGGGCCATCTTTAGTTTTCCAGTTGTCCTGATATATATCTTGTCACTGGACCCAGATGGCTCTGGAGGAGAGAGTGAGGCTGGTGACACAGTCCTCCTTCACTTAAATCTTTTTTTTTTAATTTTTTTTTTTGGTGAGGCAATTGGGGTTAAGTGACTTGCCCAGGGTCACACAGCTGGTAAGTGTCAAGGGTCTGAGGCCGGATTTGACCTCAGGTCCTCCTGAATCCAGGGGCAGTGTTCTATCCACTGTGCCACCTAGCTGCCCCCTCCTTCACTTAAATCTAATCTCCTTCAAGTCATGACATCTTTTTCCAATGTCATGGTCCTCTTCAAGAATGAAAGATAAACAGCATCTACAATAAATAATTGGTATCTAAACACTTTGCCACTAAGAAATAAGTTTCAGTGAAACATAATCATGTAGCCTATTAGTGATGTTTTACAGATTTACTGAATGTGAGAGAATTAATGGTGCATCAAGAATTTTATTTGTGATTAAAAAATAATCCATAATTAGACATTGTCAATTATATTTCTTGATGTTGCCTTGCATAACCTTGTGAATCATTATTAGTAGCTTAGAATTTATTTGACTAAGAAACAGATGCTTAAAAATCTGGAAAAATTGAAACTGTTTTATTGACCTGACAATTTGCAAATTGCTGAATTTTGCAACTAGAATATTAATAGTTTGTACCAAGTATGAAATTACAGCAACCAAAATAGTAAGTAAAGCCAATAACTGGGTTAAAATCCCTTAAAATATGTAGTGTAAAATGTGACATCTTTTCAAAACAAAAAGATGGTGTCAAAATTTTTGTGTTTTTAATACTTATGGACTTTTATATGCTTTAAAAACTAAAATTGGCAGCTTTAGGGGTTGTAATTATATCCATTTAAACTTTGTTTATCAAAAGGAGAGCATCTTTGGGGAGGGGGAAACACCTCAGGATATTATCTGTGATCAGTTCACTTAAGTTAGTACGAGACAATGACCAGAAATTTGTTTTTATCTTTATTTATAATTTATTAATTGCATTTATTACCTAATGAAATATATTCACAAATCTTATATTTAATAAGTTGTATTATCTAAGAAACAGCCTTGTATAATTGCTGGACCTCTATCCTAAGAGTAATATTTGAATTCAAGTCTTGCTTCTGATACATACCAGCTATATGACCATGAGTCATAAGTTATTCAGACAAATAAGACTATACATCAGAAGAGTTGCAGTAATGGACTGGTAAGGGTAGTGAGCTCAATAGGAAGAGAAATAGCATATGAAAACAAACAAACAAACAGACCATATCCATGAAAAAAAAACATTAAAAATTTCAACATAATTTGAGATATGTACCTGATACGTTGCCTAGGTGGGGTGAGCAGGACTATGGTGAACTTCACTAGTTAACATTCATATTAAACTCTCACTCCTCAACCTGCTAGTTGATTAAGTACATTATTTATTTTCAATCCATTTCTAAGTTGAGAGGAATATTCTTACATTTCCTCAAACAACAATATAAATGTACATTTTTTCTTAGTGAAATCACTTTTTAGCTGACCGTAGTTTAATAGATATTATTTATTAAACATCAGATATATTTTCCTGTAAAATTTCAGTTGTATCTGTCAGTCAGCCTGAATCTGACTCTCTTTCCATACATATATACATGAAATTATATATGTATATATATTTATAACATAATTTCTTGCCTTACATACACAATAATGTAATTTTATTGACTACAATATTGTGCCACATAATAAATTATAAGTAATAATTTATATTAGTTTTGAGAAAGATAAATTCTAATAATCAGCTGTACCTCCTAAATTTCCCACAGCCTATATTTTTCAATAATTTACTTTCCCAGAATGGTGGTTAAATTCACTTTCCAAAAAATCTTTTCATGATTTTTCTTCACAAAAGAAAACAATTGATTTACTTCTCTCAGGAAATATGTGTCTAAACTTCTTCTTGACAGATAAATCACTTACTCTTCTAGGGAAAACAAAAATCTAGTCCATTTTCTGCATGTTCAAAGCATAATCCTATGGCCATAATAGCTGATAGATTTATTTTAGGATAATAGTGATTCTTCAGTCTTCACACAAATTATTCACAGATAATAATTAAACCATAGATACATGATAGTCTATTGCCTCTTATGGTGAGTAACAGTATTGATAGTTTCTATAGGAGGAACTTTTGAAGTTTGAACTATGTATTAACTATATTTCATACACAATTTTAAGTCAGTGCTTTTGGATTCCATCCACTGTTTTATGCCTCCCTCTTACTTACCTGTCACCCTTTTCCTGCTCATAAGTGTTTTACTTCTGATCATTGACTTCCCCAAGATACCCTCCTTTTTATCAGTACCCCTCCTCTTTCTATTGTTCCCTTTTTTTAACTTCCCTATAGGGCAAGATAGATTCTTATATTCAACTGAGTGTATGTTTTTCTCTCTTTGAGGCAATTTTTATGAGAAAAAGGTTTTAAACTTTGCCCACCATCCCATTACAGCTCCATTATAATAGCTTTTTTGTACCTCTTTTATGTGGAATAATTTACACCATTCCATCTTTCTCATCCCTCCAGTGCAATTTCTTTCTCACCCCTTTCTTTTTTTTGGGGGGGGGCAGTATTATTCCATCAATGTCATTTGATATTCACACCTTCTGTCTACATATACTCCTAATTGTTCTTCTAAGTAACAATGTTGTAAAGAGTTACTGATATTATTTTACTACATAAAAAATATAAACAATTTAAACTTATTGAATTTCTTATTTTTTTGTTCTTATTTCTTTTTTACCTTTTTAGGTTTCCCTTGAGTCTTGCAATTGGAGGTCACATTTTTTATTCAACTATGGCCTTTTAATTAGAAATACTTGAAGATCCTCTATTTTGTTGAATATCCATTTTCCCCCTGAAAGATTATATTCAATTTTGCTGGGTTGATGATTCTTGGGTTGCAAACCTAACCCCTTTGCCTTCCAGTATATCATAGTCCAAGCCCTCCCATTCTTTTATGTGGAAGCTGCCAAATCCTATGTAATCTTGATTGTACCTCCACAATATTTAAATTGTTTCTTTTTGGCTGTTTGCAATACTTTCTCCTTGATCTGTGAGTTGGGGAATTTGGCTATGATATTCCTGGGAGTTTTCATTTTGGGATCTCTTTCAACTGGTGATTAGTAGATTTTTTTTCCATTTCTATTTTGCTCCATGGTTCTAATATATCAGGACAGTTTTCTTTCATAATTTCGTCAAAGATATTGTCAAGGGTTTTATTTTTTTCTTTTGATTATGGCTTTTATGTAGTCCAAAAATTCTTGTGTTAACTTTCCTGGATCTATTTTCTAGTTCAGTTGTTTTTTTTTTGTTTGTTTGTTTTGGTTTTTGGTTTTTTTTTTGTGTGGGGGGGGCAATGAGGGTTAAATGACTTGCCCAGAGTCACACAGCTAGTAAGTGTCAAGTGTCTGGGGCCAGATTTGAAGTCAAGTCCTCCTGAATCTAGGGCCAGTGCTCTATCCACTGCACCACCTAGCTGCCCCTCAGTTGTTTTTTCTTTTTTTTCTTTTTCTTTTTTTTTTAAATGAGGCAATTGGGGTTAAGTGACTTGCCCAGGGTCACACAGCTAGTAAGTGTTAAGTGTATGAGGTCGGATTTGAACTCAGGTACTCCTGACTCCATGGTTGGTACTCTATCCACTGCGCCACCTAGCTGCCCCCTCAGTTGTTTTTTCAATAAGAAATTCACTTTTCTTTTTTTTTTTTTACTTTTAAAAATTTTGTTCTATCATATTTTAATATCTCATGGAGTCATAAATTTCCATTTGTTCAATTCTAATTTTTAAGGAATTATTTTCTTCATTGACCTTTTGTACTTTCTATTTGACTATTCCTGATTGTAGGGGAGTTTTTTTTTTCCTCAGTAATATTTTTTAAAACTTTTCCTATGCTATTTTATTTTATTTTATTTATTTTTTGCAGGGCAATGAGTGTTAAGTGACTTGCCCCCAGTCACACAGCTAGTAAGTGTCAAGTGTCTGAGGCCAGATTTGAACTCAGGTCCTCCTGAATTCAAGGCCGGAGGTTTATCCACTGTGCCACCAAGCTGCCCCTTTTCCTATACTATTTACACTTTTTTTCATGATTCTCTTACATCACTGTCATTTCTTTTCCATTTTTTCTTCTATTTCTCTAATTTGGTTTTTAAAGTCTGTTTTAAGCTCTTCCTGGAATCCATTTTTTGACTTGATAACATTATATATTTTTTTCTTTGAAACTTCAACTTTAGCCATTTTGCTACTATTGTCTTCTAAGTTTATCTGTTGATCCTCCCCTATTACCATAATAACTTTCTGTAGTAGAACATTTTGTTTGTTTGGCTCATTTCTATGCCTATTTTGTGACTTGGTGTTTTTATGTGGGAATTGGACTCTGGTCCTGCACTGTCCCAAGTTTTTGTCCTGGGGCTGTGGGTGTTACTGGTGGCTTTCACTGGGCTTCAGGGCTTAGCTGCTTACTTCCTTTGCAGGGTAATCTTCCCTTCTGACTTGTATTGGGGGTTGCATCCTCCCTGTTGGCCTTCCCTGGGTATGGAGTTTAGCTGCTGGCCTGTTCCAGAGGTAGAGCCTTGCTGCTAGGTTGCTATATTAACAGATTCTTTCTGTTTGCTGGCCCTGGAGGAGGGATCTTGTTGCTGGTCAGCCCCAGCAGTGTTAACCTGTGGCTAAATTGCTATATTGGCAAAATCTCTTTAATAACAGGCCCTGGAGGAGTAATTTTGTTGCAGATCTGCTGGAGGGTTGGGCCCCACTGCTTCTGGCTTGTTAAGAAAATAGAGTCTCTCTACTGGTAGATCCCTAGGTAGGGATCTCCATGTTGGCCAGCTTTCGGATGGTTCTTCACTGATGGTCAACAGCGGGGTCAAGGCTTACCTAGTTGCTTGTGCTATGGGTGGGGTTTCTGGGTTGGGGCATTGCTTTGCTGTCCAGACTGCCCCCTTGCCTAGTGGGCTGCTGGTTTGAAGGAGGTTGAGGCTTCATTGGTAGATTGCCCCAGGCTATAGGCCCCAGGTTGTAAGTCTGGGAAGACTGCAGCTACAGCTGCTTTTGGACCTGGCTCTCTTCCCACTCATGTAAGATAGATCTTTCCTACAGGGCTGCTAAGTTGCTTCCCTGATTATGGAATAATTCTGAGGCAGTTTTTTCCTTCTTTAGGAGGGGAAATTTGGGAGGGCTTCAGAGGGTTCCTTCTTAATTTGACCATCTTGGCACCAGAAGTTAGACAAATCATTTTCATAATTTTGAATGTTAATTGTCTTATCAGGAATGTGGTAAAATAGAGCAGGATAAGCTTTAAGGTCTTTGCACTATAAAACTGTAATCAATCCATTTCCTATTCTGTTTTGGTAGTTTTCTAGTAATTCATTTAGAGTTGATAAGCCTATAGTTTCCATAATCACACTTCTTTAACAACAAAAATTCAAAAAATAAGGACATTTACACATTCCCATTCCTGTGGTATTTCATAACGTCTCTAAAATTCTTCATAGATCAACAATCTTTTATAAAACTGTCTCATCTGCAGAGTCTTTCAGTATGTGTTCTTTGAGTCCTCTGAGACTGGTAACATAAACTTTTTTCCACAATTAAGTAACTAATCAATTTTACTAAACATGAAACATTTCAGTTGGCTTTCATTTATATCTTTTTAATATTGTAATTAAGATTTTAATCTGAAATTTTCTTTTAAATGTCAACTACATATGGTGTGCTAAATTTTATTTATGTGCATATATATGTGGATATATATCCACACACACACACACACACACGCATATATATGTAATCTGAGACATTATTGAAGAAATGCCTCTCACTTTACAATTGAAAATTCAGGGAGGAAATAAACTTCAAAGTAGAAAAATTCTCCAGTCAACTTCTATGGATGGAGTTTTTTTCTAAAGAAAGATGTTGGTTTTCCCCTCACAGCCCTATTACAGTTAAAGGAGGTAACCCATTCTTGAAAATAGTTAGACAAAAGTATGAGTTAAAGACTCCCGTACCCTTCCAGTTATCATGAAGTTACAAAATGATTGAATTTTATTTTGTTCAAAGTCAAGTGAAGTCTCACTTAGCTAAATATTGAGATCTATGAATCATTTGACATATCTGTAAAAAGAAAATGCTACCACTAATAATAATCAGTCATGCTAGTTTAATTATTGATAATTCACCATTTCTCTCTCTTCTATTTTTGATAATTTTAAAGATGGGTTCCATAATTAATGTATCAGGGGGATCCAAAATCATTCTATGTTATGACCATTATGCTATAAATGTTTCATGCTCCCTTTTCAACTTTTCTTGTTTCACTACAAAGATAGCTGCATTTCGTTGTCTTTTCAGGATGAAACATTTTCTAGTTATACAAATGACCATTTTTCATGGTTTTCAAACATTGTAAATATGTGTTCAATATTTGTTAAAGTAGAAATCTCTAATAGAAATCTGTTATATGTTTGAATGTCAACAGGTATTATTTGTTCTTCCTTTGTACAGTAAAGCTTATTGAGTTTCAAGTCACCAACCATACCAAACTCTGGATGGCCTCTTATGAAATGTTCTATGTCCTCTAGGTGAGGGTGGGTGCTCTTTCATCTCCTCAGTATTTCTTTTGCATGAACAATCAACCTACTACCTCAACTCTCCAGTTGACTGCTGGGATAGTACAGGATGTAATAACAAAAACAAGAGAAATTTAAGAGCTACATTATCCTCCAGACTGAGTTAAAAAGGTTCACACTTCCATACAATTGCTCTCTCAAATGTATTTATCAACATCAACTTAACGTCTGTTGAACTTTAATATATTTTTGATAAAATATCTAGAGCACATTTATAAAATACCTTTTCTAGGTTATATCTATCTGCATGATTAACTTTGAGAGGGGCTTACTATTAAAATTTCACCATAAATCTTAGTGGATTAATAATAAACCAGAAGGAATTTTATCTGGCCAGTTACCTTATCAAGTTGCCATGACAAGGTTTTTATCTGAGACATCATTTTCAATCTATAAAATCCTGAAAAGGTAATTCAAATGAAATTTTGACCATTTCAAATTATAGTGTCACTTTCTGTCTAGATTGCATTTTAGCCTTTTCAAAGTGTGAATGAAATATGAGGCACAGTTTGACAAATAATAATTCTAAATTTTTTTTAACATATTAAGAATTCCCTGCATTGCATCTAAAGAATCTATTATTTGTGGGAAATATCCTTTCAGTCTGGCTCATGTCACAAAGGCTGCTATCAGAGATGAGCCTCTTATTTTTCTGGGCAAGACAGGTGTAACTAGAACTCTTGAAGACATTATCATGTAGATTCTCTTTAAAGTAATGCTTGGGTTAAGTCCTGAAGTTGTACAATTGAATATAGTTCCTTTCCATTATTATCAAACAACTTTCTACCTCCATTTGGCATTCCATAACTCATAATCCCAAGTATCCAGTCTACTTTGGCAACATTTCCACAGAAAGGATGGAAAAGCCAATCAGGACTAAATCTGAAAAATACTATGTACAAATTTGTGTATTAAAGTCAGAATGAAATACATAAATTAATCAACATGACTTACATTTTATTTGAATGAAGAATTTCACAATATAGAAATAAACGATACATTCTAACATAAACAACAGCAGAGAAAGTGATAGGCCTCTCACCAGATAATAGCAGCATATATTCAGGGATATTATCCTCCTATAGTGTTAAGCCACACTGACATGACCTCTGCCTTATTGGCTTATTCTTCTCAAATATACACACACACAAATCTACTACAACAGGATATATTTTAAATCTAGGAAGAGTTCTATGAATAAGGCAAGATTAAGAATGGAAGGACAAAATAAAAATCTGGAACTGAGTAAGGAAATAATGAAGACTTCATCCTAGTTCTTGGTCATGTGTGACCATATTTTGAAGGAATAACACAATAGTGAAATCATTATTTGCATAATACATCTTTGCTATAATCTATGCCATTACTTTTCTTATCTTATTTTTTCATAGAATTGTATGAGACCTTATAATTGGCCTCATTCATACTTGACCCTTTTTTCCCCCAATGCATGTCTAATTATACCTCTATTAATGCAGATATTTTTTTCCAGACTTACAAATTATTGTCTTATCTCACAGGGCACCAAGAGATACATTGACTTTCCCAGGGCCAGATAGGCCAAAATGGGTCAGAAAAGAACATAAACTTAGGTATTCCTGAATTCAGGGGCCTAGCTGCATTTCTTCTACAATGCTGCTTCTCTAATCCATACTAAGATTTTTTCAAATATAATGTTTCTGTTTTTCTCTCTTGGCCATCATATTTCTCTTTGCCATCATAGGTTTTCAAAGGTTTCTTTTATGTCTTCAAATTATTTTCTCTGTAGAAAGATACTTTTTTCCCATTGGGCTTTTTTTCTGAATAAGCTTATTGTTTTCCCCTTTAGGTTTTTAAATTTGAATCAAAAAACCTTAAACTCCAAAACAATTTTTCATTAATCATATCTACCACTTTCTTCCACCAGTTGAAAATTTGTGACCTTGCTTCTATATTGGACATAAATAGGAACATATGTATTGTAAAGGTCTCTTTTAGTAGAATTAGAAATATACACCTTATTCACACACAAACAAATATATACATGCATATAATGTATACATGTATAGACAGATATAGCACACACAATATATGATGTGCTCATATATACATGTGTGTGCATGTATTGTATCACATGCACATACATATACATGTATATATGCATATACATATAAATGCATATACTTACACACATACATATGTATCAATCAAAGAATATAGATAGGAATTGATATTTTAGGATGGGTAGACAGATCAATGTCTCAAGTAGTTTATGGCACCAACTATACATACATTGGTAGACACTGGTATGTCTATCCATGCTAAGATCTCAATTCCTATCTCTATTTGTGTTTATATCTTTTCTTGCAAAAAAGATCTATCATGCCTTTCTACTGTGTTAATTTCCACTTTTCTCTTTAATATTCTCTTATAAGAGCAGCTAAGTGGCATAGTGGATAGAGTGCTTGACCTGAAATCAGGGAGACTCATCTTCTGGAGTTCAAATTTGGCCTCAGAGACTTATTAGCTATGTGAACTTGGGCAAGTTACTTATCTCTGTTCACACCAGTTCCTCATCTGTAAAAAGGACTAGAGAAGAAAATGGAATATTACTCCAGTATCTTTGCCAAGAAAACTATAAATGAAGTCATGAAGAGTTGGATATAAGTCAAATGATCAACAATATTCCCATATAATACTTTGTTTCCAATTTTCCCATTTACATTTGCCTTATTATCAGCTTTACTAACTTGCTTTATATATTTTAATTTCCCTACAACTCCTGTCATTTCCAAAGAGGTATCTTCTTCATTAGCTACATACAATTCAGCCCAGTCTTTATTATACCTTTTTTCACAAACATTGCCTCATACATAAAGATGCTTAATAAATTGATTATATGCTAAATTTTTCCATCCATCCATCCACCCATCTGCATATATATCTATATAAACATATATATGCATATTTGTATGTGAGTTAAGATATATGTGACATTTTAAATGGTCTGTATATATGCATATATATACATGCAGTATTGCACATATATAATGTGTATATATAAGATATGCATGCAATATGTATATGCTATATACAAATATGTATATATCTACCATATTTTATATATATATATACACACATTTCAGTATATTTATAAATACTACATATATTAAATATATTCATAGATAGCATATACATTTTATTTGCCTATGTTGTGCACCTACATATATTATATGCAGTATATATATATATATATATATATATATATATATATATATAATATGCAGTATTATGTTTGTATATACCCATATTATTTTGTGTTTGTATGACTGTGTGTATCTGTATATGTATATATACACAAAAACAGACACATGCATATCTTCTGAGAAGGTCTCTAAACTATAGAAAAAAATATGGAGCTGTGTTTCCCTTTTCCTTTTATATCTTTCCCCACAAGTATCATAGCAACAATCAAATAGAAGCTATGGATGAAACAAAAAAACAGACATGGTTTGAGTCTACTTTGGTTCTGAAGGGGTTTTTTTGTGTAGGCTGCATGTGAACAAGGCACAGACAAATCAAGCTTCTTTATTTGATCTATTTTAAGTCTTTGCTAACGTTTCACCCACTTTCAAAATTGTTCTCTAAGATACTAAAGGTGTAACATATTTTGCATAGCTATTTATGGTAATATTTTGGAAAAGCTATATGGTAACAATTTTGATATTGTTGGGCTGTAGCTAAATTGGCTTTTAACTCATTATTTTCAAAAGAAATGAAGAGGATTTTGACTATATTTCTTGTTTGAAAGTTAAAGACTGCTATTTTGTCTTTTCTTTTCTTTCTTTCTTTTTTTTTTTTTGGTGGGGAAATGAGGGTTCATTGACATGCCCGGGATTACACATCTAGTGTCAACTGTCTGAGGCTGGAATTTGAATTCAGGTCCTCCTGAATCCAGGGCTGGTACTTTATCCACTGTGACAACTAGCTGCTCTCCCCCAGCTATTTTGTCTTAAATTTTGTGTTCAGGCAGCTAGGTGGCGCAGTGGATAAAGCACCGGTCCTGGATTCAGGAGGACCTGAGTTCAAATCCGGCCTCAGACACTTGACACTTACTAGCTGTGTGACCCTGGGCAAGCCACTTAACCCTCATTGCCCTGCAAAAAAAAAAATTGTGTTCCCTCAGATAAATATTTGCAGGTTATTGTAATAGTCAAAACCTCTTCCATTATATTGTTCCCCCTCTTCATTTGATCTCTTGTTCAAAGAGGTCAAACTTAACCTATTGCAATTGTATGTTTATGACCAAACAAGAGATAGAGAATATTATGAAATGCGAAATGGATGATTTTGATTACATTAAATTAAAAAGGTTTTGTACAAACAGAAGCAATGCATCCAAAATTAGAAGGGAGACAGAAAGCTGGGAAACAGTTTTTATGGCCAGTACTTCTGATAAAGGCCTCATTTCTAAAATATATAGGGAACTAAATCAAATTTATAAGAATCCAAGTCATTCCCCAATTGAGAAATGGTCAAAGGATATGAAGAGGCAGTTTCCCTGATGAAGAAATCAATGCTATCTATTGCCAGATGAAAAAATGCTCTAAATCACTATTGATTAGAGAAATGCACATTAAAACAACTCTGAGCTACCACCTGACACCTATCAGATTGACTAATATGACAAAAAAGGAAAATAATAAATGTTGGAGAAGCTGTGGAAAAATTGGAACAGTAATGCATGGTTGGTGGAGCTGTGAACTGATCCAACCACTCTGCAAAGCAGATATGCCCAAAGGGCTATAAAGCTGGGCATACCCTTTGACTCAGTAATACCACCATGAGGTATGTATCTCAAAGAGATCATAAAAAAGGGAAAAGAACCCAAATGTACAAAAATATTTATAGCAGCTCTCTTTGTGGTGGCAAAGAATTGGGAATAAAGGGAATGCCCATTAATTGGGGAATGGCTAAACGTGTTGTGGTATGTGACTGTAATAGAATACTATTGTGGTATAAGAAATGATGAGCAAGAGGAGTTCAGAGAAACCTGGAAAGACTTACATGAAATAATGATGAGTGAGATGAACAGTACCAGGAGAACATTGTACACAGTAACAGCATCATTGTGTGATGACCAACCATGATAGACTTGGCTATTCTCAACAGTGCAATGATCCAAAACAATCTCGAAGCACTCATGATAGAAAATGTTCTCCACATCCAGAAAAAAAGTACTGTGGATCCGGAATGCAGATTGAACCATAGTGTTTCTACTTTTTGGTTGTTTTTTTTTTCTTTTTTTTGAGGTTTTTCCTTTTTGTTCTGATCTTCTTTCACAGTATGACTAATGCAGAAATGTGTTTAATGTTATTGTACATATACAACCTATATCAGATTGCTTTCTATCTTGGGGAGGGGGGAGAGAAGGGAGTGAGGATATAACTTTGGAATTAAAATTCCTATGAAAATAAATGTTGAAAGCTATTTTTTACACATAACTGGAAAATAATAAAATACTTTTATGATTAAAAAACAAAAACCAAACAAAAAATAGTGGTGGATCATTGGAATAGATTAAGTCCACAATTCAAAGTAGTAAATGAATATAGTAATTTAGTGTTTGATTAATCCAAATATCCAAGTTTTGAGTTTTTTCTTCTTTCTTGCTTTTTTTTTAATTTGAAAGTTTTATTCAAAAAACCAGGTGAAATAAGCCTTTAGAAACCATACTGATTGTTTATTGCCTCAGGGAGGGGCAGGGGAAGGATGGAAGGAGGGATAAAAATTAGAATTCAAAACTATAAATAAAAATATTTCTTATAAAAAATAAAATAAAATAAGGGAAAAAAAGTGTGACCATGGATAAAGATTCCTTTATCCCTATTGTACTTTGTGAAGGTCACTGGGTAGGGAAGGGGATGAACAAAGATGAAGGAATGGGACAGACAAAGGAGTTGTTATGGTCAGATATTGGTCAGTGGAGATGGCAGAAGATGTGAATTTTTTCTATTTCTATATATGTTAACCTTGGGTGGAATGGGGGGGGCATTCGTCTAGAGCCCCTCCTCTTGGCAATCTTGACTTTGTCTCCCAGAAGCCAAGACTTCCTGGCCTTCAGCCCTGCTCTGCCCCCTTCCTCCCCAAGGCAGTTACTCAACCCTGAGACCAGCTTTTTAATCAAACCTGGAAACACCTGGGAACCAGACTCAGAGGAGACAGAATAGGCTAACTGAGAATAGCTGTCCCAAAATGTTTGCCTACACCACACCCTAGGCCAGTCATGGTCATAGAATAGAGAAGAAGAGGAATTTGGTAACAGCACTTCCGGTTGTGGGAGGGTGACGGCAGGGGATCAGAGTTCCATGAAGTCATTAGGAAACTTAAATGCATTCAGTTGTTTTTCTATCAGTAGGCACTGAGACCAGGGCAGAAGACACAAAGAGATGAGGCTTTTCCATGTTACTACAAAATTTCACCCCAGTATCCTGAGATATGGAATCTTTGGATTCCATGGAATCTTTTTTGAAACTCTCCAGAGGTAAAAAAAAAAAAAGTATTTGAAGGGAAGGGTCCAGGGTCCTAGCTAGGGGAATTGGGGTCATGCCCCCTCAGACAATCCTATGACCCCTTGATTATTTCCAAGTTTTGGCCCAGTTCATTCCAGTTCTATTCAGCCCCAGTCTGCCCTGGGGACCAGATTACCCAAGAGGAGGAAGCAATGGGAGAAGCTGAAGGCCAAGTATCCCTTTCAATTAATGTCAGAGAAGAAGCCATCAGGAAGCAAGTCTCCAAGGTAGCTATCTCTCATGATATCAAAGCTGCCCAGGGTAGTCAGCCCATCAATTGGGGCATGGCTAAACAAGTTGTGGTATATAAATTTAATGGAATACTATTGTGCTGTAACAAACGATGAGCAGGAGGATTTCTGAGAAACCTGTAAGGGCTACTTTAATTGCCTAAATTTCTGGAATTAGAAATATACAAACACATCTCAGTGATCTTCATGCTAACACAAATTAATCTGATTATTTTTTAAAAATAAAAACCTATGATAAACTCAAACTTGAGAGAGAAAGAGGGTTTGAAAACTTACTAATTCATAGTAGTTAAAGATTACCGATATGGACAATTAAATATATAAGTATCAGGATTTTCAAAAGATTTTACTTAAAATTATGCATTATCCTTAAAAACATAACAATCAATAACCTGGGAAAGTTTTCCCTTTGGTAATCCAAAATGGAGTTGATATTGTCTATCTTCTCTCTTGAAGCCAAGAGTGCCTGAAGCCTGAAGAGACCCACAGAAATTCTATGACACAATTGAGGTCCAACAAGAACTGAGCTCTATTCTCTCTCCTTGAGAGATGCCTACACAAATATGATACCAGCTATGTTTAATAGCAAACAAAAAAACTGTGCCAGGCACTGGGGAAGGAAAAATTGGTGGGAACCAGAGTCTGCACACTACATGGGATGAGAAATACTTGCATACAGATAAATAAGGTTTAAGGAAAAATGAAAGAAGAGGAAATGAAGGCCTATGTCAATGTACTGCTGCTATGAAGGGGTGTGGGGAGAAAAAAAAACTTGCATACAAATACATCCTGTTTAAGGGAGAAAGAGGGAAGTGGATAGCTTAAGTCAAGGTCAAAACATTATAAGGAAGGACATACTTTCCCTGAATGGGGCATCATTCAAGGTTTCATGGAGATGATAGTACATGAATTTTCCCTTAAAGAAAGTGAGGGACTTAAAAAAAAGAAAAAAGAAAGTAAGAGTGGGTGCATTCTTGCAAATGATTGTGTAAGCAGTCATAGAGACTGGGGAGGGCAGAAAAAAGTAGGGTACTAGAAATAATCTATTTTGGTGGGATCAGCACCTAGCAAATTGTCTTGGACAATACTTTGAATTGAATTGAATTAGCAGAAATGTGTTATATATAAAGTGGAGTAGTATGGGGTAATCAGAAAATAGGGCTTGTTCTTTCCTGATTTCACCTGTCTTGTCTCCAATCAGTTTCCTAATTTTATTCCTACCTACTTTTCTACTTTATTCCCTTTCTCTGTTCTCACTCCTTGCAGCATTTTGGACTGTACAGCTGAACCTATATAGTAATTCAACTCACTTCTTTCCTTTCTTCCTTTTCTCCCCTCCTCTCCCCTCACTTCCCCTCTTTTCTCCTCTCCTCTCTTCCTTTCCTTTTCTTTCTCTTCTCCCTCTCTCCATAGAGGGAATCATCCCCTTACCTGCCAGCACTCTACCCAAAGGAATATGTTTCTCTGCTGAAACCTAAACAAGATAGTTTGGGGTTTATAAGATTTCTTCTAAAGACCATTCCTTAAACCCAAATAACTCTGGCTTCTATTGTTTGGCCAACAATAGGCCCCAGCCCAGGCCTCATCTGGACATCTTTTGGCCTCTTGATGGCACAGAGGGGATATAAATAGCAAAAAGCATTTCTTTTTCTATTTTGGCCAGAAACCTTGAGGGTCTTCACCCCTCCCATTTATTTACTTATTTGTTTATTTATTTTATTTTTGACAACGTAAAAGAGCACTTTATTTGCCCCATTTTTACCTAGCTTTAATCACTGAATAGATATTGTCTCAAGAAAACTGAAACCTGTGAAAGGCCAAAGGTTCCCAATGCATCTGGGGCCATCCCCAGTCCTCCTGATCTATATCTTACCACTGGACCCAGATATCTTTGAAAAAAGTAAAGCTGGTGACTTTGTATAGCCCTGCCCCACTTAAATCTAATTCATATCTCCTCCATCCTTAAAAATCCCTAATTTGATCCATCCATCTCCATTAATTTTTATTATGTTCCTCTTTTGTCTTTTGTGGTTAAATTTCTTTAGAATGCCATGTACTATAGGTTCCTCCACTTCCTTTCCTTTCAGTCTGTTTTGAACTCTCTACAATCTTGTTTCTGAACCAATCATTCAACACAAATTGCTTTCCAAAGTTACTAATTATCTCACTATTGCCAAATCCAATAGGCTTTTCTCAATCTTCCTCCTTCTTAAACTTTCAGTGGCCTTTGAAACAATCACTTTTTTCTCCTTGATGTTGTCTTCTATGTTTTGTTTTTCTTTTTTGAAATTACACTCTCCTAATTTTCTTCCTATATGTCCATTCCTTCTCAGTCTCCTTTGCTGTATTTTCATCCAGGTACTCCCCTCCCCTTGGTAGAGATAGATACTCAACAAGAATCAATTCTGATCCCTCTTCTCTTCTCTTTCTAAACATTTTTTTTCCTGGTGAACACATCAACTCCCATGAAATAAATTATCATTTTTAAATGGATGATTTTATTTTTTTGTTTTGTTTTGTTTTTATTTTTGTTTTTGGCAGGTCAATGAGGGTTAAGTGACTTGCCCAGGGTCACACAGCTCGTAAGTGTCAAGTGTCTGAGGCTGAATTTGAACTCAGGTACTTGTGAATCCAAGGCCAGTGCTTTGTCCACTGCGCCACCTAGCTGCCCCCTAAACTGATGATTTTAAAATCCACTTATCCAAACCTAACCTCTCTGCTGACTTCTAATCTTGCATCTTCAATTGCAAATTAGACTTTTTGAATGATATATCTCATAGAAAGTCCAAAACTTAACTCCTTTGGCTTTCAAATTGATATAGGTTTGGGACATATTGAGAAATTAAGGGACTATTAAAGTTTAAACTGGCTTACTAACTCTCAGGACAGACACACCTAAGAAGTAAGGGAGATAAGCCTATTAGGCATGGCTACTGCCTGATTGGTGTTAAAGGGTAGAGATAACTCTAAAAGTCAGGACCACCATCCCCACTCAAGTTTTCCCCATCCACAAAGGGTACTTTCCATAGTCAGGTGGTTACCCCATCTCTCCTCCCACCATCCATCCTCTATAAAGGCTTTGGTCTCCCTTCTGTTCGAGGAGTAATGTGCCTCAGAGAATCATGTTGTTTCTAAGACATTTTCTCTCCTCGAGGGAAATCTTTGACTTCCTTCTTGGTCACTTTCTTTAAGTGCCCAAATGAAAGGCTATTTTATTCTAATTGAATTGTGTTCAAGAGGGTATAATTCTTTACAGAGAGATACCTAAGGTCCCCCACCACCTATTTCCCCCGTGACAAAATTCCTTCATAAACTGTGCCCCCTACCTTTACAGTCTTCTTCTTATACCTTCCCCTCCCTCACCCTTCCCCAGGCATATTCTTTGATCCTTGCTGTTCATTAAACAAGTTATTTAATCTACCAACTGGGTAAATTTAGTGTCTGTTCCCCATACCTTAAAATTTCTCCCTCTTCATTTCTGCCTCCTTGCTTCCTTGGCTTTTCCTTCAAACTTCCAGATAAAATCCCTACTTCTTCAGGAAGTTAGTCCCAATTTCTCTTCATTCTAGTGCCTTCTTCCTTCTATTAATTATTTCCAATTTATATTATATATAGGTTTTTTGTGCATAATTGTTTATATGTTGCCTCCCTGATTAAATGAGCCCCCCCCAGAACATGAATAACTTTCTTTGCATCCCCCACATTACACAAAATACCTGGAACAATGTAGGTTATTAATATATCTTTATTAACCAGTTGACCAGTTGGAGTTATTAACATGCACAGAAAATATGCTCAGTTTTTCTAAATTTTTGCCCAATAAATTCAAACATTATTTTTTATTTGTTTCTTTGGTCACAAATCATAAAACTGCTCATTTCTCTCTGAAGTGAAAAGGAAACTTGTTCAATAAAAAATAATCAATCAATTAAAAATTAAACTACTGACATGAGAGCATACCTTGAACCTGCTCAAACATAGCTCTTAAAATGTATTTGTAATAAATATGAATATTCATACACATGCAAAATTGGATGAAAATAAAACCAATTTGTCATACTGACCTTCAGCACAGGTCTTTTTACACATTTCTGTTTTTGCTAGTGTCAAAGCAATGTGGGTTTGCTTTAAAAAGAAAAGATTTTTTTTCCCTTTCTGGAAGCTTAGAAAAACTAAAAATGTTTTGGCTTCTCCTTATCTAGAAAATAGCACTGTGTTTCTCTGACTGTATACCTTGCAGTCCCTTGTAATCATGCACCAACTCTTTCCTCATTTCATCAATTACATTGCACTCCAGGCTTTGTTGATTGCAGATCTTGCTGTCATCAGCCAAGTCACCTGTGGACAGAAGTAACACAAGCTTTCACTGGGTGCTTTTATTCATGAAAAGGCTGCAGAGTACTTCAGTTCTGGAGAAGCATTGTTTATATACAGAATAATTCCACTTCTTCCTACCCTGACATTATCAGCTTTTAACAGGCAATGAATTTTCAACTCGATGTTTTGGAGGTAATTAGCCAATTCAGTAATCTACCAGAAGCAGGAGAGATTTTAGAAGCTGAGGGTTAGTAGCCAGTATATTTTGGATCCTAAGCAGTTATATTTTTCAAAATACAAAATTTTTATTGAATATGGGAATTTTAAAAAGCAGCTGGCTAGTTCCATGGAAAGAGGTAAAAGGATTCATGGAAAAAAAAAAGATTAACAGAGACTTAATCCTTGAATAAGTCCAATGCCATTTATACAATTCAAATAAACTACTTCATGTTATCCTAAATATATAAAATATGACTACTACTTCAAATACACATACATACCTATACCTATACCTATACCTATACCTATACCTATACCTATACCTATACCTATACCTATACCTATACCTATACCTATACCTATACCTATACCTATACCTATACCTATACATACATTATACACAAATAGAAAACAATTGCTATAGCACCCTAAAGTATACCATTTGGAGGTACATATAGGTGTGGAATTAGTAAATTTTTTTTGTGGGGCAATGGGGGTTAAGTGACTTGCCCAGGGTTACACAGCTAGTAAGTGTCATGTGTCTGAGGCTGGATTTAAACTCAGGAACTCCTGAATCCAGGGCTGGTGCTTTATCCACTGTGCCACCTAGCCACCCTTGGAATTAGTAACTTCTTAAAGGAGAAAAACAATTTAATATTTTGAAGTTGCTATTTTAATGCTAAATAAAAATAAGACAATTGATTCTTGTTTATTTTAATACATTTTCAAATGTTCATTTTTAATGAACTATTTTTTAGATCAAAGAAAATATTTTTAAAAGTCTGAAGGGATAGTAGCAAATAATATATCCATAATTGCTTTGGGTCCAATCTAAAACAGTCTCTGCTCAAAATCTTCTCTCAATCAGTTTGTAAGACAGTTTATAAATCTTAATGTGATTCATCCAGGCTCAGAGAAGATCGTAGGTTCTCAAAGGTTCTGGCAGCAGAACCGTATCTCTGTTGAGTCCTCTTGAAAAGGAAAAGTTTCTAATTTATATCAGATACAAATTTATGTGACTAGTGAGGATAAACCTCAGGAAATGCAGATAGGTTCATTATCTAAAAGTTGACAAATGTGGTGTTTTTTTTAATCAATTCACAAAGACAATCTCTTTAAAACAAACCAAAATGTTTCCTGCATTAATGTAAGGAATTCCCACTCTCATGGATCAGGAAGCCTTGAAAAAGAAACTATATACACAATATAGCCCCAGTGCTCCCATAGGGTGACTGGGAATTTGACCCAGGTAAGAACATGGTGGCAGTCTTTCCCAGAAGCAGAGCATTTGATCATACTGACCCCTCTCCTGAAGTAACCTTAGTAATGAAGCAGGCAGGGCTACTGTTGTGTCTGGACTAAGACTCCATTGTGTTGCTTAGGATAAATATAATATATTTATATATAAATATATATAAATATAATAACTATAGCAAAAGTTGCATTCATCAGCCACTGCTGCAACCACATCTCTTATGCATATATTCATCTAGAAACTCTCTGGTTTCAAGAACTTCTTCAAACCTCTTCTTTGGTTGATGTCTGTAGCATAGAGGACAGAGCCCTACACATATTAAACTGTTTGTCAGTGATTGTGGTAATAATTAATATATTTCCTGTCAAACAAATCATTTACCTTTCTCTTGTACTATAATCAACTGAGAGGATTTTCCACTATTAGGTTCTATAAACGCATTAACAATTCATTACAACCGGAAACCTTGAAGCCTTAGATTTTCTCTACTTGTTAATCATTATTCCATGTAACTAGCAAATTTCCGTCCCAAGCAGAAAACTAACAAAAGAAGAATTAAGAATGGCCTACATTAGAAGGTGGCATCTTTCCTGTCTTAAAAGAAGCAAGGTAATCTTGGATTTAGAGGTGAGAGGAGAGAGCATTCCAGGAACTAGAACAGTAAATCATCCAATTGAGGTCTGATAGTCCCTTGTGAAGGAGACAGTAAGTAGGTTAGTTAGTATACCTGGAATACATATATGTGGATGAGAATTAAATGGAATAAACCTGTATAGATAGGAAGTGACTGTGTTATGAAGAATGTTAATGGCAAAGCAAAAGAATTTTTTTTTAGTCCTAGAGACAACTCAGATTTATTGAAGGTAGTTGAGTCATATGGTGATATGATCAGATCTGTGCTTTAAGAAATCACTTTGGTAGCTGAATGAAACACTATATGAGTGGAGAAATATTTGATGTGGGAAGACCAATTAAAAGACTGTTACTAAAAACTATCCCTGTTTGCTGATATGATGGTTTACTTAAAAATCCTAAGGAATCCTAAGGAAAGGTAATGAGATAATTGGTAGCATCATCAAAGTCTCAGGATACAAAATAAATCTTCAAGAATCAGAAGTATTTTTCTATAATAATAACAAAACTCAAGAAGCAATAAAAGAAAGGAAAACCCCACTCCAAATAACCATAAAATGCATAATTATCTAAGGAATGACCTTGCGAAAAACACAAATGAGATTCAATGATAAAGTGCTCTTAAATTCAGTGTCATGGCAAAGTCATGCCAATATGATAAAAATGACAATAGTATCCAAATTAATTTAATGTTAATGTTATACCAATCAAATTATTAAGCAAATGGCTCATAGAACTTCATAAAATAATAAAATGTATTTGGAAAATGAAAGATTTAGCATATCAAGGATGAAGGGGTAATAGTACTTTCAGACCTCATAATTTATTATTATTATTATTATTAATTTTTAATTTTTTGTGGGGCAATGAGGGTTAAGTGGCTTGCCCAGGGTCACACAGCTAGTAAGTGTCAAGTGTCTGAGGCCAGATTTGAGCTCAGGCACTCCTGAATCCAGGGCTAGTGCTTTATCCACTGCTCTACCTAGCTGTCCCTATTTATTTATTTTTTGCAGGGCGATGAGGGTTAAGTGACTTGCCTAGGGTCACACAGCTAGTAAGTGTCAAGTGTCTGAGGCCAGATTTGAGCTCAGGTCCTCCTGAATCCAGGGCTGGTGCTTTATCCATTCAGCCACCTAGCTTCCCCCTCATAATATATTATTAAGCATCAGTCATCAAAACCATCTGGTATTGGTTAAAGAATACATAGACAAATGGAAGAGACTAGATAAAGGAGATTCAGTAATGATAGAAATCAATAACCCATAATTTGATAAAGTGGAAAACATAAATTACCTAGGACGGGAAAAAAACTTTGGTTGATTTAACAACAGCAAAAAAAAAAAAAAAATACCAAAACTGCTTGAAGAGAACAACAAAAACAAGAAAACATTCTGGCAAAAATTAGACTTAGATCAACCCCTTAGACCACACTCCACAATACATTGTAAAAGCTATATGACCTTAATATTGTGAAGCCTAAAAATCTAACTGTGATGTATAAAAATCTAATGAGTGGTCTCCTTAAATTAGAATCTAATAGCACCAATCGTCGTGCATTAAATATTTATTAAAGTATATTAGGGGTTAGTAAAGAGATTATGTGAAGAAAGAAAAGAGCCTAGCTAACTACTCTACTTACTCTGCCTGCCCTTGCTGCCAACAGCCACTTCCCAAATAAAAGGACTGATCCTCAGTCTCCTAGAGCACAAGCTCTCTGCAGGACTGGAAGAGGGTGGTCTCCACACACAGCTCCAAGCTAATTGGTTAGTCCATTGATTGACATGACTTACAGGCAACCTATGAATAGATGTAACTTCTGGATGCCAGGCAGTTTCCAGAGCCTGGCCACTTGCTTTCTACTCAGGGTGGAGCTACCCTGGTTCTCACACCTCACACTCACTCCCATGCTTCACAAAGGAAGGTATTTTACTTACATGAAGCAATAACATTACAGATACTTATGACTAAATGACTAACAAAGTAAAGGGAATGAAAAGAGAGAAAAAGAAATTGAGTGACACATTAACAAAGGCTAAAGAGGTCACTCCCCTTTTAGCAGGAGGACATTGCAAACAGAGAAAAACTAAAGGGGTCACTCCCCTTTAGTAAGTGGACATTATAAACAGTGTATACAATGGGGAAAAGGAAAACAGGAAAATGTCCATTTAAGTCTCTGGAAGTCTTTTCTCAGATGATTCTTGGGATGTCCTCTGGGTATAGTTGTGGAATGGAAGTCTTTCAGGTGTTTCACATACTGGTAATCACCTGGGAAATTTTCCTACAAAATTGAGCTTAACACAACTTTAAATAGCTTTTCCAATAATCAAATAAAACAAGGAGAGTTCTCAGAAGCATGTCTAAGGAGATTCAGAATCTTTTAGAGATTTTACAATTTTACAATTATAATAAATACAATTATAATAAAAACAAAAATTGAAACATTCTCTAAAACTTAATATTACTACTCTCCCCCTTGTGAAGAATAAATTGAGAAGACATTTGTGATATTAATTTAAAAATTAATTTTTATCTTTGTTTAATCACTTTTTGCATCATCTGCCTAATTATCCTCATGTCATTATGATAAATTAAGGGATCTAATATAATTGGAAGCAGATGTCAAGGCCAAATCCAACACTGTATTTATCATGACACCTGAGATAATCATGGGGGTTACCATAAAAGAACGGAGAAGAAACTGAGTCAGGCTTAATCAGATGCATAGGATTGAGATATCCATGACATCAGGCATATAAACAGTCAGTTGTCAAATGAGATGGAATAGCCCAGCCACCTGGTGCTATGTGGGGGAAAATTAAACCAAGAAAATCCAACCTCGACTCTTGCCAATAGCCATTCTCTCAGCCTTTCCCAAGGCATGGGTATCTCCCCTATTTGTGACAGTTCAATGGCTGCTTTTGTATGTACTCCTCTTGTGAATGGATGGCATCTTGGCCAACTGGCATCTGGTAATTCAGAATGAAGGCAATTAATGTCTTAAATGATAAGTTCCCATAATCCAAGTCTCATATGTATTTAAAAATTAAGGACAATAATGTGAATGTGCCTCAACTCAGAATATAATATACAATTATGCAATAATTCCAATTAATAACATTTTTACTAAGTATACAATTACTTTTTTGAAAAATCAGAACATATTTTAATACCAGTTAAAACACATTCTTAAAAGAATAAGAATCTCTGCAAAAATAAGCCCATACTACTGTTTAAAATGTAGTTGCAGGGCAGCTAGGTGGTGCAGTGGATAGAGCACTGTCCCCTGAATTAAGGAGGAACTTAGTTCAAATCCAGCCTCAGACACTTAACACTTACTAGCTTTGTGACCCTCGGCAAGTCACTTAACCCTAACTACCTCATCAAAAAAAAAAAGTAGTTGCAATAGTATAAAAAAGAAACCCTTATGTTGCATGCGAACTTTTTTTAATGCTTAGCAAAAATAATACTTCTAGAATTAATTTACACTTGCCATGGCAACCAATTTGCCAGGGAAATGCTTTATAGAATTTGATCAAATAATCAGTTAGTAAAACAATTTAGAATATGGGAGCACAATACTCCCAGAATTACTACTGTATTATGAAATCAAACCATCTTGCATTGGTTCAAAATTGGAGAGATAGATGAATAGAACAAAATACACATGGAAGAATAAAAGACAATGAAATTCAAACTGGAGAAATCTAAATGAATGTGAACTTAATAAGAGCATTACAGAATATAAATTTGATTACACGAATAAAGAAAGCTTTTGAAGATGTTCCCTTTCTTAAAGCTAAGTATAAAACACAGTCTTAAAAGAATGAAAATCTCTATGAAAATAAACCCATACTATTAATTTCAAAATGTAGATGTAATAGCATAGAAATTCTTATGTAACATTTGAACTGACATTATTTCTCTGAATGAATTTAGAACATTTTTGATTCTGATATCTAAAATCCCCAACTCTCAATTTAATATCTTCTTGTTTACTTCTACATTTCTGCAAAATAAGTCCCTGTTTATAGTAATAGAGGCAGGTTCTTGAAATATGATGTACATTTTTATTCAGCTCAAGTTTCTCATCTTTTTCTTTAACCCCTTTATTTTCTCTGTTGGTCTATTTATCATACAAATGCTTTATAAGGTTACTAGTTAAAGACAAAAGCAGATTAACAAAATGATTATGAACAAAATGAGTATATCTGGAGTTTAAATGGTTTTCTAAGGTTGGTTTGGGACAATTACAGCAGATTGAGTCAGAATTGTCTGAGGTTGGGTGGTGCCCAGGGGCAGTGGCTGGTTGCTCTGGTAACTGAGTAGAATTTGGGAGTGCAGGTAGAGGAGGCCGCCCATGTGTAAACCCAGGACCTGAGGAGGGTGGATTAGATCTTGTGACCTCCCTGGCGGGAGGATCAAGGGGCCTGGGAAAGGGAGGAATAGGAGGTGGTGCCAGGGGAGGGGGAGGAGTTGGGATCCTGAGAGGAGGGGGCAGTACCATCTCCCCCATATACTGTACAGTCTCAGCACTTACATTCCAACATGTAGGCTTAGCTGGGGAAAGACCAAGGCAATTTGGCATTCTAGCCTGTGAAGCAGGCTCGGATTTGAACTTGGGCTTGGATTCCTTTTCCCTTGTTGCTAGAGGGGATAAAGGCTTCTAGAGGAGGCTGGATCCATTCCTCTAGGTATGCAAAAGAAGAGAAATGCTTAGTGTTACAATTTGAAAAAGCTAGTGTCTCCTCCTGTATAAACTCCTTGCTCCCTTTATTCCATAGTTCCCAATAAATTAAATCTTTGGGGGACTTAAAGTACAGGATTATTGGCAGAGTTTTCAGAGTTAAATAGTCAAAAGATCATTCATCTCGAGATGAATGGTGAAGTAATATGTTCAAGGTCAAATAGATAATAAGTTATAATGGTGGAATTATAACCAAGATCTTCTCTAATCCAAATTATATATCCTTTCTACCATGCTACTGACTCTATAATGGTTGAGTTAATGGAATACTGGACTTAAAGTCAGGAAGACCTGACTTCAAATTCTTCTGATAGATACTCATGAACAAGTCTCAGATCCTCATTTTTCTTCATTTATAAAAAGGAATGATAATAGCACTAACTTCATAGGGTTGTTATAAAGATCAAATTAAATAATGTATTTTTATATAGAACAAACTATGTAAGTTACTTTATCATCAGCCATAGACTTGAGGCTCTCCAATATTTTAGTTTTCCTTCTATGTACATTCTCTTCTTTTTAAATGCCCTTTCTAAATTTGGTGGCCTAGAATTAGCACAGTATTTCATGATAATTGATGAATGACAGATATAGGATGTTTGAAAGCTGCTTTTATTCATTTTAGGCATATTTGTAAGAGATTAAATGCTAATATTCCTGGACCATGGCTCCCCATCCAGTATCTAAATTTTGCAGTTTTGAACTATGTACATCCATAGCATGTTGATTATAATGATTTCGTTTTTCCACTTCTAGCTAGGTTGTGTTTTAGGCATTTAAAACTGTGTTGATTTTTTTTGAAATTGGGGTACAAGGTTTCTAGTGAAAGGAAATAAAAGTCATATCTCTTAATAAAATGGTTATAGGGTAGCTTTTCACATCATAGAATGACCAATAACGGTAAAGGGAGGTCCTAACATTTCTAGAAGTTTCAGGAATGTTGTACTCTCTGGTTGATTTCCCTCAAGAACTACCTTGCAACCTATAGAACAACATTTTCACTTTTGCACTCTTTCCCTGGCATTAACCTTTTTTATTTCAGGAATCATAACAAAATGGACAATTATTTCTAATGAAAAAGGAAGGTAAATGTTTTCTTCTATTCAAACACTGAATATCCAAAACACACTCACCTGTCACTACTTCCACAAATGCCCATCATTCTATTATATGTGTTTTCCTCAGAAGAAGCAAGGTGACACAGTGGATAGATTATTGGAATTAGAGTCAAGAAGATCTGTGTTAAATTCAGCTTCAGGAACATACTAGCCATGCGACTTGACCTCTGTTGGCCTCAGGTTTCTCAAATGTAAAATGAGGATAATACCACTTACATTACAGACTTGTTAAGAGGATCAGGTGAGATATTTATAAGGAGCTTAGTACAATTCTTGGCATATGGTAGGTATATAAGAAATTCTTTTTCTCTCCTCTCTTAGATTATAAATTCCTTGAAGGCAGGGACTGTCTTCAGTTTTGTATTTATATAACCAGTGCTTATCACAAAAATAATCACTTAATGCTTAAGTGACTAAAACTTAAATGATTTTCCATCCATCAATCCTTCCATCCATCCTTCCATCCATCCATCCATCCATCCATCCATCCATCCATCCATCCATCCATCCATCCTTCCAATGTTTCTTTTTTAGAGGCTCTGTTGCAATCTCTGGTGGAAATTAAAATGTTCTTCAAACTGAGATATTTCTTAAGATTGTCTTAGTGGAAATTTTGAAAAGTTCCAAGACTTAACAAACCACTAAAAGCTTCCTGAAACTTTTGAAATTGAGAATTTACTATCTTTCTATGAAATGAAAGTAACTGGTTAGATAAAGTCTTAAGAAAGTGGATTTGTTTGTTTATTTCCAAGGTATGCCAGATGTTGGATAGTTTGCCTGTATGAACAAATTTTTTCTAAAGTAATAAAAAGGAAATGACAGAGATGGAGGAAAATGGTGGAATGGTTCTAATAATTCATAGCCCTTATTTACATTTCTTATTTGTTTCAGAAATTCAGAAAGAATGTTGAGAATCATTGCTACCAAAAGGAAGCATATAATTTTTAGAAATTTAAATAATATAGATTATGCTGCACACTTAATTCCTTCATCCACAAATTGTGAGATGAAGGGGATAGGGTACTGATGTTAGGGAAGTTGTACATTAACGTTTCCAACATTTATTAAATGGGAACTAGAAAATAAACCTCATAATAATTTTCTATATAAAGTATCTGTTATGAAGTCAGGTTGTAGGGGACATTGGCCCACAAAATATGCTTTTATAGGGTTTTCTGGGGCATCTTTGATAGGCACAAAATTGTTTGCATAAGCTTTCTTCTATAGTTAGAAAACTTGAAGCCCTTCCTTTAGGCACAAATACGCAGCTGATCCCAGGGGACATGAACCACTTCTTTACTTTATCTAAGCTTATGCTCTTCTTCACCCATGTCAGGGAAATTTGCAATTTTCAGCGCAGAAAAAGGAACTGAACTCACTATTTCATGTTAAAGTATAACATATTAAAATAGCACATTTCTTTGGATATCCATCTGACTGGATTTAGTAAAATTAAGATAAATATCTCAGTTATTTTAATGGAACACCCCCACCCAAAAGAACTATATGTTATATATATACGTGTGTGTGTGTGTGTACATATACATATATAATATTTATCATTTATTTATTTTTTGCAGGGCAATGACTTTTAAGTGACTTGCTCAGGGTCACACAGCTGGTAATTGTCAAGTGTCTGAGGCCAGATTTGAACTCAGGTCCTCCTGAATCCAGGGCTGGTGCTTTATCCACTGTACCACCTAGCTGCCCCCCATTATAATATTTTAGTGACTCTTCTGGGTAATTACAAAATAGATGAATTGTCAAATAGCTACAACTGGGCAATGGTTAAATAAATAATGGTTCAATAATGTAATGAGATTTCATAAAGGAATTAAGATGGACACGTATGAGGACTACATGGAAAGATGGAAAGTCCTAAATTAAATAATACAAAGAAAAACAACATGATAGAATTATGGACAACCTAATTAGTGTCATGTGAAGAAAATTGAATGAGAATGAAAGGAAAAAGAATAAGTTCTTGGAAAGCATATATTAAACATTTACCTTTTGTGAGGAATTGTGTTAAACTTTGGGAAAGAAGAATACAAAGAAAAAAACCACCCCTACTTTCAAGGAGTTCTTATTTGAATACATAAGAGCACATATATTCATATAATATACATTTAAATATACATATAATATCCATACACATATATAAATAGAATTCAATGCATGTGCATGTTAATGATCACATATATATATATATATATACATGCACACATGTATGCACATGTATAAATATAAAGTATTTAGTATACACATTTGTTTGTTTATATAAAAATATGTGGAGAATAGGTGGAAAAGGGCAAACACACTAGTACCTAGGGGGACTGCCAAAAGCCTTTTGCTAAAGATGGTATTTTTGCTGAGAGTTGAATGATGCTAGGATTCTGAAAATGTAGAGATGAGGAGGAATAGCATGCTACTTTTGGGGATAGCTAGTATATACTCAATGAAATAGGACATGGAGGCTGGACCTTTGTGTTTGTGTATTATAGTGATAATGATAAAAGACTCTGTAAAGACTAGATGAGCCCATATTATGAAGAACTTGAAAGGGCAAATGACTTTATACTTGGTCTAAAAAGTAATTGGGAACTACTAAAAATTACTTATGGAGACATAGGTAGGGACTGAAAAAAAGTGTTTCATTTTACCTGTGGAAAGTAATTACTTTAAATGTAGAGGTAACTAAGCAAGTTCAGTTATTTGCATTAAGATGTAATGCTACATTTCTAAAGAAAAAAGTAAAAATTATTTAACATATTTGAAGAAACTGAAAATAATTCATTGATTGACTTAGAAGAACAGCACTGGAGGGGGCAGCTAGTTAGCACAGTGGATAAAGCACCAGCCTTGGATTCAGGAGTTCCTGAGTTCAAATCCGGCCTCAGACACTTGACACTTACTAGCTGTGTGACCTTGGGCAAGTCACTTAACTCCCACTGCCCCGAAAAAAAAAAAAAAAGAAAAAAAAAAAAAAAAAAAAAGAAGAACAGCACTGGGGACTGCAATTTATATAGTTGCATAGTAAACTTCAGTGCAGTCTCTATAAGAAAGAGATTTGAATTCTAAAATTCCAAAATTAAAATTCTATACACAGTCAAGATAAATATTTATTCTTACATACTAAGACAAATTAAAAAAGGACAAGGGATTTAGGCAAGTCTTTGATGGCTTGGACAAAGTTGGGGGGGGATAAATCATATGGATTTTTTATTAGGTTTTATAGATTAGAATATATGCTATAGGTTAACCTAGAAGTGTACTTGAAATGAATATGAGTGTTTTGTTTTATACAGTATTTAAGATAACTTCTAGAAATCCTGAGATGAAAGAGACAGGTCAGCATGTTTGAGGAAGCAAGAAAAAAACCCAGAAAGAATGAAACTAGAATAAAGCTGGATAGGGAAAATGCAGGCTCAACAGTACTTAACAACTAGTCGAGATTTTCAAAGGCAGTAGTTGTCACAGTTCCTAGTTTCTGCAATAATGACAGCAATTAAAATCAGAAAAACAATACATGGAAATATTTTATAATGTTAAAAAGTCCAACAAGGTTATATAAGAACAACATGTTTTAAAAATAATTATATTTAATTAAATTATATATATACATATACATATATGTTTCATTAAAGGTGTTACTTTTTCTTTTTTAGTGGAGGAAGTAAAATAGGAGATAAATTCTTAATAATTAAAATAGTAAATTAAATTTTTTAAAATAAAATAATTTAATGACCTTTGCTTTAAATTCATTAAATCTTTTAACCATATTCTAGATAAAGTTTTGAATAGCAGTTCTTTTGTAGGAAAAAAAAAATATTTCCAGAAGAGCTTAGTTGACAAAGAACATTTACAAGTGCAACATATTCAAAAACCATTGGGAAAGTTAGAGTAATTATAAACATATTAGAGACATCATGACAAATATTTATCATCTCAAATTTGAATGTGATTATTTGAAAACTCAGGGTCTATATAAATTTTCCTATTTAATGGGATTTTATCTAAACATTTAAAACTGATTCTTAATTTATGTAGATTTTTTCGAACTATGGAGGTAAATGTTTAAGAGCATGATAATGGTCATATGTTTTAAATTTTTTTCATAGAATGTTATGTTCTTGCCCTTCCAATTATTTCATTATGCTCTACAATGAAAAGCCTCAACAATATTAAAGTATCAAATGAATGTTTGCTTACGTATGCTTCCAATGCCTCCATAAGAAAAAAAAATGAGGTCTGGACAGAAAGTGCATACAGTTTCATAAAATATTCTATATTTCATCAAAGTGTCTTTTTCCCCCTATTAAATATATCTTAACTACTGTAGGATTATCTGCACTATTCTTTTTAATTACAGTGTTCATGTGCATTACTGTGTTATTTTCCTTCTAATTAGGTTTATTTGAAAAAGCTAATTACATGCTACTTGTTTTCTTCCATTTACTGTGCAATTACCACTGATCCTAAGCGAACTGGGAGACAGAATATAGTAGTTAATGAAGACAGCAAAAAATATGCTTATACTTTGGCAACTACAAGTAACAGATATTATTCAATAGATAAACACATTTTTACATTATTCCAATGTTCTTTAAACTCATAAAACAAAAACCACCTGACAAATATTATTGTTTCTGTGGTTCATAATATAAATGTCCAGGTATATTAACAATTTCTTTCCTGTTAGACTCATCTTGTTATACTGTAAGAATAAAGCAATGGGGGGGCAGCTAGGTGGCGCAGTGGATAAAGCACTGGCCTTGGATTCAGGAGTACCCGAGTTCAAATCCAGCCTCAGGCACTTGAGACTTAACTAGCTGTGTGACCCTGGGCAAGTCACTTAACCCTCATTGCCCTGCAAATATTAAAAAAAAAAAAGAATAAAGCAACGAGAAATGCTTAATGCTGTATAAACAATAAAAAGGTATTAAGCATCTTCATAATAACAGGAACACAACAACATATTAAGCTTCTTTTTGCATATAGTATCCTGCTGGGTACTTTCTAAACCATGTTAAATAGACATGGTCCTTATTCCCAAGAAGCTTATTACTAAACACAAACAACATGCCCCATAATTCAACAAACAAACATGAAAAGAAATACAATTTGAGAACCCAAACACTGACTTAGTCTTCCAAAAAAATGAACGAATTATAAAGCAAACAGTTCAACATTTTAGAATGCTTCTGTTTTGGGATCTCAAAAGAAAAAAAAAAGTTTTATTAATGTTATTCTCCAACTAATTCTGCCAATTATTTGAAAAAGGCAAGAAGTGATATGACAGCATATCAGACATAAAGTTTTGTACATTTTAGGGTCTATTGAACAAAGATAAAGTCTGATTCTGAAATAAACAACAACCAAAAATCCTGCACCTGAACAAATCTTTTAACAATTTCCTTTTTTTTTAATTTTCTGTTCTGAAACAAAAAACAAAAACAATAGCCTCCTACATTCTTGAATGAGGAATAGCTGTCTTATTTGACTTGTCAGGCACTTCCAGAGAATCTTAATACTTATAAAGGTAAAGAATGAACAGCTCCTACAACTTCCAAATAACTTGATAAGTTGAAGATTTTGTTAACTAAAGTAATTCCATGTGGGGAGATGAATATAGTACATTAGGTAGTCTAGTATTATGGATTTAGAAAGGATAAAGCACATATCCTGCTAGGTTAATCAGAGGGCCTGTTACTAACATGTAGCCAACCTTTAGGAAAGAGAAATAGGTCTCATTGAGGGGGCATTTTAACTGTTTCAAGCCACTAGGCATCACTTAACAGTGACCTGCTTCCAGTCTACTGACTAATGGTCTGAGTTAATATAGCTTTCTGAGGTGACCAATTTACTAACCTTAGTGACATTACAGTGCCTGGTGTGTGATTTTTTCAACAGATGTGATTAAAGGCATGGCAAACAGAACAACTGAAATACCCATTTGTCTGCTTACATCAGGGATATGTACTAAAAACTTTTTATCTCATTAAGGATAATAACTGATTCCTTTTCATTAACCTGATCCTACACTATCATAGTGACATAATTTTAGATGAAATGCTTTTCTTAAAATAAGCTTTGCACTAGGACAACAGCAAAACAGAAATATCTGTAACTGAAATGTTGATTAGAGGTGACTTTCTATGTTGATCATAGTGCTAACAAATGGAGCATAGTAGGAGTAACTTGAGTTTGTTCTAACCAATGATCAAGGGAAGTTGAAATTTCTAGGAAATTTTATGTTAATCATGAAGTCTTTAAACCTTTTAAAAGGACAATGATATGTATTGATTTGTAAAAATTTCTTGCTTTGATAAGGGTAAAAGAATAAACTGAAATTAAGTTAATTTCATTTGTATTGACCTATAAGAAGTAAAAATAATATTTATTCTGCCATTTTATAGTTCCTATTTTTCTTCTTACCATTTTGTGGCAGAGTGAGGAAACACACTATTCAAAATTACCTCCTGAAGCCAAGATAGTAGAGAAAAGCCAGAAAGTTGCACGAGCTCTCTCTAGTTTCCCTCAAAAGCAATGTTAAATCAATCATCAAAATGAAGTGAAATAATTTTTCAGCTTAAGATAGCTTAGAATGACTTCAGGAGAAGTCTCTCTCACTTGGGTAAAAAGTGTAGAACAACATCTTACACTATATACCAAGACAAGATCAAAATGAGTACATGATTTAGACACAAAGGATGATACCATAAGCAAATTAGGAGAGCAAGGAATAGTTTGACTGTTGAATTTATGGAGAAGGGAAGAATTTGCTCCAAACAAGAGATAAAGAATGTTATGAAATACAAAAATGGGTAGTTTTGACGGCATTGAATTAAAAAGGTTTTTCCATGAACAAAACCAATACAACCAAGATTAGAAGGAAAATAGAAAGCTAGGAAACATTTTTTATAGTCAGTGTTTCTGATGAAGCATTCATTTCTCATATATATATATATATATGCATATGTATATGTATATATAAATAAATAATGGTTTTATACATATGCATATGTATATATAAATAAATAATAGTTTTATACATACATACATATATATATATATATGGTTAGTTAGAGAATTGAGTCAAGTTTATTACACACTACTCATTTCCAAATTAAAAAATGGTCAAAGGATATAAAAAGTTTTCAGATGAAGAAATTAAAGCTGGGAGCCCAGATGGTGGAGGAAGGGCAGTAACCACTCATAGTTCCTGACACAATTACTCCAAAAAAAAAAACAACTCCACACACAGCCAGAAAACAATTCCTGGAGGAGCAGAACCCACAAAAAGATGGCTGAGATGATTTGAGATCATTTTGTAGATAAAGACACTTTTCGAGTTTGGCAAAAGGAAGAGCCAGGCTGGGAGTGGAGTCCAGCCCCACAATGGTTCCAACACAGATACAGCTCTAGGCAGTCTGTGCTGGAGAAACTTACCCCAAGCCTCCTAATCAACTGCAGTGCTAGAGTCTTCTGGAACTGAGTTCACAATCTGGATGAACGACTGGCCAAGGATGCATGGGGGAAATTTACAGGGGTGTATACAGGAGCTAAGGGGGGATTTGGTTGTCCTATACCAGTGGGCAATCAGGAAAAAATCTTGAGTGGTGGTACCCCAAGTTGGGGAGGGGTGCAGGCTCTTTGGAGCTAGCAACCACAGTACAAAAAGTTTTTCTGCCTGGTTGATTGGCAAGTTGGCCTGGGGTTATATACTGACCAGATAAAGGGCCAGGCGAGTGAAGCAACTGCCCCTAATTAAATCATAACATCTGGGACCCTCTAAAGCTTGGGACAGTATATCCTGGAGGCAGAACTCCACACTAAGGAGTTAAAAGTCAAGTGAAATACATGCAGGATGAGCAGGCAGAGAAAAATGTGAACAATGAAAAGATAGTGACAAGGAAGATTGAGATTCACCCTCAGAAGAGGATAGCAAAATCAGGGCCCCTATATCAAAAGCTTCAAAGAAGAATATGAATTAGTCTCAGGGCATAGAGGCACTCAAAAAGGATTTTGAAGATAAAGAAAGAGTGGTAGAGGAAAAAATGGAAAGAGAAATGAGGGTGATGCAGGAAAGACATGAGAAAAAAGCAAACAGCTTGAAAAGCCAAATGGAAAAGCTCTCTGATGAAAATAATTGTCTAATAAGTAGGATTGGACAAATGGAACCTCGTGACATTATGAGAAACCAAGACACAATAAACCAAATCCAAATGAATAAAATTTTTTTTATTTTTTTATGCAGATTGAAGCATAATTTTTGACAGTTCCTTAATCTGAATTTTGCTTTTTTCTGTTTTCTTTGACAACCTGGCTAATGTGGAGATGTTTTGCATGACTACTCATGTATAATTTATTTTGAATTGCTTGAGTTCTTGGAGGTGGGGGGTGGGAAGGGAGGGAGGAAGAGAAGCTGAAACACAATGTTTTAAAAAAAAATTCATGTCAAAGTCTGTTTTGACATGTAATTTGGAAAATAAAATTCTAAACAAAAAAATTAAAGCTCTCCATATTGTTATAAAAATGCTTTAAATCACTACAGTTTAGAGAAATACAAATTAAAACAACTCTGAGGTACCACCTCACAGTAGAAAAATGATAAATGTTGGAGAATATATGGGATAATTGGAACATTAATGTATTGTTGGGGGAGTAGTAAACTTATATAACCATGCTGGAAGGCATTTGGAACCATGACTAAAGAGCTATAAATGTGTGCATACCCTTTGATCCAGCAATACCACTGCTAGGCCTATATCCCAGAATATCCCTCACAAAAAGTTAAAAAGGATCCACATATACAAAAATATTTATAGCAGTTCATTTCTTTTTGGCAAAGAATTGTAAAATAAAATTGTCCAGTGATTGGGAATGGCTAAACAAGTTGTCTTATATGAACATAATGGAATACAATTGTTCTGTAATAAATGACAAGTATGTAGATTTCAGAATAAAACAAAACAAAACTTGAAAGACTTATGTTAACTGATGCTGACAGAAGTGAGCAAAATGGGAGAACGTTGTATACAGTACTAACAATATTGTGTGATGATCAACTATCATATTCTAAGCTCTTCTCAGCAATAAAATGATCCAGGACAATTTTTTAAGACTCATGATGGAAAATGCTATCCCCATCCAGAAAAAGGACTATATTGTCTAAATGCTGATTGAAGCATATTATTTTCACTCTCCCACCTCATCTTGTATTTTTTCCCTTCTGTTCTGATTCTTTTTTGACATGACTAATGTGAAAATTTTTTTATCATGAATGTATGTGTATCATCCTTATCAGATTGCTTGTTGTCTTAGGGAGACAGGGAGGGTGAGATATTTGGAACTCAAAATCTAATTAATTGAATGTTGAAAATTATCTTTAACATGTAATTGGGAAAAAAATGAAATGCTATTAAGTGGAAAAAAATGACCTCCCATTTTTAGCATAGAATTCACAATTTAACTTTACTTAGGTAATAACTAAGTTAAAACTAATCTTAGGGGCAACAAGGTGGTAGGGTGGATAAAGCCCTGGCCCTGGATTCAGGAGGACCTGAGTTCAAATATGGCCTCAGACACTTGACAATTACTAGGTTTGAGACCCTGTGCAAGTCACTTAACCCCCAATGTCCCCTCCCCCCAAAAAACAAAAAAAAAGCCTAATCTTATATTGAAAATGGAACTATTTAAATAACAGATAAGCAGTAAAACTACTTAAATGGGGGCATCTAGGTGGCACAGTGGATAGAGTACTGGCCCTGGATTCAGGAGGACCTGAGTTCAAATCTGACCTCAGACCCTTGACACCTACTAGCTGTATGACCCTGGGCAAATCACTTAATCCCAATTGCCTCACCAAAACAAAACAAAACAAAACAAAACAAAACAAAACAAAAATGACTACTTAAATAATTAAATTTTCTAAAATAGAATATAATTGTATAAATATGCTAGGTAACATTAATTTAATATGTATATTTAATTGGCATTAAAAGGGCTTGAATGTTCATTAAGGAAAAAAATCTATATAATTAAATCATTTGAGGCTCCAGTTAAATATTTAATATAATACTTTCTATGTGATGACAATTTCAATTATATTTTCTTTTTTTAAAATTCATTTATATTTTTTTCTTTGAATAGAATTTTATTTTCCAAAATATATGTAAAAAACAAATTTTGTCATCCATCTTTTAAAACTTTGTGTTCCAACGTCTATTCCTCCCTCCCATCCCACCCCCCACCCACAAGAACTCAAGCAATTCAAAATAAGTTATACATGATTAGTCATGGAAAACATTCCCACATTAGCTATGTTATTGGAGAAAACAGTCAAAAAACAAAACTTCAGATTAAAAAATTGCCAAAAACAAAAACAAATTTTAAAAAATTGTTTCCATCTGTTTTCAGATACTATCAGTTCTTTCTCTCCCCCCCAATATCCCTACCCTACCTCAGTGCAAAACTATATTACTATACATACTTGAGTATGTATGTTATTCCCTCTTTGAGCCAATTCTGATAATATTAATATTCACTCACTCTCCCATTCCTTCCCCCTCTTCCCCTACCCTCTATAAGCTTTTTTCTTGTTTCCTTCATGTGAATTACCTCTTCCCATACTATCTCTTACACTCCTGTTCCCCCAGTCTATTCCTCCTACACCTTAGCCCTATTTAAAGATGCCATCATGGATTAGCTAAGTGGCACAGTAAACAAATGACCAGCCCTGGACCCAGGAGGCTTCAAGCCCAAATCCAGTCCCAGACAAAAGACAACCCAGCTTTTTGCCTCACAAAGAACAAAACATAAATGCTTTACAGACATCATCCCTCATATTCAGTTCAGTCCTCTGTCTTTTGTGGATTCCTTATTGATAAAGTTCTTATTAGTTCAAAGTATTATCTTCCCATGTAGGAATGTAAACAGTTTGATCTTCTAATACCCCTCATGAAGTCTTTTTCCTGTTTATTTTTTTAGGCTTCTCTAGGGTCTTGTATTTAAAAGTCAAATTTTCTATTCAGTTCAGGTATTTTAATCACAAATTCCTGTAAATCCTCTTTTTCATTGAAGTCCCACTTTTTCCTCTGAAAGGGTATACAAACTTTTGCAGGGTACGTGAATCTTGGCTCTAGTCCTAGTTCCTTTGCCCTCTGGAATATCATAGGCAATGCCCTCTAGTTCTTTATTGTAGATGCTGCTAGATCCTGTTTTAGTCTTATTGGAGCTCCAAAGTATTTGAATTCCTTTTTTTAGCTGCTTGCAGGATTTTCTCCTTTACCTGGGATATCTGGAATTTGGCTAAGATATTTCTGGAGGTTTTCCATTTGGGATCTCTTTCACGAGGTTATCAGTGGATTCTTTCAATGTCTATTTTATCTTCTGCTTCCAGAATATCAGGACAAATTTCCCTGACAATCTCTTGGAGGATGATTTCTAAGCTCCTATTTTGGTCATGGTTTTCAGGTAGTCCAATGATTTTCAAATTATCTCTCCTGGATCAGTTTTACAGGTCAACTGTTTTTCCAAGGAGATATTTCATATTGCCCTCTATTTTTTTTTATTCAGTTGGATTTACTTTACTAAGTCTTGATTTCTCATAAGGTCATTAGATTCCATTTTTCAATCCTAATTCTTGGGCAATTATTTTCTTGAGAGAGGTTTTCTATTTCTTTTCCCATTTGGCTTTTCAAACTGTTGATTTTTTTCTCATTATTTTCCTTCGTTGTTCTCATTTCTCTTTCCATATTTCTGAATCTTCCTTCTATCTATCCTACTTTCTCTTCAAAGTCCCTTTTGAGTCCATCCATAGCGTGAGAACAATTCGTATTTTTCTTGGAAGCTTTGAATGTTGGAGCTTTGACCCTATTATTTGACCCTATTATCTTCTTCTTCTTCTGAGGGTGTATTGTGGTCTGCCTTTCCCCCAAAGAAGTTTTCAATGGTCTTATGCTTTCTCTGCTTACTCATCTTGGCTGGCTATTTCTTGGCTTTTAACTCCTTCTTAAAGTGTAGTGCTGCTTCCAGGGCACACTGTTCGAGCTACAGCATGGCCCAGGGGGATGAGTGGCCTTCTTCTCTGCCTGCCTGGCCTGTGTTTAACCTCAATTATATTTTCTTAAGCTATTAGTGTTATGCTAAAATTGATGGAGTTTATTGTGGTTGTAGGTGTAGAATCTTTCATGCTGAGAGTATGACCTGTTTTGGGCTTAAGAAATTGATCGTTTTCCATTTCATTCAATTTCAAATTTGTTTTTTTAATAAATTGCATACAATTGTTTTTCGGAACTAAAAACACCTGTTAAGGTACCAAAAGTGTAATTTTTTACTGAATAGCTTTAATTTATTGCCTGATTTTATAAGAAGTATCAGGACTCCTGGATTTTTAGTACATCAGTTATATATAGCTAAGTGACTCGTGTGATTTTGCATGTTCAACCTCTTTGATAAACAATATAGGTCTAAGTTCATCTAATAAAATGTATTATTGTTATTATTATTATTATCATTATTTTTTATGAGGCAATTGGTGTTAAGTGACTTGCCCAGGGTCATACAGCTAATAATTGTCAAGTATCTGAGACAGGATTTGAACTCAGGTCCTCCTGATTCCAGGGTCAGTGCTTTCTCCACTGAACCACCTAGCTGCCCTAATATGTATTATTCTTGGTTTAGGACTGAAAGGATTGTAGAAATTCATCGAATTCAGCTCATTCCACACCTTCTCAGAATTTGGAAAGAAGACCCCTGCCCTGTGAGTAGAGCTACCTAGGCAATTCTCATAAGATTAAGTTTTCAGAGAGTTGTGGTATTTGCTCTCATTTAGAAAATGTTAAGATGAGATATCTAAATCTGGAAGAGTTGTCAGGGCCATCTATTCCAGTCTTCTCATTTTGCAGATCAGAGAACTAAAGCCTAGAAATTTGTGATATGCTCAACATCTTACAGTTAAGGGACTGTCCATGGTAGGAATGGACCCAAGTCTTTGGATACTAGAGACAGCGTTTTTTTCCTACTGCATTAAGTGACCTACACCAAAATTATTCATGTCTTTTGTACTTAGAATTATCTTTATACCTAGAATTTTCTTAATTTAAAAAATCTGAACTTAAAAATAACACTTGCCATACACATTGCAGAAAACAGTATTCTATATGAAATCGACAATTTCTATGTCCCATTGCTTCTTTTTAGAAGTATATAAAACTTTAAATTGTATCTAAATCTTCATGTATGGGGCAGTTAGATGGTGCAGTGGATAAAGCACTGGCCCTGGACTCAGGAGGACCTGACTTCAAATCTGGCCTCAGACACTTGACACTTACTACCAGTGTGACCCTGGGAAGATCACTTAACCCTCATTGCCCTGCAAAAAAAATAAATAAAATAAATCTTCATGTTACAGTCAAAATTGTCTTATTTCTACTTATTTATGAATTTCATTTTCTTTTATTCAGTGAATTAAAAAGCTATTCCCTTTTATTCCACCATCATTATTGTTATCACCTTCAACTACTCACAACAAAAGAAAGAATGAGGGTAGGGAACTGGTAGCAAATAAGCAAAGTTAATCAAAAACATTTATATACTGGTCTTTTCAAAAATGTATTTCTTTTTCTGTACCTTTTTCTGGAACTTCTCTTTCATGAGGTGATTAATATTTTTCATCAACATTCCTTTGGAGAATTGGCTGGGTATTACTTTCATCAGAGCCCTAAATTATGGAAATTCTTTTTTTTTTTCTTTATGGTGTTGTGCTTTTCATATAGACTTTTCTCTGAATTCTTCTAATCTCAAATCATTCTACCCAGGATTCTATGAAATTATTAATTTTATCAGTTCTTATGCACATTCATTAGATTCCATTTGCTGAGCCATGCCCCAAATGACCAAGATGATACAAGGCACTCCCTTAGATTGGTATCCTTTTCTTTTTCCTTTTCCTTTTAACTACTTTCTACAAGAAAACCCCAAATGCAGTCACAGAGAATCAGAAACAACTGAAACAACTGAATAAACCTTATTTATGATGAGTGAGTTTGTTTTGCTTGTGATTATTCACTTCTTGATTTAAATTGGTACTGTTTCCTCTCTCCTGTCATTTTTTAAAATTTCCCTCTTGAGTTCAATGTATTTTCATACCATATTTTTTGTTTTATTCATTCCATCTTTTGACTATTGTAGAGAAGTAAGTTTCATCTTATGACCACTTACTTCATCTCATATCCTCCATGTTTGTATATTCTTCTTTTGTACCCCAACGGTGAGAAATAAAAAATTCTATCCATTTTCCTTCCTTTATCCATTAGTGTAATTTTCCTTCTACCCTATGTTGTCTTTTCCCTCTCCCTGACTTCAGAACAGAACCAATCTATTTAGAAAACCTCTGCTTTTTAATTTTTATTTTATAATTGCCTTAGTGCCCTTTCAATATTTTTTTTTTGGTGAGGCAATTGGGGTTAAATGACTTGCCTAGGATCACACAGTTAGTAAGTGTCAATTGCCTGAGGCTGGATTTGAACTCAAGTCCTCCTGAATCTAGGGCCATCGCTCCATCCACTTAGCTGCCCTAGCCTTTCAATATTTTAATATTTAGGAGGGATATTATTTTCTTCTCTTTCATTAGGAGGATAGCCTTGGAACATTGCTTTTTTTGTTTTCAAGGCACTATAACATAAGAAAACTACCTCTATGGAGTTGTGAATTGATCTACCCATTCTGTAGAGCAATTTGGAACCATACCCACAAGGCTATAAAATTGCACATATTCTTTGATCCAGCAATACTACTAGTAGGTCTATATCCCAAAGACATCATAAAAATGGTAAAAGGACCCACATATACAAAATATTTATAGCGGTTCCTTTTGTTGTGGCAAAGAATTGCAAATTGAGTGAATGCCCATCAATTGGGGAATGGAACATGTGGTATATGAATGTAATGGAATATTATAGTTCTGTAAGAAATGATGAGCAGGCAGATTTCAGAAAAACCTGGAAAAACTTACATGAACTGATGCTGAGTGAAGTGAGCAGAACCAAGAGAACATTGTATTATAACAGCAATTTTCTGTTATGATCAAGTGTGATAGCCTTAGCTCCTCTCAGAAATACAATGATCCAATACAATTCCAAAGGACTCATGATGGGAAATGCTTTTCACATCCAGAAAAACAACTATTGAGTCTGAATGCAGATCAAAGCATACTAGTTTCACTTTTTTGTTTCTTCTTTTTTGTAGATCTTCCCTTTTGTTCTGATTCTGCTCTCACAACATGGCTAATGTGGAAATAAGTTTAACATGATTGCAATGTATAACCCATATCAGATTTCTTGCTAGCTTCAGGAGGGCAGAAGGAAGGAAAAGAGGGAGAAAAAATTAGAATTCAAAATCTTGTAAAAATGAATGTTAAAAAAACTATCTTTACATGTAATTGGGAAAAAACAAAACAAAATAATATTAAACATATTTTAAATAGAGAAAAACACCCTGGCATATTAATCAAATAGTTCAATGACTGAGGGAAAGGTTTCTTGGTATTTTTCTTTATGTTTTTCAAAGTTTTTACTGAGCTCTGGAACCTGCATCAAAAATTTTTGAAAGTTCTATATTCCTTTAAAGGTCTATTTTTTATCCTATAGTTTATATTGAGCTTTACAGAGTACATTACTCATGGTTAAAAGAATATGTTTTAATTTACGTGGAAAATTATATTCCAAAATCTCCTATGCTTCTTAGTAGATGTATTAAGGTCTTGCCTGATTTTTATTGTTATTCCTTAATGATTGAATTCCTTCTCTCTGAGTTCTTACAGCATGTATTTCTTTTATTTAGGAGCTCTACATTTTGCCTAGATCTTTATAGCAGCAGGCATTCTGTGCTTAATGTGAGCATATGTTTTTATTACTTACAATGACTAAAGCAATTTCTATGAAGACAAATATACATCCATGCCTGCTTTAGTAATTTTCTTGCTTATGTTTACCAATTTCACTTGTAAGCTAATTATTCTTATAATTCATTCTTCAAATGGCTTTTTTAATCTCTTGCTTTATTTCTTCTAGGTAGTGATCCAATCCTGTGAAAAATCCACTTTTTCTCTTTTGAGTCTTTACTTGCAATTGTTATAACTTTTCCTTTGTTTTAGAATTTTGATACTGGTTAGTGTTATCTTTTCCTTATTCATTGCTCCACCTTTAGTTCTTGAATGGAAGTCTTGGCCCTCTTTTGAACTTTCAGGTGTAGTAGTAGGTGTCACACTTGTTTAAGTATAGTAGTTGGTCTCACATTTACTTCCCTGTATTTTGGTGGGGGGGCAATGAGGATTAAGTGACTTGCTCAGGGTCACATAGCTAGTAAGTGTCAAGTGTCTGAGACAGGATTTGAACTCAGGTACTCCTGAATCCAGGGTGGTGCTTTATCCACTGTGCCACTTAGCTGCCCCCTACCTCCCTGTATTCTTGCTGTGTCCTCCACCTCCCAGATTTCAGGTTTTACAGATATTTGAATTTCAAAATTTTAGGTACCCTTCAAGACTTGGGCACAAGCTAATCAGACCTGAGTATTGGTGAACTTTGCTGGTCAAGACTTTACTGATACTGTTGTCATCCACTCTCTGGGGCTTCCAAAGTCCCATGCCTGAGATTTTGAACCCAATTTTGTGCTTTTTTCAGGTAAGGCATCTATACTTGCTACTTCTGGAAAGAGAGCTTTATAATCTGAATATGTTCTATCTCTCATCATGCCAATGCTCACTTTGTGTGAGGAGCTCAACGTCCTATTTCACATGAATTTCTGGCAGAATTTTAAGTCAGTTTTGATGTGGTAGATATGGCTTGCTATAGTTTTATCTTTGAATATCTTGGTCATTGTTTAGTTGCTACACTAAATAAAGATAAGTTTTGCTGAAGTAGGTATGAAGCAGGTGGGTGGCTTGCATCCCGGTTCTTTACTTACAGTTATACAAAAGCATGGCTCCATGGTTTTCACATTCATAAGAAATTAGAACTCACCTATAAATAGTGAATGAACCAAAGAGGTCAAAGACTGAGGAAAAGTATTAAAAATACAGAAATATTTGAATAACATTTGATGTTGTAAAGAACTACATTATTTTGTTATTATATAAGATATTATGATATAAAATACCTATTGGCAAAAATAAATCCATAAAGACATCTAAATTAACATGATACAAACAAGAGAAAGCCTCAGAAGAATGACATGTTATCAGCAACTCCCCTTCCTGTAGTGAAGGAAATAAAATCAAGTAAAGGATGACCAAATGAATTGCGGCATCACAATATAGAATACAGTATAGGAAATAATGAAATTGATAGGCTGAAATAAACCTGAGAATGCCTGAATGAAATATTACAATATAAGAGGATTATTTATATAATGGCAACAGTAATTGTAAAAAAAAGAACTTTGAAGACCCAAGGACTCTGATTAATTCAGTGACCAATCATGGTTACAGAGGACTGATGAGAAAGCATTTGTCCAAATTCTTGGCAGAAAGATAATGACTTAGAGGAGTAGAATGAAATATATACTTGTAGAAAATATATATGAGGATTTGTTTCCTTCTTTGATAATATGCATTTGTTACGACTGAGAGCTTTTCTTTTAGTCTTTGTTTTATTCTTCTTGTTGTTTGTTTGGTTGGTTGTTTTTATAGGGGGAGGAAGGACAGTTTCCACCAAAAACAAAAGAAAGGAATATTAGTAAAATAGCAAATTGTTTTCCTCTTCATAGATCTAAAATGTAAATTATTCCTTCCTCTCCTAATTTATCCATGGTATCACCGTTTATGTCTAAATCATGTACCCATTTTGACCTTATCTTTGTATACAATGTAAGCTATTGGTCTATGCCTAGTTACTGCTATACTATCTTCCAGTTTTCTGAGCAATTTTTGTCAAAAAGTGAGTTCTTATCTCACAAACTTGAGTCTTTGGGTATATCAAACAGTATATTACTATAGTCACTTATTTAGTGTTATTATTTTTTCTAGCTTTATAAAATAAAGTTGAGGTAGTTTGTTATGGCATTGAATAAGTAATTTAGGTAGAATTGTTGTTTTATATTATATTAGCTTGGCCTATCCATGAACAATTGATCTTTTTCCAATCAATAGATCTGATTTTATTTGTGTAAAAAATGTTTTGTAATTGTGTTCATACAGTTCCTGGGTTTCTCTTAGCAGATAGATTCCCAAATATTTTATATCATTTACAATTATTTTAAAGGGAATTTTTCTTTCTATTTCTTGTTGCTGGGCTTTGTCGGTCATATATAAAAATGCTAATGATTTATGTGGATTTATTTTATATTCTGTAACTTTGCTAAAGTTGTTAATTGCTTCAAGTAGGTTTTTAGTTGATTCTCTCGGATGCTCTAATTATACCATCATATCCTCTGCAAAGAGTGATAGTTTTGTATCCTTTGATACTGGTTAGTGTTTTCTTTTCCTTATTCATTGCTCCACCTTTAGTTCTTGAATGGAAGCCTTGGCCCTCTTTTGAACTTTCAGGTGTAGTAGTAGGTGTCACACTTGTTTAAGTATAGTAGTTGGTCTCACATTTACTTCCTTTTATTTGGGGGGGGGGGGGCAATAAGGATTAAGTGATTTGCTCAAGGTCACATAGCTAGTAAGTGTCAAGTGTCTGAGACCGGATTTGAACTCAGGTACTCCTGAATCCAGGGTGGTGCTTTATCCACTGTGCCACTTAGCTGCCCCCTACTTCCCTGTATTCTTTTTTGTACTTTGTACTTTCATTTTTTTCTTTTCTTATTGCTAATGCTAATATTTCTAGTACAATATTGAATAATTGAAGTGATAGTAGACATCGCTTTTTCACTCCTGATATCATTGGGAATTCCTCTTAAATTCTTCCCTTATATATATTGCTTGCTAATGGTTTTAGGTAGATATTGCTTATCATTTTAAGGAAAGTTCCATTTATTCCTGTGATCTCTAATGGTGTTGTTAGGAATGAGTGTTGTGTTTTTTCAAAAGCTTTTGCTGCATCTATTGAGATGATCAAATAATTTTGCTTATTTTTATTATTGATGTTGTTATTGTAAAAAAATTATTGCTGCTTAACTGTCTATATAATTTGTAAACTTATAACTGTAAGCTATCTGAAAAATTATAACTGGTCAATAAGTCCTGCATGGTCATCATTTATGTAAAAATTATTTTAACTGCATCTTAATCTGTGAACTCCTATAACTCAAATTAGCTGGCTATCTGACTACTATTAATTTAATATGGGGAGAGCCAATTGGGAGGCTCTCTCCCTTCCCCACTGCCACTCCCAGCCTGATAAGGAAAAGATTAGCAGCCTACTTTTCAATTAAAGCAAATATAAGGAACAAACTTAGAAATAAAAGCAAGAAATATATGGCCTGACTACGTTTTAATTTTGTCTCCTGCCACCTGCAAGTCTCTCGCTTGAAGGTATGCTAGCCACTGCCGCCACTGCCCTCCTCTTACTGCTTGCCCATTGTACTTCCTAGTCTTCTCCTCACAGTCAGCCATCCCTCAACTTTCACAGTCCTCTCCTTTCACTGCTCCACTCCTTTACTTTCACTGTCAGCCACCTCCTCTGCTTCACTACATCTTGTTGTCTCCCTTCCTAACTGAAAGCCCCCCTTTCTCAGTTTCCTCTCAGTCTCCCTCTCTCAGTGAAAGCCCCAGCTAGCTCCTTCACTTTCACTGTCCATCCCCCCAGGCCTATATATCCCTTCTTTGTCCTCCTGAAACTAGTGCTGACCTGGCCCACACACTCCAAGGTAATTTGTTGGTGCCCCCAGGGCAGGCAGAGCCCCCTGCCAGCATGCTGAGAGCTGGGGGCTCGGTGGAGGAAGCTCCAACATCCCTGATGCCCTTCATGCTCATCCCCGCTGAGTGGGGCGTGGGTTGGGCATTGTAACGATTGGAATAACGCCACCTGCTGGATACTAACTGTAGAAGAGTTCTGCCCATGAAGCGAAGGTCTTTGAGGGCAAGACCAGGAGTCTTTTCTTTGGCGTCACTTCCTGACGCGGGCTAGTGGGAGGAGGAAGGAAGAGACTGGTGCTCAGTCTCACGCTTTTTCCTTTGGACTCTGGTGGAGAGCGGAGCTAGAAATGTGCTCTCCCTTTAATAGATAGGAATCTAGGCCTTTCTCTCTCTCTTTACCAAATTCTTGTTTTCCTTAATAAACGCTTAAAGGTCTAACTCTTGCTAAAGCTTATAATTTATTGGCGACCACTCATTAGATATTTTAGACAGTTTAGCTAGAATTTTAGCCCTTAACAGATGGCTGACCACGAAGAGGAAAGCTAACCCTCAGTCTTTTTCTGATCTTCTGGTTGGGTAAGAAATTTCCCCTCCCTCTCCCTTTAACTGCTAAGTACTGGTGTACTGGCTGTGTTTTTCCTTTGAATTTTTTCGAATGGACCTTTTAAACTCCCTAATTATCCTATTTTTGATTTTGGTCTGTTTAACCAGACAAATGGGAGATAAGATCATGTTAATGCTTTGTTTTTGTGGATTTTCTATTTTTCTTTTTCTTTTTGTTAAAAGAGCCAGCAACTTACTCACACAAGGAAATATCACTCCCTCTCCCAACCATGCTTTTTCAGAGAAACCTGAAGAGATTCCCGCAGCTTTTCCCAGTTCTAACACTAATTGTTGCTCTAATTTTGCATGCCTGGAGGCAATGACCCACCCTCTAGAAGCTTTTAATCCCCTAGCACCTGGAGGCAAAGTGGGGGAAGAGGAATCCAGGCCTGAGTTCAAAATCAAGTCTGATTCAAATTGCTCTGGTCCCTCCCCTCCTCTCCAGACCCCACCCTCTACTCCTCCTATGGCCAAGCCCATTGCTTCCCCTGCCTGGGAAGTCCAGAGATCTGATGCGCATGCTCAACTTTTTCTACCTGCATTTGCAGCTTCAGGCTCAGCCCTTCCCCGGCCTGGCTGTGCTTTTGAGACAATCTTAGAAAACTCTTTAAATTCCAGATATGCTTGTTTTGTTCATAATTTTGCTAACCTGCTTTTGTCTTTAATTAGTAATCTTATAAAGCATTTGTATGGTGAAAAGACTGACAGACAATATAGAGGGGTTAAAGAAGAAAAACTTAAGCTGAATAAGAATGACAATCAACATAGTTCAAGACTCCGCTTCTTTTGCCATGGGAGGGTATATATTTTACAGAAATGTAGAAGTAAACAGCAAGATATTGATATGAGTATTGGGGATTTTAGATACCGGAATCAAAAGTGTTCTGAATTCACTCAGAGTAATAGTATCAGTTCAGAGGTTACATAGGATTTCTATGCTCTTACATATACACTTTGAAATTAATGGTATGGGTTTATTTTTATAGAGATTTTCATGCTTTTGAGATTGTGTCTTATACTTAGTTTTTAAAACGAGAATATTTGTAAAAGCTTTTTAGTCATGTGATCAAGTTTATATTTTATAATACTCTTATTAATATTAAGTTCACATTCATTTAGACTTCCTTAGTTTGAATTTCATTGTCTTTTATTGTTCCATGTGTATTTTCTTCTATTCATTTGTCTATCTAATTTTGAAACATTGCAAGATGGTTTTGATTTTATTATACAATGTTAATTCTAGGAGTATTGTGCTCCCATATTCTGAGTTGTTTGTTTTTGTTATTTTTTCTCAACTGATTATTTGATCAAACTCTTTAAAGCATCCACGGCAAGTGTAAATTGATTCTAGAAGTATTATTTTTGATAAGCATATTCCCAAAAAAAAAAAAAAAGAGGGGAACATTTGTAAAAGTTTTCTATTTTCAAAAAAAAAAAAGTTCTTTGAGATTCTGTTGTGCTTTAACTTGTATTTAAGTATGTTCTGATTTTTCACAAAAGTAATTGTATACTAAGTAAAAAAAAGGGTATTATTTGAAATTGTTGCATAATTATATATTATATTTTGAGTCAAGATGTATTCACATTTTTTGCAATCATTTATTATCCTCAATTTTTAAATCCATATGAGACTTGGATTATGGGAACTTATCATTTAAGACATTAATTGCCTTTATTCTGAGTTATCAGATGCCAGTTGGCCAAGATGCCATCCAATCACAAGAGGAATACATGCAAAGAGCAGACATTGAACTGTTACATGAGGGGAGACATGCACGAAGTTAAGGTATGGCCGAGGGAACGGCTTTTGACAAATGTTGAGGTTGGATTCTCTTGGTTTAATATTTATTTTATTTTTCCCCACAATATTGTACAGATGGCTGGAAGTATTGATCCCACCCATCTCACTTCTACACCTGGCTTCTATGCTCCCTCCTATATGCCTGATGCCATGGACATCTCAATTCCATGCATCCGATTAAGTCTGACTCAGTTTCCTCCAATATGTTCGGTGGCATGGACATATATTCCATCCACCTATTTTAAGCCTGGCATACTGCATGGACAGTACATATTGCTCAAGTGTGGGAATGCTCATATCCCATCATTTCTCTGTTCTTTTATGGTAACCCCCATAATTATCTCAGGTGTCATGATAAATAACAGTGTTGAATTTGGCCTTGACACCTGTTACCAATTATATTAGATTTTCTAATTTCTCATAATGGCATGAGGATAATTAGGCAGATGATGCAAAAAGTGATGAAACAAAGATAAAAATTATTTTTATTAATTAATATTGCAGCAATTGTCTTCTCAATTACCCTCCATAAGGGGGGACTATAGTAATATTATAATTTTAAAGAAAGTTTCAATTTTTGTTTTATTATATGTTTCATGTGTAACAACCAAGATTCTGAATTCCCTTATATATGTTTCTGAGAACTTTCATTGTTTGATTTGATTACTGACAAAGCTATTTTAAAGTTGTGTTAAGCTCAATTTTGTAGGAAATTTCCTGGCTGATTACCAGCATCCACACATCAACCCCTGAAAAGACTTCCATTCCACGACTACACCTAGAGGACATCTGAGAAAAGATTTTCAGAGACTTTAAATGAACAGTTTTGATTTGTTGTTTTTGTTGTTTTTTTCTCTTTCTGTTATAATATACACCATCTGTAACATGTATTCTCTGCAGAGGCCCTCCCTTTGCAAGACTAATGTCAAAGCGTCGGTTCATGAGGACAAAAAAAATCGCCCCTCTGGACAAAACTTTCCTCTCTTCCTTTTCTATATTGTTGTTCACATATTATTAGTTAGCAATAGTTATTATATTCTTTTTACTGTTCCGTCAAGGAAACATTTTGTTTCTTGAGGAACAACAGGGGGGACTGTAACGATTGGAATAACGCCACCTGCTGGATACTAACTGTAGAAGAATTCTGTCCATGAAGCGAAGGTCTTTGAGGGCAAGACCAGGAGTCTTTTCTTTGGCGTCACTTCCTGACGCGGGCTAGTGGGAGGAGGAAGGAAGAGACTGGTGCTCAGTCTCACGCTTTTTCCTTTGGACTCTGGTGGAGAGCGGAGCTAGAAATGTGCTCTCCCTTTAATAGATAGGAATCTAGGCCTTTCTCTCTCTCTTTACCAAATTCTTGTTTTCCTTAATAAACGCTTAAAGGTCTAACTCTTGCTAAAGCTTATAATTTATTGGCGACCACTCATTAGATATTTTAGACAGTTTAGCTAGAATTTTAGCCCTTAACAGCATGGTGTATGAGGCTTACATGGCTGAAGCAGATTCAGGAAATCAATTGCACTGGTGGAGGGGTGGCCTTTCATGGTGCCCAATGCTAATTTTAGCTGCTCACATTATGTTGATTTTCTAATATTGAAACAGCCCTGCATTCCTGGTATAAACCTACTTCGTCATAGTATATTATCCTGGTGATAAAATTGCTGCACTCTCTTTGCTAATATTTTATTTAAATTTTTTGCATCAATATTCATTAGGGAAATTGGTCTATAATTTTCTTTCTCTGTTTTGGCTCTTCCTAAATTCAATATTTAAAAGAAAAATCAGATAAGACTACTTGATGTAGTGGTGTGAGAGATAACATTGTGTGTTTTTGTCAGAGGAACCATATCCTGTTCGTATATTTTGTTATTTCTTTAATATCTAGCTTACATTCTGCCAGTGTGTAAAACCAGGGACATGCTGGCAATACCATAACTTCTAGCCTCCCAGCTTGAGCTCATGGTAAGCTTGTGATGAGAGTATACATTATGCCTTCTCTGATTTGGTTAGATGTTGCGTATAGATCATAAGTTCTAAAGTCCAGCCAGTGGGAGTCAGACAGAGGTAGGAGGGGGTATTGCATTAAGATCATATGTAATACTTTGTTTTTGAACTTGTGAGAGCACACTCACCATACATGGCTATGCACCTTTCTCAAGAAAGAAATTAAACTTTTTTTTTCTTTAACTTTCCAACTCTAGGTATTTATTTTGAGTAGGTGGTCTTTTTTTTCCCCCCACAGTGGTAAACAGCTTTACAAATTTAAATATTTCCTGAGCATATAATAGTAGCCTAAGAAATCAAGAAATTAAATTTTCTTCAATGTATCCTATGTAGAAAATTAGGGAGTCAGTATGGTATATTTGGAGGATTTCTATTTAGAATACTTAAACTTTGTTTTAAAAGTTTTGATGCTTAAAGGGACAAATCTTTGACTCTTTGAAAAATTCAGCTCTACAGAATGACTCATCCCTGAGGGTTTTAGATTGTTTCAAGTTTTGCTTTCTAGTGCTCTATGCCACTTGAGATTAAGGCTTCACACAATCCTGATGCATTCACTTCCCTGTAATGGTTGAGAATATTTCTTTTCGCTCATTTGCAGTTGAAAAATGAGTATTCAGCCATCCTTGGAAAAGAATCTTTCCTATTATAACATAAAATGCCTGTTGGCAAAAGAAACCCATAAAGAAAGACATCTAAGTTAACTTGATACAAACAAGAGAAAGCCTCAGAAGACTGGTCTGTGTTGTCAGCAACTTCTGGCAGTGAAGCATCCAATAAAAAAGGATAGGGATTGCTCAGCACAATACACATTAAGGATCACAATTGTGTTTAAGCATGTTCTGTGTGTGGAATTTTAAACTACAGTAGTCATAAGTGAGTTACAGATATGAGGGAATGCCAAGGTTCAGGATAAGGCCAGACCTGATGGTCCATATGGCAAACTAAACAATAGATAATGGTGCCAAATCAATAGTTCTTAAGTGGATGTATTACTAAACAAAACTTGGCATCCAAAAACTCAATTATATGTTATAATACATCTTTCACCAAAAAAGAGAAAAGATATTAGTAGACCAGTAAATATAATGAAATGCTCCAAATAGCAAAATAAGAAGTCATCAAATGATTGTAGAATAAGCTGAGATAATTACACATGGAAATGTGTCCTTGTATTTTTATACCTGTTACTAAATCAAAACAAGCAAACTAAAAACACAGCCTTTTTCTTTTTTCTTTGACAAGGGACTGGTTATTATTTCAATTTAAACTGATTTCTCCCTATTCTTTTGTCTCATAATTTCAAATATCCCAAATTATGACTTATTACCTGTTTTCATTGTTGACTGACAGTTTTAATTATAATATTTCATATTTCACATATTAAAATAAAAAAGAAATGAAAAGAAAAGACCTACAAACTTATAAAATATTCTTTTTAATGTTTATTGGCATATTTGAAGGTGTTTTTTTTATATTTGCAGTTCCTCTTTAAAAAAAAAACTATTTTAGTCATATTGTGAAAGAAAACACAGACCAAAAAAAAAGGCCAAGAAAAGTAAAAAAATATAAATAAATAAACAGCAACAAAAACAAACAAACAAGCCAAAAGGCTATACTTCAATCTGTAGTCAGATTCCATCAGTTCTTTCTCTGGAGATAGCATTTTTCATCATATGTACTTCAGAATTTTCTTGTTTTAGATCTTTGTAGTTTGGGGAATAGGTCATTTACAATTGATCATTGTATAATATTTTTGTTACTGTGTACAATATTTTCCTAGTTTTGCTCACTTAATTTTGCATCAGGTTGTATACATCTTTCCATGTTTTTTTTTTTTCTGAAAGTATCTTGCTCATAATTTCATGTAGGAAAATAATGTCTCATCACAATTATATACTGTAACTTATGCAGTCATTCCCCAACTGATGAGCATCACCTCATTTTCTAGTTTTTAATCCCCACAAGAAAGGTGTTAGAAATATTCTTTGTACATCTAAGGATTTTTTCCCTTTTTTCATTTCTTTGGGATACAGACGTAGGAGTGGTATTACTGGTTCAAATGGTATGCACAGTTTGGCTGTCCTTTTTGGCCTAATTCCAAATTGCTTTCCAGAATGGTGGTATCAGTTCACGACCCAACCAAAAGGGCATTAATGCCTCAATTTTTCCACATCTCCTCCTACATTTTCTTCTTCGGTCAAATTACCCTGATTTATAGGTGTGAGGTGGTACCTCAGAGTTGTTTTAATTTGCATTTTTCTAATGAATTGTGATTTGGAGCATTTTTATCAGTATAAATGGCTTTGATTTTTTCATCTGAAAACTGTCTTTTCATATCCTTTAAGAATTTAGCAGTTGGGCAATTACTTATATTCTTAGTAATATATATCAGTTCTCTATATATTTGAGATATGCCCTTTTCAGTTAATATAAACTTCTCTAATCCACAGATTTGACAGATAAATTATTTCACATTCTACTAATGTTCTTATGGCATTACTCTTTATGTTTAAAACATATACTTATTTTTACCTAATCTTAGTATATGGAGTGATGTGTCATTCCTCTTTTTATAAAATGGAGAATAGAAAGGATGAAGGAGGAAGAAAGAAGAAAGGTATGAAGAAAGGAAAGGTGTAAAGGAGAGAAGGATAAAGGAAGGAAAAAAAGGAAGGAATGGTGGAAGGATAATAAAAGGAAACAAGGAAAGAGAGGGAGGGAGGAAAACAGAAAGGAAAAAAGGGAGAAGAGAAGAAAGAAAAGGATGAAGGAGGGAAGAAAAGAAACTGGAAAGGAATGGGGTAAGGTAGGAAAGGATGGAAGGAGATTACAAAGAAGGAAAGAGGATAAAAATAATTCATTCTTTTTTTTATGAGCAGAATAACATTTACTGTAACATTAAAACATACAAATGACTTCCTCAAAGTATTTACCACTCAGAAGTCATGCATTTGTTTACTTTGTTACTATTTTCATAGTAACATTTAGTGTTACATCTGGAAAGAATGGCTCTGATGCCAACATTTTTTCAAATGAGGATACTGAGATCCACTGAAAAAGATTATAAAGGTAAGTAATAAAAATATTAACATTATAATTGTCTTTGATACGCTGTCCTAACAAAGACTTGTTCTGTAGATAGTACAGATATTATTATTTCCAACTTATAAATGAGGAAAATAATGCTGTGTCAGTTGCCTGTTGTCACAGGTCTACTAAGTGGATAGGTAAATTCTTGGACGCAAGATTCTCTCCAGGGCTCCTTAAGAAACCATATTCTCCTGTTTTCTATAATTTACTTTCTATAATTTAGTTTAAAGTCTTCCTCCAGTTATTTGAAAGTTATAATGAAGACTTTTATATAAATGACTTTTGAGCTAAAAGATTTACATGTCTTCAAAGTAATAGTCTATTGATTCAATAAGAGACAATGGATAGCATCTACACATTCATCATATTCCATTGAGCCTTTCCCATTCTCCTTTGTTAGAAATGTTTCAAAATTTTGCAAGTTAATGAAAGGTCACATTAGTTTTGTAGGCATTGTGCCTACACAAATTGCAAGAAGGCAACACAATAGGTGGTGGAAAATGTGTTGTGAAAACATTCAGGTTAAATTAGTTGTGGTGTTAGAAGAATAGTTTTGCTTTAATTTAGATCTATGGGTTTTTTTGTCTCTTTTTAAAAAAGACTTAATACTTGTGTTGATTGCCTGCTTTTTCAGAGTAATTACAAGGTAATTTCCTTTGAAAAGTGTCTGTCTCTTAATCACAAGTAGCAGCAGGTACTGAGTAATTCATGCTCAACATTTCTTTCATCTCAGAGATGCCTTTTTAAAATGGTATCTAAATATTTTTAAAAGAAAAAACAAACAAACCAATAACAAAAAGTCATACCAAAACCAAAATCTTGACTATTAGTAGATTAACTTATAATTCTTCTAATTCCCCCTCCCCCTATTTTCCTTAAAACAGCAAAGCATGTTCATTAGGCCTATCTATTGAACTATTTTATTTCCAATTTTATGTTTTCAAAGAATTGATTAAACTAAAATGTTTCCTTTCTTCCTATCTTCTTTCTTTCTTTCTGAAGAAAACAAAAAAGAAAAGAAAGCTCTAAATCTCAAGAAGAAAAATTTCATATTAGGTGTATGGATTGTGGTAATATGGTCTCTGAAATATTATTTTCATAATTTCACGTAAAACATGCCTCCACCTACTTTCTTTTGTACAAACTCAAAGAGAATATAGTTTGATTTAGTAACACCTGTGATTTAGAATTCCTAGCCTCTTTCAGAGCTCAGTTCAAGCATTACCTCCTACATTAATCCTTTGCTGACTTTGCCCCCCATCAACTGACCCAGAAGTGACCTTGTATCTACTTTGTATATATTTTTAATCTGTTTATTTTTGTAAACATTTGCCCCAATAGAATATTTCATTTTTGTTTTTGTTTTTTAACAATGTGCCTGCAATATAGCAATTAATGTCTGAATTTTAGTTTCTTAACCTAAAGGTCAACAACAAAGCTTTTTTGTTGATAAAACAACCTTTTATTGTGTAGCAGAAGATAGTCTTGTTCTTACCCTACCACAATAACTATCCCATAAAATGGACTAGTCCCAAAATAGGTGGATTATTTATCATCCCCAGCAAATAGAAACAAATATGTTCCTTAATATAGTCATACAACAAAAATATTATTATATTCCATAATGTCTCAAAATTAATTTAAAGAGATAGTATACATAACGTACTCCACCAACAATGTTACTTTACCCCCTTAATGCTAATGATAATTGAGTATACTTTTGGACATTATTTTCTTGGCAATTATAACCTCAGTTAGCAAGAAAGCTTGTCATAGTATATGTGTGTAGTCAGCATTTTATAGCAAGAGAAGTTTTAACAACAGCGGATTAGTTAGTATTTCTCTCTATGGTACTTTATAATTTGCAAACTGCCTGTGTTGGATGGTTGGTTCTTCTTCCTTGTCAAAGAGGACCAAAATGATGTCATTATGTTAGAGACAAGATACAATGTGCCCTACTATGTCTGATCAGAGCAATAGAATCTAAGAATGCTGAGCAGGTGCCAATAGTCTATGGGAATATGTGGGTGGATTCTCTAAATTTGCACATCTCACGTTTCTTTTGAGCTGCTTCAGTTCTGTTTTACTTATAAAGCACAACACCCTCTGATCTGGTCCATGCTAGACAGTCCTTTGCCAGTGTCTACTATGTCATGTGTCTACTATGTCATGCAGTCAATTACAAAGTTCTTCAGAGTAGGGGGCAGCTAGGTGGCGCAGTGGATAGAGCACTGGCCCTGGAGTCAGGAGGACCTGAGTTCAAATCCGACCTCAGACACTTAACACTTACTAGCTGTGTGACCCTGGGCAAGTCACTTAACCCCAATTGCCTCACCAAAAAAAAAAAAAAAGAAAAAAAGAAAGAAAAGGTTCTTCAGAGTGACCTTGAGATTGTTTTTGTGTCACTTCTGAACACCACATGAGCCACTTCTTTGAATGAACTCTCTGTAAAATAGTGTTTTAGGCAAGCATACTTTTGGCATTTGAACAAAGTGGCCAGCCCATCAGAGCTGCACTCTCTGCAATAGAGTTGAATGATTGAAAGTTTAGCTTGAGAAAGTACCTTATCCTACCATGTGATCTTCAGAATCTTCCCAAGACAATTAAAATGGAAGCAATTAAATTTCCCAGCATGGCACTGCTTTACTGCCCAGTTTTCACAGGTATACAACAATGGAATGAGTACAACAGCTTTGAAGGTCTTCAGGTTGGTAGTGTAATAAGTCTTCTCTCCTACAATATCCTTCAAAACCTTGGAAACACTGCACTAGGTCTGGCAATGCATATCAATGCATTTTTCCCTGTAAGTATAGTGTCAAGATAATTGAACTTATCCACAGTACTTGAAACTTCTCCATTTGCTGTAACTAAAAGTTCCACATGTGGATGGTGTGGTGCTGGCTGGTGGGGTACCTGTGTTTGCTTGGTGTTAATTATTAGGCCAAAATTAGCAGAATCAGCATCCTCTACAATGATAGCCCAAATGTATTCAGTAAAAACTGAAGTGGCAGGACATATATTAAAGTATTTACCCATGATAAACTGAACTAGCTTGATTGGCCCTGATTACATGGGTAGAATTAAATCATGGGTAAGATAAATGAGTTGTCCATCTGTTCAATGGGAATGCTGATTTATTGTAGAAAGCTTTCTGTACTCTCTTTTACCATAAATATTTCATTATCAGAGTTGTTATAAGAAATTAACTATTAATATGATGTAGACCTTATGTCACTCATGAAAAAAGGAAAATGGTTTGATAGAGACAAAACATGGAAATTATTAGCATACATAATTGTACAAAGTACTAACATGTATTGGGAATATATTGGTCTTGTACATGTGGATGTGGTCTTACAATAAATCGGTTAAATATCGTAAAATTCAATACTAGAAATGCTTTCATTACAGTGAAACTTTTTTTCTATTGCTGAGAAATAAGACTCAGCATTATTATATAGGCTAATAGGTCTATATCAATATTTCTATTGCTAAAAAAACAAACAAAAAAAACCCAAAAACAAAAAAACAAAACAGAACCCAAATCTATGTTAGTTTTGTTATATCAAACTTTCATTTTATATGTAGTAAAACTGTGTTATAACTTGATAAAGGAATTCAATATTAAGTTGATACTTGTGTATATCATGAAAAGTATTAAGGTTAGTGAAAGATACAATTCTATAATAATTTCAAGACATTCATTTATGGCAGAACATAAAGAAAATTCCAATGGATTTTTTTGTTTTATGGATATTTATTTGACCTGTGGTCTATCAAAAAATAACTAATAATAAGGAAGTTTCATATTATGATTTTAATGTATTAAAACAGAAATTATTAATGGTATGGAACAATATTAATATACCTTTTTATCAATATTGTATAAATTATGCAATCTCTTTCTGGGATAGAAATGTCTGGTATATTAAAAAAAGATTAACTATTACTGAAAAATCAACCAATATCTAAAATCACTGTATACAATTAATTTTATTTTGGGGGGGGCAGGTCAATTAGGATTAAGTGACTTGCCCGGGGTCACACAGCTAGTAAGAGTGAAGTGTCTGAGGTAGGATTTGACCTCAGGTCCTCCTGAATCCAGGGCTGATGCTTTAACCACTGTGCCATCTAGCTACCCCTACGCTATTAATTATTACACATATCAGAGGGTGTTCACTGTTTGTATATGTTGTACTCTAGGAACCATCAATTCCGTGAAAAAAAAATACTCTTGTATTGAGTTGTTTCAAATGACTGTAATTGTGAATTATAAGACATATTGTTGCTAATAAGGTAAAGGTGAATTGGGGGATCATATAACTAATGTGAAAGAACATGGGGAAAAAAAGACAAGATTATACAAATGTCTTTCCCACACTAACTCTTCTAGTTAGAGTTGGCAATAATATGTTGCTGATACTGATGTATATGAAAAGTTCAAAATACACCAAGTGCGTTTATTTATTTTTTTCCAATAGAATAAGATAATAGTTTATTTAGGGGCTGGGGAAGGGGAGCCAAGAGAGAAATTCTTGGACTTCTCATGGGGACAAGACATGGCATAGAGTGTGGTTCTGAGATATCAATCTCCACCAAGTGCATTTATACACAGATAAGGAAGTATGCAAGCCATAAAGCAAGAATGAGAGATATCAGTTATACTACATTCTTAGTGGTATATTGGTGCTCCCAAATTATAAGCTGAATGCCTCCCCCAAATTGGATAAATTCCATATGAAGAATTTATGGTACACAAGTGGAGATAAATAGATGATAGATAGATAGATAGATAGATAGATAGATAGATAGATAGATAGATAGATAGAAGACATAGATATAGAGATACAGATATATACATATAGTGGATTGATTTCCACCACCCAACCTCAATTGAGAAAATATTCTACACCGTGATACCTTTTCTATATGAGAATGCCTATTTGATTAAGTTATAAAACCAATCCTGATGTGTAAATATATTTTGTTTAGTCAAGTAGGGAGGAGGGGGGACATGATTGACTAAACTAATCATGCTTCTGTGAGCATTATATATTTGAAGAATTTCAACAGTTTCCCATTCCAGGTATGTGCAGCCCAACAGTGAAATATTTCATTTTGGCATAAAGGATTCTATTTCTAGTCAAGTTCTTAATAGAGAAAACTACTCTTGGGGTGAAAGAGAAGTGCTCTCTCTCTCTCTCTCTCTCTCTCTCTCTCTCTCTTTCTGTATGTCTCTCTATCATTTTTCAGTATCTGTCACTTTCCGCCCCCCCCCATTTCTCTCCCTTTCCTACCCCTGTTCTACTTAAATTTTATCAGACACTAGGCTAATAACAGACAACATATCCATCCAAGAGCAGACAAAAAGTATTCTGAGGACAGACATTGGTCAACCCCAATATAGGATATAGGATAGCTATCTCTGTGAGGAAGCAGTTTCAGGGATTTTGATGGAGAATTCAGTTTATGGACTCTATAATAAGAGTACTGATCATTTGAAATCAGAGAGCTAAAGCTAAGTGTAAATACATGATCACATAAAGAGATTCATGAATTGGGGTTGGGGAGCAGACAGTATAGAGAATGATGAAGCTAAAGGAAGTAAAAGACTACCATTGCCAAAATCTATAAATTACTCTAGCATTATGTGTTCCCTATGTGTTTGCTGAACTATCTTTTGCTTGAAGATAGAGCCCATTTTGCCTTGTGTGTGTAGCGGTAGTGTGTCCCTTTGAATGGGGGGTTATTTTACACTAATAATTTTAATTATATGAACTTGGTAAATAACTTTATTAAAATCTAGTTATTACTACTGGCTGATAATTAGTAGGAATTGCAATGGTGGGAATTAATGATTAACTATTAGAAAAAAGCTGTTCTAGAAATACTGCTGATTAAGAGGAGTAGTTAACTTTGCCAATACAAATAAGACTGGGGAAAGTAGCTCTTGAGGGGTGCTGCAAAAAGAATATAAGGAGTTTTTGCAAATGCAGAGGAAGAAGGCTTACCCACATTGATTTCATTCAATAAACATGATCTTACTGAATGCAACAAGATTTAGTAGAAAAAACACTAAATCTAGAGTTAAAATCTGGGTTTCATCACAGAAGTTACAAACTTTGTGATAATGGGAAAATCACATAACTTCTTAGCCTTAGTTTCCTCATGCATAAAATGGAAATACTACTTATAGTAGCAATACAGCAGAATTGATTTAGTGAAGGAATATGACACAATTAGATTTGTGCTTTGGGAACATTACTACATAAATTACTATTTGTTCCAAGGGTAGTAATTTATAAAAGCTTTATGACCATGAAGATATCACAAGTGGATTAATTTTTAATTGATATAAGTTTTATTATCCAGATTTTTTAATATGATTTAATTAAATGTCCAATACATATCCCTATATTACTATTGGCAATCATCAAAAATCATTGAATTCTTGTTCAATAACTAGCCATGTGAAATATTAGTAAAATCATCAGCATAATTTGTTTTTTAATCTCTTTTTTCTGGCATAAAATTGGATATCATCAATTGTGGCTATATTTTAGGACATCACTATTCATAGTGAATTCATCAATTTAATTTTTTTCTAATTATTAGTTTAGCAGTTTGTTTTTCCATTCTCTTTTACTTTATAATTTTATTTAACATTAATTACTATTGTTAAATATATGTGTTCAAGGACATCTGTGATCTCATCAATTAGTGAGCCTTTCACACATACCACAATAATTCAGAAAACAACCCATCAATGCCTACTAACTCTGTGAGACTCTTTTCCACGTACTCTCGTGAGAGAGTCACTGAGATTTCAGCCAATATGTTGTATGACATCTTTTTTTTTTTTTCCTGACATTTCAAGGAAGTACTCTGGATATACATTGTTTTTCTCTTTCTCTTGCCATGTGTCTTGTAAATCTTTTCTTTCTATCACACAATTACTTGATGAAACATTTTATTCTCTTCTTTGTCAAAGTTTCTATACCAACACATACTTCAGCCTCCTCAAATATGTCATGAGTCTTTCCATTATACTCTGTGTGATAATCATTTTTTAATTCTTTGTAGACTGTTGTATTCTGTTTCATTGCCATATAGCAATACTAATCTACTATATTTATTATGAAGTTAAGCTTTTTTTTCTGATAAACTTGAGGGGGTTAAAGAAACTCTTTTCCCACCTGTTCAAGTCTAGACCTAACTCTTGTCCATCTACACTGGCTGAACTAATGGACAAGCTCTATATCATGCCTATCCAGTTGCTTATTGTACTCTGGACAATTCATTTTTAATGTATTTAATTTTTCCAGAGTGAATGATGAAATTAAAATCCTTTGAGTAATTACAGATTTCTTCCAGAAGTCTCAGAAAATGTCAGAACAATATCATTTAAAATTAGAAACATACATAGGCAAGACCTCTGGAACTTTGATTCTGATCTGGATCTCATCCTTCATTCACTCTATTCTTTCTCACCAATGTTTTGATTCTGACCCCTGCCTCCTGCAAACTTCCATCCCTTTTATCACCCCCTCCCTTTTCTTTACCCCTTTCTCCCTTGACTCTGCCCTCCCTTCTAGCAGTCACTCTTTTTCCCCTTACCCTTTTATGTCCTTAGAGAATAAGTTAAGTTTCTTTATCCAAATGATGGTATATGTTATTCCCTGTTTAAATCAAATCTAGTGAGAGTAAGGTTGAAACAAGGTTCACCCCTCTCTTCATACCCTCTATTGTAATAGGTTTTTTTTTCACCTCTTCATATGATTAAATTCACCCCATTTTACCTCCCCTTTCCTCTTCTCCCAACAAACCACTTTTTAACCCTTTAATTTTCTTGATATCATCACATCAAAGACATTTTATATTTATATCCTCTGTGTATAATCCTTATTTCTGCCCCAATACATATATAGTTCTCCAGAGTTATAAGTATTATTTTCCCGTGTAGGGATGGAAACAGTTTAACCTTATTGAGTAACCTTCCCCCTCCCCCCCCCCCCATTTACCTTTTAAAACTTCAATTGAGTCTTGTATGTTAAGAGGTAGTAAAGAGAAAAAAGAGACTAAAGGTGAGGTCAGAACAATATTTTGATCCCTCCTCCCATGAAAGTTTGGATAATTTTTTCTTTTGTTTTTAATTTTAATTTTATTTAGAATTTTCCCTGTTAAATGTACAATTTTTTTCTTCACATTTATTTTTTAAAACTTTGTGTTCTAAATTTTCATCCTCCTTCCCTCTTCAACCCTCCCTATAAAATCAAGCAATGCAATATAAGTCATACATTTGCAGTTATGCAAAATATCTTCACATTAGGTTGTGAAAGAAAATAGACAAAATCACTTTAGAAAGATGAGCTAACAAATAAACCTATACTTCAATCTGTATTCGGGTACCATCAGTTCTTCCTCTGTTGATGGTTTGCATTTTTCATACATCCTTCTGATATCATCCTGCTCATCATTTCTTTCACAGTTACTATTGTTAATTGTATTACTCTCCATCTTATTCCATCCTCTTGATATTTACTCTATTTTCTATCTTCCTTCACACTATCCCTCCTTGAAAGTGTTTTGCTTTTTATTGCCCTCTCCCCCAATCTGCCCTTCCTTCCTTTGCCCCTCCCCGCTTATCTCCTTCCCCTCCCACTTTCCCTCAGGGCAAAATATATTGCTATACACACTTGCCTGTGTATGTTATTCTCTCTTTGATCCAATTCTAATGAGAATAAGGTTCACTCACTTCCACACTCCTTCCCAATCTTCCCCTCCACTCCTTAAGCTTTTCCTTCTTTCTTTTATGTGAGCTTCCCCCCCACCCAGTCCACCTCTCCCTTTCCCTTTCTTCTAGTACATTCCTTTTACCCCTTAACTTTATTTTAAAGATGTCATCATGGGTCAGCTAGGTGACACAGAGGACAAAGCACCAGCTGTGGAGCCAGGGGATCCCAAGCCCCAAACCGGCCTCAGACATAAGCCACCCCACCCTGCTGGCTCCCAAAAAACAAGGATAAACAAAAAATAAATGCTTTACAGATATCATTGGATAATTTTTTTTTTCTTAAAGGATGTAACAACTATCTTTATGTTTTTATTGTATCAAATGACTAAAGGTTCAGGTTGTGGGCTCCAGTTTTTGATCCTCTGAGAACAAGATATTCATGAAAAACTCTTAAGAGCTCTCTAATGCTTGACTGGTGAACCACAATGGGCAAATCAATTAAGGGACCTTTATTCAACTAAATCAACTTAAAAATGCCATCAGTGCCTATCCATGGGTAATATTTTTTTTTTCTCCAGCTATGGCTAAGTATATATTTCTTAACTGAATGATCTATCATTGAGTTATTTTATTCCAATATTTAATCTTAAGTAATCAGGGTACTAAACTGAGTCAGGATCAGCTCATTACACTCAGCATAGTTGTTTTCAAGAATGGAACATAACAAACTGTTGAAGTGATGAATGGACCTTTCAGAGGAAGATGACCATGGATTATCCTTCATATTCCTGGAGAAGCTTTTGATAATGCCTCTAAAGAGGCTGATTATTTATTGAGAGGCACTCCCTACTGCCTTTGGAGATTATAGAATGAACTATTTGTGTGAATTCATCAAGGAGAGACCAGTGAGAGTGGTCTTTGAGTTGATAAGAAATGTACCTTAAAGGTAATTACACTAAATGTTTCTTTAGTGTCCCTACACACACACGTACACACACACACACACACACACGCACACACACAATATACATGTGTGTATAGGTCTGTGCACACACATATACATGTATACACGTGCATATATGTATACACATACATGTGTGTATGTATGTGTATATGTATTTTTTCTGAAGAGTGGGGGTAGGGGTGGGAGGGAATCAAGAGATTTTTCCCATCATTACAAATGAAAAAATTCAAAAGAACTCATGTTCAGTACTACCTGAGCCTGGATAACTTTATATTGCTAATAGTCATTATCATCCAATTTCCTGAGAGAAGTATACCCCTGGTATTAAAAGAGTCATCTTTTCATATAATGTTTAGTTTTTAATGCCTTTTTGGAAATGATAATTCATTTTTAACAAAAAAATTTCACTTTTAGTCATATATACACACATATACATATATAAATATATGCACACATATATGCATACATAAATATGCCTATAAATGAACACACACATATGTTTATATGTATATGTATACATACACACATATAAACAGATTATATACATACACATATATACTTATACATGCATATGTATATGTGTGTGTGTGTATATATATATATATATGTATACGCACAAAGAGATAGATACAGATGTAGATACAGATGTCGATGTAGATCTAGATATAGACATCATAACTATTTAAGGTTAATATAAGTGACCCCAGTGGAGACAGAATGCAAAACAAAGAGATTCCTGCAATTTTGAGATTATCTTAACAGCTGTGCTGATAAACCAGTTTTGTTTATTTTTTTAATTCATAATAAGATTGACCCACTACAATTTTGCAATATGAAATTTATGATTCTGTTCTACAGGATATTGGGGGAATCTCCAAGGGGACTTTTCTTCTCGCAGGGAGGGGAAGCAGGAAGCTTGGGCCAGAGCCCACCATCCTGCCTTCATCAGAAAGGGGCATACCAGGTTAAAATTATTTATGTCTGTTCTACTAAATATTATTAGTTGAGTGGATATTATTGATTTAAAGCTAACTTCTGCTCATCTTGTTAATTTTGTCAGGGGGGGGTAGGTAAGGAAGACTCCAAGTTTTATATCCAGGGCTTAACCCATTTCTCACCAACTTTCTGATCCAAACATATAACAAAGAAAATGCATTTATCTGATTTGGTAACAACAGAAATTAGAGAAGATATACATATGAGAAAATACACCAGACAATATGGATACTACCAGCTCCTCTTGTGTCTTCCCAGCCTTTCCCCACCTCACCCACCAGCAGACTGAAGTGGGCTTTATCTCTTCCATCTCATTTTTAAAAGTTGGATTCCAGAAGCACCAAAAGCAACTCACAGCGTGAAGAGTGCTGAATAAGACTTGAAGCCTGAAAAGTTCCAAAGGAGCCTGAAGAAGGCTGGGGTCCTCCTTTCCTGTTGCCAAGATAGTCTCACTCCTCATTTAAGGAAGAGCTTTCAGCTCCTCCAATGAGGAAAAGTCCCATATCAATTGTCTTTTTTGTTGTTGTTGTTTAGCCTGAACTGTGATTCTGTCTTGTGAATTTGTGAACTGTAATTCTGTCTCTTTAGAGCTTCTATTAAGAGGTCCCTGCAAAGCACAAGGGCCAGGAATATTTCATCAACCCCAAGAGACATTGTTACTTCTTGTACATGTGAAATAGAACACATGGCCTGTCCTAGAACAGTCACAGGCTTAATTGCTGTTTGTTTTTGTTTTTGTTTTTGTTTTTTCCCTGTGGCATTTTGTTTTTCTCAAAATTTAGGAGGATGTAATCAGTAGTAGCAGCACCCACAGTGGTCTAGCTAAGCACAGAGGACCAGTAGTAGTACAGGCCCATCACAATGTTCTACATAGAGAGCCAGCATCAAGACTGACATAGAGGGAATAATTCAGACCCCAGCAGTAGCAGCCAAAAAGTGAAGCACATCACCTGTCAGGATCCAAAGGACAGTGGCAAAAAATGAAGGCTTCGGTAGTCTTGGAAAGAGTGGTGGGGGGTAATAGGAGGAAGCAAAGCCTATGCCCCAATGCTAGTAGCAATGAGCAGTACCAGCCTCCAGTGACAGTGGAGAGTGAAGTGCTAGTCTTCCATTGGCTGTGGAAGACCAGTGACAGAAGAACAGGCATCAACATGTGCAATGCCAAAAGGAAAGCCTTCTGTATTTCATTCCTTACAGTTGTATAAAATGAATTGGCCCTTTCAGTTTGGAACTAATACAGTACTCACTAATCATTGTATAATTCTTCACCAAGTAGAAATTGAACACCTGAAATATAGAGGTTTTGGGAAGTAAATTGCATTCTGGCTACAAAAAATGGGTGAAAATGTATCTCCAACAAAAGGAGAGAAGTCTCTCAGAGATCTCTCATGATTTTTTTTCTTTTTTAAAAAATTTCTCCCCTATGAGTCTTCCAGAGAAAGTTGTGGTCCTGGTTGGTAGACTTTTTTTCCAGTCAATTTTCAGTCATGTCCTACTCCTTCTGACCCCATTTGGAGTTTTCTTGGCAGATACTGGAGTGGTTTGTCATTTCCTGCTCCAGTTCATTTTTGCAGATGAAGGAACTAAGGCAAATAGAGTTAAGTGATTTTCCTAAGTTCACATAGCTAGTAAGTGTCATATCAGATATGAACTCAAGAAGATGAATCTTTTTGACTCCAGCCCCATACTCTACCTACTGTAAGGTTCAGCTGGTGGACTAGAGAACACCAATTATGTGGTGGTTCAGCATAAATCTTCCAGACTTGTGAGGAGGATCAGTGACTATATAGGAATTATTCATTTTAGTGTAGCCCTGATATTCCTGATGCTGGGTTTTTTTTTTTTTTTAGTGTTACCTTTTTACATTGAGAAATCCACTGAGAACAGCTTAGACTGGCATCACCCATCAAATGAACTTGTGTAGAACTGATATTTGATTATTCCTGAGACTCCCTCAAATTCATTAATTCCTTCAGGGAAATGGTCTATTATTTGTATTATTATTATTGTTGTTGTTGTTAATTTTGTTCTTGTTCTTGTTCTTGTTATTTATTATTATTAAAATGTTTACTTTCCCCTTTAATGCAAAGGTTGACCAGTATTATATCTGAAATCATGTCAGTGGAAAATCTTTCTCTAGAATATCTTTAGAACCTTACCAAGTAAAATTTGATAGGACCATATTCTAATCCATCCCCTCTTTAAGATAGGTTAATTTTCTTTTCTACCTTAAAAGGTACTGAGAACATTCTCCTTGGAATCGTCATAGCTAATGGGGATTATAGACATTAGGAGACTTTGTCAGATGCATCATGATAGTCAAATCAGGCTAAGAATCTATGATTCTATGTTGTTGTTGTCCTTTCTTCCTTTGCTTAGCCGAGTCAATTCAAAGTGTCCTAAATAATTATCTTAGTTGAATAACCTTTTTTTTATTAAAGCTAAGTAAATATTTTATTAGCAATTGACTGACTTATTAAAGTCTCATTTTGTACTAGTATTGTATCTAAGCTACAGAAGGGTAGGGAAGGGCAAGTAAGAGAAAGAAAGTGAATGAAAAAGAAGAAGAGAAATTTCTTTGTGCATCTCTTATCCATGTAGAATATAGATGTGTAGGAGTAATGTCAATTTTACTTGGGAAACTGCTACTCCCTCCTTTTCCTTTACCTGGTGCACTTATCTAATACCTTTTGAATATTATGCTTTCAGTGACATATCTCTGCTTGTCTTCTTGCTTAAGGTGCACTTTAATGTTCTCCCATGTGGATATGCCTATGTTACTTTGGACAACAGTATTCTGACAGGATCAAGTCATAAATGTCAAACTCCTTATTTCAATTATAACATGATATCCCCCCCACAAAAAAAAATCCCAAAACCAGCAATGATACTGAGTTTAGTGCACATGGCATTATATACCATAATTTTAAAATCAGAGAATAGTACTTAAGCAGGCAAAGATATTCCAATTAGACAGTGAAATAAATTCCAAGGAAGAGAGCTGAAAGTATATCATTTAAAACTCAGCTGGACAAAGTACTAAAAGGGATATTCTGATGAAAAGTCCTGAGTTGACAAGAGAATGTTGTTGACAACTTAATAAATCCAATTGTCTCCAATTTAATGATTCTGTACAGTAGACAACTTCATGTAGAGAATAGGAAAAGGTAGAAAAAAAGATAATAGGCTAAGTTATGCCATTCACATAGAAACCAGCCCGGAGGTAAGACTAATTCACAAGCTGAAGTGTAAAACTACTAGAATAAGGTATATTTGAAGATACTGATTTTTATGTTTTTATCCTTGAGACTTAATTCATTCTAACTACTTCACATATAATCTCCTCTTCTCCTCTTCTCCTCTTAATTTGGTATTTTCTTTTGCGTTGGATTGTCAAAGCAGAGAAAAGAAGTCTGGTGGATAGAAGAACGATTATTTTTCAGTAATTTAAGGTATTATTCAATTGGGTAATGGGAAAGATTATTAGCTCCTAAGTATAGCTAGATGTCACTTTGGATAGAATGTTGAGCAGGGAGTCAGAAAGGCTCCTCTTCCTGAATTTAAATCTTGCTCAGAAACTAGCTGTGTGACCCTGGGCAAGTCACAACGCCATTCACCTCAGTTTCCTCATTTGTGAAATGAGCTGAAAAAAATGGCAAGCCATTCTTTGTCTTTGCCAAGAAAACCCTAAATGGGGTATAACATAATAATAATTAATAATAACAATAACAAAAACAAAATAACTAGTATTGTTATGGTGCTTTAAGGTTTTTAATGCACTTTACAGATATTTTGTATCATTTGATCATCACAATAACCCTGTGGTTTACATGTTATATCATCCTGTTTTTCAGATCATGAAACTGAGGTTTTCAGAGGTTCAATTAATTGCCTAGAGTCACATAGCTAGTAAGTATGTGAGGTAGGATTTGAACTCTGATATTCCTGGCTCTAGGTCCACCTCTTTACTTACTTTAATGACTAGATATTTATTGTTCTATCTTAGGTATCTTTGGAATGGTGGAAAAGGAAAAAAAATGTGGACATTATATGTATGGATATTTGGGTGGTGGGGGTCAATAATATGTAATATGCAAATCACTTTTTGAGTCATAAAGGGAATGATATGAAAATGTGAGCTATTATTCCCAACTTCAGAGTCTTTTTATGAAAACATTTTATAAACCTAATAGGACTAGAGAACACAAACCTCTCTTATTTACAACTACAAAAAAGTGTTAACATAATAGATTGTAGTGATACTTTATAATTGATAAATATATTTTCCAAATAAGTAATCATCTAATTTGGTATTTACTTGGAAAGCAAGCTCTTTTGGGGTAAGATTATCAGGCTGTGCTGTTGGATGAGCAGAGGGTCTTTCACAGGAGCTGCTTAAGATAGCTACATGGTGAATTCAAGCATTATCTCAACACATGCATTGATTGATACTTGTTAAATGTGTGGTCAATGGAGAAAAGTAGCCTAAGCTAGAATTAGTATTGTAGTGTTAGGAAAACATCTACAAGGGAAAGAACTGTGCATTAATTTTCAAATATAATTTCTACAAATATGTAGTTTCAAATTAGACAAAAATGCATTTTCAGAAATTCATGATTGGAAACAAATCTTCTTTTTTCTTTTTACTCACCTTCACGATTGTTCTACTATTCTTAATTCTTACTTCAAACATTGCCAAGTTGTAAAACATCCAGAAAATGATGAATGACAAATCAGTTTAGGAAATGTACATGAGGAGGCAAATTCATTAAACAACATAAACAATGACAATTTAAAATTTTAATTCGTATTCATAAGTTAGTCTGATGGTTGCAAAGTAATTCTGAGTAGAAAACCTGTTGACATGATAATGCATAATAATATCCACTATATTTGAATCAGTAAGGGTTGGTTTAAACAAATTAAATATGAGTATAAGTAGGATAGGAAAACATCTACAAGGGAGAGTGTTTTCTCCCAGCTAAATGTTCTTGGGTTCACTTAATATAATTCATTATGTTCCTTGTTGATTACAAGAATGATATTTTAAGGTAGAGTTACCAATAATGCTCAATAATTCATAAGAAATCCTTGAAAGTACTAAAATCCCTTCCTATGAGCAAAAAATATGTCATTTGAGGGTGGGGAAGGGGAGATGAAGAAGGAAAAGAAGAAAGTGTTAATCTCTAGTAAGTTCTGGTATATATAGAAAAGATAAAACCTCCTTTGAGGACAATGTCTGCTTTTCTAAACTTCTAACAAAGTATATTGATGAATAATCTACAGGATGTGGGCATCAATATCTCTCTCTCTCTCTATCTCTATTTATTTATCTGTCTATCTATACAGTAATTTCAGCATAAAATTCTTGAGGATGTACAAAAGGCTAATTCTAAAGCAGGGGAAAGTATGTTAAACTTTTGTATTTTGGTTATGCATATCGATTTCCTGAAATTGCTATCCATGTATATTTAAGTATAATAAAGTAGTTATAAAACATCTAGCCTATTTTCTTGTAAGAATCTTTATTCTTTTTATTTTTTTTGTTTGTTTTTGTTTTTGTTTTTTGTGGGGCAATGGGGGTTAAGTGACTTGCCCAGAGTCACACAGCTAGTAAGTGTCAAGTATCTGAGGCCAGATTTGAACTCAGGTACTCCTGAATCCAGGGCCAGTGCTTTATCCACTAAGCCACCTAACTGCCCCCATCTTTATTCCTTTTAAAAGACAAATGAAATTAGTCCCTTTAAGACATTATGTGACTGGACTCTTAAACCCATTCCAATGGTTTATCATCTCATTCATTCTAGATCTCTCTACAATCCTTACTTTGAATATCTCCAAGTTGCTTTTCTAAAACTGGGATTAGTTGATTATGATTCATGCTTTGTATGCAGATTTTGCTATTACCCACATATTTTCAAGTCTCATAAATACATTGGCTTATAGTGTGAAATAAAACAAGAAATTTATATGGCTGGTCATCAAGCATGCTATATTCCTGAAACAGGATTTCTCAGTAAACACTGGTTATTGTTGAGCCACCCTGACACTGTTTTCAGATTCATTTACTGATGGAGTAATATAGAAAGATATCTACAAACTTATTCATGGTATCAGAGTTACTAAACTAAAGGCTTCATTAACAACTTTATCAGAGATAGGGAAAGAAGAACATTAGAACATACAATTCATTCAAAAGTGTGGAAGCTTTGGAGTTTTTTGGGGGGGTTGTTTGTTCTATACTCAATTTGATGATGACAAAAATTTGTAATTAGACAATTCAGGTAAGTCAACTTTTGCAAGTATAAGGTAATGAGAATTAAATGGAAATTTAGAAACTGATGCCATGCAATACTTAATTTTAAACTACCCTTAACTCCTTGGTTCCATTAGGGACCATTCATTAAAAATATCTGCTTAGATAATATGTAATCAAATGAACATTTTAAAAAATAAGATCAAGGGAAACAATATTATAGACAATATTTTCAAGAAGCGTTCAGATTTTGTTTAGTCAAATCTCATGTATGATCCATGCTGTGATACATTTTTCACATTAAGTAACACATTAAAGTTAAAGGGTTGGAGTGGTAATGAATAGAAACCTGTATTGGCTTTCAAAAACTATGGAATTGTACCTCTGATAAAGTATAGGTTCAAGGAAAATGAGAATTAATTGTTATTTATCTGAAGGTCAAGAATACTTAGGCTATAGGTATTCATTAATGTTAGGGAACAAGTCCAAATCCTGCCATATGAATATAAGACACTTTGGAAGATTCTTGATACTTTACAGATTAATATGTAGTTTGAATCAAAAATTGAATCCTTATTTGTTATTGACAATTTGTTAAAATATTCACTCCTATATATTCAATAAATGTTTTTAAAGGAATTATTGTTATTGATACTCTATTCTGGGCCCTGGTTAGGAAGATAAAGAACAAAAATAATTGGCATTTGTACATCTCTACAATTCACTAAGAACTTTGCAAACATCTTATTTGATCCTCAAATATTGTCAGTTATCTACTACAGCTATTTTTATCCTCATTTTTTCAAAAGAGGACAGTGATACCCAGAGAAGTTGTGTTATTATTACCCATGGCCACACAGCTAGTCAATGTCTCAGGAAGCATTTAAATTTCAATTTCCTAACTTCAGATCCTTCATTCAATCTTTTGTTCCTCAAGAAGTATGGTATGATGGGGATTTGAACCCTGAACTCTCTTGACTGCTGGTTTAGCAGTTTTCTACTGTACCACACTATCTCATCATTCTTCTCATCAAGGAATTTAAAATCTAGAAGGGATGGAAAGGCATGTACAAAGAAAAAATAACATAGTATAAATAAGAATATAACAAGTGAATAAGGGCAATATAACCAGACTATTAGGAAGTCAGATAAAGGAGATTGGTAGGGGATGGGCGGTTCAGATAATGCTTCAATGGAACTGAGTCAACTTGAACAAAAGAATAGGATTTCAGTAAGGAGATATTAGGCATTAAAACAAGAGTGAAATGTGCATATTAAAATAAAACTAATAAAAACAACAGTTACATATGTATTGAGAGGGAAGTGATGTTAATGAATGACTAATCACAGTGAACATTAAATTCATAAACATAAGATAGAGAACTCTATAAAGGTCACATTCAATATAAAAAGCTATCTTACTGAGAAGTAAGGGTGGAAGTTTCAGGCATATTGTTTGCTTTCAGTGTATGTGCATGAAGCAACTCAGTCAAATTTAAGAACAACAAAAACATTATTCTTAAAGTCCTTGCTTACTGAAGTAAATAACCACATGCTATTTATTCCTAACAGAGATAATTTCATCCTTATGGAGAACTCCCATTGACTTCACACAGAGCACAAAATATGAAGGGGTAGTGATTTGATTGGATAATTGAAACCTGAAGCTCCAGAGTGCATTGGATTCCATGCACATTCATACATTCCCTCAAAAGGGAATGATATTACAAATTTTTACAGGCCCTGTGCCACAGAGGTAAGAGTGTTCAGTTGGGACTTAGGAATACCAGAGTTTGCCTCCCACCTCATATACTTTTTACCTGTCTACCTATCTTTGGGATCATCTTTTCATTTTCTTAGCTTCAGTCTTCTTATCTGCAATTGGCAGTAATAATATTCATTGCATGTACCTTGCAGGGTTTCTTTGTAGATTAAGTGATATATGCAAAAAATTTACATCTAACTGTCAATTGATACTAATATAGCACCCAAATCTGTCATTGAGACTATCCATGTAGACTACAAAATACACAAAAAAGTCAAAGATTCCTAAGGGAAATCTTCAAAACTACTCTTCTCCTCTCCAAGGTATAGCATAAATTTGCGGCTAAGAGTAAAACTGTGTAATCTCTACTCAGGAATTTTTTTATAGAGTAAGTACTGAAAAAGTAAAATGCAAGGACCTTTTCTAGCACATTTTTATATTTTTTCTATACTACTGATCAGATGTTGAACATAGAAAAATAATCAGTCAGTCCTTTATCAAGTAATAAATTTGTCGAATGAGAGGAAGAATGTCAAAAGGAAATAATCCTTTATATTAGAAGAATTACACTATAATTCCATTTCTGTCAATAAGCAGCTCTAAGATTTTTATAATATAATCTCTTTGAACTTCAAAGTTAAAATGAACATATTGAATTAAATAACATTTAAGACTTTTCCCTTTTCTAAGATACTCTACTATCATTTCTGTAATATTTTGACCAATTGCTATCTTAATTTTTGAAACAAAATAAGCCATCTTGTTTTGATCACATTTATGGAATATTCATTATGTGACAATTATACCTGTAATTACTCAGTACAGTTTAAGTATTTATGAATATATGCATCATTTTTAAAAATAAGGGAAATATCTTACTAGCCTAAAAAAATCATATGCACAGAGTTTGCCAACTCCCACATATTTATTCCAACATGAACGGCTTAGAAAAATATATTTTAAATCACTATAGATTTCATTGGAATCTTTAGAGAAATTTGCTACTGATAGGAAATCTTTTATTTCCATGGATTTTTCAGAACACATCTTCAGTGACATTGGTTAACTACTTAGGATATCATCTACCTTCCTCTTTTCTATATCACTCTATTCTAACACTTAATTTATTATTGAAAAATAAAATCTCTCCTATGTCCTTTGCAGATATGTGTGTATATATCTTCCTTCCTTCCTTCCTTCCTTCCTTCCTTCCTTCCTTCCTTCCTTCCTTCCTTCCTTCCTTCCTTCCTTTCTTTCTTTCTTTCTTTCTTTCTTTCTTTCTTTCTTTCTTTCTTTCTTTCTTTCTTTCTTTCTATGTATGTATGTATCTATGTATCTATCTATCATCTACCTATCTATCCACAAATGTGCAAAGGACATGGCTCCTTTGAGGCCAACAAGTATTATCCATTAAGTTGGGAGAGAGAAGGGTAATAGAAGGATGGACTCTATAATTGGAAACAGAAGAATCAAATCACACTTTTTCCACCTGCAGTTTAAATGTGGATAAATCATTTAACATCTCTTAGACTCACTTTTCCCATCTACAAGATGGTCAGATAATAGTTGCTTTTAGACTCATTTTACTCACCTATAAAATAACCATAATACTATTTTTTCCCTACAAACTTTATAGGGTGATGGAGAAAATCAAATGAGATAATGTTTATAAAGTACCTGTGAACCATAAGGCTATATTTTGAATAGTTGATACAAATAGGGTTAAAATGGCTGTTCCATTAACAAGAAAAAAAATACCAAAATACCATTTACATAAATTCTATGTTATTTCTAGGAATAATTGTCAAGCAATTAAAGACATTTAAAAATTTATTTCAGTTAGTAAAACTTTTCTGTACAATAATATTTTCAGATTATTAAGGTGCATCATTACCACTTTTCCCATAGTTATTGATTTAGCTAAGGTTAAATAATAATGTTGGAAAACTCTTTATAAAAGGTTTCCACAAATGAAGCAATATGATAAAGACAGTAATACTATATATTCTCAAAACATTAAGAAAATTGGTGGCATAGAGAATGAAATGGAACTTGTTAATTGATCCTTTGTCAGTTATACAAGAGAATGCTATTCCTTTAAAAATAGTGAGCTACTGTGTCTTTCCAAACCCATCACAGTTAGGAAGACTTTCTTTATTGTACTAAAAGAAAACATTTACTAATTCATGAAATGTTCTCATTTCACATGTCTGAACCTCTCCTTTGCCTAATTATAATGTGATTGTTTGCTTTCAAGCATCTATATCAGATTATACAACCCGTGAGGGCAGACAATTAGTTATTGTTTATCATTGTATCCACATGGTATTTATGTTTGTCTAGTCTTTGACACACAATGATTCTGTTCAACTTAAAACATCTCAATCTCTCTTCCCCAATCCTCAACCTTGTAAGATTATAATTTATAAGACATTTGTCATTCTGTATTTGTCGAGGGAATTTCCACTTTAGGTATTCACTGTAATGGTGAATTCAAAGTCTAGACCTTTTTTTTTTTAAATTAAGACCTTTATCCAGTGCCTCCACATATTAGGTACATAGTAAATGTTTGTTAGCCTGAACTGTTATCTTCTCAAGATTTTGAAAAAAAGACTTCAAAGTCACAAATAGACTTTATGCTTGTTAAATGAACAATGGCAATCATTCTCATTGCAAGAAAATTTGGCAATAGATCACAAATTATCTTGGGCACAGAGACTCATGATGATTATTTATTATGATATTGAGTGATCTGTGTCAGTGGACTGAATGAATAATGGAATTGAAAATTTCTGAACTACTGAAATACTGAAACAAAGGCAAGTCATAGGTCTGTGATTTGGTTAAAAATGCATAATGAAAGACAATTTGCTCTATGGAATGGAATTTTAATCTTCCTAGTACCTTGAGCTAACAAAAGGGGAAAAGCTTAAAAATGCTAAAGACGTGCTTCAGAATAAGACAGGAATAGAGAAATGAGGATTAAAATGGAAGGAATGCCTTATGGCATAATTGGCAGAACCAATATCTGACTTACTTAATAAAAGGGGAAAAACAACAACACAAACAACAATGACAACAAACCCTCAAAATTCTACAAGTGATAAGCTTTCAGCAAAATGTACATCTTCAATAATGGGACAAATAAGATTTGGGATTCAATATGGTATCATACAAAAGTGATGACATAATTACTGGAGGAGAAATTAGCTCAAATTCACCAAAATTGCTGTAACTTCCTCTGGTCACCTTAACTTGAATAGTATAAAATGACTTTTAAAATAGTGTCTCTCATAGGCACCAAAAATATACAAATATTAAACTATTTATTATATGAAGGACAATAGAGACAATTGGGAATAAACTTGTTAGAAGAAAGACAGAGATGTTTCCCAGGATTTAAGATTATGGGAGATGTTACATTTATTTCATTCATTTTAGACTGACTTTTCATCTGCTTCATTCATCAAGACTGCAGTGCTTTCTTCCTTGTCTTTGTATGTGTGGTATCTCATTGAAGCACTTAAATATGTCAAACAAAATGGGAAATAGGAAAGATATGGCAATGAAAGGCATCTGGGCTTCATTCTGTCCTCACTTATCACCAGATGCAGTTGAAAAGCAAGTGCTAATTTCCTATTTCATATCAGATTAAGTAGCCACTAAATATTCTTTAAAACCTCCCAGTGAAAAGGATTGGGGTGGGGAGGGCCTTTGAGCATTCTTGATTTGTGTATTCCCTGTTGCCCTTGATTGTTTCATAAAGCATGATCTTAAGTTGAACAGATGTCCCAAACCCCCTGTGAATGTCAAGCACCTAATATGGTACTATGCATCCTGAGTAAGCATTAAGGGAGTAAAATTCCCCAATATTGACAGATTTGTTTTCTGTATTACTGGTGCTATGCCTTCTTTTTTTTTCTGGAATGGATTATTTTATAGGCATTTGTACTTTCTTAGGGTAAGTGAATATCACGTAATCAAAAACTGGTCTAATTCTATCTCTCTAACAGTTGCAAGATGGGCAAAGGCTAATTTTTAAAGCAATGCAGAATTAAATAAAGTACCTTTCTAGTATCAGATAATTTATGTTCAAATCATACTTTTGGGCCTCTCTATATAATTTTGTACTAGTCACTTAATCTCCCACAGCCTCAATGCTTTCATCTTTAAATGATGGGTTTGCATTTAATAGCATTTAAGGTCCTTTGCAGACCTAGTTCTTTCATGCTTTGACCTCAAAGATATTTCAGGAATAGTTATCTCCATCTACCTCTATTACAAATATCCTTGTAATGAAAACTGAGAAGTTCTCACGTTGCTAGGAGCTAAAATAATTATTTCATAATTAAAAAATATAAATGTAAACATACACATAAATAAACATATATGTATAAGTGTGTATGTATATATGTATTTATTTTATCTGTTATTTCATTTAATTTCATTTCAGAACTGGAATGTAGGTGTTTGTTTTACCCAAATTTTAGAGATTAAAATTCTGAGGAGAACAGAGGTTAACTAGCTTGCCCAGCATCACATAACTAAATTGTATCTAATTCAGGGATGGAATTCAGATTTTCCTGAACTGAACTCCTGTACTATATGTATAACACCACATAGTTACCTCTAGGCTTTCATAATAAATGAAAAGGTAAGAGCACGATGGTGAAATATTCTATTAAAGTAATCATTCACCTTAATGGTACCTTTGGTAAAAGAGGAGTAAAATGTTAGGGTGAAATATTATTATTGATTTGCAGACAAGTCACAGTATTTCTCCTCCAGGAGTTTCATCTATTTGTTTCAAGGGTATTCAGGCTCTCATATAAAATGAACTGGACCATATCTATTTTTTTCATGGAATTCAACATCTGTACAAATGTATAGAAGAGGTGATATTCTGCTAGGAAATAATCTGATCCAAGAGATGCAGAAGGTACAGATAAAGTATAAAAAGTTGCTGCCAAATAATGACAGAGTCATTATTATTGACTATAGACCACTTCAAGAAAATTGTACTAATCTTTGGAAATTGAGGCACACCAGAATTTTACCACTGGATTTATTTTGACTTCCTACAATTGTGTCATTTAACATTTTTGAAATTAGAAAATCTTCACACAATATATCATAAAATTTTGAAAAAATATCATTATTGGTAAAGTCAAGATGGTGAATTAGAGGCAGCAAATGAAATAAACCTCCCAACATTCCCCTCCAACTTAAAGTAACTTCTTGAAACAAATTTTGGAACAACAATCAAGAAAAGTTTGGGGTGAGACATTTTTATAGTCTAAGACATTGTAGGAAATTAGCAGAAAAGGTCTGTGTCACCAGGGTGGGTTCCAGCTTAGAGCATGTCAACAGCACCAGCAGTGTCTTGAAAGCTGCTGCCACTGCAAGAAAAACAACAGCTTTGGGAGGTCTCAATACTGATACAGTAAGGAATTTGAACACTTGGTCAGAAATAGATTATAGGGTAATGTTTGCTGGTTCTGTGGAACTGGGTCCTAGTTTCACAGTACAGAGACATGCTCATGGTCAGTAACAATGGAGAAGGGGTCCTGGTATCAGTTATAAGACAGAAAGAATAACTAGCCCTTGTGCTTCAGGAGAACTAGGTACCTGGTCAGAGTACTGGAGCCAAGAGGAGGGTCAGCACTTGTATTTGTGGGATAGTAGAGGTTCTGCCTGAGCAAACACCAGAGTACAGACCAGAACAATGGTCACACCTTCCCCCTAGATCACATTCCCTTGCAAGCACTGAAAATTTGTAAAACCCAAGAAAAATTTCTGAAAACAGTCGTGCAGAAAAACTCTGAAGCTTGGGGCAATGCTTCCCCACCCAAGGTGAGAAGAGTTCAACTTTAACAGGGAGGAGGAGGAGGGGAACAAAGAGGGGGAGAAAGAGAAGGAGGAGGAGGTGGAGGAGGAAGGGTAGGAAAAGGGAAGGAAGAGGGGGAGGAAGAGGGGAAGGAGGAGAAGGATGTGAAGAGGGAGAAAGAGGGGGAAGAGGAGGGGAGGAGGAGGAGGAGAAGGTGAAGGATGTGAAGGGGGGAAGAGGAGGAGGAGAAGGAGGACGTGAAGGAGGTAAAAGAGGAAGGGAAGGAGGGGGAGGAGGAGGAGGGGAACAAAGAGGGGGAGAAAGAGAAGGAGGAGGAGGTGGAGGAGGAAGGGTAGGAAAAGGGAAGGAAGAGGGGGAGGAAGAGGGGAAGGAGGAGAAGGATGTGAAGAGGGAGAAAGAGGGGGAAGAGGAGGGGAGGAGGAGGAGAATGAGGAAGAAGAAGAAGAAGAAGAAGAAGAAGAAGAAGAAGAAGAAGAAGAAGAAGAAGAAGAAGAAGAAGAAGAAGAAGAAGAAGAAGAAGAAGAAGAAGAAGAAGAAGAAGAAGAAGAAGAAGAAGGAGGAGGAGGAGGAGGAGGAGGAGGAGGAGGAGGAGGAGGAGGAGGAGGAGGAGGAGGAGGAGGAGAAGGGGAAGAAGAACCATAAACTTTACCAGAAAAAGCTACTATAGTGACAGGGAAGATAAAGACATAAAATCAGAAGAAGACAATATGAAATCAGCCACAACTAAAACCTCAAAGAAAATTGCTAATTGAACCAAAGCCCAATAATAATTCCTCAAATACTTAAATAGTAAAGGGAAAAATTTGGAAAATAAATGAGGATGATGAAAAGGGAACTTATGAAAAGAGAACCAACAGTTTGGTGAAAGAGACACCAAAAATGCTGAAGAAAATAGCACCTTAAAATAGAATTGGCCTAATGAGGCACAACAATTCACTGAAGGGAAGAACTAAAAAAGCAGAACAAGCCAAATGGAAGAAGAGGTACAAAAGCTCACTGGAGAAAATAATTCCTTAAACATTAAAATTGGACAAGTGGAAGCTAATTAGTCCAGGAAACATCAAGAAACAATTTAACAAAATCAAAAGAATTTTTAAAAAATGGAAGAAAATGTGAAATGTCACATCACAAAAACAACTTACCTTGAAAATAGACGGAAGTGAGATAATTCAAAAATTACTGGAGTACCTGAAAGCCATGATCAAGAAAAGAACCTGGACATCATATTTTAAGAAATTATCAAGGAAAACTGCCTTGTCCTCCATCCTTCTCCTGCCCCCCTTACTTTACTCCTCCTCTTTCCCCAATCCATTTCCTCCTCCTCCTATTTCTCCTCATTCTCCTTCTCCTTTTCCTTCCCCATCCCACACATCCCTTAATGCATAGGCAAGATTCAAATCTCTATGATTTTCATATTTTCTTCAAGTGGACTCTTGCTTACCAAGCAGGTAAAACATCTTGTGTTTTAAGATGATTGTGTTGTCCTCATTAAAGCTTCCCACATATAGGTCTATCATTCATTTTTTCTACAACTAATCTGTAAAAGTCATATTTAGGTATCCCTTCCCCTTAATCAAGTAATCTTAAAATGAGAAATACCTAAATAGAATTTACTCTGTTGTCAGGCATTTCAGTTGTGTCAGACTCTATGTGACCCCATCAGGGGTTTTCTTGGTAAGGATATGTCAGTTTGCCATTTCCTTCTTCAGCACATGTTACAGATAAGGAAACTGAGGCAAAAAAGGGTTAAGTGACTTTCTCAGGATCACAAGGCAAGTAAGTGTCAGAGGTCAGATTTGAACTCAAGAAGTTGAGTCTTCTTGACTACAGGCCAGCATTCTGCCACTCACTCTGCCACTTAGCTTTCCATAATACACTCTACAACATCCTTAAAAAGAGATAATTCAATCTCCTTTTGCACATCTCCAGAGAACGGTTACCCATCGCCTTCCAAGACAGGCCATTTCACTTTATCACAGGTTTAATCCTTAGTATTTCTCCCCCTTTGATTCAAGGCTAAATCTGTTTCTCTGAAACCTATTGCTACCCTCTGGGACCAAGTAGAGCAAGAATAATTGCTTTCTTAAGTGAAAGCCTATTAAATACCTAAAGATAGATATTATGATCCACACTCATAGTCTTGTCCTTTCCAAGATACTATAACTGTCCTATTTTTATTTGATCCCTAATTGGAATGATCTCTAGCTTATTTATCATATTGCTTGCTACACTCTACCCATGGACTGTCTGTCTACGTTCATACAACAACATGTCCAAAAAATCTGGACAGGGGATAGTCTAAGTGTCATTTAATAAGGACAGAAGAGCTTTTATCTTCCTCAGTCTAGCCACTATTTTCCTAAATGTAGTTGTAGAGAACATTCACTTTTTAAGCTACCACAATATATAATTGGCTGGTATTTGGTTTACATTCAATTTATACCCACAGAATGCTTTCACATGAAATTTTCTCTAGCCATTTTTTTAACCAAGTAGCTAAGTATTGGATTAAAAAAATAATATAAGCAAAAGAGTTCCTACTTTTCCTTTTTACATTTATATAAATTATATGATTTGATTCAGAAATATCTTCAGAAAAATATGTTATTTATGCTAAAAATTTTAAAAATTATATTTTCAGGATCTTCATTTTCATGTGATGAAAGGTACAAATTTTGAACCACAATCTTTCATTATTTGCAATGGAAATGTAAAGTTAATTGGAAAGTGTGGACAGAGCAGATATAGGGACAATAATTAGACAGTTAGTGACTGGGAAATGTGCAGGTATTGAGGAAGCAGAGGTAACACTCCATCTACTCTTCCAAAAGACTAACAGTAAAGAAGAGAGATAATTCTTGAGATTATAGCAGGCAAAACAGAAAGTTTTGAGTACATTGATAATTCCATTAGTAATGTTTTTCACATTAATGATACAGGGGTACAGTGGATAGAACAGTGGGCCAGGAATCTAAAGACCTGAGTTCAAGTTCAGATTCAGATGCTTACTAGTTGTGTTATCCTAGGCAAGTCACAACCCTTTTTGTCTCAGCTTCCTCCCATGTCAAATGAGCTAGAGAACTAAATGGCAAACCATTCTAGTATCATTGCAAGGAGCAGTCAAGGAGAGTTGAACATGACTGAAACAAGTCAACAACAACAACAACAAAATCTTGGCTCCCTGCCCCCTAATTTTTTTGTAATTGTAGCCCATGAACTTTTACCTACCCTATCTCTGAGCTTCTTGAATACAGAAATCTTCAAATCTAAAGCACATATAACACTACACCTGATATACTGTTCCTTATTTATTATGAACTGTAAGATAACATAGCCATATTCAAGTTTCTTGTAATTTCTACTCTACTCATTCTTATGTGTACCTCTCACAGACCTCATTGTTCCTTAATGGTCCAGCAGAACAAAAATCTTCCTTATGTAGACTGACTTTTGAAAAATGATATCAACAAGACAAGTCAATAATCAATCCACTTATGTGTTTTAGGGACAAACCAGGCTAGATTATCTAAGTCCTCCTCCATCAAATTTAAAGTTTTCCCGTGTATAAATTTTGTGATCTATATTATGAAATTATTACCCAAGTACAGTGTATTTGTTGTTGTTGTTTGTTGTTGTTGTTATAGCTAGCATATCTATGGTGTTTTAAAGTACCTAATGCTATATATATGTGTACGTGTACATACATATACACATATGTACATATATGTATACATGCACATATATACCTATATATACATACACACAAACATATGTAAATGGTCTTATTTGATTTTCATGACAACCCTGGGGAAAGTTGCTATTATTATTTCCATATAACAAGAAAATAAAGATGCAAAAAAGTGACTCTCCCAGTTTCATATATGTGTGTGCATGTATATGTGAATATATGTGTGTACGTGTATATATATATATATATATATATATATATATATATGTGTGTGTGTGTGTGTGTGTGTGTGTGTGTTTGTGTATCTGAGGCAGGATTTGAATTAAATTTTTAATAAGTCTATGTCCTAGCTACATAGCAATAGATTATAATGATCTGAGAGCCAGAAGATCTGGAATTTAGATCCTCCACTTATTTGTTGTGTAACAATTGAAAAGTCATTTTGTTTTTCTAAACCTGTTTCCTTGAAAAATAAGGATAATAATTTGTGCACTGCCAAACACACTCACAGGATTCTCATAGGAAAGAGCTTAGTGTACATCAATAGGCACGTAAGTGACTTATGCCCTACTTTCTGACTATTGCACAGTTTAAAACCCCCAAAACAAGGACATCTTATCTAGTAAACTTTTGATCCTCTCTGCTTTTCTTCAGAGAAACAAAGAATCCCTTACATTTTTTTCATATTTTCACATGTATCTCAGGTAAACAATCAAATCCTTTTTCTGCAACTTCCAAATGCTTTGGCAGCTGGCTAAAGGACTGAGGTTATAGTCTATGGCCCTCTTTTTCTTGATGCTCAAAGAATCACATATAACATAAAGAAACTAAGTACAAAGACCCATTGGGCCTTTAAGATGTCTGTCAATAGAACACTGTCAAAACAGTTCTTATTCTCACAGTTCAGGGAAAGAATATGAGGGTCTCTAACTCTGATAAGACTATTTGTCTTATCTCAGTGAAAGAAGCATCTAGAGAAAGGGCAGTTTTGCTATGTCAAACAGCATATTTTTCCCCCCACATCTACTGGGTATGAAGCATTGTATAGTAAACTGTGGTGAATAGAAAGAGAAATGAATCAAATAACAATAAAATACATTCACAAATTTCACCTACTAAGGAGAGATTTCTATAAACTTTTCATGTAAAGGGGGCTAGATATTTGAGTACTTTCCTTACTGCATAATGTGAATGGGTCTGTATATGTGTACATGCATGCTTGTGTGTGTGTGTTGTGAATGTGGATTATATATAGCCATTTTCATTATGGTGGAGTTAAAGTACAGGGGATCAGACTCATAAATCATAGATTTAAAACTCAACTTCTATTTATTACTTAAATGGCATCAGACAAGTTTGTCAGCTTCTCTGAACCTCATTTTAAAAAGCTCTAAAATTGGGGAAGCTAGGTGGTGCAGTGGATAGAGCACCGGCCCTGGAGTCAGGAGTACCTGAGTTCAAATCTGGCCTCAGACACTTAACACTTCCCTGGGCAAGTCACTTAACCCCAGTTGCCTCACTAAAAAAAAAAAAAAAAGCACTCTACAATCAGAATAATCAATGAACTACCTAACTGAGATATTATGAGGAATTAAGTGATGTGTGTATGTGAAAGTTCACTATAACTGAAACATACACATAAAATAAAATGAGTGTGTGTATGTGTTTGTGTGTATACTGTATACAAAGGGGAAAGTATTGATGGTCATTCCTAGCTGTGTCTACAATATGGGGGTTGGGAGGGGGATGGGATTACATAATGAAATTTTTTCTCCTAACATGAATACCAAGACTACATACAGAGGTATCCCTTTATATATCTCAGCTTGTAAACATAGTGATATTTGCTGTCCTACTTGGAGCATTATAATTCTAAATTGATATAACTAGTTGATATTTATAACAGCTACAGTTGAAAAATAGAAAAAAGAAAAAAGTTAACTAGCTAGCCAGTCAATTTTTATGACAAATTATTAAATTACAAGTAAATATTCTTCCTAAATTCAAATCTGGGAAAGGTAGCAACCTCTTGGAGGTCCTGAAAAAATCACTCCAAAAAATGCTACCAAGATGGTGGAGTGAAGGCAGTGACTGAGCTCTCCTCCAAATCCCTTCAGATAATGCCATAAGAAAATTCCTGGATCAGCAGTACCTACAAAAGGATGGAGTATGATCATTTTCCAGCAAGAAATGGCTGAGAAGGTCAGCAGGAAAGGTCTGCTGTAGCAGGATGATTGTGGAGTACAGACCTGGGTGACACCACACAGACCCAGCCCAAACCCCAGAGAACCAGGCATCTAGAGCCTGGGAATCAACTGAGGAAGTGACTACTTCTGTAACTCAACTCACAGACCAGTAAGGGGGTAAAGTGATTGGCCGGGTTGGGGGGGCAGTTTGCAGTGGTCTCTGCTGGTGCTGAGGAGACCTCTGTTGTGTTGCCAGTGCAACAAATCAGGAAGCAATCTCGAATGGAGACCCAGCTGAGGGAGGGGTGCAGGCATGCCAGAGTTTGCCACCATAGTGAAAAAGAATTCTTTTAGTAGGTTAAAGAGTAAGCAGGCCTGTGGTTACTTACAGACCAGAGCTTAGGCCAGGGGAATATAGGATGTGCCACTCCTTAAATCATACCACCTTGTGGGGGGCAGCTAGGTGGCACAATGGATAAAGTACCAGCACTGGATTAAGGAGGACCTGAGTTTAAATCTGGCCTCAGACACTTGACACTTACTAGCTGTGTGACCTTAGACAAGTCACTTAACCCCTATTGCCCCACTAAAAATAAAAATCATACCACCTTCGATGGCCTGAATCTTGAGACAGTATGTCCTAGAAGCAGTGCCCCATTTTAAGAAGGAATTAAAAGTCAAAAAGTAAGCTAGGAAAATGAGCAGATATAAAAAACTTTGGACCATAGGAAGTTTCTTTGCTGACAAGGAATATCAAAATAAACCCTCAGAAGAAGTTAACAAAGTCAATGCCCCTATATCCAAAGCTTCCAAGAAAAATATGAATTGGTCTCAGGCCATGGTCATACTCAAAAAGGACTTTGAAGATAAGGTAAGAGAAGTAGAGGAAAAAATGGAAAGAGAAATGAGAGTGATGCAGGAGGGTCATGAAAAAAAGTCAACAGCTTGAAAAGCTGGAACAGGTGGTACAAAAGCTCTCTGAAGAAAATACTTGCTTAAGAATTAGGATTCAGTAAATGGAAGCTAATGAAATTATGAAAAATCAAGACACAATAAAGCAAAACCAAAAGAATGAAAAAATAGAGGGCAATGTGAAATATCACCTTGGAAAAACAGCTGACCTAGAAAATAGATCCAGGAGAGATAATTTGAAAATTATTAGACAACCTGAAAACCATTATCAGAAAAAAAAAAAAGGCTTAGACATCATCTTTCAAGAAATTGTCAAAGAAAATTGCCCTGATATGCTAGAAGCAGAAGTTAAAATAGAAATTGAAAGAATCTACTGATCACCACCATAAAGAGATCCCAAAATTAAAACATCAAGGAATATTATAGCCAAATTCCAGAAGTCCCAGGTCAAGGAGGAAATATTGCAGGCAGTCAGAAAGAAACAATTCGAGTATAGTGGATACACAGTCAGGACAAGATCTAGCAGCTTCTACATTAAATGGTCAGAGGGCTTGAATATGATATGCAGGAGGTCAAATGAACTGGAATTACAACCAAGATTCACCTATGCAGGAAAACTGGAATCATTCTGGGAGGGAAATGAGAATTCAATTAAAGAGAGGACTTTCAGGCATTTGTGATGGAAAGACCTGAACTGAATGGAAAATTTGACTTTCAAATACAAAAACCCTAGAGAAGCATAAAAGGTAAATAGGAAAAGTAAATCACATGGGATATTAAAAGGTTAAACTGTTTACATTCATAAGTGAGAAGTTAATACTTGTAACTCATAAGAACTTTCACATTTTTAGGGCAGGTAGATGGAGAATATTTAGACAGAGGGTACAGGTATAAGTTGAATATGAAGGAATGGTATCTTTAAAAAAATAAAATTAAGGGGTGAGAAACATGTAGATATATATGTGTGAATTTCTAAGTGTATATACATATATACACTAATACATACTGTGCATGAGATTTTCCCCACCCTTTTGATAGATATGATTTCCTTCTCTACAGATATTATGTACTTCTTTAGAGACTGTAAAGGCTTGAATCAGTCTTTTCTCTCATACAGGATAAAGTGTAAATACTCATATAGAATAGATTGTAATTTTTTTGTCTTCTCATACATTAATCATTCTCCTTTGAATCTTTAAAGTTTGTGGTTAGGCTGGACCAATCGGGGTAAAGGTGAGATTCCCAAAATAACTATTCTGGAGGTGCTCTGGACCAATCAGTACTGGTGGAATAAGAAGTAAAGCAAAACCCTGATAATGACACTCAAATTTGACCAAACGATTTAAGAGTGGCATACTGTGTAATAGCCAGTCCCAAGATGGCTGCTACTAATCTTTTTTAAGGGTTTTCTACTACCACAATACAAAGTCATGAGCTACATAACTTAGCAATGATGATATAGGGAACCAATAAATGAAAAGACAACACAAGATATTGGCTTATTCAAAAAATAATTAATAACATTTAACTGCTTTAATCTTGGGTACTCTATGGGTATAAATATCCCTCTTCCCTGTGGCTCAAGGTCTTTGGATGCTAGACCTAAGACAAGCTTAATTGTGAGGCAGGATCCCTCTCTCAATAGACCTATTTTCTTTGGATTGGAGACTTTGTTTTTTGATTTGTCTAACATTGGGAAGTAGAAGTTTTTTCAACAATGTACATTTGAGTGTATGTTATCTGTTTCTGTGTGACTATATGTAAGTATATATGTGTATATATATATATATATACTTATATGTATATACTCATACACATATACACATTCGTCCATCCATGCATGTATGCATACCTACATATCGTATGCATATATACATGTCTCTCTATATACATATACATACAGATGCATGTATCTATCATCTATATATAGTCATGTTAGACCTTTTTGACTAGATAATCACGCTGATGGATCAGGTTAATGCTATAGGAAGTGTATTTTACCTAGACACATGTTAAAGCCTCCCAAACTACACTTATGGAAAATGTATAGCAGTGTTGGCTAGACTGCAAAATATGGAGATGGATTTTGTACTGATTGAATGCTCAGGCCCAAAGAGTCATAAGGAGATCTCAAATGGATTGTTCTAACCTCTTTGACCTATGCTGTTCAATATGTATACCAATGACTGGGATAAATGCATGTGTTTCATCCTTATATTTTTCAAAAGGAAAAAAGAGGAAGGGGTAGCTTACATACTGAATCAGAAACTCAGGACTGAATTCTGGACAAGCTGTGATAGTGGACTGAATCTAATGAAAATAAAATTAGTAAGGTTAAATGTAAACTATTAAACAAGAATTTAATAAAAACCAACTCCTCAAGAAAAAGGGGTTTTTTTTTGGGGGGGGTGGCAGCTAGATGGCGCAGTGGTAAAGCACCGGCCCTGGATTCAGGAGTACCTGAGTTCAAATCCGGCCTCAGACACTTGACATTTACTAGCTGTGTGACCCTGGGCAAGTCACTTAACCCCAATTGCCTCACAGAAAGAACAAAAAAGAAAGAAAGAAAAAGTTTGGGGAAACCTGAGCAATAGTATTTAGTCTGAAAAAAATCTGGAACTTTTATTGAATTACAAGCTTTATATGAATTAACAGTGCAACATGAGTAAAATGTATATAAGATTTTACTCTGTATTAAGAAATGTATAATGTCCTAGTAAATGTATATGGTAATTCCACCTTTGCAATTCTAAAAGGAATAGGAATTCTTGGTTACTTTTCTGAGGGTTATGTCAAATCATTTCTTGAATTTGTTAATCTAATTTTTAACTGTTAGCCAAGATTTTAATGTGAATTAGAAGATTTGTTGCAATTTTCCCTTTTCCTTTTACACAACACACAACCTTATAACATAAAGGAGAAGGCAAAAGAATGGTTAGGGTTTTCTCCTACTATCATGCTGGTCTGCCTGTTCTTTAGAAACACCATCCCAATGCACAGTACTCTCCTATCTTTGGGCTACAAAGGGAAAACAGCATTCCATTACACAAGGGTTCGAGCATACTCTCCTGGTTCTTGTGACTTCCCATTGTTCCATAAAACTAATCTTCTCCTTTTGTTGTAATGGTAGAAATGCTTAATTCATCATACCGGCTCTCCTTTCAGGTCTATGGCTCCTATGGGAAGAAGAAAAACACCATTCCATTGAGGTCCATATTGCTCCCCAAAAAGCAAGACAAAAAAGGCCATTCCACACTGCAACATGGTCTCCTGCTTTAGGGGAAGAACGATAACACAATTTCTTCAGTAGAATGTTACACTTACCTCAGTTGCCTAAGATGATGAGAGGAATCCAACATGAGGTCAAATTCTTATGGACAATAAAAACCTACCCCAAAATGATCCTTCAATTATTAACAACATTTTACTTGGTTGTAGCGTTACCATTTCAGATTCTGAATCCCCAGCTGTTATCATTCAAACCCCACTGTCCATCTCCCATTACCTGCTCCTTTATCACAATTTCTATCAACCTAAACCTCTCCCTACACTAATGGTCCTTTCATATGTATGCCTCTAACCACTTCAGCTACATACAGATGGCCATCCTATTGATTTTGTAATCATCTACAAATGTACCACTTCCATGTTCATGAACTCTGAAATTTCTTTATCTGACCACAATCTACTTTCATTCTTTCATTCCCTCTTCCTTAAACCCCCAAACCCAAACACTGTTGTTCATTCATTCCATGTCCTCCAATCTCTCAATCCCTCATTTTTTCTACATGATAACCTCTACATTAAAAACACTTTACTCCATTACCCATCTTAACTTCTTGGTTAGCCACAACTCTACGCTGTCTTCATTGCTGATCTTGTCTTGCCAAGCTTCATTCTTGGATTGCTCAACTCCACCATTTTGTGCCTTCACTTCTACATATGTGTTGCTAAAAGAAGTTAGAAAAAATCATGAAACCATGATGAATTGAACTTCTACAAATTTATTTTACATAATCTCAATTGTGTTCAATAAAGATAGTTAATTCTTTTATATCAGTCTATCTATTTATTTATTTATTTTTTTGGTGAGGCAATTGGGGTTAAGTAACTTGCCCAGGGTCACACAGCTAGTAAGTGTTAAGTGTCTAAGGACAGATTTGAACTCAGATCCTCCTGACTCCAGGGCCGGTGCTCTATCCACTGCGCCACCAAGCTGCCCCATATCAGCCTATTTAACTAACTATATGACTTACCATAGTAATTTTCCCAAACATTTTCATTTTTCCTCAAACTTTACATGTCTCTCCCACCTTTACTATTTTTTTTGGTGGGGCAATGAGGGTTAAGTGACTTGCTCAGGGTCATACAGCTAGTAAGTGTCAAGTGTCTGAGCCTGGATTTGAACTCAGGTCCTCCTGAATCCAGGACCAGTGCTTTATCCACTACACCACTTAACTGGACCCCTACCTTTACTTTTTTTCTTTATTTTAATTATAAAAGTATTTTATTATTTTCCAGTTATATGTAAAGATAGTCTTCAACATTTTTTTTTGTTATTGTTGTTGTTTTTTCCTGAGGAAATTGGGGTTAATGACTTGCCTAGGGTCACACAGCTAGTAAGTGTCAAGGGTCTGAGTCCGGATTTGAACTCAGGTCCTCCTGAATCCCGGACCAGTGCTCTATCCACAGTGCCAACTAGCTACCCCTCAACATTTGTTTTTATAAGATTTCTAGTTTCAAATTTTTCTCTCTTCCCCCTGCCCCAAGACAGAAAGTAATCTGATGTAGGTTATATGTGTACAATAACATTAAAAATATTTTGGCATTAGTTATGGTATAAGAGAAGAATCAGAGCAAAAAAGGAAAAACCTCAAAAAAGAAAAACAACAGCACCAAAAGCAAAAGAAATAGTATGGTTAAACCTGCATCCATATTCCACAGTTCTATTTTTTCTGCATTTGGGGAGCCTTTTCTATCATGAGTCTTTTGGAACTATCTTGTACCATTGTATTGCTGAGAAGAATTAAGTCTATCACAGTTGAACAACACATAATGTTGATGATACTGCGTACAATGTTCTTCTGGTTCTGCTCATCTCACTCATCATCAGTTCATGCAAGTCCTTCCAGGTTTCTCTGAACTCATCCTACTCATCGTTTCTTACAGCACAAGAGTATTGCATTACATTCATATACCACAACTTGTTCAGCCATTCTCCAATTGATGGGCAGCCCCTCAATACTCAATTCTGTGCCACCACAAAAAGAGCAGCTACAAATATTTTTTGTAAATGTGGCTTCTTTTCCCTTTTTATGATCTCTTTGGGATATAGACCTAATAGTGGAATTGCTGGGTCAAAGGGCATGCCCAGCTTTATAGCCCTTTGGGCATAATTCCAAATAGTACTCCAGAATGGTTGGATCAGTTCACAGCTCCACCAACAATACATTAGTGTTCCAATTTTTCCACAGCTTCTCCAACATTTATTATTTTCCTTTTTTGTCATATTAGCCAGTCTGATAGGTGTCAGGTGGTACCTCAGAGTTGTTTTAATTTGCATTTCTCTAATTAATAGTCATTTAGAGCATTTTTTCATGTGGCAATAGATAGCTTTGACTTCATCATCAGAAAACTGCCTCTTCATATCCATTGACCATTTCTCAATTGAGGAATGACTTGGATTCTTATAAATTTTGATCTAGTTCCTGATATATTTTAGAAATGAGGCCTTTATAAGAAGTACTGGCTATAAAAACTGTTTCCCAGGTCTCTGCCTCCCTTCTAATTTTGGATGCATTGCTTCTGTTTTACAAAACCTTTTTAATTTACTGTAATCAAAATCATCCATTTTGCATTTCATGACATACTCTATCTCTTTTTTGGCCATCTCAGATTCCAAAGATCTGAGAGGTAAACTATTCCTTCCTCTCCTAATTTACCAATGGTATCACCTTTTATGTCTAAATCATGTACCCATTTTGACCTTATTTTTATATAAGGTGTAAGATGTTATTCTATGTCTAATTTCTGCCATACCATCTTCCAGTTTTCCCAGCACTTTTTTTTTCAAATACTGAGTTTACTAGCCCAGAAGCTGGAGTCTTTGGGTTTATCAAACAGTACATTACTAACATCATTTACTACTGTGTCTCCTTTGCCTAGCCTATTCCATTGATCCTCCACTCTATTTCTTAGTGAGTACCAAATCGTTTTGATGACTGCTGCTTTATAATAGAGCTTCAGATCTGATACAGCTATACCACCTTCCTGTACATTTTTTCATTAGTTCCCTTGATATTCTTGACCTTTTGTTTTTCCAGATGAATTTTTAAATTATTTTTTCTAGCTATATCAAATAATTTTTAGGTAGTTTGATTTGTATGGCATTGAATAGGTAAATTAGTTTAGGTAGAATTGTCATTTTTTATTATATTAGCTCGGCCTATCCATGAACAATTGATATTTTTCCAATGATTTAGATCTGATTTGATTTGTGTGAAAAGTGTTTTGTAATTATGTACATAGAGTTCCTGGGTTTGTCTTGGCAAGTAGACTCCCAAGTGTTTTATATTTTCTACCGTTACTTTGGTTTATATTTATTTTTTGTGTGGGGACAGGGCAATGGGGGTTAAGTGACTTTCCCAAGGTCACACGGCTAGTAAGTTATCAAGTGTCTGAGGCTGCATTTGAACTCTGGTCCTCCTGAGTCCAGGGCCAGTGCTTTACCCACTGTGCCACCTAGCTGCCCCAAACTCATCTACTTGTAAGTGTGATCTCATTCTATCCCATCACCTCCAAAAATGTCCTTTCCATCATTCTCCCTCTATCACTGAACTTCAGTCTCTCCTTGTCTACTGACTGCTTCACTAGTTCCCATAAATAGATCCATATCTTCCTAATCATCAAAAAATAAAAAAATCCCTCCGTATATCCATTCATTCCCACAGGCTATTATAGCATGCTATTTGACCAGTTGGGGGCTAAGCTTGTAGAAAAGGCACTTTATAATCAATACCTCACCTCCCTTTATGCTTATTCTTTTGAACTCTACAGTATAGCCTGTGATCTCATTATTTAACCACAGCAATTGCATTCTCTTAATTTACTAAGGATCTTTTAATTTCCAAATCCCCCAACTTAAAAAAAAAAAAACAAACAAACACATTATGCTTCTTGGTTTCTCTCTAGACTTTGACTCTGTCAATCACTCTCTTCTTCCTGGAACTCTCTTCTCTGTAGGTTTTCATGAACCTGCCATATCCTAGTTCTCCTATTATGTGTCTAATCACTCCTTCCTGTTTTTCTTTTTGTTTTTAATCTTCCTCCAGGTCATGCTCATTAAAAGTGTGTGTCATCTACAATTCTGTACTGAGCCATCTTTCTTTTTCCTCTACACATTCACTTGGCAATCTCATAAGCTCCCATGGATTGGATTATTATTCTTATGTTAATTATTCTCAGATTTAGTTGTCCATCCCTTACCTCTCTTAATATTTCTCTTCTAAATTTTAGGCCATTCCTTCCCATTTTTCCTCTATATGTGTTTTTTGTACATATTTTTTTTTATGTTGTTTCCCCTATTAGCTACTTGTGATCAGGAGTCATCTTTTATATTTCAGTTTATTGTGTTTTCTGTGTATTTCTGTGCTTGTTATTCACAGATAATAGGTCCTTAATAACTGTGAAATGGTACCAAATGTTGTGATATATATGTGTCTGTACACATATATGTGTGTACATATGGGCACACACATGCATATACATGTATATGTACACATATACATACATGTACATATAGGAATACATACATATGAGAGAGAATTTGTTCATTCATTTCATTCACCATTCTATAATACCTGACCTTGCTTTGCTCCATCTTGAAAAATTAGCATTTTATTGCCATGCTTAATTGCTAGACCCTGAGATTTTTTTTCCCTTAGAAATAAAATGTCATGTCTACCTTATTGTCTTCTGGATAATTTAGGGATTTTATTTTTGGCATACACTCCTAGTTCCTATTTGCTTCATATTTCTGATGAAGAATTGCTTGAGAAGTAACCCTTTAAGAATTATACAATCTCAACTAACTTCTGAGTCTTAGGTAAAACCAGGACAAATCTTATCAGTGCATAATTATAGACTCCTTCAAAAATAAGAAAGTACTTTGCTTCAGAACCCTGTTTTTATTTTCTTAGAAATTTAGATTGTTCCCAGATAGCAGTAGTATTCTGTCAGTTCACTGGAATTTCCATATAAATACTAATACTATATAATTTTTATATCAAATAGTGGTTAAATGGAGGTTAAAAGAAATACTCATAATTTTTTTGGTTTAGATCTGAAAGGAATATTACAAACCATCTCCCCGAAATCTTATTTTTCCATATTAGGAAAGTGAAACATCTAGAGGTAAGGCAACTTCCCCAGGATTACACAGTATGTGAGCTAAGGTACTCAGAAATTTTGATACAGTAAAAACAAATGAAGCTAAATCTTGGCTGATATGTTATTTCATTTCTTATGATAACAAAGTCCTAGGTAAGTAAGCTCAATCTAAAGTGATCTCCCAACATGAAGGTAGAGTAGTTTCATCTGGGATTCAAGACAGTTTTGATATGATTGGACTATGGAACTTAAGTTCTTTTCACAATTTATTATTATAGCAAAGATAGAGATGTTTAATTAGCACAAGCCAAAGTCCTTGATATATACATTGTCTACATTATAACAATTTACAATCTATGGAATATTATTTCATGCTTTCTAAGCAGAAATAATGATGTTATTGTACATGAATTTTTTATAATTTACAACTTAGTTGAATTATACCAGTCAAAAGGTCATTTTTAATATACTGTCTAATATAGCTACACTAACAAAATAATATAATTCAATAAAAGTGGCATTTAATAATCAGCTTCTACTTTATTTTTTCCATTGATTCAGATTATTTATTTATATATCAAGCTTTGTTTCATAATCTAAAATAGCAGAAGATATAATTTGAAATATATTAGATTATTTAAGTACATGTTGAACATTTATATTTAAAATATATATTTACATATGATTTATTTTAGAAGATGCTTTCAAATTTCCTTCATTATACCAAAAAATAATATTGTTCATATATTCTGGGAAAATTATAAAGGGAGAACTTGTTTAATCATAGATTTAAACTATGTAGGAATAATTATAGACACCATCTCTTTGATGCAGAAAGAAACTGAGACCCAGAAAAGGTGACATGTCCATAATGAACCAGGTATAGGGTGGTAATACTAAATTTGACTAATTTCCAGTGAACTTCAAATGTAGAATTCTTGCCAACATGTCAAGCATCTATTCCCATTTAGAAGTCCATAAAATTATCTAATTAAGACATATGAAGACTAGAATATACAAATAACCCAATATATGATTGATATGAAATGATTATCCAAGGTTGTTTACAACACTTTTTTAAACTTACTTCCATATTTGAATTTTTCTGACATTAGTGGGGACTCCACAATCAAATTAGCTCCTAAATTCTCAACATTTTCTTTAATTCCTCCCCTCCTTGAAGCTTAAATCAAAGCCAAAATGAATATTCTTACCTCCTATCCTATGCTAGAATTCAGTTTTTATCATTTGTGGTTTTGCTCACATTTTATCCTTTTCCTAGATTTAGTTTCCTCCATTTCTTTCTATTGAATATTTGTAACCATCCTTTAAATGTCAGCTCAAAATCACCACTTTGATATAGCATTTTCTTTTTTTAAAAAGTATTTTATTATTTGCCAGTTACATGTAAGGACAGTTTTCAACATTTGTTTTAACAGGATTTTTAATTCCAATTTTTTTTCTCCCACCTTCCCTTCCCTCCCTCCTCCCCAAGACAGAAAACAGTCTGTTATAGTTTGTATATGTACATTTACATTAAATATATTTCTACATTAGTCATTTTGTGAAAGAAGAATCAGAGCACAGGGGAAGAACCTCAAAAAAAAAAATAAGCAGTCCAAAGGCAGAAACAGTATGGTTAAATCTGCATTCATAATTCAGTTCTTTTTTTTTTTCTGGATGTTGAGAACATTTTCTATAATGAGTTCTTTGAAACTGTTTTGGATTGTTGCACTGCTGAGAAGAGCTAAGTCTATCCCCATTGTTTATCACACAATGTTGCTGTTACTATGTACAATGTTCTCCTGGTTCTGCTCCTCTCAGTCAGCCTCAGTTCATGTAAGTCCTTCCAGGTTTCTCTGAATTCCACCTTCTCATCGTTTCTTATAGCACAATAGTATTCTATTACATTCATATACCACAACTTCTTTAGCCATTCCCCTGTTGATGGGCATTCCCTCGATTTCCAACTCTTTGACATCACAAAGAGAAATACTATAAATATTTTTGTACATGTGGGTCCTTTGATATAGAATTTTTTGATTTCCACTGCTAGTAGAAGTTTTCTCAGACCACAAATTTCATTTTTCTTCATAATTTATTAATTTATTTTCCTTATTAGAAGTAGTTTTGCATAGTAAATCCAGAGCTTCAGATGTTAAGGTTCTAGGAATACCTGGTTTCAGATTCTTCTTTCTGATACATACCTTGTGACCATGGGCCACTCATTTGTTCCTTCAGTGCCTCACATGATTCTCTAAAATTATAATTGCAGACAAATTACCAATTTTCTTTTGTGGAAAATTTCCATCATAGGTCTAGATCAATTCCTAATTATTAGGTTGTTTTTTTAAAAAAATAATTCTCTTACTAAACTGCAGGAGGGCAGAAACTATTTTTATCTAATTGTTGTTTCAGTGTTTATCACAGTATTCTCCATCAATAAAGTTCTTAAAAATGTGTATTGAATGTCTGACTGAGTAATCTGCTAATGCCAGCTGAAGCTATGTAGTTTCTCATGGGTAAGGTAGCTTTGACAACTGGAGGATTTCCAGCAAGCCTTGAGAAAACAAGCATCTTGCCCATTGCTGACACCTGGGCAAATTGGTAAACACAATTGTGGTCTGATCTTAGCACTTCATACACATTTTATTTTCCCTACACTATACGGACTAAGTCTAGACAAAATAACCCTTTGGCATGTCTCCATCCCTCCTCATTATCAATACAGTAAAGCTTCACCTCTAAACAATTACAAATATAATTAGCCTTTCCTTCCTAATTGAGTACACAAACATTTTCAGGCTACACTATATGAGCTATCTGATACATTTGCATAGCAAAGCAATGTTTCCAGAAAGTTATATTGCCATTAATATTAAGTTGGTACTATCAGTCATTTCAAAAGTTTCTACACAAATTACCCATGGTATCATTCCAAGTTTCAAGGAGTTTCTTCTCTAACAAACCCAGAAAATATTTACTCAGGAAAAGAGCTACTTTTAAAAAGTCTTTTCATCAAAGTGTTTTTTTTATAATCTAATTTTCCTTTGTCATTTTTCCATAATTTGGCCTTGAGGGAGAAAAGAATAGGAGAAAAGAAAAGAAGAATGGCATAAGATAAAAAGTAGGGAACATTAGAGAGCTTTCAAAGAAGGTAGTGATGGACATTCTAATTACTATTAATTAATAACATAAACACTTTGAAAGTACCCTAAACTTTCTGCCAAGATAAAGAAGAATTCAATTTATTCACAAAATCAGAGCCCTTTCTCTTTCCATTCTGAAATTTAATAGGGATTACTCACTGGTTGACCTGTACAGTCCATGACCACCAAAGTTGTTACAGCTGGAGGCCAATTCCCACCAGCACTAATGAAATAAGAAAAAAAAACTTTCAAAAGGTCAATTATGTTATTAGAACAACAATAGTAATACAATTTTAATAACTGAAGTTTTATATGCAAAAAATATAGAGGGTATAAGTATATATTTAGAACTTAAAATTGTAAAATGTAATCCATTACCTCATGTTCATTTAATTTAAAGTCACATCATTATGTTTATTAGTTTCAATCACAGTAGTATTGCCCTAGTGATAGTAAGATATTCCACATACATAAAACACATGTGATGCTAAGCATGGAATCCACCATCAATCATTGTTTGACATCAGAAGAAATCAGAAAAATGATTCTGATAACAATCTGCTACTTCAGATCAACACTCTGTTTCATTAGCTTCTACTTCCTGAAATTATCAAGCTTATCATTAAAATTCTGGTTTGGAAAACCTTTCCCTTTTTCCCCTCATTCTCAAATCACACTATTGATTATCTAGGCAATATTTCTTCCTCCAATTCATCCATCACTCCTCCTAAGAGTACCAGAGTACAGTATTTAGACAGGAAGAATATTTCTTTAGGAATATGCTGCCTATAGGTAGAGATGTCTAACCTGTCCCATGATTTGGAAAAAACACTTCAAGACTTTGTAAAGTAATACATATGTCAAGATTCAGGGGAGTATTTGATGGAGACTGGGAGGAATTCACTCCATCATTTGTATTAGAAAAAAAGATACCCTCCTCCTTTCTTACAAATGTCCCTCAAATTGATTGTCCTCTTGTAATATCTCCTTATCATCACATTTACCATGATGTTCATTTTTACCTGGATTCACTGATAGTTAAATGATTGGTAGGTAGACAGATGATAGGTCGTTAAGTACATAGATCTATCAAAGATACAAGAATTTCTGTTTATACACGCAAATATATGTATATATTTGTGTATATACACACTATAGATGATAGATTATTACATATATACAATAGCTAAATTATTAAATATATACGCCTATGTTATATATGTGTATGTATACATATATATGTAATAATTGATCATATATTATCAGAATAAGAGAGATGGAAGGAGGAAAATAACAGACAGGAATACGGAGCGATAAATTAATAATTTGCATGTAGGCATTCATCTTCCTAGGGATAGAGGAATGGGTCTTTCCTAAGAAGTTATGATTCGAGGGGCAGCTATGTGGTGCAGTGGATAAAGCACTGGCCCTGAATTCAGGAGTTCCTGAGTTCAAATCCGGCCTCAGACACTTGACACTTTCTAGCTGTGTGACCCTGGGCAAGTCACTTAACCCCCATTGCCCCTAAAAAAAAAAAAGAAGTTATGATTCACTTCTTATTTCACACTCAAAGGCTATGTTCCTGAGTTCTGACTTGAGATGGCTATATATTTGGTCTATCTTAGTCACTAAAATTCAGCTATGCAGCAGTATAATAACATGAGATTGAATGTATTTAGCTATGTGTGTATTTATGCATGTTTCAAAACCTTAATCTATTTTTTCTTGCTGATGAGTATTTCATTGCAATACATTCACCCCTTTTTATCTATGTCTATTCATGAATTATCAAAGGGGTATTGCAATGACATGTTAGAGAGCTTCCTCTATATATCATACCCTTACCTGCCTGGTCTCTGCCCAAAGGAATATGTTTTCATTGCTTAAACCTCACAAGATGTCTTGGGGTTTAGGGCCTATTGCTTTTTAAGGACCATGCCTTAACCCCAAAACACCCTGACTCAAACAAACTGGCCAATAATAGGTTCCAGCCCAAGCCTCATTGGCCATTGTTTGGGCTCTTAATGGCTCAGAGTGAGAGTAAACAATTGCTTCTGGTCTGGGCAGAAACCCTGAGGGACTTCTCCTCCCATGTGTAATGATTGGAATGATGCCAACTCCTGGAGACTTACTGTAGAAAAGCTCCGCCATGAGGAGAAGGCCTCTGAGGTTAAGCCATGTGGTCAAGTTCCTTGGTGTCAGGAAGTGACGTTTGCTCATGGGTACTGTCTATCAAGGCTACCAACCAATCAACTTGAGGAGCCTCCCATTTTGGGGAGGTGAACATGAAGGAGGAAGCAGAGGCTGGTGGGACTGTGCTTCCTCTTTGGCTTGGGACTGCAGTTGTGGAGGTGCGTTTGCTTGTGCTCTGTCTCAGGCAATGGCTGTCCCTGCGTGAGCAACCTTAGACTGGCTGACTGTTCAGGATTGGGTGAGTTACCCATGGAAAACCCTAAATTCCTTTGAACCAGCTTAGGCTAAGTTTAGAGTTAAGAGCATCCATCTGTATTTCTATTTTCCCATTTCCTTATCTTTGATTTTTTATTAGTTTCACTTTTGTTGTTTAATCAATTCCCAAGTAATACAATCTGATCCTTTTGTGAACTACAGCTTAGGGGCTCCTTTCTTATCGGCCTGGGAGAAGTATCTAAAAAGAATAATTCAGAGGGGAGATTAAACATTAAAAGGTCCCTCATATTTCCAGGACCCCAATATTAATGTGTCACCCAGATAGCTCTCAGTATATCTGATTTTGGCCCTCACACATGATTCCTTCCTTCCTTCTTTCCTCTTTCCATTCATCTATTCTATTCATTCATTTATTCATTTAGATTAGGTAAGGGAAGCCATCTTTAGCCTCATACCTTACCTAGTCTTAAACTGAATGGGCAGACAAACTGAGGTCTGGGAAAGAGTAGCTTAAAAAGGCCAAGGCCTCTGACTGCATCAGGGCCATCTCTAGTTGTCGTGATGTGTATCTTGCTAATGGACCCAGACAGCTCTGGAAGAGAGATTGAGGTTGGTGACTTTGCACAGTCTTCCCTCACTTATATGATCCTCTAGGAGAACAAAGGACAAACAAGAACCACATTATGTGGATATCAATAGAACATAATATTGCCCTTTGGTCATTCTTCGCTGCCCATCAATTTTTCTACTCACTTATAACTCTGATCATATCTTTCATGCCACTCTTCTTGCATAATTCATAATTATTAATATAATGTAGTCTATTCAAGGACACCATGTACCTCTCCATTGCTACTTGAGGAACAATTGTTACAATCCTGAACTATTGCAATAACCTGTCTCTTGGTCAATCTGCCTTAAATCTCTCCCTACTCCATACCATACTCCATTTAGCCACCAAATGATTTTCTTAAAGCACAGGTCTGACTATGTCAGCCTCCTCCAATAACTTCCTCTCTCCTCCAGGATGAAATACTGAATATTCTTTATGATGTTCAAAGCTCTAAAAAACCTCAGCCCTTACTATATTCTCAGTCTTCTTATATTATACTCCCTATGATTTGCTCAAGTGACACTAGATTCCTTGATGTTCCACAAACAAGACACTCCATCTTTCAGCTATAGTAATTTTCACTGGCTGTACCCTATGCCTGCAACATTTCTCCTGCCTGCCCTCTTTTTACTGACTTCCCTGGCTGTCTTTAATTTCTAAAATCCTATTGTCTACAGGTATACTTCCCCAAACCCTCCAAATTTTAGTGTCCCCCATCTTATTTCCCACCTATCCATATGTAACTAATTTGTATATATGTATTTGTCCTCATCCATTTGATGGTGAATTTCTGTAAGTCAGAGACTATAATTTACCTTTCTTTATATCCCAGGCTCATAGCCACTTACTGGCACATAGTAAGTGTTTAAGAAATATTTCTGGAGTAACTGACAATAAACTTCAATTTTCCCCAAAATGTAAATCTGATTTTTTTTCCTCAGACTTATGGCATCACTGGAATTCTCTTGCTGTTAAAAATAAAAACAAAACAAGTCATTGACCATTGCTTCAGGAAGGAGTTTTGAGTAATTAAAGACAAAATGTGGTTTTAAAAATGTAAACCAATTCATTATCCCCTCTGTGTTCATTCTTGGGCAAGCATTTATTCATTTTGAGTCCATATTAAATTTCATAATACATACATACACACATATGTGCATACATAAATACATACAAACATATTTCTACCTACTCAAGTACCATATTTATGGGCTGGCCAGCCAACTATATTTCATAGAATGGATAATAGATATTGTTCACTCACTAGGATTTTTTGTTTGTTTTTTTTTTGGGGGGGGTGCTTGTGCATGTTTGTGTGTGTGTGTGTGTGTATGTGTGCGCACATGCACTGTTTTGCTATGATTATGGTGAGCTCTTTTGAGTGATTATTGACTTCATTTAGTGAACTCTGAAAAGCTTTAGGGCCTGATACAATCAATTCAATGTGATAGACCAGTGGTTCTCTTCTCAAATATTTAGTTATCAGAATCCCTTTACATTCTTAAAAAATATTGGATATCCCCTACCCTTAGCCCCCAGAAACTTCATGAATGAAATAATCTCTTAATACCATGTTAATACCAAAAATGAAAACATTATTATGAAAAGTTTTGACTTCATGTGTACAAGGGAACTCTAATCTCAAGATACACTGAGATTCTTTTAAAAAAATAAATTAGATGATTTATGTCATTAATCTAGGTCATAGAAATGTAGAATGGAGGGTTAGCTAGCCATTCAGTGTCCTCTAAAAAGTTTCAATGTCAGAGGCAATTGATTCATAACTCATATTATATAATGCTACCATTTATTATATCTGTGCTTCTTCTACCTTATTAACCTGAATGCAGAAGTTGTGTTATATGTTAACAGCTCCCTTCTCCTTGCCTTGTCTTTCACTTTAGAATCTGCTATTCCCAGGTCATTTTATTTCTTCTCTGCATCTTACTGTACTATTACACAGCAGTGATAAGTTGAAATTGGAATGGGATTATTTTTCCTTCTGAATGCTCACATTAAATATGTTTAATCACATTCTTTATGACATAGGTTTGTATTCTCCAATCAATTAATCTTGGAGTTCTCTAAAAAGTATTTGTATTTTTCTTTTGTTTTTCACAGTAACTAGTTTTTTGTTGATGATGATGATAACAGAATAGTAATCCTCATTATTTATAGTATTTATTAGCATTAATATAGTATTTTATATGGAGTTTTAATCTGATTATCTAATGAAATGAATTATCAAATAAGATAATATTGAATGAAATTATACTCTGGAAACAGAGCTAAATAAATGCTAGCTATAATCATCATCATCATCATCATCTCATCCATTTGAATTGCAATTCTGTTCATCCACATTTTTAAAATGAAGAAACTGAGATTTAGAGTGTTTAGAACACTTGAACACAATCACATTAATGGTAGAATTTAAATCAAAATTATCTGACAAAAAGGTTAGATTATATTTGTGGTTTATCAAGTATTGCAAACAATATCTTACATTTGACTGATGTATTCATTTTATAATAAAATATTATATTTAATAATATATGCATGTATATGTGTGAATAAATGCTTATAAATCATATATATTGTGGTTATGTGCATGTATATCTATATACACACACACATATATAATCACATAGATCACATTTCCCCCCCAAATCTTATTTTTTATAAACTCTGTTTGAAGAACCAAAAGATTAAATTATTATAGGCTCAGATGTCAGAAGAAAAATCTCTTCTATACTATCTGCAACATGAACTCATAAAAAAATGTTCAGTGATCTCAAGTGAATGGTCATCTACCACTTCTTGATGCAATCCATTAAGCTTTTGTTTAGACCTATTCCTTTTAAGGTCCATTACATTTGTCTCTCTATAACTTCAGTCCAATATTTCTTGATCCTTTCTCTGGAATCACAGAGATAAAGTCTATTCTATTTTCAGCATAACAGACTTTGAAATATTTTATAGAGCTATCATGCCTATGACAGTTTTCTCTTTGCCAGTCTATGTATTTCCAGTTTCTTCAGTGATATGCCATATCTTCTAGTACCTCAAAAGTTTAGATATAGTTCTCTGAATACAATCAAGGAGGGAAACAACAATAACAGTAAGCATTTGTTAAGGACTTAACAGCTGTGCTGTTTTGAGCTGTGCTCAACAATGAGGATATAAGTCTTCTGATCTCTACTCACAGGGAACTTCATTCTACTGGGGAAAACAAATCTTTCTCTTTATCTATGCAAGTATGTTTGTATGTATTTATGCATGTATGAATGTATCTATCTTTGTGTATAAACAAAATATATACATAATAAATACGAATTGCTTTGGGGAAAGCACCAAAATATAAGAGAATCAAGTAATACCTTATTACGAGGTAGTATTTGAGCATAATCGTGAAGAAAATGGGGAATTTAAAAGGTAAAGAAAAAGAAGGAATACATTCTATGGATAGGGAACAGTTATTATATGGACATGAAGAGAAGAAATATATCGATGCATATGACGAACAGAAAGAAGGCCAGTTTGACCTTCATATGACCATTTTGATCATCATAGTGTGTAAGAAAGGAAGTAATGTAAAGTCTGGAAAGTCAGATTGAGAGCAGTTCATGAAGGGCTTTAATGACAAATATATGTTTGTTTGTTTGTTTGTTTTGTTTTGTTTTATTTCAATGGCGATAGGAAGACTTGTCGATTTATACAGTAGGTAAATTACATGGTCAAAGCTAAACTATAGGAAAATCACTTTGGTAAGTGTTTGAAGATTGGGTTGGAGAATGAAAAGACTTGAGGAAGAGAGACCAATTAAGGGGCTATTATAATAGTCCAGATGAGAGTTGATAAGTACCTGAACCAGCATGGTGGTTGTGTGAATAGAGAGAAGGGTATGTTACGGAGGTAGAATTGACAAGACAATGATTGATTGGATATGTGTTCTGAGGGAGAGTGAGAAATAAGGGATAATACTGAGCTTGTGAACCAAGGTGACTAGAACTTACAGTCCACTTGACACAAATAGGAGAGTTTGAAAGAGGACTTGAGGGAAAATTGGATGAACTGAATTGGAGATGTCTATGGAATTTCCAGTTTGAAATGACTAATAAGCAATTAGTGAGGTAGAACTGAAACTTAAGAGGACTAGGGCTAGATATAATGATTTTTTTGTTTCTTTTGGATGCAACTACAAAAGAAATCAAAGAAATTGTGCATGGAAAAGTAAGGAGGCCAGTGTCACTGGAGGGCAAAGTACTTGGAAAGAAGTAAGGTATAAAAGATTAAAAGAACCACAGTCAAATCTGCAGTTTAGGAAGATTTCTTTAGCAACCAAAATATATAGTGGATCATCTATATGAAGGGAGCTAGAATTATGAATGCTATTGAATGTGTTACATTATTCTTCCACTATAAATGTAGTTATGTTTCAGGTAACATGATTTGGCTCACAGTAAATCCAAAGCAGTGTAGTTGCAAGCTATACTTTGACTAAGCTACAATTTGTCATGTCATTTAAGGGTAAATTCTTTTTATTTTACTCTATAACCAACAAAGAAACCCTATGTAACTCCAAAATTTACTAGGCATTTTCACTATGCTGCACAGTCAAAATGAGTACTGAAGCACTGAATGTATTGGCTATAGTGTTATATTTTGTAATGAGTTCCACATTCATGAAGAAGTCAATGAGAATCAAATGGTTTTTTTTTTGTTGTTTGTTTGTTTGTTTTTGTCTTTATTTTTTTTTTGGAATGTACCTGCTCATTCTATATTCTTATCCAAAACAAAGACCCTTTTTAAAAAAGTAAAATTGTTTATTTCAACATCTAAATGAACACATCTCATGCTGTTCAGTATTTTTATCTAATTGGAATAAAACTTTATCCAGTCTCTCTGAATTTGTTCTTTAAAAAAAATTACCTGTTTTTACTGTCAACTTCCATTACAATAGTGTGAATAGAAACAATTGATAGATGTCAGGGTCTTAATTCCATAAAGCTATAAGTAAGAGAAAAGTCCAATATGTTATACAGAAAATATGAAGTGAATTGAATTGAAAATTATAGTTCTCTTAAAGTATGATTTATGATTAAATCAACTCCTCTATTATCTTTGATGGGGTGTGTCAATTTATTTTCCAATTATTCTGCACACCATTCCTGTAATATTCTAGACCAAAGTGACCTTACTTGGCTACCCATTCTCTTATGTATTTGTCTCTTTTATTATAATTTAAGATTCTTGCAATTCATATGTATAAATATACATCTTTTAGTGATGGCAGAGAATTGAAAAGTGAAGAGAGCACAATTTAATTGGGAAATGGTCAAACAAGTTAGAGTATTTGAATGTAAAGGAATTTTGCTGTGCTATACTAAATGATGAAAGGCAAAAATAAGCCTCTTGAGGGAAGGCATTGTCTTTGCTTTCATATTTGTATCTCTAAAACTTAGCCCAATAATTAATCCATAGTAAATATTCAATTAATATTTTGTTTTATTTTTCCTATTTAAAAATTCATAAATGTCTATAATTTTGTCAAAATACTTTTTTCTTTATCTCTTAAGATAATCATGTTGTTTTGTTACATTTGTTTTTAATATATTTTAATTTGTTTCTAGTTTTTATAATAATAAACCAATTCTACATTCTTTATTGACCCCAATTTTGTCATATTATATAATTTCAAAATGTAACTATATTCTCTTTTCTACTACATTATTCAAGATTTATCTTTGTTGTTGTTGATGATTCCTAGTCAGATACAATGTTTGTGGGTTTTAGTGCCACATGAAATGAAGCAAATTTATAAGTTTCAGTGCTTTCCAAGAAGGGGAGGAAAAAAGTATGGTGAAGATAATGAAAACCATACCAGAAAAGATTCTGTCATTCTGTTGAAGTATAAGGTGTGTTTGTATGTAGGTGTGTTACCTATGTAGCTTATGTGTGTCCACATGTATTTTTCTAGATGTGAACTGAAGAGAAGCATAAATAAATACCTTCAGAGTTTTCTCCACCCAACTTCCTCCAAGAGATACTTTGATTCCTCCTAGGAAGGTGAGGGAGCAGGATAAGGGGACCAAACACTAGATTCTACTCTTCCGCAAGGAAGGATATTAAAGCTAGAATTATGTCTATCCACCACTATGCTACATTTTCTTATTCTAGGGTTATAATTTTTGGGTTCAAACTGAGCTCCTGATTTCTATCCCTTAACAGGATTTATTTAAGGCTCGGCTTCCATATCAGCAAATTCCAATTCCACAAAGAATGTATGTAACAAATAGCAAATAAATCCATTTATCCAAGACAGTAACAAAGAAGAGGTATAAACATGAGATATATGAAACAATATAGTATTGAATGTCCTTTTCCATTTGGAGTTAAATATCTCAGCTCATCTAAGTGATAAATTCCTAGTACTCAGGCCAGGGTAAATTCCTTGACGTTTCTAGTATAATAAGTTGAGGCTAGAGCATTATAAGGGTGAAATTTCTCATATATCTATTGGCTTCTTCCCTTAAAGGACCTGGAAAGAATCTGAATAGTTATGTCACTTTTCTTGAAACTAAAAGTCAGAAGATCAAGAATTCTTCTTTCAGGATCTCAATAACTCTACCCCTCATTCAGGCATGGGATAATATGGAATCAGACTCCACCAATATCGAGAATCATTTGAAAACACTCTTTGTATATATCTATCTGAAAGATAGAAAGAGCATTTGGAACAAAAATTCATTATTTAAGGAAAACTGCTGTAAAAACTGGAAAACAGAATGGCAGAAAATAGGTATAGACCAACATCTCAAACCATATACTAAAATAAAGTCAAAATAGGTGCATGATATATAAATAAAATATGATACCATAAGAGAATTAAAGGAGTATGGAATTCACCTCTCTCTCAGATTTATGGAAAGGGGAAGAATTTTGGACCAAAGAAGATATAGAGAATAAATTAAATGTAAAATAGATAATTTTTATTATATAAAATTTAAAAAAAGCTTTTGCAAAAAGAAAACTAATGTAACCAGGATTACGAGGCAAGTAGAAAACTGCGAATTTTTGAAAAAAATATCTATGATAAAGGCCTAATTTCTCAAATATATAAAGCACTGCATGAAATTTTTAAAAATACAAGACCTTCCCCAATTGATAAATGGTCAAAGGGTTTGAACAGGCAGTTTTCAGGCAACGAAATCAAAATTATCTATAATCATATGGAAAAATGCTCTAGATCATTATTGATAAGAAAAATACAAATTAAAAGAATTCTGAGATATCATCCTTTATCTATTAGAATGACAAATATAACAAGAATGGAAAATATTATTTTTGGAGGGATTGTGGGAAAACTGGAATGATAATCCACTGTTGGTGGAGTTGTGAAAAGATTCTCCATTCTGGAGAACAATTTGGAACTATGCCCAAAGGTCTACAGAACTATACATAGCCTTTGATCCAGCAATACCACTGATATTTTTATACCCCAAAAACATCCCCCACAAAAGACTTATTTGTACAAAAATATTTATAGCAGCTCTTTTTATGGTGGCTAAAAATTGGAAATCAAAGATATGCCCATCAATTGGGGAGTAGCTAAACAAATTGTGCTATATGATGGTTATGTAATATTACTGTGCAGTAAGAAATGACAAACAGCATGATTTCAAAAAAGCGTGGAAGGACATGCATGAAATGATGTATTGGGAAGTGAGAAGAAGCAACAGAACACCGTACACAGAGACAGCAATATTGTTTGATGAAGAACTGTGAATGACTTGACTATTCTCAAAAATGTAATCAAATACAATCCCAAAAGAATATTGATGAAACATACTATCCACCTCCAAAGAAAGAACTGATACTGATGGAATAGACTGAAGCATGCTATTTTTCACATTCCTTCATTAAGTGACAAATATTGTGATGTTTTGCATGATCATATATGTATAACCCATATCTGATTGTTTGCCACCTTGGGAAGGGGGTAGGAGATAGGGAAGGAGGGATAGAGATTGGAACATAAAAGTATAAATAAAAAATTTTAACCTAAAAAAAACCAGTCTTTGACACAGTTATAGTACACACTTAGTTTAACTTTGATACAAGTTACAGAAAGAATTAGGAATATTTAATTTGGACATAAGAAGGCTAAGAAGTCTTGAATACTTCAAGGGTTATCATTTTGAATAGAGTTTATATTCATTCTGCTTGTTCTTAGAAGGCAGAAATGAGAATAATGTTTGGAATTTATAGAAATAAAGATTTAGAAAGAATATATTATTCCTATTGACATATCATCTCAAAGTTCCATGAGCTTCCTCAGAAAGTAATGAATTAATTTCTCTTTAATGTAGTTTTTCTGAGTAAAGGTTTGGCGACCACATTGCGAGGATGTTGCAGGACTAGATAGCCTCTGAAATCACTTCTAATTCCCAAACTTCTGTGATTATTTTTACCATATTATCTTTAAAGTCCCTTCCAGTTATATGATTCATACAAATATATACAAATGATTGTGTCTTTCTTTGAAAAATGACCTTATTTAGTTAGAGGATCATTGCATTTAGAATCAGGAGATAAGGCCTTGAAACCCAACACTGTTTTTGCTATTTTGTATAACTTTTACTAAGTCATCTAAACTGTATAGGTATCAGCTTACTCTCCTTTAAAAAAAGTTCAGAATTGATGTCTTCTCTTGGGTACCTTCTCTCCTATAATCGTTTTATCAAATCTAATCACTTACTGGGGTCCAGAAAGAGTGTGGAGTAATGTCAGATACAAACATACTATGCATATAATTGAATAGGAATTTGCAGTTATATGTATGTGTGTTTGTGTTAGTATGTGTGTTTGTGTGAATACACACATATACATATATAGTTTGAACAGTGGATAGAGTGTTGGACCTGGAAATAGTAAGACTCATCTTCTTAAATTAAGACCCCGGGCAAGTCACTTTATCCTGTTGGCCTCAGTTTCCTCATCTGTAAAATTAAATGGAGAAGAAAATGGCAAGCCATTCCCGTATCTTTGCTAAGAAAATGCCAAATGGGATAATTCAGACACAACTTAAAAGTGACAGAACAGCATATCTAATTTGCAAAGATATTCATCAATTTCATCACTTTATAGCAGGCATTTAGTTAATGTTATTTGAAGTAAATTGAATTGAATTGTGAAGGGTAAAAAAGAAGACATATTGCTAATTTAAATTCCATAAGTTCTTTATTCATTATAACAGGCCATAAAAACTATCTTTGGCATAAGTAACTATGTTGAATACTGTTTTTAAATCTCACCAGATGCCATTGGGTTCCTGAAAGCAATACCTTTCATGGTCTTTATCCATAATTACCATGCTGGGTTAACTCACTTTGAAAATTATGTTGAATACTGGAAAGTCAATAACCACCAAAAATGATAAAATATATTAAAAACCATTAGTAGAAGTGGGAATAAGAGGAACTTCAAGCAATAACATTCTACTTTTTTTCACAGAGTCAACTCATTTTAAGTCCAGCATAGTTCCCTTTGAAATGAGACCAGATAGATTTAGCAGTTATGTTTTCACACAATGATTGTTGAAACAATAGTTAGAACTTCATCACAGGCAAACTAGGCTTCTAAACTGCTTTGAAAACTAAAGTAGCAAATTAACATTCTAATTAGATGGTTCTTTCTGACAAGAATCACGGTAATGTCAAAATGGAAAGTATTTTTTTTCAAGATGTACATGAATGACTTTGTATTAGAATAAGGAGAGAAATGCTCTATATCATACTTGAATATTTAACTTTCTTTAGGGACTAATGATCATTCTAATGGACTACTTTGATTTTGTTGATTATGTCAGGTAGATATGGGCTAGCAAGCTTTCTGTTTGACCTGTACTTCTATTCTCTATTTGCTTGGTGAACCTTTTATATTCTCCCACACAAAATTAGCTGGAGAGCTGTTTTATTAATTCCCATAGCAAGTAGTCAGAAAAAAGTCATTTTTTTAAAAATAAAGCAAAACAAAGCAATCTTTAACATTATATTTGCTCATCTACTTCTATTATCCCTTCTGGTTAATTCTTTTTTTTTCTTTTTTGGTGAGGCAATTGGGGTTAAGTGACTTGACCAGGGCCACACAGCTAGTGAGTGTCCAGTGTCTGAGGCCAGATTTGAACTCAGGTCCTTTTGAATCCAGGGCTGGTGCTAGCTGCCTCTTGGTTAATTCTTAAGAATTGGATTCAGGTAAAATGAAATTTATGTTTGGTTTGTGGTCTCTAGGTTGCTCTAAAAATTGCCACCTGAAACCTGTGATAATGGTAATAAGCTCCCTCTCCCCCATATATCAGTTATCTTAGAATTTTCAATCAACAGAACTTTCAAACATACATCAATGTAAATCTCTCCTATCTCCATCTCAGAGGTCCACCACTTAAAATAAAAATTTTAAAAAGAGGAAAAATAAGAGTTTAGAAAATCTCACCATACTATAAAAATATCTGAAATCTATATATGCAGTGTTGCATACGCACAATCCACCTCATCTACAAAGTGCGAGATGTCCCCTTGGTTTCCTTTCCCTAGCACCTAAATAAACTATTATTTTATTCTAATTGGATTTATGTGCAGGAGGATGTAATTCTGTCAAGAGGAATTCCTAAAAACCCTTACCCCAACCCCCCCACCAATTTTCCCCATAACAAGAACCTTCTTATGATTATTTTATTGTCATTTCCATTTCTACTCTTATAACCATATTTAATATTAGACTTTTTCATTTTGTTCTTTTCTTTTTGGTTCCTTTTACTTCACTGTCTATTAGTTCATATAAGAATGCTCATGCTTCCTTGCTTTTGTCATATTCACCGTTTCTTATAGGCCAGGAACATTAAATTGTATTATTGTACCATAGTTTGTTTAAGGATTCCCCAAATAATGGCCATCTATTTCATTTTTAGTATTTTTTCTTTTAAATAGTACTTCTACAAATATTTTGGTATTTATGAAGACTTATATTTTTCACTTTCATTTTTCTCTTTTATTCAAGTTTTCTTATACAAAATGACTAATATGGTATTGTTTAACATAATTGTAGATGTATAACCTACATCTGATTGCTTACTGGGGAGGGAAGGAGGGATAAAAATTGGTACCCAAATCTTTAAATAAAAATGTTTATTACTTTAAAAAATCTATATTGACTTCTATATGATACATGCTTATCAGCTGCACTTTTTCTGGTTGCAAAGAATTAAAAAATAACTGAAAATTGAGGGGATGCCCATTAATTGAGGAATGAATGACTAAACAAGTTGTGGTAAATGAATTTAATGGAATACTATTATGTTGTGATGAGCAGGCAGATTTCAGAAAAATATGGAAGGTCTTACAATGAACTGATGCTGAGTGAGATGAGCAGAACCAAGAGAAGATTGTACACAGTATCATCAACATTGTGTGATTATTAACTATGATAAACTTAATTCTTATCATCAATACAGTGATCTAAGATAATTCCAAAGGACTCATGCTCCCCATGAAAATGCTCTCCACATCCAGAAAAAAAAAAGAACTGTGGAATCTAGATAAAGATTGAACAATATTGTTTCTACTTTTGTTTTTGTTTTCTTTTTTGAGGTTTTTCCCTTTTGTTCTGATTCTTCTTTCACAACCTGATTAATGCAGAAATATGTTTAATGTGACTTTACATGTATAACCTATATCAGGTTGCTTGCTGTATTGGGGAGGGTGAAGGGAAGGGAGGGAGGGAGAAATCTTATAAAAACAAATGTTGAAAACAATCTCTACATATAACTAGAAAATAATAAAAAAAAACTTTTAAGATAAAAAAGTACATACCTTGTCTCCTCCAACTGAATGTAAGCTCCTTGAAGGCAGGCAAAATTTCAGTGTCTCCAGTGACTAGAAAATATTATTATGCTCTTTATAAATGCTTATTGATTGACTGATAGCTATATAAATCTGAATAAGCATGGAATAATATAGTATCAAAATAATCAGTGTTACAGATCACCCCAGGGCAAGGCTAGTCTGCTGGCTATTACCACAAAGAGTTAAAGTGTCATAAAATAAATTATTACAAAAATGCATGAGTGAAAAAAAAATGTTTACCCCATGAAAGAAGATCAAGTTATCACCAGTGTTCTGTTTTCTGTTGTATCAGTGCTCACAAAATCTCTAAAAGTTTAGAGGAATCCCTGGAGAATATTTAGGGTACCTGCATAATGATTGCACAGAATGAGAAGACATTTACAAAGTGTGATGTGCAGTGCTTGAGTTAGTACCCATGTCACTGAGTTAGTTCACAGACACATAAAATATTGAATAAATAAAACAAATAAAATCATATTCAATCAAGTAAGAAAACACATCCATAAACATGTACTTACAAAAACAAACAAACAAACAAAAGTGACAACTTCTGAACGTTAAGGAATGTATATTTCAGAATTCATGCAAAACAAAAGTATTCAAGTAAAGACAATGTGTTTTGTTTTGAGGAGAGAATACAAACAGTGAGAACAATTATTTAATGCTTAGCATAGGAAGTAGCAACTAAGCTGGTCATGTGAATGATGTGTAAGCAAAAAGAAGATTAATATGAAAAGAAATGTGGAAGAACAATAAATGAATAAGCAGCCAATCAGATATGTCAGATGGAAGGCAGTTGAACTTTTTTGATTCACTATCTTTCATAAGCATATTCTTCCTAAAATATGATATGTAATTTTTCCTACTAGTTATGTGACTTTTTTGTGGGGCAATGAGTGTTAAGTGACTTGCCCAGGGTCACACAGATAGTAAGTATCAAGTGTCTGAGGCTGGATTTGAACTCAGGTCTTCTGAATCCAGGGCCAGTGTTTTATCCACTATACCACCAAGCTGCCCCCATGTGACTTTTTAAATAGCAAATATTTATTATGCCTTTTTAAGTGTTCCCAGTGATTTACTTAGAATAACTCTTTGAGTGACATAATGATATGTATATTTTTTCTATTTTGAAGATGAAGGAGGGGCAGAGTCAAGGCAGTGCCTGAGCTCTCCCCAAGACCCCCCCAAATACATTTCAATAATGCCTTAAGAAAATTCCTGGAGCATCAGAACCCACAAAAAGATAGGGCGAAATAATTTTCCTGCCAAAGACAACTTAGAAGCTTGGGAGGAAAGATCTATGGTACTGGGGGGAGAATGGAGCACAGCCCAGCTCAGGCTATGTCCAGCACAGATCCAGCCCCAGTCCCAGCAAACCAGGAGCAGTCCCTCGGGAGCCTCTGAATCAGCTGCAGCAGTAACTGCTTCTAGAATTCAGCCCACAGATGGTAAAAGGGTCGAACGGTTGGCCAGAAGGAGATTATAAGGATCTCTTTGCCAGCAGTGAGGCAGGACTCTGTTATTTTGCCCATATTAAGATGCAGGTCACAGTCTTCGGTGATGGTCCCAGGTGGGGGAAGAGTATAAGTGCACAAGAGCTTGCAGCCTAAGTGGAGTGGGATTCTGTTCATAGTTCCAAGGCAGAAAATCAGGCGGGTGATTGCTTGTAGACCAGAGCACAGGTTAGGAGAGTAGTAAACATACCACTCCTTAAATCATACAATCTTGGAAGAACTAAAAAACTTACAAATTCCAGCTGGACAAATCCCCTGAATTTTGGGACAGTACACCCTCTACCCTGGAAGCAGTGGCCCATTTTAACAAAGTGTTAAAAGTCAATAAGTAGGCTGGGAAATCAGCAAACAGAAAAAAAAATGCTGACACTAGAAAATTTCTATGGTGACAAGAAAGATGAAAACACCCTCAGAAGAAGAAAACAAAGTCAAAGCTCCCACATCCAAAGCTTCTAAGAAAAATATGAATTGGTCTCAGGCCATAGAAGTGCTCAAAAAGGATTTGAAAATAGAGTGAGAGAGGTAGAGGAAAAAATGGAAAGAGAAATGAGAATGATGTAAGAAAATCATGAACATAAAGAAACTGAGGTTCTGAGAGGCTATTTGATTAGTACATGATTACACAGTAATTAAGTGACTGAAGCAAGGCTTGAACTCAGGTTTCCAGAATCTAATTCTAGCACCCCATACAATATAGGGAGTCCACAACTAGCTTTTGAGATAATAGTAATACTTTTTTATTTTTTTATTTTATTTTATTTTATTTGGTGAGGCAATTGGGGTTTAGTGACTTGCCCAGGTTCACTCTGCTAGTAAGTGTTAAGTGTCTGAGGCTGGATTTGAACTCAGGTCCTCCTGAATCCACAGCTGGTGCTCTATCCATTGTGCCACCTAGCTGCCCCTGATAATAGTAATACTTTATGTGTATGTAGCATTATACTGTGTGCAGCTAGGTGACACAGTGGATAGAGTGCTAGGCTTAGAGATAGGAAGACTTGAGCTCAAATCAAACCACACATTTGCTATGTAACACCAGGCAACTTAGTTAACTTCTGTTGTCTCTGTTTTCTCATCAGTGAAGTGGGGATAACAATAGCATCTGCCTTCCACAGTTGTTGTGAGGATCAAATAAGATAATACTAAAATAGTATAGTGCTTAGGACAGTGCATAGTGCATAGTAGGTGCTTTAAATGTTAGTATTGTTATTGTTATTATTATTATGAGTTTGCATATATAATATCTCATTGAAGCCTCACCACAAAGGTATGATATAGGCAAGCATATAAAGAACCATTTGAATATTTAAATGAATTATCCCAGGTTACACAGATAATTAATAAACCAATGATTAAGGGCAGGACTCTTGATTCCAAATTCTTTCAACTCTGTTGAAAAATACTCCCACTCTATCTAATAATGAGGTCTACTTATAGATGTCAGCTTGTGAGTTTTCCAGTACTGATGAATTCAATATGTACATATAATTAGATAATTTATAAATCGAGGAGGGATTCTTTAAAACAAATTTTAGTTGGTTCATTATACCTTTGCATTTATTTATATGTGTGTACATATGAATACTAAATGAGAACTTTTTTCCAAAAATTTTCCAAGCAAACATTTCCCATTTAATTCTAGATTTATCATATATTTGGGTATTTTTAAAGTTATATAATCAAAATTATCTACTTATATTTCTATGATCACTTTGATTGGTTATTTCATCAAGAACTTTTCTTCTATCCATAGATTTGACAGGCAATCCCGCCCCCATATATATATATATATGTATGTATGTATGTATGTATATATATGTGTGTATATATATATATTTGCCCATATTAATATATATATATATATATATATATATGAAAGGGGGAGATTAATGCTCTGTATATCCAATTTGGCTCTCACACCTTGGAAACATTATATTTTGTTTGATGTCTCTCCCGAAGAGGTCCATTAGAATTTCTGCAAATATTCAGGCTACAAAAGCATTAGATCTAAGACAGATTTTATTTATTACAGCAAAAAAAATGCAGAATAGGCTTATACTCAAAATCTTGGCAGTCGGAAAAAAAATCTTTTCTATTTCCAGAAGGCATAAAGTAAATATCCCTTCTAATAAGTCTTCCCTTCACTTTAGACTCAGCATCCAATGCATGGGTAAATAAGTTATTCCTGAATGCACAAAAGTCCTTGCAGTGGTTTGTTATTCTCCTTTAGGGAATGAGTGATATAGCCTACAGGCTTCTCTTCATGCATGGGCTTGGTATCTTTTATTAGTGTCTTCTTTCCTAGCCATTCTCACCTACACAATGTATCTCTTTAATATTTGAATTGCTAATTGATACATGGAATTATTAAATGGGTCAGACATTCCTAGTTCTTTGGATATCTCTAGGAAAGACTACAGAGGCAGTGGAGAGAAATATTTCAATCACATAGTAATGAAGCACATAGAGTGCTGGGGAAAAAACCACACAGAAGATACAAAAAAAATTGGTGTTGGAGGGTGATGTGAAGAGGCAGATGACATGGGGATGAACATGTGCTGGTGTAGGGGAAGAGAATGGGTTTGGTGATAGGCACAGAAATTCATTTCTGAAATATTTGATTAGTGCTGGGAGCACTTAACACAGATTCTGATAGAGATTGAAGATTGCTCAGGGAAAGGAATTTGGAATCTCATTTTATAGTTTTATAGTTTTTGTGGGATGCAGAATAATTCTTATTTGTGTTACCTTGGGGTTAGAATTAGTTCATTAAGACAACTATATGATCTTAAAGTTATCAGCAGTATTTAGAGTTCTGCTTGTCTTGCTTTGGATGACTGGAGATTTTCTGAGGCTTACGGACCAGGGCAGTTAGCAGTACTGAAAGCCTAGCTGGCTTTTCCTGATTTAGCACATAGTCTCAGGTTGGGATTTTTAGTGAATTTATGATATAGTATGCAAATAACCATTATGTTCTTTTTTATCTATGGAAAAGTTTTTAAGTCACTTATAGGTTCTCCTTTTCAATCTTACATTCTGTTATTGTTACTATATAGTGGCTACTTATAAACTTACTATACTAAAGTATAAACATATAAATTATAAACTTAACATATTAAGATAGAGTAGCTGGGTGGCACAGTAGATAGAGTGCCAGGCCTGTAATCAGGAAGAACTGAGTTCATAACTGTCATCAGATACTTACTAGATGTGTGACCCTGAGTTAGTTACTTAATCCTGTTTGCTTCAGTTTCCTCCTTTGTAAAATGAGCTGGAGAAGGAATTACAAACCACTCTAGTATCTTTGGCAAGAAAATCCCAAGTAGGGTCATGAAGAGTTGGACATGAATAAAATTCAATGAGAAAAGGAAATGGCAAACCACTCTAGTACCTTTGAAAAGAAAATTCTCAAATGGGATCAGGAAGAATCAGACATTACTGAAATAATGTAACAACAACTAGAGGTAGGGGGAGGGATGAGAATAAGAAACAATTTTAATACCATCAGTCAGAAAGGTGATAAGGATACAGGGCAAGGAGAATTCATCCTTTAATCAAGGAATTAACACATTTTTTTCAGTAGTTAAAGAAAGGGGATTATTTGACTGCTGTAGGAATATGACTGTATACTTGCCATAACTCTTCAGATTAAAATCAAAGACACAGGGATTTTCTTATTTGGTCAAAGGTCAAGATGCAGCCTACTTTGATTTCCTACTATCCAATTTATTTTTCAATACATATTTTACTGATATTGATCATGTAGGAAAGATGTTGTACCAAAGGTGGATGTCCATTTTCTATCACTATCTCAAATCTTTTAAACTATACTCAACATTCCTACAGGTTTGCCAGTTGGGAACAAAAGCCATATTTGTGTTTTTCTCATGTGGTAGTTTGTACCTTATCCAATAATTCATGTGTTTCAAGATGTGCTATGTGCTAAAAATATATATCTTCTGTATATTTTACAATATTTTAATCTGTGATAATAACCATATTATATTTATAATTTAATATTTATCAAACTCTTCAAAGCCTAACTAATTTCAAAGTTGAAAATGCTTGTGGCAAACTTTTTATGCAAATTCTAAGAGTCAAACCTTGTATATCTTCCACTTCTAGGAGACTTTAGAATACATATTTTCCTGTTGCAACTTGTATTGTTAAAACCAAACCATGTCTGAGCTATAAAAATTTAAATTGTCCATTAGTTAAAAATAAAAGCAATAAAGAATGCCAGATATTTAAATCTTCCAAGGTTGTGCTTTTAATTGTAATACCACTGTAAAATATCTTTGAGAAGTTGTTACCAATCACAATTAGAAACAAGTGCCCAGAAGTTATGTAATTTTAATCTAAAATTTTCAATATTTTAGCTGTACTGAAGGTGCTACATGAAGATAAACTCTGGTCATTCTGACTTATAATAATATGGTGTACCTGATTTTTGAATTATCTTTCATTCCTACAGAGATTTGCATTCATTTTAATTGCAGAATGCTTTAAGATTAAATTCTGAATCTCTTCCAGTGACATATGCATTTGATAGCATTATGAGAGTGAGATTTAATGTTCCTGGGAAGCTTAAATTGTATTAAACTTTTATTAACTAAGGATTTTCTCTGTGTAATTGAATAACTCAAAACACTCAAAGCTTACATGTATTAACAGAAATTAAATCTGTACAATAAGTTAAAAAGTAAGCCTTTTTTCCCCTCTAAGTACATAACTTTAAACAAACTTTATGGGAAATATATATCCATTTAAACATTACTATTTGGAACTACATTTTCAGATCACTATATTTGCCTAATTGGTTCATAACAGGTTTTATTCATTTAAATTATTTTCAGTCTTAATGGGTGTTTTAAGTTATAACTTCTGATGACTTTATTTCAGGAAATACTGAACTATTTTTATTTAACGTAAAAAATTGTTCTGAAATAAATGTTTGACCTCATGTACTAATAATATTTATACATTAATGAAGCAATATCATATTCCAAAGAAGTCCCATTGTTTCTAAATAGAATAATAAAAAGAAATGGAAAAAAAAAAGCTGGAGTCAATAGTTGTTTTTATTCAAGTTTATTACCTATATATTGGAGCTTCTTGATGGTGCAATGGATAAGGTACTGTGCCTGGGTCAGAAAGACATGTCTTCTCAAGTTCAAATCTAGCCTTAGACTCGTGTGTGTGTGTGTGTGTGTGTGTGTGTGTGTGTGTGTGTGTGTGTGTGTGTAAATTGGGATTAAGTGACTTGCCCAGGGTCACACAGCTAGTAAGTGTCTGAGGTCGGATTTGAGCTCAGGTCCTCCTGACTCCAAGACCTGTGCTCTATCCACTGCTCCACCTAGCTGCCCCTAGCTTTAGACTCTTAA